>NC_090128.1:43291664-43915241 GCF_040581485.1 Linepithema humile
TGTACTGTAACAAAGTCGTTACTTACTGTTGCATTTTTTAATACTTCGTATTTATCAATTTGATTCTTAATATCAAATTTAAGATATTTTAATATGTTCGTTCTAACTGTCGATCGATTAGTCCTAAGAGGACAAGCAGCCGCGCAGCCCTCTTTATTCGACATGCGCGTGTGTGTGTGTATGAGTATGTATTGAAGAGTGCAAGAGTAGAAGAGTTCCATCCGGGCATGCGCCAGACTTCCTCTCCCTTCAGGTACTATGAGCGGTGGTGTCTACGGCGGTGGTAAGTACGGCCGCGCTCCATAATTATCCCGGTTAGAAACGTATTTATACATGTGATAATCCCGCGTGGTCACTCCCGATTGTTACGCCAGACGAGGTAGGTGCTATCATCTTCGACGTCGGACACCAGAGCCTCCGCGTGGGATATGGCGGCGAGGACACGCCGAAGGCCGAGATCCCGACTACCCTTGGAGTGTGGGAGGAACCCGCCGATCCCGCCGGCGTTGATTGCAACAATGTCACCAGGAAGCACTACAATATCGACGTCACAGCTATCCAAGTGCGAAAGAAGGGTATGCTATCACGTGTTTTCCCATTTCCGAATTTATGAAAGAATTACTTAATTAAAAGATAATATTAGAGTATTAATAAAATAATGTGCGAGTAATATGTCAAAATGAGAAATAAAATCTAACAAAAGACGGCATGATTGAGGTTTGGGACAATACATATTAGTTTATATTTGATTTCACTTTTGTGTTTTATTTTAATATTGTAAGTCAAATTTATACTTATTGATGTTTTAGAACAAATTAATAATAATAAGTAATGATCAGTATAATAATAAATTTAATATATGTGTCGGATAAAAGGCAAACGGTTACATTTAATATTCGTATGACCTATCGATAGCTCGATGTCGAATCGTCATCGAATCGTCATCGAATCGTCATCGATAGCTCGAAAACAATTTTCGCGGCTTTTGGCACTCGTAAGGGTCTTTATTATTGTTCTTTTCTAATAAGTTTAAATTAAATAATAATATCCGGACAATTAAAAGTGAGCATATACACTTGTCTAATATTTTATGTCTTACATAAATAAATCCTTGTTTGTCGTGTGTCTTGTTGAATAGTTTGGAGATAACACAACGAGACTAATGCAAATACATATTTCCTATATTTTTTAATTCTACAATATTAATATCTCTCTTTATACAAGCTTATTATTACGAAATATATGTAATAAACAAATTTCTCTCTAAAAATAATTTTTATATAAAATATTTTTTTATGGAAAGTTCAATTTTTGCGTTAATTATCAATTATTTAATATTAGAACTGTATAGTTTTCGTATAATAAAGATGGTCTTGAACAATTTATAATTAATCACTAAAATCACAATATTGTGGATAATCTTATTATAACTTTTTGAATAATGTCAAAATGTATCATTTTGATTTAGATATGGAGATAGTAAGCCTGATGAAAGACGGCATGATCGAAGATTGGGACATGTTCGAGCGACTAACCGAATACACCTATAAACAACGATTGCACGCTCTGTCCGAACACCACCCAATCTTGATGACCGAGTGCCCGTGGAATACGAGACTGAAACGTGAAAAATTGCTGGAGCTAATGTTCGAAAAATTCAACGTACCAGCCATGTATATTTGTAAGAACGCCGTACTGGCCGCGTACGCTAACGGCAGATCCACGGCGATGGTTGTAGACAGCGGTGCTACACATACAAGCGCAGTTCCGGTTCATGACGGTTACGTTATCACTCAAGGAATCGTTAAGAGTCCTTTAGGTGGCGACTTCATCACCATGCAATGTAGACAGTTTTTCGAGGAGAAGGATGTCGAATTAGTACCGGCTTGTCTCGTCGCTAGTAAAGGTAAATAGCCTCGTTAACAATAAAAGAATGTAAAAAATGTAAAAGTATGTAAAAAATGTAAAAAAATCACTTTATAACATTTAGATTTATTCAATATTTTAATGAATAAAAACAAAACAATACAATTTGAAGGGCTGCAGAAATCTTTCGTAAATTGATAAACATAGGGCCTGATCAACAAATCAAACGGACTGTGAAATTTAAAAACAATTATTTTTATTAACAATCAAAATTAGATCGGTTTTGACAAGCCTATTTATTAATCTTTTCTTAAGCAAGAAAAAACTTTCTAATTAATTCTTATTATCTAAAAAAAAGACTGTACACGCAATCTCTGGAAGAACATAAAATAATTTGTGTTTGGATTAAAAAAAAAAGTTATAAAATATTAACTTTTAATTGAAATATAAACAAAGAAAATTGCTCCGAATCTTTTAATCCCATGATAGTAACAATTAGTTAGTGAAAGAAATGGTTTCTTTTCTTCTCGATCGTTCAAGTGTTGAGAAAAGGAAATCGTGAAGTGATCGCAAGACGTAACATTATAATTAATTATTAATTAAAATTTAAATTTAAATTAAATTAGCACATATTTTTACACATTTTGATTAACACATTTATATTTTTTTTTCTTAGATGTGGTACGTGAGAGAGATCCACCTCGCTGGACGAAACGACCTGGATCGACACCAACATCTTCCTGGCTGAGCTATATGGTTCGAGAACTACTGCAAGATTTTCAAATGAATTGCCTGCAAGTGTCAGATAGTCCTTATGACGAAGACATAGCAAATACTTTGCCTATGAAACATTATGAATTCCCGACTGGTTACAATGACGATTATGGATCCATAAGACTCATAATACCGGAAGCTCTTTTTGATCCTAGCAATGTTAAGGGCGTTGGCGCGAGTATTTTAGGGATCGGTCCTTTGGTCACCACGAGTGTTGGAATGTGCGATATGGACATCAGACCAGTATGTATTCTAATTATGCAAATTTATATTAAGTTTGATTAAGTTTTATTGTAATAAATTAAGAATATTATAATAAATTGCAAGTGTTTAAAATTAATTTTGTAATGTATTTATTAATTATTTTTGATAAAAAGATCCAAAGTTTTATAAACAAAATGTCCACGTTGCAGAGTTTATACGGCAGTGTAGTAGTGACCGGTGGTAATTCCTGTCTTCAAGGATTCAGCGACAGATTAAATCGAGATCTGGCCAGCAAGACTCCACCGGTAAACTCATTTTGCAACTTACATTAATTATACACTACTCCACAAAAAAATAGAGAACACTTAGAGCAGACGTACAAAATTGAGTAATTTTTTAACCACTAAAATTCGATAAAAAATTATTGCAAACAAAAAATTAAAAATGCATTTTAAAACTTGAAGTTTGTACTTTTACGTGTTTTAGGCCGTTTTTTACAATTTTTTTATTTTTTTACTTCTAAGCTCAATACGTATTTTCTACATTCTGCAGCTCAATAACAAAATTTTTCTTAAAAAATTTATGACAAGTGTCAAACACTACAACATTTTACCAACACCAACACGGTTTTTCTAAATTTTGTTACAATTTTTTTTATTCACCCAACTTTAAAACTACACTTGTATTGTAAACTTGTTTGCAGAGTATGAGACTGAAAATAATTAGTGCGAATAGCTCAAGTGAGCGTCGTTATGGTGCCTGGATTGGCGGCTCGATCCTCAGTTCCTTAGGCTCGTTTCAGCAAATGTGGCTGTCACGTCAGGAATACGAAGAATCTGGCAAGCTCATTCTAGAAAGATGCGCGTAAATCACTAACGAAAAGAAGCTTGACAAGAAGCAGACGGTCTATTCTTATATTTATATATTAGTAAATTAATTTTTTTTTTTATTTTAGTAAATAGTAGTTTCTGAAATAACACCAAAATCTAACACTATCTAATCTAAATGACATCTACAAATTACTCAGGTACTTAAGATGTTTTTGTGTTGTTCCCATACAGCACACAAAGATTGCATACACATTGCATCAATCTTTCATCGCAATGTTGCAATATTGCAAATTTGCTGCAAAATGTTGTTGCATCATTGCTGTGGGATTACAGCAACGTTAAAATGTCCGCTTTTAGGAAGATTGTAACAAAATATTACAGTAATATTGCAATGTAATGAATTTGCAATAATGCATTGTTATTGCAATCTTAGAATAATGTTGCATATATTTTTATTTATTCGGACATTTATCTGTCCGATTTTTGAACAATCAGTTCAATATCTGAATTCCCAGTGTTGAGGTCGTATCAGAAAAATTAAACTGATAAAAATAATTACTATGTCTTTAATTTTACTAGCCACTCTTTGCAAGTTTCATATAATCATCATAACTAAAACTTAAATACGAGATAGATTTTGCAACGCGCGTCGCATAGCGGTAAACGAACTAGCGATTACCGAATATTGCTATTGCAATGTTATTGGAATGTTGCTGTCACATTCTCATGAAATATTACAATTACAGGTTGCAATAATGTCTCAACAATATTACATTGCAACTTGCAAGATTGTAACATTGCTGCAATGTAATTGCAATGTTCTGTGCTGTATGGGTTTAAATTTTTATTACGCATTAGTGTGTCTAATGAAATAAGATAAACTTACCAATTTTTAGTGTAATCTTAAATATACTAATCAAATGTCTTATGAAAACGTTAGAAATAACTTAACGTAATGGCGACGGTGTAACGTAAACCGTCCTCATGAGCAACAATTATCAAACTCATTCTAAAGCGCCTAAAAATTTAAGGATATTACAAAAGCATTATTAACGAAACGTAAATAGTGTGCGACCATTTTCTCAATTTTTGAAGGATAATTTTTGTGATAAAAATTCATACATTTAGAGCGATTCCGAGTAATGTATCGTGCATATGATTAGCCAAAAGTGTAGTTTGATCAGAAACGCCTTGTATAATGCATAAATCGCGAGTGAGCAGTATTTAATCGACAACTCGCTTAGACATTAGAGTTAAATAAGCGTATAAACATGATATACGCGGCTTATAAAAATGATACAGTTCCTAATTACTTCAAGAATCTTCCATATATTGTATCCTACAATTAAAAGAGAAAAAATCACTTTCCGTTAAAGCCATTCTGCAAACATAAGTGAGTACAACATAGATTATTGTAATAGACACTGTCAATAGATGTTTATTTCGCTGTGAACAAAATACTCGCTTTATATCGAGACAATATCCGTTATCGACTATCTCGCTCTAAGTTATCCTTAAGAAGTAACATTATCATAATGTAGCAAAACGTAATATCTCTAACACCATATTCACTATTTATATCTACGTATGGAATTTGGTACTGTTTCATCATACGCGAATCACGCGTTATTAAAAGACTAATTTGTAGATATTTTGATACAAAAGATAGAAATATGGCTTGAATGTTACTATAACGCAACTGAAGATCTATTAAATATAACAATAGCACAGTTGCAAAGAAACAGCAACTTAAAATTTTACGTAAAAACGGATTTTTCCTTCTCAAGCTGCTTAGAAAATATTTACTTATTTATTTATATTTTATTACAACAATTATTTTATTTATAATTTTTATTGATAGGTTATTAAAATATGACAAAGTAAACGTTTCTATAAAAGTAAAAGATTGAGTTGCTGCTTTCTCAAATCATCAGTGATAATATTACATAACATTTCAGCATATATTCTGCAAAAAATATTTGTCATGCGCTTTAACAGCCATTTTATTATAAAATCGGCATCAAAATTATAACATTAAATTATAACAACTGAATCAAAAGGTGTGTATGACAATACACCTGAATTACAAAAAAATGATGAATACAATCAATATAACAAAATAGAGATGTAGTTTAAACTAATAACTTTTATATCTAATCATGAGTAAGTGAACGATGTACTCCAAGAGCGTTATTACCATTTGTAATTTTTCTCGGTGAGATTAACTCTAGTTACTAATACTGGAATAATCTTCAAATATTGAACAGATTGAATATATCACATTTGACAGCGCAGGATCTCAAGACACACGAGAAAAAAAATGCAAAATTATAAGAACATTTGTATATTTCGTTTAATCATATCGTAAGCTGAAAATATGATATCGTAAATAACTGGAAATATGATAATGTAAAAAACTTTACTATAAAAAATCAAAACATTTAATAATCTCAGAATTTATCTTTTGATCGATATTGACAAAGGAGAAACAAAACGACAGTACAAGTCAAGATTTAGATACATTGTTGTAAAAGAAAATAGATTACAGTACAATTCAAAAATTGCACGCAATATCATAAAATTAATAAGCCTACAATACAATGTCTCAGACAAAAATTCTGTAATGGAAACGCAGACGGTACTCGTATGACACATACGCCAAGTTTGTCACGTGCTATGTCATCGTATAATGTATTATGTATAAATATACGAAATACCGTATGCTCTGTTCCTAGTCTTTTAAACATTTGTATTGAATAAAGCTTAAGCATTTGTAATCAAAAAAGTTTATAATGTGCTACATGAGTCTAGAAAGTTCTTAAGTGGCATGATTATAGCTATTTAAGCAGCGTTTAAAAAAATTCTTCTAGAAAATGTAAGACAAGATAATATTCATAATCGTGTTAAGAATAGACGATAAAAATTTATGATTGTGCCACTTACGAAACCTGAATATCTTCCTTACATGCCAATTTTCTATAATTTTGCAAAAGAACAATTAGATTCGTACGCTGATTGCTTTGTAATCGCATGATCAAGCACTCACGTTTGATGCAATCAAGATTGTAAAAGATTCCAGTTGCGTTATTATTATATATTTTTGTTAATAACGAAGATATATCTTTGCCGAAGAAACATTTAAAAGCAGAAGTATCCACTCATAGTAACTTTATTATCATATTCGATAGTGGATAAGTTCCATATCTCTAGATCGTTTTGATTGCAGTAGATGATAAATAGCTTTACAGACCAGCATGATCATCCGGCCGGTGATTCCGATCGTCGCAATCCTCATTGAAACTTTGCAATCCGCTCTCGAAATGTCAAAAAATTTTGCGTACATATTACAATATTTTTATTTTTATTTATTTTTTGATATAGCTATCTCAGAACAGAATTACTTGAAATATAAATCATTCTACTAATTATTCTACATTATCCACTCTTAAAAAAGGCATGAAAGATCGATACTCGAATGTATTGAAAGTATGTTGACGCTTTTCCGCGACGCTGATTGGTTATCGCGATTATTCTGACAGTTTGATACTTTGAGAGCGAAGGTTATTTTGACGGTTATTTAAAATAAAAAAAATTGTATTAAAATATTTACATTTCATAATTATTAAATTACTATAATAAATGCGCGCGCGTAGCACGCGCCTGTATTGTCCCGATCGGGTGTAATCATCAGGACCCGATCACTCTTGCCTGATCAGTTCCTTATCGAAACCTTATTAATATTTTTACTCGGGTCCCGATTGGGTGTACTCGTCAGGATCCGATTACTAAGTGAGGTCTTGCCTGATCAGTTCCTTATCGGGGCCTTATTAATATTTCCACTCGGAACCCGAGTAAAAATATTAATAAGGCCCCGATAAGAAACTGATCAGGTAAGGCTTCACTTAGTGATCGGGTCCTGTTTAGTACACCCAATAGAGACCTTAGATGTTTGTAAACGCAATCGAAAACGGATGAGGTTACACTATAACAACCTTATTTTTATTTAATCGAGTGATTCTTATCAGGTGATTATGAGGTATAGGCTTATTAATTATTGAATTATTAAATATTATAATATTATTATTATAATTATTAAATATTACGTCAGAAAATGTGTAATACAAATAATTTCGATAAAGTTTACATATTTTTATGTAACATAGCATTTTGATGTATAGTATGGAATACATAACGAAGCTAAACAAAATACAGATTATTGAATTGTATTCTATCACCGTGTTGCGATGTTTCTGGCACGTGCCATCTCAATACTTTACATTATTTTTGTATATATCCACACATACAAACACATAAACACACACTTAAACACATAGATATTTACACTAATAAACCTATACATAATGCATATACATATAATACATACATTAGATTTAGTTATTAAATTATAAAAATTAGATTAACTGTCCATCTAATTCATTAAACATCTGGTTTAAAAAAATTAAAAATATATTGAGAGGTATATGTTTATATTTATGTTATATAAATGTTTATACGTATTTGTAGGTGCAGTTCAATTAAAATATCCGCAAGCTACCGAGTACGAAATTTCGGAACCAATTAAATCGTTATGCAACTGAAAAAATAAAAAAACTGAATGCTGCACAATAAAATATTCAATTTTTTTTTTATATTTTGTTTATGTGTATAATTCATACATAATATTAGCAATTTTATGTATAAAATATTATGTATGTAATATTATTCATATTAAGTTATAATATTTAGTAATATTAAGTTTATTAATTTATATCTAACACTGTGACCAGTGCAATTTTGAAATGTACAAGACGTATCTTTAGTTTTCGTTTTTATATATACAAATTTTATTTTTATTGTGACTATTTTTACATTATATAGTAAATAAAAAATTTTTTAAAAATTACATATTTTATAATAAAATGTGCTTTAAATGTACTATTATTTATATTACTTATACGTACTTTACCTTTTTTGAAATGTGTCTATTTCTTAAAATAATGTAATATAATAGAAGCTTTTATTTTTAGAAATTTTGCTAATAATCTTTCCTTTATGCTCATAAAAATAGTTACATGTCAAATGTCTATATAAAATATTTGAAAAAATATGTATTTTGAAAAAATGTCTCAAAAATTGTTTAGTTTTAAAGGAGTAATAAAAAGTAGTAATAAAACAATATCTTGATAGTGGTGTCATTAAAGTGAGATTGTCGTAATTTTTTAAAATATGAATAATAATTAATATAAAACTTTTCGAGAGAGAAAGAGAGAGACGTTACCCACATAGCAAAATTTCATCCTACGGATGTCCGTGGGATGTAATGTAAAGGATTTTCAGATATCCCTGGGATGTCTGTACAAAGCCGTAGGATATCCGTAGGGCATCCGTGGGATATCCGAATGTCCGCTTTTCAGATATCCGTAGGACATCCAAAAATAAATCCCTGGGATATCCTACATATGATTAAATTAGATCCCAACAATATCCCCTGGATATTTTTTTTTATCCAGATAAAATCCAAATAAAATTATTGAATATAGGATGGTGTTAATAATCCGATCTTATATTCGAAATCATTTTAAAACCTCATTCAATCAACAAAATGGTTGCGCAACATTATTTCATTAGTTGAATGAAATCATAAGACGATTCTAAATATAAAATTGGACTATAAATACCACCCAGAAAAATATCTATTTTAAATGTTTATTTAAAATGCCTTTAAAAAATATATTTTTTTAAAAGATTTAAACAGAAATTGTTTAGTTTTAAGTTAAGGAAGCAATAAAACAGTAATCTTAATAAGTAACGTCACTCTCTTTCTCTCTCGAAAAGTTTCATATTAATTATTATTTATATTTTAAAAATTTACGACAATCTCGCTTTAATGACACCACTATCAAGATATTGTTTTATTACTATTTTTTATTACTCCTTTAAAACTAAAAAATTTTTGAAACATTTTTTCAAAATACATATTTTTTTCAAATATTTTATATAGACATTTGACATGTAAGTATCTTTATGAGCATAAAGGAAAGATTATTAGCAAAATTTCTAAAAATAAAAGCTTCTAATATATTACATTATTTTAAGAATAGACACATTTCAAAAAAGGTAAAATACGTATAAGTAATATAAATAATAGTACATTTGAAGCACATTTTATTATAAAATATGTAATTTTTTTTTTAATTTTTTATTTACTATATAATGTAAAAATAGTCACGATAAAAATAAAATTTGTATATATAAAAACGAAAACTAAAGATACGTCTTGTACATTTCAAAATTGCACTAGTCACAGTGTTAGATATAAATTAATAAACTTGATATTACTAAATATTATAACTTAATATGAATAATATTACATACATAATATTTTATACATAAAATTGCTAATATTATGTATAATTTATACACATGAACAAAATATAAAAAAAAAGTATTAAATATTTTATTGTGCAGCATTCAGTTTTTTTATTTTTTCAATTGCATGACGAAGTCATGATTTAATTGGTTCCGAAATTTCGTGCTCAGTAGCTTGCGGGTATTTTAATTGAACTGTACCTACAAATACGTATAAACATTTATATAACATAAATATAAACATATACCTCTCAATATATTTTTAATTTTTTTAAACCGGATGTTTAATGAATTAGATGGAAAGTTAATCTAATTTTTATAATTTAATAACTAAATCTAATGTATGTATTATATGTATATGCATTATGTATAGATTTATTAGTGTAAATATCTATGTGTTTAAGTGTTTGTTTATGTATTTGTATGTGTGGGTATATATATATATATATATATATATATATATATATATATATATATATATATACGTAGTATATATTCACTAAACTTACATTCACTAAATTTATTAACAAAACAAACATTTATATTTCCTACATATACATAATTCTTGTCATTTTTCAAAGAACTAGTTATTCTTAAAGATGCATGTATTATGTTACCTTGTTTATGCCATAAGTTAAGAATATTATGTTACCTTGTTTACGCAATAATTAATGATGACTTAAATATTAGTATCTATAGTCTTTTTTTTATACTGTAAATAAGCAAACTCTTCCTGCAATATAATTTAAAACAATAATATTGAATCCTATTTTCACTATACTATACATATACATAATATTACATACGTAAAACTAACTTATTTGTAAAAATTATATACATATATATATATATATATATATATATATATATAATATGTGTATATATATATATATATATATATATATATATATATATATATAATTGTGCTATAAATATATATATAGCACAAAAATTAATATAAAATATATAAATAAAAATTGTAGTAGCGGTGTTCTACTAACCAACATCTCTCAAACATAACCTTATTTATGATATATATAGAAAGATGACCTGCATATGATATAATAATTTTAGATTTTAATAATTATCTGTCAATTTAATAGTTCCTGACGCCTTATATTATCGCTTATGCGCCTTTTTCCGTTTTTTAAGGGAGAATCATAGCACAAAACTCACACTTCACTGTCTGCGTTAATCTCAATGTTCACCGATCTACGACACTAGAATTTGATTCGAGTTGTCGATTCGAGAAAGGTTAGGTAATCAAAAAGCAGTATTCTTATACAGTAATGGGAGAAAGTTCCGTAACGGTCAAATATCTTGGAAATTAATGATTATGGAAGAAAATGTTTAATACAAAAGTTTTAATGTATTAAGTGGTCTATTATATGGTTATATTGAAATGACCTTCATGTGACCTTGAAGGACACCGCAAAGGTCAACTTTGAAATCTTAAATGGAAACTCCTATTTTCTATTACATATTCTTAAAGCTGGTGTCAAGACGTTTCCGAAACACTATAATAAAGTTATTTTTTATTAAATACTTTTCGAGTTATGAGGCTTGAAAGTTACAGCATTTTGACATAAAATACAAAATATCTTGTAAAACATTCAATTTTCAGGAATCTTACCTTAATACTTTTATGCATAAAATAATGAGACGAATCAATTGATATAAAGAAAACATTGTTGCTTTTAAAAAAAAATATGCAGCTGCATGTTGCAAATTACATATTTTTTCTTCTGAAAGATTTCTGAAAATTGAATGTTTTACAAGATATTTTGTATTTTATGTCAAAATGCTGTAACTTTCAAGCCTCATAACTCGAAAAGTACTTAATAAAAAATAATTTTATTATATTGTTTCGGAAACGTCTTAACACCAGCTTTAAGAATATGTAATAGAAAATAGGAGATTCTATTTAAGATTTCAAAGTTGACCTTCGCGGTGTCTTTCAAGGTCACATGAAGGTCATTTCAATATAACCATATAATAGACCATTTGATATACTAAAACTTTTGTATTGAACATTTTCTTCCATAATCATTATTTTCCAAGATATTTGACCATTACGGAACTTTCTTCCATCACTGTATATACTGGCTTCTCGAACCAAGAACTCGATGACCAAGTTCTAGTATCGTCATATAATAGAAATAAATATTTTCTCTATATATACTTGTACTTTGCTCTTAACAAATGGACGGATTAAAATTATATTTGTATGTTATATGTGTGTTTACGCATGCACACAAAATTAAATTTGTTCTCTGTTCAAATTAAGCAAAAAAATGTCTTACTAAAAAATATTTATGTAAGAAATCTTTTGCTAAATTTGAAGAAACAGCAATTTTAATGTACGTATATTTTTTGTGCTAGAAATATCTTTAGGAAATCCTACGAATAACTATTTATTATCGATCTGTATCATTCGAATCATTTTGATCAAAATGGGATGTCCTGCGGAGATCGTACATAAGATATCCACAGGACATGCTACACGGGATATCCTCAGGTAATCCTACGGATAACGTTTTGTTCTGGATCAAACTGGGACTATTTCGATCAAATTGGGATGTCCTGAGGAGATCTTTGCTATGTGGGTACTTATTAAGATTACTGTTTTATTGCTTCCTTAACTTAAAACTAAACAATTTCTGTTTAAATCTTTTTAAAAAATATATTTTTTAAAGACATTTTAAATAAACATTTAAAATAGATATTTTTTGGGTGGTATTTATAGTCCGATTTTATATTTAGAATCGTCTTATGATTTCATTCAACTAATGAAATAATGTTGCGCAACCATTTTGTTGATTGAATGAGATTTTAAAATGATTTCGAATATAAAATCGGATTATGAACACCATCCTATATTCAATAATTTTATTTGGATTTTATCTGGATAAAAAAAGATATCCAGGGGACATTGTTGGGATCTAATTTAATCATATGTAGGATATTCCAGGGATATCCCAGGGATTTATTTTTAAATGTCCTACGGATATCTGAAAAGCGGACATTCGGATATCCCATGGATGCCCTACGGATATCCTACAGCTTTGTACAGACATCCCAGGGATATCTGAAAATTCTTTACATTACATCCCACGGACATCCGTAGGATGAAATTTTGCTATGTGGGTTAGCTTTAGAAATTCAAAAGTGATTATCACACTACTTACTTAACATTTTGTTGGCTCACTTCAATACATAATATTTTTAATGCTTAAATAACTAAATAATCTTGATTCTAGATTTTAACTTTTTTTTTAATGAACCATCCACGCTTTCTTCTGTATTGCCAACAGATCTTGCTAACTTTGCTCTAATCAATCTTTAATCATAGCAGCACGAGTTTTTCTTGTAATTTTATTACTTTTTCTTTTGTACGATAGATATTCAAATTACAATAACTGATAACAATTATATTTTCTATTGTTTTATAAATTAATTTTTTAATTTTTGTTAGTTATATAATAACGCACAAAAAAAAAGAGAATGTTTCTATTTAAAGTTAACAAAATCGATGTTATTTTATCATTAGATGTGATAATTGAAACATGTAAAATATGCCTTATTTTTGTAATTTTTAAATAATTATCATTATAAAATTTACTGAATTAAACTGAAAACTTTTACTTTTTAATGAAAAATTGCTGAAATATTTATGAAATTAATTAATGGGGTCAATTGAGAGAAATTTTCAAATACATTTCAGCAAAATTTTGTTATATTTTTAGAAAAATATTTTCATCAGGGTTGACTTTAACCTGTCACTTTTAAGAGCACATCAGCGGTGTCGTCAAAGTTGAGCATAATATAGAAAATGTGGCCTTTTAATACCTTATGTGGTAGTACGGCGCGTCTTGATGGCAAAACTGTGATTATAACGGGAGCAAATTCCGGAATCGGTAAGGAGACTGCCAGAGATTTATATCGAAGAGGTAAGTGAGAGCGAATTGTGCACGGAAAGGACACTTTTGCTGAAATATCTATAAATTGAGCCAGATACAGATCTGAATATAAATTCTGTTGATTATTCAAAATCTATCAATAGAGCTCTCGATCTTAGATGATCAAATCTTGGATCATCAAAACTTTTTGCTGCGATATGAAAAAGATCGAGTGCTTTATTGATAAATTTTGATTATTTTGATACAAGTATATACATATAATGATACATATTAACTAAACACTTTCCGCACTTTTTTAAATCATGATTTCTTAAGCTAAAAATGCAAAAGGTATATTTAAACATGGATAACATTTTTGCATTTAGGTGCCAGGGTGATTTTGGCTTGTCGTAATATGAAAAAAGCAAACGCTGCAATGGACGACATAAAAAGAAATCCATTTTCAAAGTAAATATAAAAATCATATCCATGTAATTACATATTAATAATTAAATTATCAATTTGAATTGATTCAATGAGTAAGGTGTAAATTTTTTAGTTATTATTGATTCTAAATAAAGCATTATGATCTATTTTTAAAATAAATTTGCATCAATGTATATTTAGAAATATTAAGCAAAATTACATTAGTAACTCTAATAAATCGTAAGATAATCGCAAATTGTAATTAAAATATTATTAGTAATAAACAATAATACACAATAATAAAATATTTTTGATTTATTAGTTATTTTACAGAAATGTAAAAAAAATTTTGATTTTACACGTTTTATTTGTTTGATAAAATAATACTGGTAATTTTATATTACTTTCAAGAGTGGATGGGCAACAGCTTAAAGATAAAACAGGTGATCTCGCAATTTACCAACTGGATCTCAGCAGTCCAAAGTGTAAGAGAATGCGCTAAGAGTTTACTAACAAAGAAACCAGTGATTCATATTCTCATAAACAATGCCGGCATTTTTATGTATCCATTCGAGAAAACCGAGGACAGAAACGAGATGCACCTGCAGTCAAATCATCTCGGACATTTTCTTTTAACGCTGCTACTACTACCGAAATTGCGATTATCTGGCTGCAGGATAATTAACGTATCGTCTATAGCGCATTGGTGTAAGTTTGAATACATATTGCAACGCGGACCAACAGAAAAGACATAGAATATATATGCAAATACAAATACATTGTGAATAGAGCAAATGCTTTGAAATTAAAACAAGTTTTTTAACTAATTATGTAAAATAATTGATAAAATTTGAATAATTAGTTTCTATTGTAAATCTTATATAATTTTATGTGATAATTTTCAGCTGACTAACCTTTATTTGTAAAAGAAGGTATTAAACTTTGGGCTGGTATAGTAATTTCATGAAATCAACATTTTTTATATCTGCTGCCAATAAAAACACAAATTATCTTTTTCTTTAACAGTTGGCAATATAAATTTTGATGATATCAATTTGGAAAAGTCTTATGGACCATGGAAAGCTTATGCACGGAGTAAACTGGCAAATATTCTATTTACTAAAGAACTCGCGCATCAATTAGTAAGTAAGTCAAAAAAGAAGATTGAATAAATTATCGATAAACAATTGGTTAAAGATTAAAATTATTTAATCATTTATTATATTATTTACTATCAATATATGATACGTTGTAAAATAGTGTAAAAAGATTGCGATACTTTATAAAATTTAATAAATATAAATCGCAATGATATGTTTGCATACAATTACTATTAAAATATTAAAATAACTATAAATAAAATATATAGAATTACTATAAAAAAGCCTGAAGGCTATTAAAAAATTTATACTAATTAATATTCGATTTTCAGAGGCAGAGATAGAAGGAATAAATGTTTACGCCTTACCTCCTGGTCTTATACCTACGGAAATATCACGTCATAGCGGCGACACCTTTTTTTATGATGCGGACAAACTTTTCAATTATTTTACATGGATGTTTTTTAAGAATGTAATGCAAGGAGCACAAACAACGATATATTGTGTGGTAGATGAAAAAGCGGGCGAAGAGACTGAGCTCTATTATTCGTAAACGTTATATGATATATATATATATATATATATATATATATATATATATATATTTTATATATTAATTTTATGGTATATTTAAAAATTACGTATGTAATACTTGTAATTTTTCTTTGTTTTTATTAGTGATTGCAGTCCTGCCATGACATATAGCAGAGCAATGAATGCCGATTATAGCAAAAAGTTGTGGGATATATCTTGTCGACTGTTGCATTTGGAGCCCGAGGAAAATCTTGTTGCATTATTGAATACTATTTCACGTCAAATTGCTGATTAATCCGAGGTAAATTTATTATCAGTCTTTACTACATTCTATCAATTTCATATAAAATTGAAACATAATATTTGGTTGTATCATAAGTCCATAGCGCTTTTTTACCGGAGACAATGCTGTCGGTCTGATAGGATTGGGAAGGTGTCATCCACTTTGAGTTACTACCAAAAAATTAAACTATCACGGCCGAGCTTTATTTGCAACAACTGCGACGTCTGGCCAATGCGATTCAACAAAAACGACCAAACCGCCGATATAATGTCATTTTGCAACATGACAATGCTCGGCCGCACACAGCTAATTTTACGAAAGCAGCCATCTAGGAGTTTGGCTGGGAGCTTGGCTGGGCGTACTGAGGAAAACCGAAAACAATGGCTTGTACGGAAACGTCTGTACTCTTAATTTAAATAAATAATTAAGCACGTAAAAATATCCAGCTCTGGTTCTATAAGCTTGTTTATTAATAACATTTGCTTATGCAAAACGGATTTGTTTGTCAAGAAAAAATTTATTGTATTTAGCTGATTTTTACTTTATATTTATAAAAATGGTAGAGGCATGGTATTCAGGAAATTTTAATAACATATAAATATTTTAAAAATATAAATTAAATTAAATATAAATATTTTTATTATTTTAATATGACAATATATTAAATATTTATATAATATGCAACAAGTAAAATCCTTTTATGAGTATGGAGTATTATATTAATATTATGCTGTCACTATTAAAAACAAGATAATTTATGTAAATAAAATGTAAACGTTTTAAGTGAAAAACTTCTTGACAATTTCTAATTTTATTAATAAATAAAAAAAAGTTTTTTTTTTTAAATTATTTATTTATTAACTAATGTGTGACTTCGTAATTTTAATCAAACCAAAATTTTTTTATTATAAGTTCTACGCAATTAGTTAGAAAAGCGATGGAATCTTTCTGGAACGGGTAGAGTGGAGGAATTTTTAAATGGAACAAAATTTGTCTTAAAATTACTTCTTGTTATAAAAAAAAGGTTTTACTAATATAGAAGACCTTAAATATGCGTAGCGTAGATCGGAGAAAAGTCAATGTAAGTGTGGAATGGAACTTTATAAGAGCAACATAAACGAAAAGTATTTCTATCTTTCTCACTTACTTTAAACTTACTGCGACGTGTCATATACGTTCGACGTTCAATGATGAGAACAATCGAATTTATTAATATATTTAGAAAAGCTGTTAATAAGTAAAATTTGAAATTATTACAGAATTGGTGAGTTGTTTATTTGTAATATTTATTGATATTTGCAATATCAAGAATAAAATTTGTGAAAGTTATATTAATAAAGAAGATTTCTTTTTCTTCTTCTTCTCCTTATTTGTGATCTAATGATCTATTTGTTTTCGAAGTTACCTAGCACCGGTTTTTTTTATGAGGTGGATTGCCATCTATATCTCCATTTTTTGGGGAGTCCTTCAGGTAAGCGACGACCATTCAGTTTTCTTTCGAGTGTTATGCGTGCTGTTTCCTTTTATTCGTCTCACATGGTCATCCCGACAGTTGCGTAACATCCATGTCGAATTTATTTACATAATTTACGTGGATTACGTGAATGTAAATTTATCTACGAATTAATAAGGATGTAACGTTTTATTTTTATCACTACATCGAAATATTTTAGTCTTGAAATGTCAATATAGATTTCACGTAGAAATTTCTACTAAAGATAATAATTGATCAATCGAGGTATATTGTTGTGTTCATCGCAATGTGATTTTCAATGGATAATCAATTTACGAATATCTTGATTTTTATATATACTGCAGGCGAGGTAAATTTGTATTAAACAAGACAATATTATTCTATACCCAGTAAAAAATATAGATCAAAAAAACGTCTAATAGACATCTTATAGACGCCTATAAATATTTATATTTATACGTTTATTAGATCAATAATAAAACAACGTTTATTATTCACTCAAATATCCATATGGTTTCTACGATACTGATTCACATGACAATAACGTGGATTTCATGTACTGTTTTTGTCGAGATACCACGTTTTCTTAAAAACAGAATTCTTGAAGATTAAAGACAGAATTTCACGTTTTTAAATAAATTTTTTGTGAACTAAATAATCGCCAATAATTTCTATATTTTTTTAGCTAGAAATAAATTTGTATTATATATGTCTGATTTTAAAAATTTCAAGCTCTCAGAATAAAAATCTTTAACTTTATTTAAAATATGTAAATTTTTATTCTTGAAAACAACAAGCTGATAGAGCCGGAGCTAGTTATAATTGCTCAAATTTCCTTTTATTATAACATTACATACGTTTCGGCCTAAAGGACGTGGCCATCTTCAGTGTAACAAATTAAAAAATCGTCGTTAGTCGTAAAACGTTGACAAGATAGTCAATTTAGGTAACGCATCCTTATCATGATAGGAAATTTGAGCAATTATAACTAGCTCCGGCTCTATCAGCTTGTTGTTTTCAAGAATATTATTTGAATAAGAAAAAGAGCTATATATTTATATTGTATTTTTAAATTTTTATTGCACAGTAACAAACTGGTCCGGCTGAATAAAATTACCAGTCGTTTTTTTTCATTGCTGACTTAGTGACATTTCCGTGATATCTGCTATATATTTTTTCTTAAAGACAATGTGTTTTTTTTACTCCAATTGATTTATTTTATTATTCTGTGTATAAAAGTGTTAAGGTAAGATAATTAAAAAATAAATAATTAATGTCAAGGCTAACTACTGTACATCAATAGCCAGCCTTTAAATTTGAAAGTTCCAACTTTCTATGTCAGTTGAGTATGAATCTTGAGAGGCATAGGTTGTTCAGATGCACTATTCTCACATAAGTTACGTTATTGTGTGATTTTAATTTATTATTATTACAGTTTAATTGTTTTGCAATTTATTGACTATAATATAACTACGTACTTACTCGGATTACAAGGTTTGTTCGTTCTTTTTTTCGTTACTTTTTTGTTAGTTTAGATGAAATGCATTAATAACTTATACAACTTTTTTTTTACCCAGACAGCACAATGTCTAAAATACATCTAAAGGATATCCAGAGGACGTTCTATCGTCTCAAAAACATTTTCGAGATATCCTCTGGACGTCTTTTGGATATTCTGTGCTGTCTGGGTAATTTTTCTCTTTCTACTTAGCTTTACAAATTCAAAAGTGATTATTACACTACTTACTTAACATTTTGTTGGATTACTTCAATACATAATATTTTTAATGCTTAAATAACTAAATAATCTTGATTCTAGATCTTTACTTTTTTTTTAATGAACCATCCACGCTTTCTTCTGTATTGCCAACAGACCTTGCTAACTTTGCTCTAATCAATCTTCAATCATAGCAGCACGAGTTTTTCTTGTAATTTTATTACTTTTTCTTTTGTACGACCCATACAGCACAGAACATTGCAATTACATTGCAGCAATGTTACAATCTTGCAAGTTGCAATGTAATATTGTTGAGACATTATTGCAACCTGTAATTGTAATATTTCATGAGAATGTGACAGCAACATTCCAATAACATTGCAATAACAATATTCGGTAATCGCTAGTTTGTTTGTTTACCGCTATGCGACGCGCGTTGCAAAATCTATCTCGTATTTAAGTTTTAGTCATGATGATTATATAAAACTTGCAAAGAGTGGCTAGTAAAATTAAAGACATAGTAATTATTTTTATCAGTTTAATTTTTCTGATACGACTTCAACACTGAGAATTCAGATATTGAACTGATTGTTCAAAAATCGGACAGATAAATGTCCGAATAAATAAAAATATATGCAACATTATTCTAAGATTGCAATAACAATTTGCATTATTGCAAATTCATTACATTGCAATATTACTGTAATATTTCGTTACAATCTTTATAAAAGCGGACATTTTAACGTTGCTGTAACCCCACAGCAATGATGCAACAACATTTTGCAGCGAATTTGCAATATTGCAACATTGCGATGAAAGATTGATGCAATGTGTATGCAATCTTTGTGTGCTGTATGGGGATAGACATTCAAATTACAATAACTGATAACAATTATATTTTCTATTGTTTTATAAATTAATTTTTAAATTTTTGTTAGTTATATAATAGCGCACAAAGAAAAGAGAATGTTTCTAATAAAAGTTAACAAAATCGATGTTGTTATTTTATCATTAGATGTGATAGTTGGGACATGTGAAATATGCCTCATTTTTGTACGCATGCGCTACCTGTTGTAATTAAACGAATTAGACTATCTACATTTTATCTACAGTGTAGATTCTACGCTCGCTCAGAATAGAGTAGTAAGCATATGTTCAAGATAGCTCCTATTTTTCTACCAAAATACTCAACAAATAGCAATAAAATGTATGTTATTGGTAAAATACCTAAATTGTGCTGAGTATTTGTTTGTAAAGAAACATTAGTATGTTTGGCTCTTCTTGTAAATGCACTAACAGTTTTATGTCGATGAGGATCAAAATGTAATCAAATTCTTTATATGCGCTTATATATATTTTGTGTCGTGTTGAATTATTTGTATTGGCTTTAACCTGTCACTTTTAAGAGCACATCAGCGGTGTCGTCAAAGTTGAGCATAATATAGAAAATGTGGCCTTTTAATACCTTGTGTGATAGTACGGCGCGTCTTGATGGCAAAACTGTGATTATAACGGGAGCAAATTCTGGAATCGGTAAGGAGACTGCCAGAGATTTATATCGAAGAGGTAAGTGAGAGCGAATTGTGCACGGAAAGGACACTTTTGCTGAAATATCTATAAATTGAGCCAGATACAGATCTGAATATAAATTCTGTTGATCATTCAAAATCTATCAATAGAGCCCTCGATCTTGGTTGATCAAATCTTGGATCATCAAAACTTTTTGCTGCGATATGAAAAAGATCGAGTGCTTTATTGATAAATTTTGATTATTTTGATACAAGTATATACATATAATGATACATATTAACTAAACACTTTCCGCACTTTTTTTAATTTTGATTTCTTAAGTTAAAAATGCAAAAAGTATATTTAAACATGGATAACATTTTTGCATTTAGGTGCCAGGGTGATTTTGGCTTGTCGTAATATGGAAAAGGCAAACGCTGCAATGGACGACATAAAGAGGAATCCATTTTCAAAGTAAATATATAAATCATATCCATGTAATAACATATTAATAATTAAATTATCAATTTGAATTGATTCAATGAATAAGGTGTAAATTTTAGTTATTATTGATTCTAAATAAAGCATTATGATGTATTTTTAAAATAAATTTGCATCAATGTATATTTAGAAATATTAAGCAAAATTATATTAATAACTCTAATAAATCGTAAGATAATCGCAAATTGTAATTAAAATATTATTAGTAATAAACAATAATACACAATAATAAAATATTTTTGATTTATTAGTTATTTTACAGAAATGTAAAAAATTTTGATTTTACACGTTTTATTTGTTTGATAAAATAATACTGATAATTTTATATTACTTTCAAGAGTGGATGGGCAACAGGTGAGGGATAAAACAGGTGATCTCGCGGTTTACCAACTGGATCTCAGCAGTTTTCAAAGTGTAAGAAAATGTGCTAAGAGTTTACTAACAAAGGAACCGGTGATTCATATTCTCATAAACAATGCCGGCATTGCAATGTATCCATTCGAGAAAACCGAGGACGGAAACGAGATGCACCTGCAGTCGAATTATCTCGGACATTTTCTTTTAACGCTGCTACTACTACCGAAATTGCGATCATCTGGCTTTGGCTGCAGGATAATTAACGTATCGTCTATGGCGCATTGGTGTAAGTTTGAATACATATTGCAAGACGGACCAACAGAAAAAACATAGAACATATATACAAATACAAATACATTGAATAGAGCAAATGCTTTGAAATTGGAACAAGTTTTTTAACTAATTATGTAAAATAATTGATAAAATTTGAATAATTAGTTTTTATTGAAAATCTTATATAATTTTATGTGGTAACTTTCAGCTGACTAACCTTTATTTGTAAAGAAAAGTATTAAATTTTAGGCTGGTATAGTAATTTCATGAAATCAACATTTTCCATACTTGCTGCCATTAAAAACACAAATTATCCTTTTCTTTAACAGTTGGCAATATAAATTTTGATGATATCAATTTGGAAAAGTCTTATGGACCATGGAAAGCTTATGCACAGAGTAAACTGGCAAATATTCTATTTACTAAAGAACTCGCGCATCAATTAGCAAGTAAGTTAAAAAAGAAGTTTGGACAAATTATCGATAAACAATTGGTTAAAGATTAAGAGGATGCTGGAGTGCCTGACGAACTCCGACGCGAAAGCGCCATCATTTCAATGGAACTAAAAATGAGAGTTTATTGACATACTCTTAGGATAACATGTCTTTTAGAGCTATCAATTTTAGCTTTTTATAAAAGTTTAACGATTTTAATACACCGAATAAGAGCAGCGCAAATTGCGGACTGCAGAATAGAATGTTATGGAACCATTAAAATTGGGCTGAAAAGTCTAATGTAAAAAATATTCTTGTCCGACTATTTTTACATACATTGTGCGTCCATTATCGGTATAACAGATGAAAAAATAACAGAAGATTAGTTCCAGGATAATATCAGAGAGGCGCTATACAATAATATGCGAATATATACACGCACCACACATACGCATACACAATACATTCATACTTAGATTATGACTTATGCCGATAATATCACTCTCATTTTTAGTTCCATCGAAATGATGGCGCTTTCGCGTCGGAGTTCGTCAGGCACTCCAGCATCCTCTCTTAAAATTATTTAATCATTTATTATATTTATTATCAATATATGATACATTGTAAAGTAGTGTAAAAAGAGTGCGATACTTTGTAAAGTTTAATAAATATAAATCGTAATGATATATTTGTATACAATTACAATTTTTTTAAATGTTAAAAGGAACGTGTAGGCTATTTAACATTTAAATTAATTAATATTACAGAGGTACACATACGAGGGATAAATGTTTACGCCTTACATCCTGGTATTGTATCAACGGAAATAGGACGTCATGTTGGCAAAACCTTTTTTTCTGGTTCGGATAAACTTTTCAATTTTCTTACATGGATGTTTTTTAAGAATGTAGTGCAAGGAGCACAAACAACGATATATTATGCGGTAGATGAAAAAGCGGGCGAAGAGACTGGGCTCTATTATTCGTAAGCGTTATATGATATATATATAAATATATTTTTTATATATTAATTTTATTTTATTATTTTATATTTAAAAATTAATTATGTAATACTTGTAATTTCTCTTTGTTTTTGTTAGTGATTGCAGTCCTGCCATGACATCTAGCAAAGCGATGAATGCCGATTATAGCAAAAAGTTGTGGGATGTATCTTGTCGACTATTGCATTTGGAGCCAGAGGAAAATCTTGTTACATTATTAAATACTATCTCACGTCAAATTGCTGATTAATGCCAGCTAAATTTATTGTTAGTAGTACTGACAGTCTTTACTACACTCTACCAGTTTCATGTAAAATTGAAACATAATACAATAGGCGTTATGAGAACCGAATAAAGTAGATACTGCAATAAAATGATAATTCCGAGTGTGATGTTCTTCTTCTGATATATTATGCGACAGATGGACAAACATAAGTCTTGTCCAAAAGATCTTGAAAAGCCTTGTCAAATGAGACCGTACAGAAGTCTGTATCTCTTATCATTTCCAAGAAAGTCAGATTCGGGAACAGAATCGAGTAACTAAAATATCTCACAAATTTAAACAAATAAATAGACAAATATAGGTCTTTTTCTTGAGAAGTCTTACCAAAGTTTTATCATAAAGAATGCAAAATAAGAAGCGTAAATTACGATGTAAAATTACGATTACTACTACTTACAAACTACGGTTGCGCAATCGATGAAAAAGTGACCAATGAAACTAATCTTTATTATATATTTATAAATTATATAATACATAAATATATCCATTCTTAAAAAAGGCATGAATTCGTTAAGTTTCCATTACCAAATATTTGGTAATAAGGACGAAATTTTTTAGTTTCCATTACCAAATATTTGGTAATGAGGACGAAATTTTTTAAGTTCCCATTACCAAATATTTGGTAATGAGGACGAAATTCTTTAAGTTCCCATTACCAAATATTTGGTAATGAGGACGAAATTCTTTAAGTTCCCATTACCAAATATTATGTAATAAAGACAAAATTCTTTAAGTTCGTATTACCAAATATTTGGTAATGAAGACAAAATTCTTTAAGTTCGTATTACCAAATATTTGGTAATGTGGACAAAATTTTTTAGTTTCCATTACCAAATATTTGGTAATAAAAACGAAATTCTTTAAGTTCCCATTACCAAATATTTGGTAATAAAGACGAAATTTTTTAGTTCCCATTACCAAATATTTGGTAATGAGGACAAAATTCTTTAAGTTCCCGTTACCAAATATTTGGTAAAGAGGACGAAATTCTTTAAGTTCCCATTACCAAATATTTGGTAATGAGGACGAGATTTTTTAAGTTTGCATTACCAAATATTTGGTAATGAGGACGAAATTTTTTAGTTCCCATTACCAAATATTTGGTAATGAGGACGAAATTCTTTAAGTTCCCATTACCAAATATTTGGTAATGAGGACGAAATTCTTTAAGTTCCCATTACCAAATATTTGGTAATAAAGACAAAATTCTTTAAGTTCGTATTACCAAATATTTGGTAATGAAAACAAAATTCTTTAAGTTCGTATTACCAAATATTTGGTAATGTGGACGAAATTTTTTAGTTCCCATTACCAAATATTTGGTAATGAAAACGAAATTCTTTAAGTTCCCATTACCAAATATTTGGTAATAAAGACGAAATTTTTTAGTTTCCATTACCAAATATTTGGTAATGAGGACGAAATTCTTTAAGTTCCCATTACCAAATATTTGGTAATGAGGACGAAATTCTTTAAGTTTACATTACCAAATATTTGGTAATGAGAACGAAATTCCTTAAGTTCCCATTACCAAATATTTGGTAATGAGAACGAAATTCTTTAAGTTCCCATTACCAAATATTTGGTACTTAGAACGGAATAATTTAGTTCTCATTACCAAATATTTGGTAATTAATACAAAATTATTTAGTTTCCATTATTAAATATTTGGTAATTAGGACAAAATAATTTAGTTCCCATTACCAAATATTTGGTAATTAGGTCGAAATGATTTATAATAACATAATCTATTGTGTTAGATTCAACCATAATTTTATAGTTGGATCGACCATAATCCATTGTGGTAGATCCAACCATAATTTTATAGTTGGATCGACCATAATCCATTGTGGTAGATCCAACCATAATTTTATAGTTGGATCGACCATAATCCATTCTGGTAGATCCAACCATAATTTTTTAGTTGGATCGACCATAATCATTGTGGTAGATCCAACCATAATTTTATAATTACTAAATCATTTCCTCCTAATTACCAAATATTTGGTAATAATTACTAAATTACTTCGTCCTAATTACCAAATATTTGGTAATAATGATTAAATCACTTCGTCTTAATTACTAAATATTTGGTAATTTCTAATAAATATTTACTTGAATACAAAAAATTATATATAAAAAAAAATTATTTATTTGAATCAAAAAAATATTTACTGAAATCAAAAAAATATTCACTTGATTCTAATAAATATTTACTTGAGTCTAATAAATATTTATTTGATTCTAATAAATATTTACTTAAATATAAAAATTTATTTACTTGAATAAAAAAAATATTTACTTGATTCAAGTGAATATTTACTTGGAATCAAAAAAATTATTTACTTGAATCCACTCTTAAAAAAGGCATGAAAAATCGATACTCAAATGTATCGAAAGTATTGTTGACGCTTTTTTTGCGACGCTGATTGTTATCTTGATTATTCTGGCAGTTTGATAGTTTGAGAGCAAAAGTTATTTTGGCGGTTATTTAAAATTAAAAAAATTTTTTTTAAATATTTAGATTTTATAATTATTAAATTATAATAATAAGTGCGCGCGCGTAGCGCGCGCTTGTATTGTTCTAGTCTTAAAAAAGGCATGAAAGATCAATACTCGAATGTATCGAAAGTATTGTTGACGCTTTTCCGCGACGCTGATTGGTTATCGCGATTATTCTGACAGTTTGATAGTTTGAAAGCGAAGGTTATTTTGACGGTTATTTAAAAAAAAAAAAATGTTTATTAAAATATTTAGATTTTATAATTATTAAATTATAGCAATAAGTGCGCGCGCTACGCGCGCGCTTGTATTGTTCTAGTCCTATCTTAAAAAAAAGCATGTTATTGACTTTTGAAGCCTTTTTTCGTTGCCATCCGACGGTTATCGATCGATTTATCTGTCCTGAAATACGCGTTGATGATTTTGTTTATTATTGATTAGTATCAATGATGCAAACTCGAGCCGGCCAGCACCAGGGCTCCGTGGTAGGGGAAGTATGCACACAAGCGAGAATTGGTTACGTCACACGTATGTGTGCGCACCAGGAGCCCTGGTGCTGGCCGGCTCGAGTTTGCATCACTGATTAGTATTGTCATCACAACGTTTGCGTTGACAATTTTGTTTATTATTATCGATCGGTTGTCTATCGCGAAGTACACACAAATATTTACTTGAATTATGTAATGGTAAAACACGTGTTTTGTATAAATAGTGTTTTTATAAACATGTATATAAATATGTATAAATATTATTAACTTTCACTATTGTTATATATTCGGCTCTGCTCAACGCTTGGAGCAGCTCTATTATATTGAACTGATATAAAATCCATTTAATTCACATATTACACGACCTAATACAATAATGCAAAAAACAGTTAACATAAAATTACGTGACCGGCTCCTGACTTATATCAAAGTATAAATGTAAAAATACGTGAACGCAAAAGTGTTAATAGAAACATTCAATATTCTTCAAAAAATAAGTTACACTACTTATAAAGTGCACGATTAATACAGAATATTGCAATATGGATAAATTAAAAACATGATGTTTTATAATAAATATGAATTTTCGTTATTTTCTCGCGCAAGTTCTATCAAAATTACATTTAACACTTTTGATATAAAGATACTTTAAAGATGGCTAATTATATGTACTGGCAGTTAAATGACAATTTATTAAGTCGAGATTAATATAGTTGCAATATCGCGTGATAATATTAAAATAATAAAAATGAGAAATATTTCTAATAAAATAAAAATTGCAATGGCTAAAAATAAATATTTCACATTTTTAACTTTTCCATATACTGCACAAAGAATATATGTAGATTAAAACAATTAAAACTAGAATTATCTGTAAAAATTAAGTAAACTTGCATATAATACTGGCATTATCTGATACATAAAGTTACATATGAAGCAGCACTAAAAACACATGCAAATGAAATGAAATAAAGAGTAAAAATGAAAATAATAGAATCCTAGAATTTAAGATCTCTTTGCACTTCGTGCATCATTGCTGACGATTTATGCAGCAATGCTAATTCATCATCCATTAACTTCTGCTGAACGATATGAGTAACGCCATCTTCACCCAGCGCGCAAGGTAATGATAAAAACACTTCCTCGTTAATTCCGTGATGACCCTAAAATTTATTGAATTTGTTTTCTAGATAACCAAACTTTTAACAATAATATAATATATTTTAATTAGAAATTAATATGTAATTAATATCATTAAAATAAACACATATATACGTATAATAAAATTAATGTATAATTAATGCATAAATATGTTTTCATTCATTACTAAAATCTTTAAAGATATGAAATATAATTAAACTATAACTAAAAATTGTTACTATAAGCTGCAATTTAATAGTTAAAAAAAATAATCACAATATAAAAATAAAATAATTGATAATCATAAAACATTTCTATACTGAATAAAATATAAAAACTAAAATTTAAAAATAATTATTTCAATAAGTTATTGTAAATTAATATAGAAGTATAAATTGTGTTGAAATGGAAATCTACAATGTTAACTTACGGTAACCAGCGTGGATACAGCATGCACTTGATTGGAATTTCTCAGTATCGCTGACGCGAGGTGCGACACGCTGAGGCCGATAGCCCACGAGGTATATCCTTTAAGTTTAATTACCTCATATGCACTTTGGATTACCAGCTTATGCAACTCGTCCCAATGTTCTTTGTCTTTATCGGTTCCCACGTGTTCGTTCAAATCACGAAAACGTACTCCGGCAACATTAACTCCAGACCACACAGGCACTGATAAATAGAAACAAATTTTACAATTATTATAGACGTAAAAAAAATAAGCATACATTTGTTTAATTATTACAATGACATTACATATACAGGGTGTTTCATAATGTCCGTGCCAACGTTCGTGTACGGGTAGAGTGCGGTAAACTGAATAGAAAAGTCCTTTACCGTTTTGCAATTTCCGTAATAATAATTGAAATATTAATTAAAAAGGATTGACGAATAATCGCGCGTTGCACGCGGTTAGACCGTGGTCTGTACGCTCTAGGCGTAACAGCAATGTAGATCGCATGGCAACGAAAAATAATAAGGTGTGGCGACAGTAGGAGTAATACGCGTTGTATTTATTATTATTTTTTGTTGCTATGCGATCCTTATTGCTATTACGCCTAGAGCGTACAGCCCACAGTCTGTTACTACTATTTGGTAATGTCTGCTCAGCCGCTGAATTGATTATTCACCATATCTTTTATTCAATTGCGGAAAATTTGCTATTTTAAGCGCTTTACCTACCGCTAGTGTCACCGTGTTCTCCGATAATCCAGCTGTGGCAAGATGTAGGTGCGACTTTAAGTTTTTGCGATAACAAAAAGCGGAAGCGGGCAGAGTCCAGATTCGTACCGCTGCCAATAACTCTGTTCTTTGGCAAGCCAGAAAGTTTCCATGCCACATATGTTAAGATATCCACCGGGTTAGAAACGATGAGAAGTATCGTGTTCGGACTATATTTGACTAATTTAGGAATAATGCCTTTGAAAATATCAGTGTTACGTTGAACCAGATTCAATCTGGTTTCACCTTCGCGCTGACGAGCGCCAGCCGTCACGATGCAAAGACTTGAATTCGCAGTCACAGCGTAGTTTGTACTAGCGTTAACTCTTGCGTTTTTCAGAAACGCACTGCCGTGTTGCAAATCCAACATCTCTCCTTTTAATTTGTCCGCCATTACGTCAATTAATGCCACCTCGCTCGAGACATGCTACAATGACAATAATTTATTGAATAATATGATTTTTTATATGAATGTAATACAACATTGATTATTGTTAATTATCGCATTATTAACTTACGTTTGTCAAAATACTAAAAGCACAGGCCATTCCAACTTGACCGACACCGACTATTGAAATTTTATTTCTACTAGTCGAGACAGGCTCCGACACAGTAGTTAAAAGCTGATCTTTCAATGTTGCCATTTTCTGTAAAATTATAAAAATAATTTAATAATATAATTTAATTATATCAATTAAAAATGTAAATTTATTAATATTTTTTTGTTTAATATTATTTTTACTACTCCTTATATTTTTTTATATTTATAAATTACGAAAAGTCAAAACCTGATTTAAATTGATATGTGTAATATTTAAGTGGATACTAGGAGAGCTAATATGAAGGAGGACTATGAGGATTGATATGAAGGTCAAAAAAGTCACGTAGTACTGAAGACGCGCATGTCCGTGAAAGAAACTTGATCATTTCAAAAGATTTCTTCTAACAATAATTGACTCTCTTCGTCTATTCCGTTCAATTAAATCCAAACTGAGGTCGTTAACACGAGTTCAAGAGCCTAGCGTGTCTTATTTTAGAAGGCCGCGTCAAGAAATGCCGTTTCGAATGATACAGCGTAAGATATATCATACAAATTCTACTGCGCTTGCTGCATCTGCTCGAATGCAACGAATGGTGCATGCGATTGTCAGATGGCAGTAGAGGTATAACCGGCAAGCACGTGTATCAAACCTTGAGACACCGGCATTTCCTCTTTATTAGACAAAGTGCAAACGTGTGAATCAGAAAGCGGAAAAGCGCGGACAGTGAAGCACATTGCAATTTAATTATAGATCAGTTCGCAGGGATCGCGGACTGCTCGTTAATCATAGATCGCCGATAGTGCTTGACCGGCGAGATATAATCGATGAGCAACTCATACAACGTCCGGTATTATTAAACTCGCTACATTTTCTATGAGAAGGCAGAGAACGATAAATTATAATATACTAGTAACGGCACGTATCTTGTAACATACACGATAATATAACATCGGCACTCTACCGACGTTTTATCAAAGATAATAAGCAGCCAGCTGATAACGAGCAGCTAACCAAATAAATAAAGCATAACATTAATTTTAACTAAGTATTATGTTATCAATATTTTTAAATATTAACAAACTGCTTCAAAGACGATTAAATATGATAACATAAAGAGTTAAAATTGATTTCTTACAAAACAATCTTAAATTTATTTAAATTTCACGATAGTTTCATGATGAAACTAAACATAAAACAAATTTTAAATCAAATTTTAATTTTTCTAAGCACTATCATGTATTATAACAATTTAATTCAAACATTGTAATTTGAAAAAAAATGTATTAAAAAAGAGCTGACCTCAATGTATTCCCTTGACAATACTATTTCTCGACACTGTCGAACATGGACTGAGAACGTTACAACTGGTACTCCGCTATACTACTAACTGACTGAACTGACAGTTCAGGGATGTGGCTTTACTAAGGTGACCTTGCCCCCACTTTTTTATGTGGTCTGCAAACGACAAGTATGACGAAATATGCGAAATCCTGACGGTCACTGCAGTTCAAAAAATTTTTAAATAAAAAAATAACGACCGACTTTACGAAGTTTTCTCAGTAGACTTTCTCAAAGTATCACGCGGATTTTAATTCGAATATCGTAGTAAGTACAATCGTGAATGCTTCGGAGCACGTAGCGCGGTTTCGAAGAAGGAAACATAACGTTGCGCGTGCGTAAAGTGATGCAACCTACACGTACACGTACGGTGACGTTACTCATCATCGATCGAGTTCAAAGAAATTTTCTCCTTTTGTATCTCCCGAGAGTTTAGCAACGAGATGCTGTGAAGATGTCGAAGAGTGGGGCAGGTATATTTCTGGAAGCAATATCGTAAGTCGTAACTCCCGTATTTTATAGTGCAAAAACTTTATGAGCTACAACTGGTGTAGTTAAATCTGTCTCGACATCCGCAAATGTAAAAAAAAATATTCAAATCAAACATTCAATTCAAAAGTATTTAGAAAAATATTTTTTATAATTTTTATTAAAAACCACTATTTTTAACTTAATTTTTTTACATTAACTATCAATTCTGGTTAGCAAAAAAAGAAACATTTTCAAGAAAGCTAAAATAATTATTTAAAATTAAAACTTAATGTGGAATTTAATTTTATAGTTGGAAACAATGTTAAGTTTATTAAATTTTGAAGTTGATATTTTACTGAATTTTTATTAATAAAAATTAACGCGTCGAAAAATTATGTAAACATTTTATAACAACCTGTACATGACATAATCGATATCTGAGGTGATTAATAAAGCAAAATTTATAAATTATATAATAATTTGGGAGGTATGGTATAAGGTTACAGTTTGTAGAAGATTATGCTGCCGATAAGGAATCTATTTGTTGGAATAACGGATAACGATAATTTCTGTGGCCACAGGCAGTTGAGATGAATCACTAGCTCGACCAGTTGCATACGCTCTGATGCAATTTTCGTCACATGCTCGCAACGTGGCACGATGTTACCTGAGAATAGATTATTGATTTCTTTCGAAGTTTATACAATGTTGCTTTGTGTTTGAGCGGTTGGTCTTCTTTCCTTTATGCTCTATTTGTGTTCTCTTTTTCTTTCATTCTCATATGTACCTGCTCCCCATTTCGAAACGGTTATAACCGTTTATACCTAGCAGGAAACGTGAGTAAACGCACGTACGCATTCATCCAATTTTGTTACACAAAACATGCGGGTTGAATCGCGTGACATATCAAACTTCCTGCCAAAATTCATTAATTTATAAATAAACTATTATCGAATTTTAATTTATTCAGAAAATTATTTTTATCGCAATTAATATTGAAGTAAAATTTGTAATAGAGAATATTAAATAATCATATAACATTCAATATTAATTAATATTCTAAAGTACATGGAATAAACTTTTAAATTAATAAATTAATTAAAGACTCTCATTTTATTATATTTATACACAATTAATTTTTTGATATTTCTAAGTTGAGCAGAGGAAAGTCTCTAAGGCTGTTATCACATTTTTCATAGTTATATTTCATGAATAATTTTTTTGTGCGATAACATTATTAACAATTCCAGAAAAATATTTTAATACAGTTTTAATCAAAGTCTTTGAACATTATTTCACCAGAAGCTATGTTTCAAGGTCTTTTCTGCACCAACGTTCACCAATCCGAATCCAATTACTGAATATTGCAGCGCAGACACTTCAATATAGAATACACGTCGAATATACAAAAACTTGACGAATTGCATGTCTCGTTTCTCTACGGAGGCTGAAGGTTGAAATGGCTGAGCGGTATGCTCGTGGCAGTGTCATTGAGCGATACGACCGCGGTGCCTATATGAAGATGGCACACATAATTACAAACCTGAGAGCTCGGAAGAGTGGACGTCGTTGAATTAGCATAACCGTATAAATGCGCGCACCAGAGGCAACCGGGTGTGTGCATACAAGCGAAGCACCGTGACCGTTTTTGCCTCACCTGCGCACGTTATGTTTATCACTTCTGCGAAGCAGGTAGCCTGCTTCGTCGTCGCTGCCACCCCCGGGGATCTGCCTTCGATAAAGAGAAAGAGACCGTAGGACCGTCGGAGACCACGGACGTTAGCGTTGGGTGGTACAAACGACATTATCGCTGCAATAATGCAGCTCTTGTATCATTTTAATGGACGCGCTAATATCTGCCATTTGCGCGTATGACGAATTTAGCAGCGATAAACATCTTCTAGCGATCGCTCACGCACGTCTGAGCGTGAATTGTTGCGTGACAATAAAACTAACGTGTAACTAGGGTCATAGGGTCATTCTCTTTCCTCCTTCCCTCTTCTCGCTGTCCACACCTCGTTTCCCCTCTCTTTCTCCCTCTTCCTGATACGGTATTAATGATATTGTAGGGCGTCTTTTACGAATATTCAACTCGCGAGTCAATTCCGATTCACGATCTGTCAGGTTGCCTATTTACAATGAGGCTTCTCCGATTTATCAATTCTCTTTTAACTTTAACAGACAGGCGTCAAGAAACTATACCGTGCTTCGATCAATTCTTTATTTTAGCTTCTTATTTGTACAATGTCTCGATTTCGACTGCTCGGAATCGTCATCCGAATTCTCGGTATCGCCGGTCTCTCACGGTGAGACAAGGAGTAGGGAGTAAGATTTTTCGGTAGCTAGAGGGCGATTCAAATCCTACTCCTACAATATAAATAATAAATTTTGTTATATCTTTAAAATTCGAATAATTATACGACTTAAACAGAACATGATAACGGCTTAATGAGTTCATCGAAACTGCATGTTAATGAGATTAAATCAAATGTGATATATTACTTCAATGTGTAAGTGCAATATCTAAGTCATGAATATATGCATATGTATCTAATTTTAATCTTGGATTTTGATTGGATATTTACCAAGATTGTGAACTCTTGATATTCTAATTTCATTACTAATTTTATACTTGCACTATTCGCGTGTACATCGAACATCTTGATTCAATAAAAGATGAAATATAGAAGCTCTCTGAACATCATCGGATATATAAAATACATTTTATTATAATCGCTATCAAACGCAACGGAGATACTTTGTCGGAAGGGAATTTCGCGAAGATCAGTCGCTGTAATTCTCAATCATCACGATTTCTTGTTGGCTCAGTGCTTCTTAATTCTGTGCACACATACGCGCACATGTGCCCTCGTTTCCTGCCGCCTAATGAATCCAACATTAATCTGCGATGCCGAAGTGCATCGTAATCTCCAAAAAGCGACCGTCACGCGGGCACTATACATATAAATCGGCGCAATTATTCGCATAGAAATCACCTTCTAAAATATGCGGAAAAAACCACATTGCAACATCCTGCTGCGATCTCCATAAACAATCTGCACAAAGTGCTCACACGATCTGCCACGTAGTCGACGGGATCGCGTCAAGAGGAACGGGATATCTTTAAAACTTCGAGTGGACGAAGACGGAAGAATGGGAGAGAAAGACAGGCTTCATAATAGAGCAATTTAATAAATTGTCGAACGTAGCAATTAAGATGGTGTTAGGGATCAGCAACGAGACCTTGATATGGTAATTACAGCGATATAATACGTGTGCATTCGTTAGTGGCTGCCTTATAAGATGTATATACACGCATTCGGCGCAGCCAAGTTACGTTTGTACGTCGGATTATTTCGGCCCTCTTTTTGATTGTAAATTATAGCTCATAAAAAAGTGCGCTCATCTTCGCGAGGCACCGCTCACGGTCAGATGTATGTATGCTGGCATTATTTCACATTAAAAAGAATGAAACTGTCTGAATATCTCGCGCAAATCGTTTTGCTCGCTTACGATTTTGAGGAAATTAAAAAGTATACGGCATTGCGAGACATGTAATTGTGACATAAAATTTCGAGAAAGGTTCAATGTTCCTGGAAAATAATACTGTCATTATTTACGACATGCCCACTAATTTAATTTACGTAATGTCAGTGAATCAGTGCGCAAAAAATAAATAAACCTTTCTTTGGACAAAATTCAATTGATATTACTTGATAATTTTGTTAAATTTGTAAATTTTATTCTACTACAAATATTGATAAGCTGATTCGATTAATAAGGCGACAATTATTCTCGATTATAAAAGAAATTACGTTATGATAAGTTTCCAAGATATCGATAATTTCAGTTGAATTCCTGACATGATTATAGACATGCAAATTTTCATTCACGTGATAATGCATGCGATAATGTGGAGTTTTCGAAACTGCACAGTGCGCGAAATTGCACGATGCTTGTCCGCAGTCGCATTCCCATACTCGATACTGCGGGTGGTCGTCTCCGGCGTCGAGCGTTAAAAGCGTACTCACGCGTGCGGACGATGAAGAGGGTCAGAGAAAAAGGATCCAGTAAAGGGAGAGAGAAAGAAGAGAAAGTAAACGAACGGGTTGCAATAAGTGATTCCCCGTAACTATAAATAAGTGGCGATACATCCACGGACGGCTTCGTTCGCCCGTAAATCACGAATCGGGGCATAATCGCCGAGGCAATCTCGAATCTGCCGTGGATCAAGGTGGATCTCACCGCGTGTCCGGGTCCTATCCGTAGCCTTACTGTTGACGGTAAGGTAGAATCTAACCGGCAATCCAGGATCCTGTTATAAATCAGGCCTCGATGTCGATGCGGGCCTGTTCGTAGCAGTGAAATTATCCTAGTCGCTTCGCCGTGTGTATGTGCCAAGACTATTATCCCTACTTTTACTATTGATATCCCGACCTTTAACCGGAACTCTAAGAAGATAGATCAATTACAATATTAATCGAAAATCTTTTTTCTTTCATAATTTAATAGAAATTGTCTAAAGAACATTGTCACAATATCTAAAAAATAAAATAAAATTCTTGTTTCTAAAAAAAGATTGAGTTATGATTTACTTGTTTCCGTTCTATTAATTATTGCCGTTTTATATTATATATTTAGATTGACTAAAAATGATTTCTTATCTTTCTGGAAAATATGTTAAAAAAAATTCTATAATAGCAGTCTTCCATCGATGGATGGTCAGATAAATTCGAGATGAAACAGAATTTCATTGCGTAGTCACGTATCACATTAAGAGATTGCAATCACGTTCAAATCGCATATACACATTCATCGCAGTCAGATTAAATTACATCTACAGATATGTCTGGATTCGATTAGCATGCATATCTCTCGCGAATGATAAAGGAAGACACTAACTATAAGAAGGAAGACACTACGGAAATATTACAGTTTATTGATTTACATAGTGCGTTGAACTTAAAGTGTCATTGAATAACTCTACAGTTAATAATTGGTTTTAATTGTACTTGACTGCAGTTTGGCTTGTTTGTTTTAATTTTTAATTCTGCCATCCGTAGTGATAAATTTTTTGTTGGAATATTTTTTTGCGCGAGGAAATATACTATTATTTTCTTGCTAAAAATTTTATCATATGAAAATGTGCATGCACTAATATGCAGGAATCGGTTTCAGACAATCTACTCAAGTAGTGGCGTGATTTCACGCCATTAATCTTTCCTCAACAATTAACCGATTATAATCGCGGTAGTTATTAATTACAATCAATATATACTTGATAAACAGGTTTATAAAAAGGCAGTTGAACAAAGCCCGTTTATCAAGTGTCTTCAATCCTGTGTTCATTGTGCTTCCAACAGATGCCGGGATCGTTCAGTATTTTTCTCCTTGAGAAAAGAAGCCGAGTGTTATACATAGAACAGACATGATCTTGATAAAAGAATAAATAATATACAATGAATGAAGAAACTAAATATATAAATATGTGAAATGCATGCAATGCACTAAACTTTCTGCTTCGAGAAATCGATACATAAAAGTAACTAATTAAATTAAATATATTTTTTTACCTCAAACGTCTCACACTGAAAATGACTGCAACATATTAACGTACGGCAATTCTTCAAACTTAATAGCGAAATGTAGCAAGTAAAAAGGACATAAGCAATATTTCGAAGAAAGGAGAGAGAGGGTGATAAAAGTTCTTCAACGACGTATTCACAGAGAAGAAAGGGGAATCGAAGAGAGGCCGTGCCCGTTGATTAGCGGATATCTTAATTACTGATTGGCCGCGCGGACTAATTAAATCGTAACTCAATCAGGACTCCGACCTGCCTCCTGCGCGATGGCGATTTTACGAGCGTGTACGCGCGGTTCGGAGGCCCTCGCATACATATGTGCCGCATTGCTGATGGCTTTAAAGCTTTGAATAATGCGCTCCAACCACCCTCCGCCTTATCCCTTTTACATATCCTTCCACCGATCTTTCTCGCGCGGCAGTGTCTCCTTTTTACTTCACCTTTTTTTTATTGATGACCTCCTCGCTCCGAAGCCGTTTCGAAGGCATTATATCCGCCCGGAATAAAAAGTGCAAGTAATTAGTAGTACCTACCGCGCCGTCCTGTTCGTTGAGCGATGTCCTCCGGATCCTCCCACTTTCCGTTCCTATAAACCACTCGAGATATGAATTTTCAATCGTGCAGATGCGTTTTCGGACTGGTGTTCGAATATCATACATCTTTTTACGCGATGCGGGCGCGCGCATTTTGTGACACAAGGACGAAGGCCCGTATTCTCTTCGCACGTTTAATAGCTATTGTGATAAAATAGATTGTCATTTTATATTTATATTATACTTGAATGTTCTCTTTTTATTGAGACACATAAAACTCCGTGTTTAATAGCCATAATTAACACTAATTGTAAGCATACGGGTAAGAATGCCGGCAGAACAATAATTTGTACTTTCTTTTGCACGCTGCGATATTCGAACAAGGTAGCAATTAACTCGTAAGTTCATTATAGCTATAATTATGGTAGAATTCAAGCGCTGCATCAAGTCCATTCCATCTGCGCTTAATATTTTGACAGTTGCATTGTATCTTGACCGATTTATTATATTCGTGAACTGTCGTTTACGCGTATCTCTAAGAAATACTTGCTGCCAGTTATATTTTTAAAAATTTACATTTAAGCGCTCTGTCCCTGAATTATTATTTTAACTTAAAAAAATAGCTCGTATTATATTCCATGACTTCATAATATATAATTAGCATATGCCTTTTTTATGTTTATATTAAAGATAAGCAAAGATTTAAGATTTATGTACAAGGAATTAAAATTTCTTGATAAAATGCTTATTTTAATAATAATCCCTTCTCTTGCGCATATATCACAACGTATATAAAGAAAACACATTGTCCAGAGAACATTCAATATTAAATTAATATATAATTTGCACAATACAATTATTGTTACCAAATTTTACCAAAAATCTTAATTTTACTGAAGAACATTACATTCAGCCAAGATGAGCCTTAAAAGAAACTTATTATTGACACTTGTCATCATCAATGTATTGATGTATGAGAACTTAGCCAGAGAGTAAGCATACTTTTTACATTTAAAACAAATAATTTGTGTCAAAATACAAATATTTAAGAATTTTAAAATTTGCTATAAATAATTTAAATACTAATACAATTTACATGTTATTCTTGTGATATTATTAACTACAATTAGCTTAAGTACATAAGTCTGAATAGTAAATATTTTGAATTTTCTGATATATATAGTTTATCGATTAGATATCGATATAATAATGTAGTAAAATAGATTAATAATATGTATTCATTCGCTCAAAATCTATATAGTCTTAATAATTAGAAAGAGTTATTACTAAACTAGAATTACTAAAATATATAATATACATATATAACTACATAGAAGAAATTAAAATCATTTAATTTAGTTTAATAAATATAAAAAAATCAATTGTATCAAAAGATTTAAGATTTTATATAAATAATTTAATGTAATTTTTACCTACTCCGCAGGTTGCAGATTTCCTTTATATACAAGAGATGAGAGTTGCAATGAAAATAATTTATGTTACGGATATAACAGGATTACTAGAAAATGCGAAACATTTCAGTATAATGGTTGCGGTGCAAACACAAACAATTTTCTTTCATTAACACGCTGCCGACAAGAGTATAAAATTTTGAACTAAATAATAGATAATAAAATTAAATTTTAGTTTTTAATGAAGATAATGCATTGTAACAGGATAAAAAATATACACTTAATAAATAATAAAAATGTAACCATAATATAAAAATATAAAGATATTTTTAACGTTCTTTGCAAGAACAAGTACATGATGATAACAAGCAAGAATAATTATATAATTGTCACATAACAAAACTAACGTTAACTAGGAATATAATTCTATAAAAAATAAATATGATGAAAAAATACGTTGTATAAAGTAAATTTATTTTTATATTAATTTTCAGAAACATTTGTTGAGATAAAAACAAAGTTAACACATATAATATTCTGGTAATTTATCCTTATATCTTCAATTGCATTCTTGTCTTAGTAATCATCTGATGAATATAATTCCATCGCTCTTAAAAAATAGATTTTATTATTAAAAAACTCGAAATATTTTTTATTTTATCATCATACTATTTTCATTCTTAGTAATTAATCATTAGATGTAAAAATAACAAAAATATAATTACCTTTATGAATAAGGTTAAACCACTGATCGACATATTCCATGTTGATTCCTTCGTTGATTTTCCGGGCATTCCTGCTCTCTTTGTGGTACGGTTATGAAATAAGCAGGAACAGCATAATTATAACGAGTCGTTGATGTTGGAAAATCTTCACTGGCATTTTTCTGACAAATCGTTAACGATAAAATAATCATTATCAACACGGTTATAGACAATATTTGTGCAAAATATTTCATTTTTAATATTTAAATTTTAGTAAATGTTAATCAGATCGGTAATAAATTTGATGCGTTATCCTCGTGGCTAGGAATCAACAGTCTATCAGATCTTATTACGTTCTGTTAGATTCTCCCGATGTATCCGCTATTTATAATCCTTTCTGATTGCGCAAACTACGATTACGCAAACTTTTTTCTTGGTATTTCAAACTCAAACAACTCGCCAATGTAGATTTTTAAATACATAAAAAGAATCATTATTAAAGAAGAAGCTGTCCTTGAAGAATATATCGTTAATATTTAAAATTTTTAATTTTATTATATTTTAAAGATGAAAATTATGTAGTTTATATTCTATAAAGAATTATATTATAATGTTCTTCTTTTCACATAGCATGCATTAATGTTGATAGTAGTGTTACATTTCCTACTAAAAAATTGTACTAAAAATTTATCACAATCAACTTTAATATTGAAATATATGATAGCGCCTATTTTCCTTTATTTTATTTTTATACTTTCTATATTTAAAAAAAAGTATTTTATTTTTATATTCTTTATATTAAAAAAAAATAGAAATATGTAGTTTTAAAAATTAATTATAAAACTATTTTTTTCGGTTTCTTAACAAATTATTGATGATAATACAATATCAGTATTATAACAAAGTTATAGATATGTAATAACAATTTTATCTAATACTTCATTTTTTAATAGATTTTTTAAAAAGTTTTAATGAATTTAACAAGCTATTTTTAAAACAAAAATTAATCTGCTAATATTGATATTAAATATTTAATGATTTCACAGAAATCGGTACATCTTCTAATATTCCTCACATACCCGCTGTTTACAATCATATCCAAACAATTACGTAAATCAATTAACAAAATTCATCAACACTTTCATTGCCAACCGCGCACAAGATGTCTAATCTACCAAATTCCAGGAAGCAGAAAAAATGTTTAATCTTTATTTTAAAATTATTATTCATATCACTATATATATTACACATAAATACATACAACAAACGTTTTGTTATAAATGACAAAATTAATTGCTAAACTGCTCAATAAATAAAGTTTACTGCCTGGTTTTACATCTGCCATAAAAAATTATCAATACACTTAACTTTGAAGCAATTTAACTGGCAATTTAACAGCCAAAGATTATTTTAGATGCACAATTTGTATTCATGAAGTGCAAATCTTAACGAAATACTTAATTTAGTATCTTATGTAAATCTTAACTCAAATATTCGGATATAATGAATGTAGAGAGCACAATATAATTACAAAAAATATTACTTTAGAAAAGAAGACATAACGAAACGCTTTTATGTAAGGAGAAGCTTGTATAATCTGAAATATTCACAATTATCGGATCAATTATTTTGCCGCCAATTAATACACTCGATCTCATGCACATTGAAGATACCTCGTTACTCCGACAATGTAACATCGGATGGCAAACAAACGTCTTAATTAATGTAAAGGATGACAAAGATAAAAAACGTGACATTGGCATACGCGAATTTTGTAACAAATTGGTGTATCTCTGACCACTAGGACCGCCAAACCGCCTCTCTTTATATTTATAATAGCAATCGTTTTATCATCTCGATCGCCTTTAGCGGGATGGTTAACTGCTCCATACGCAAAGCAATTAATTACGAGTAGTCCGTATTAATCTTTGCAAATTGGGACCGAAATTCTCAGAGTACGCCCCGCAATTTATAGTGCTCCCTATTCATCAGATCGCGCAACAAAACCAAACCATTCTGTAAAACAAATGCAGATTTCTCTTTTTTAATTTTCTGACTTGACTGGATAAGTCATATAGTAAGAGATAAAATTCTTTTTATCACAGGACCATTACGCTGTCCGAAATTTTTTTAACTGATGAAAATCGGCACATAAAACAATCCACGGTGTAGTTGATAATTCTTTTCGTACTTACGGAATGAATAATTAGTAAATTAAAAAAATATATGTAAATTTCTAGGCTACTTTACTTCTTTCGAACATAAAATTAGTACAAATTTCTCATTAATTGTTGAGAATATATTGAGAGTACTTTAGATTAAATGAAATATTGTAGTTATAAGATTATACGATATACAGTTTAGTTGCGCTTTTTGCTCATTCAATCTTGTCGAGGATCGATTTCTGCGCCTCATAAATTCTTTGACAAGATATCGTCATCAACTCTTGCTCCTTGGGCGTATACGACAAACGAATAAATGACTGTACGCCGTTTCTCCCTACCACACATGGTAGTGACATAAAGATATCTTTCTCTAGTCCGTGTCGGCAACCCTAAAATATATTTCACATTTTTAACAAAAACAAATTCTTGTATTATCCACGAAAATATATTTTTCATTTAAATTCGGGAACAAATTAAATACATATTTACGCGTGCCGCTGATATGTGTTATCAATCTTTCATTACGCAGTAGAATATTAACAATGAAATTAATATGAGCAGGATAAAACGCTACAAAGCGTGTGTGTAATTCACAGAACGTATGATTGACACTGCTAAACGAAAGTTTAATAATATTAATAAGTCTCATTAATGAACCTTGATGAATGTCGAAACGGTGAAACAGGCGCAAGTATTGCGCACGATAGCGTCGACAATTTCGCCTGCACAGATACCGACTGCCCAGCTGTGATAGCCTTTTTTATTGATCAATTCTTTATCGGTGTCGATCACTTTCGTGTGCAAATCACTCCAGGATTCTGGATCCGATTTCGTACCGATTTCTTTATTTATGTCCTTTAAAGGCATGCCCATTACCGCAACGGCGGACCAAACCGGCACTAATACATATTCAAATAAAGCATACAAATAGAAAAGTTAAAAGACAAATTTAATAAATTAAATAAACACGGCATCTTTATTTTATTATTAGAATTTACGATATTTTAACATCAGTTACCAGAAGTCGGTCCGCTTTCGCCAATGATTAACGCTTGAATCGTACTCGCCGAAATTCCGAGCTTCTGCGCGATGAAATACTGAAATCTACAACTATCCAAAAACGTTCCTAGTCCTATAACACGATTGGGTGGAAATCCCGACAGTTTCATAGCAACGTACGATAGGATGTCGACTAAATAAGAAAATCGAACAATTCAAATATCGTATTACATATATTTGCACAATGTTTAATTAAAACATATGCCAGCTTGTTGATTACAACATGCTTAAAAGTTATAAGATATTCTGATAGAAATACATCTGTTACTACTCGTCGAAAAAAAAATATGCACTCCAGTCTATCGATAATATCAAAATACGAATACAACTGCTGTAAACGCGTTTAATATAATAACAAGACATACCTGGTTTCGAAAGAATGAGAAGAACACTGTTCGGTGCGTACTTGCAGACGTTCGGAATAATGTCCTTGAAAATTTTCAGATTATGCTCTAGATAATCAGCTGATTGCTGATCCTCCTGCGACTGGCTTCCAACTGTGATCACGCATACCGCGGCATCTCTGGCGCAAGCGTAGTCTATCGAAGCGTAACATACGCTGGATGATTTACCGTTTAGCGCAAAATAATCGATCTTATTTCTTTCTATAATTATACCCAATAAACATAATATGTACCTTCAAAATAATTATAATAACATTCAAATCTTAAGAAATTTTTAATAAGACACCAATTCTATTGTTAAGAGTTGCAGTTTTATGAAAAAAATTGAAGTATCCTTTTACTTTATCAACATTTATTAGTAATTAATTTATAAGTGCACAGCGTTCGCACATCAGTCATCGATGTGTGATGCGAGGTGAAAGGTTTATCTCACTTTTATTAGCATCTTAAAATGTTTCGATGCTGGCAGTAAAGCGCACGTACGTCACCTTCTGCGACCTTATCACTAATCGTAATTGCGCGATGTACTTATCCGAACGTTAAAGCGCGGTTGTTTCGAGATAATTGCTCGTTATTCGCGATGACGATCTCGGCATTTTTCTCTCCCCTCAAATCAAGTCTCACCTTTGGTACCAATAATCCTCGGATTGCCGAGATACGCCGCCGCGTGGCTGATGTCTTCTGCTTCCGCCTTGGCGAGATCCTCGTTCACGTCTATGAGGACGAGCTCGGAGGCAAGACGCTGCGAAAAACCGAACAAGGGGGATGAACGGTGGCGTAGGGTGGCGGACAGCGTGTAGCTGGAGAGTAATTAGTGGTAACCGGTCGTTGCCCGGCGGGTAGCGTTATTACGCACTACAAATCGTTACGCAATGAGCAACGGGGCCCTCCCGGGAAACGCATTAAGACAGCGGACTAGTGCGCGATTAATCGCGCCATTCGCAAAGTCCCCTAATGCGAGAACTCGTTAAGGTCCGATCATGTTTATCGAGAAATGGTATCAAGATGCGCCATTTTCGGGCAAGATGCGCCTCGCCGGTTTCACCGGTTTCGATCGCCGTGGCCGCCGTTATTGCCATAACTGGTGACACAAACCATGTCTTAGGCAGGCCGATAACTTATTCATGAATAATTATGAGATGGGTACGGCTTCTTCTCGCCTTTTCTGTCCACCTTCCGTCCCCCACCGGCAACCGTCAAAAGATTCAAAAGAGGAACCGCGGTCCCTCGCGACCGCATTCGTTATGGAATGTCAGGCGAGCCCGAAGAATGCTTCTGCGACCCCCTGCTTCTGCTTCATTTTTCTCCCGCAATCATGGTTTCCTCATAAAGCGCTTTCTATTTGTTTCCGCGTGAACGTTTTAGTTTTATTAACACACCTGAGAATATGGCGAAGGTAACGTTATTTGACTTGTAGAGTGTGGCAAACGATGCGGCAAACGAGAGAGGCAAGGGACCACCAGTAATCTATATTCGTTTTCGAACGACCGATCATTAAGCTTTGAGTGGTTCTCGAAGACTAGTTCTAATTTGTGCGGGCTAATTTACGGTATAATGAGATATTTCGACGATCATGTAAATCACCTCGTAAAAGTTAATGGATACTATTCTCCTAGGGTCGTATCGTATACAAAACGCGCTTTCGTGGCAATGGCAGCACAGACGGCCTGTATTAGATACACTTTACCAGATGCATTTTTCTCTGACAAATGATGCTTTCACGTGTTAAGACAAACGCCCGGCTAACTAGAAAATAGCTTGTTAATTATATTACGCCCTTACGCTTCCAATCTGTTATTGTTCGCCGCTCAATTATCATGTTTCGTCAGGCGTGAGTTCCGAAATATGTGCAACAATATCGCGAGCTTCCGAACTTCTCTCGAATAGATCTGTCGCTGTCCTTTTCAGCATCAGTCACTGTCATTTTTACTGAATCGCCCTTGAATACGCGAGCTCTTTCAATCTGCCAATTTCTCCACAACCGGTTGCGTTGAACATTGACGCAGATCTGGCGCCGCAGATATGCGAACGACATATCCTTTGCTGAAGGTTTTGTTTGGTTTAATTCGCGCAGCTTGATACAGGTTATCCGACACGGCGCGCCGTGTCGCAGCGGAACGAGAAGCGAAGAGTGCGAGAGGAAGAGGGAAGATGCCTCGCGCGTGTAGTCGCGAGGAACTTAGGTACGGGTAGATTCGCAAGGTGGACGGTAGGCCGTAGTTGTTCTCCGCGATGATCTCGTTGATGCGATCTGCCAAGGTTACGACGCGAGGTGCAACAGCACGACTCGGCCGTATCTTTCGCTTCTTGCTCCTCTTCTTCGTGCTCCTTCTCTCCGCGCTTCTCTCTGAGCCTCCTCGCCGCCGGACGTTCCCGGCAATCAGGAGACATCTTCGTGATCATGTCGGACAAGCGCCACCGAAATTTCGAGTCGCAGTTAAAACGACCAACGTTGAGCGGGAAGATGTGTATTTTCAGTTCCCGACAAATGCTAACGGTCGCGCGAGAGGAAGTCATTTGTCATTGTCGAAAACGCGGACACGAAGAGACTTAGAAGGAAATCCACGGCATTAATTTAGCGTGACGCGAGTAATTTTCCTTAAAAGCTGTTATCGTCGGCGGTAACGAGGTCTCTAATATTCCCAGTTATTCTCGGTACCATCGTGACCCCTTTGTACTTGCGCGATGAAGCCTCCTACATATTATTTACTCTCTCTCTCTCTCGATGTATGTACATCGTTCAACGAGGAGTCTATCGTCAGATACGCCCTCCGCATCCCATCGCGTACAGACACCATTGTTTGCCCTCGTAAATTTACAGAAACTGAAACCTAGAATTAGTCGCCCACGTTTATTACCTTCTACTGGAATGTACCGAGCATACGGTTTAACCGATATTGTTGCACCCTTGTAACGGCGCCGTTCGCAACATGTTCTATCAAGTTTAACTCCCCCTCCCCCCCCTTTCCCTCGTGACTTCACCCTTGACGAAGCAGACACGTGAAGCGGACGGAAATTATCTAAACAATACAATGATAGTATAGGATTTCGTTTTAAAATGCAGTCAGTTTCGTCTGTCCTCTATTTCCATCTTTCTTATTTTCCATCGTTACGTTATTCAGCTTGTCTGTTGAGTCGCAAAAAATTTAGTTAAAATATAATTAAATGCAGTTAAATAAAATTTATGGAAATTTTTTTTAAGCACGACTTGTAAAGCCTCGGATCAATTAGCATCACACAGTAATGCTCCATTTGTGTACACATTTCGCGAGAACTCCAAGCAAACCGTTATAAATCGCGATTTCTCTCCATAGTTACCAACATAAATCAGTCGGCTAACTATCCTGCGGGGGTGCATAGTCGACGTGTAAATGCTCGCGTTACGATCCGATAACGAGCGAAAGGATGCACGGCCCACTTCTCTACATCTTCCGTCGTCTTTTTCCTACCATCTCCCTCCAACCACCGCGTTCCGCCTTGCTCCTTCCTACAGCCGAATTGCCTCTTCTGGTCTTCCGTGGATCATTTGCATAATAGCCTTTTTGAGCCGGCACACTAACGAGCCTACATTCAGGACTCGTCCCCCGTAAACCTGTACGTATACACACGCATGGGACCTACACATCGTCGGCCGAAGCATTCCTCAGCCCCGTCGCCTTCGTTGAATGCAACTCGAGGGTATCTCCCGAGATCCGCCAACGTGGAGTGTTATACCTTTGATTCACCCGAACAAATACGAATTACGTGCTCGAGCCACGCGGATACGACGCTATGTCTCATTCACGCGCGGAATCATTGTAGACGCGTTTAGACTGACGTATCGAGTACCGTATCGTCTGGTGAATCAAAATACAAATGCAGGAATCGATTACGCACTTGCGCATCAATCGGCCAGCGAAAAAATATGTGCCAATTTTATATTTTTCACAATAATAATATAATAAGATAATTTAGATTATTGTTATACGATACATCACATTAAAAAAAAAAAAGTATGATTTTAAATTCATTTAAATTACCTAACCAAATTGACATGAAAGGTTAGAACCAAAAGAAAACTGACAATGTGCTGCACTTACCTTGAATAAAATCGCTATAGCGACCGCAACGCCTTTGGGTGCACTACCGACAACGACGACCTTGACATGACGGCTATCCACAAGATGTTCTGCCTGTTTGGTCAGTAAAAAAGTTACCGTGTTGCCAGCGACGTCGGGCGATTTCCTTCTCGATTCCGTCATATTTCGATGCGCGGATGCTCTTCCGCCTCGACACAACGCTCTGTAATTTACACAAACCAAAAACTGCTCGACATCGTGGACATTTCTAATTTATACTTTCTAAAATTTTGCTCTTCTATTAAAATTTATATAAATTAGCAACCATTTGGAAAAACAGACAGTCGGGAAAAGAATTTTGACAGAAGGACAGTGAAGTTAACGGCGAAAGTGTGTAGCAAGTAGATTTACTGTTCAATTCGGAGCGGTAAAATGGGATATTCAAGAAGGTAGTTGAATCGGCTTTGTGAGATGAAATGTGAAAGAACTACCTTCGCCTTTTGTGTCCGACTTATTCTGTACACTCATAATGCACGCACGAGATGTGAACCTCAAGTTATCTTGTAGCGGGAGATATACAATCCGATTAACACGTTCGATCACGGACGAAAAGATGCTATCGATAAATTCAATCGCGCCGTACAGAATCAATTATAGTCGGGAAAAATGTTCGTTGTACAAAAAGGTAAATGTTCGCGGAGCAGATGTAGAGACGAATCGCCAATTCGACGCATCGTTCCCGCTATAGTTTTCGTTTTTCAGGGGGATAGAAGGTCGCGAAATTGATCGACAGCTGTTCGATTCGCACAGATGGGATGCGCTGTGTTCTCGGAGAAATACTTCCAATTTCCGTTTTACAGGCTATTCGAGAAGGGTCCTCGGAATTGACTTTCCTTCTGTTCATAGAATCAATTCAGCTCTCTATTTATTTAATCATTATTCAAGTTCTACAATTATTGCTTTTAGCAAGAGTTAAAATGTTCAAATAAAACCTCACACAAATTTAATATCAAGGACGTCTACAATATATATATAGCGGAAAGACTTCACTACACAAGCATAAAGCTAATGCAGAAAAAGGTTGTAGTTTAAATTATCCAATCTCTTTTAGCCGCAGCTCAACCATACACTTGCTTCGCGTGCAACAGAGAATGCATTTTCATCCGCCCTTTCACCTTTACGCCGTACATCGGTTGCGTAAATCAAAATTCGATCGAGCAAAAAGAAAAAAAAAGGAACGATAATAAGCTCCACACGCATGGAACATCGTAGCGCCAAGTTGCATGTACCGCTTGCAAGCAATCTTAGGAGAGCGCGGCTAGTTTAATTTTTCAGGAAATCGAGTTTTACTCGTGTATAGTTTATTATGGCGATCAAATGTGCGGAAACACGCGGGAACCGGTCGCCAGGTGCAGCATCGTCTTTATTGATGAAGATGCATTCTAAAACGTTGCTCGTTTTCCCCCCCCCCCCCCGTCTTCTTCCTTGTGACTTCCGTCGTGTATCCGTTCGCAGATCCTCCACGTTTCTCGCCCTCCTTTCTTCCACGGTCCGCCCGTCACTCCTCAACGTCGTTCGTCGGTTCGCGAAGAATGCCGCACTCGCGTAACACACTACGGATGTCGTCGGCGCATCGCTGCACCGCCGTCTTTTCCTGATCGTTCAGCTTCTGTCGCATCGTGGCGTGCACACCCTCCCGGCCGAGAACACAGGGTACCGACATGTATACGTCTTTGTCGGTTCCATGAGAACAACTCTGCGAACGAAGATTCCTTCAGCTTGTCCGTCGTGCCAATCAACATGCGAATAAGCGCGTCTCGGAGTTTTGCTTAACGCGTAAATGTTCAAGAAAGGATCGACGACACTTAAAAATCGATAAATACGAAAAATATACATATATATAAATTAAAGATTCAGTTGCTTAATATTTATATACATTTTTTATAATTATTTAGTAGCAAATATCAAATATTTAATGTTCGTTCAACAAATTTTAATTTTTTATTTTATACTAAATGTCTAATTTTGCAAAAAAGTAGTAAATATTTATACAATACTGTTGATTTTGATTTGCTTTCTGAATTGTTAATTAATTTGTTTCTTTATAGATTTTGATGGACGTAATATAAACTTTCAAAATTCATTCAACGTATTCAACGATTTTGAAATATTAATTAAATTCTTACGTGTATATATGTCGACGCTGGCAATACCACTTTAGTATTCCTGACGATGGCGTCAACAATCTCAGCGGTGCAGAAGCCGAGAGCCCAGCAACTCGGCCCTTTCTTACCCTTCTTCCGATTAAGTTCGACTTCGCTGCAAACGCAACGTTTTATTACTTCCCCAAATTCTCTTTCAAAAATAATCCTACGTGTGATCTTAGCCACTGACGTTTTATTTACAGCATCAGAGATGTCATGCCACTTCTCGGGATCGTCCGCTTTACCCATTTGTGGGTTTATGTCGTGTATCTTCGTACCCGCCACGTGAACGCTCGACCATATGGAAACTGTGTGAAACGGCAGACGTTGAAGGCAAAGGGATCGTTAACCGTCAGATCGTTTAAACTAAAGTATACGCAACATTTAAATACGATTGACATTTACAGCGTGAAAGTGAAATATTTACAACGCTCGCGAGAGTACTTAAATATTAATATTGCACGCGGTTAACGAGGATCTGTTAATGTTCAATAAAATCTTATCGTTGAAACTGCAGCTGTTAATAAAGAAATTCTCACTAGTTATAAGTCTACGCAAAATTGGACAACAAATACCAGATGTGTCGCCCTGCGCGCCAATATTCATGCAGCTGATCGATGTGCGTGCTAGTCCTAGCTTCTGACTCAGTAAATCCTGAAACCTGGAGCTATCAAGCAGCGTTCCGGTGCCGAGCACTCGGCTCGAGGGAAACTTGGACAACTTCCAGGTGATGTACGACATCACGTCGATCGGTTGAGTTGCAACTAGTAACACCGCTTTACATGCTAGTTTAGCGATAGTGGGGACGATCTTCTTGAACACCTCAACGTTGCGTTTCACATTCAGCTCCTCCCCGGGCTTTCTTTCGCAGACCGCAATTACCACTACGGTGGAATCTTTAACCTTGTAGATATCTAAAATACAATCGATCGTAGATCTTAGATTATCGTGAAATTCTCGAGTTCGGATACATTTTAATTTTGTAGGCAGCGTTTCCCGAGAGAGTTAAGATATAAATCGAAGCCTTTGTAGGAAACTATTCATGCAAAAGAAGCCTCGACGTGAAATGGCTGCTTAAAAATCAGATACACCTCTCTGGAACGTCTTCTTTGATCGTGCAATCGCCAGCTGGAAGCGCGTGGAATACTAATCGACGAGAAGGGATAGAAATTTTCTCCCCTTTCGAGAGAGAGAGAGAGAGATTCACCGTGAAAAAAGAGATGCGCCGATAACGACGGCGGAGAAGACAATCCGGCGTGGTCGGAAAAATAAAGAGTACAGATCCGTGGCAACACCTTCACAAAATGCTTGTAGTAACACGCAGCGGTATCGCAACTATACGGAAGACACATTTACGACGGGAAGATGTTGTTACAGATAACTTGGCAAGCCCGTAAAAAAGTCGTCCCACTTGTTCCAGTAATTGCTACCTCGCACGAGAAAAGATCGGAAAGAAACATTCCGCTAGATATAAATACCGTCGAAAGCGACGCTACTCGCGAAGAATTGAAATCTCGCGGTCGGAGCCAGCACCCGACGAAACTATTCACGAGATCAAACTTTCATTCCAGTTTCCGTTCTTGTGAATTCCCACGAAGGCTTTTTACAAGCGGCCGCACGCTCGTCGGACGGGGTAACCAGCGCGCCGTACGCGCGCTGGAAACAAAAACAGAAAACCGCGTAGAGTCGATCACGGCTGAGATAAATGAGAGTGGACGAAATTTACGGGCGTGTCCGTGAAAAGCTTTGAGGGAAACGCTCCGGCCTCGCCGGCCCGTAAGCGTACGGCGATGTTAGATGAGAATCGAGATTAAAGGACAGGTCCATCCGCTGGAAAGATCTTGGTCCCCGAAACACGCTGCTATACTTAAAACCCATTCCCGGCCTATGCGAGATCACCGTTGTTTCTGACCCGTTGCACGTTGACAGGGGTCTGTCGACGAGCAATCTGACGGGTCGCGTCTGAAATGGGTGTCGATCGGAGCGAATGATCGTGGCGCATGGGTGACGCTCTCGGCAAGCTCATCAGTCCGAACGTATCAATCTGAAATTTCTGGAATTCGTGCTGTCGTGAATGAGGCTGCCTTACTTCTAACGCGCGGAAGGCCCACGGACGCTTACGATTCGTTGAGTTTGGATTGTGAATAGAGCACGACGACGGGATCATCCGGAGTGTGAATCACCGTGACAACTCTAGCACCGGCTTTACTTTGACGTGGATAATGCAACGACGGATTATTTTTTTTTTTCTAAAGACCAGGCACGATTAAGAAGCAATGAAAAAAGATGCAGTTGGATTGAGCGATTGTTATAATTTTCATTCTTATTTATTGCAGTGACGATTTTTATTTATTTCATCTGTGCCTTAAATTTAGCACAAAAATTTACTAACTTTTTTCAACTGGCACTTGTAATATTAGATTGTGTAATTTGATATTTTCTGATATTCTTATTGTTTTTAAACATTGTAATATATAAGCGGAACATAATTACAACTTTGAGGAATAAATATTTAATTTACATCTTAATTAGACTGCGCTTTGCTCGACAAAACAAGTGTACAGATTTATTTAAAAAATTCGAAATTACACAACCCAATAGATAAGTATTTCATATTTAATCGATATTTAAATAATATTTTGCGAATTTTCTCTTCAAAGCGCATAAATTTACGGTTATGCTGTGTGAAACATAATCGATGAAAATGTAATAGAATACCTGACGTGCCAGTCACCAGCGGGCATCCTAAAAAGACACCGGCGTGCTGAATGTCTTCGGCTTCGGCAGAAGCCTTGTTCGAATTTTGGTCGATCAAACAAACCTCACTCGCTATGCGCTGAAGACCACGAGAAATAAAACAGTCAATCATTGTGAATTGCATTGTATTGTTCTACAAGTACTACTAACTCTCATCAAGATCGCGATGGCGCAAGCCATACCAACTTTTCTTGTACCCACGATCGAGACTTTAACGCAGTGCGGATAAACATCGCACGGCCCGACTTGCCTCGTTATTAAAGCGTTCTTCGTAGTAGTTGTTGTGATCGGCGTTTTATCGATCTAAATATTAAAGACGCATCTTTCTACATTAAATATAGCAAGGCCAAAATAATACTTGCAACTATTCTTATCTGCTAAAAGCAAACAGCTTGCATTTTGTACTATATCGAATAATTTTTATATCATAAGCAAGCGGTTTCTTTTAGATCTAAAATTTTCGTTCGCAATATAAGATAGCCTTTCATTCGCTCCCGACTTACGTCATCATGTTCGATGACATCTTGTGTCTTCTCGTCGACATTACACTCCTCTTGAGAATCGTCTCGTTTAGGCACCTCGGATCCCTCGTCATCCATGCCCCAGTCGTTACTGTTAGTTCACCGAACAGCTGCACGCAGCCGTACAGTTAATGAGAACATGATCCCACCCATCTGTGTGCTTTAATAACTACGCGTGTACTCGCACCTCCCTCGTCCCCGTGTTAGCGCTTTAGATATATCAGCCGCAACATTTCATCACCTTTATTACCTCAATCGTGTGACTTCCTTTTTCTATGTTATTAACTCCCGTGAACGCTCGTCGAGGTGGTCGTTGCTTCCCAGGAAGGGGTTTAAATGGGCAAGCGAGAGAGTCACTCCTTACGCTTTATGCAGATCCGGATCGACCTACGCAGAAACAAGGCATTGGTTTTTCAGGTGAATCCAAGTACCTCCGTTATGAGGAAGCGAGAATATTCATGCGCGAGAGAGGAGAAGAACTCCGCGAGAGAAACTCTAACTGGAAGAATAACGGCGGAACTTATCCGCGAGCCTCGCTGTAAATTAGCCGCAGGTAGTCGTCGTGGAAACCCCCGCATGTCCTCCCGGTGCTTCCTCATCGCTCCGTGACTCGCTAGTACACTCCCGCAACATATCTCGCGGTTGGAAGTGCGTGTACGCGCGTAAAATACGCTATTAGTTAATCATAGCAAATGGATATGATTTTAATGACTGTTCCGAATGGGATAATTAACTTCGTGTAAAATCAAGCAACTTTTTAATCATTCCTTCGCGAAGGAATTTTATCGAAACACCGAACAGGTTTCTCTTGGAAAAAAAATATCGTCACCGACGGAGACAAATTTTGATTAATTAATAATAACATCGAAAATGTTAACTTGTTATTTTTATAATACATTACGCTCTTTCGTGAAGCGTCTTTCGCGAAGACAGATAAATAACTTTATCTTTATCTCTTCATCTTTAATTTGCGCAGTGTTCAATAACTTAGTAATTATGTCTTGAAGGAAATTTATGTAAAGAAAAAATTCTCAAATACATTGGGGAAGTGTTGTCCAAGTTTCGTAAGAAAAAAAAAAAAAAACCAAATGTATTATTTATTTTCGAACGAGTGGACGGGGGATTATTAACGTCACTCGCTATATTATCTTCAAGACAGGCCTAAGAACTTCGTTCGAGCCATAGCAAACATGCGATGCCATATATTTTTTTCCGATGCACGCGTTGAAAGTAATTCCTTGCGCCCGCAATATAATGATCGAGCGACAATCTTACGAGCATCTGAAAAGGGACCAGATAAAAAAAAAGTAAAACTTTTCCATTTACTTTTGGCGCTCGCCGATAAATCATGTCCGTTGCATTTAGGAGTAGCGAGCGAGGCGTTCCCGGTAGTTTGAGTATCACAAGGTTTTAACACACATTCGAAGATGGATCTGCCTCCGGAGAGGTCTCGTTTTTCGCGCGTGGTCCATACGCCCGGCCGCTCCGCGTTCACGGACGCACATTCAATTTTAGCGTTAATAATCGCTGGGAAAAATGACGACCTTAAACGCGGCCATTCATCAGGACCGATCGATATTGCGAATGCGCCTTAACGACGGAGAGATACCATCGACCGTCCCCGCTGCAGAGTTATTGAATCGCGTCAAATAATATACGAGCCAATAATGTATGAATAGTCCTGCAATTATGGCCCGCCGATCGTATCTAAGGGCGCGTTGTAATTTAGTAATCGTTCATTCTCACCACGCCGGACGGCGAATATCGGCGAATATCGGTGGATGCCGATCGGCCGCGATGCTGTGTGATTTTTCACATGACGCGCCCGAAGTTTAGGGAACGCAATTGCTATAATTCGCACGAACGCCAGCTCGATAAAGCAGCCCCCGCCGCGCTCTCCGCGGTTATTCGCTACCACATCCGGATTCTTTCGCCGCTCGCTAGATTATCGTAGGATTGTAATAGGATAATACGTTTTGTATCTTTTTAATGACCCCGTGATGCTCGCAGCCATTCATAACGCCAGTTAAAATCGGTATCTACCAATTAAACGATTTCCTAATAACATCCACGCAGGACCGAGAGAATAGTAGGATCGGAGGTGAGGAAGTAATTGCGAATCTGACATTTGTAGTTAAGCGCCGTGAGTGGGAACGAAGCGCCCGGCTTCCTGATAATTAATTCTCCGCCTTAATTAATCATGGGAATTTTATCGAACGTTGAAGCAACGATACGAATCGAGGCGGGAGCGTCTCTCCGTCCGCGACAGTCTATCAACAGTATCGATGTCTCGCCGATGTTCTCCGGCGTTCGCGCGTTCGAACGCGCTATTGTAACCGCAATGCCCAAACACAAGAAAGAGACCCTCGCACGAGGACACGAATCGACCGCGATAAAGGCGTGATTCGGCGATAACGATGTCTCGTGAGGCAAGATTTAGTCGAGTGGACGGTGCAAACGAGCCTCCCGGAGATAGTCAACGAAGGTTGGTCGTAAGCAACCGATCTTCTGGTACCCAGACCCAGTCAACCGATCCAGACACTGGCTCGCGCATGCCTTCGGTGCACAATGGTCGGTAGTATTGCAGCTGATACAAGTATGTTCGCCGTGCAACCGGAATTTTAATTGGCTATTTGTTTGTCCGCTACACTTCGTGGAGCTGCTATTGTCCGCCCTGCCGCGGGAGAACGGCCATCACCTCTCCTCCCCCTCTTCCGTCCCCACCCCTTTGCTCGTGCTTGCTTTTCATCGGCGCGGTATTAATCTACTTTTAAGAAAGGAAGCGTTCCGCGAGGTCACTCCTTCAATGTGTTAGGATTGTTTGGTTTAATCCCTGAAATTGGGAATCTTTTCTCGGGGCATCACGCCGGAATGAAAAAAAGCTGAAGATTAATTGAATTTTTACGATCGGCTTTCGATCGGATTTTGTAATACATTGCGTGGAATCGATGTTAAAAACACGCTGCGATATCAGTTGTTTCTTTGACTTAATTTTATCTTTAATGCGTGTTAAGTTTATGAATTAAATTCACCGCGTAAGTCTTTATTTTTTCAGTAATGCGCTTTTTAATAAATTAGACTACGGATTTGCCATTCGGTTTAATTAACGGTGCAAGAACCGAGACGGTTCAGTTGTCCAAAACCGTGCAGACCGCTCGAAGCAGAGCAATGAAACATCGCATGCGATCAAAAGACCGGTATTGAACCCCGGCACTTTGCGTGTGCCTCCGTGATACTTATTCCAATTAAAATCAAACCTTTATTTAAAGTCAGAGCCAAGTACAAGGGTTAAATGACTGAAACGCCTAAAAGAGATACACGCAGTGCTTGTGAGAGAAAATGCCATTGATATCCCGAGAGAAACAAAGGTCACGAACGCAAAATCGGCAGCCCGACAAGCATTATTGGTTTCCGTACATCTGTTGCGTTGATTAATCGCTCGTTATTTACAAGAGCTCCGAGATTCATTTCCACCGTAATAATTATGGACTATTTGAATGGGCCGCGCGGGAGTGTTTCTTTTTTTTTTTGGGAGGTGTGCGTACGCTCCGGCGTAATCTCACCAATGATCACGTACGATATTAAAAATTTGCCAGCTCACGGCTTTCAATCGAATGCCGGAGATCTCGGAGCACGGTCGTAGGAGGTCGGGACGTTACGTACGTACCGGCCACGTACGTACGACCCCCGTGGCTCGTTGAAATATCGCGCGGACGCCGGTTCATTTCGATATTCCTGGCCCTGGGGGCCCCTCGACGAGGAGAACTCCTCTCGGGATCGGGGCGGCGGAGGAGGGCCGGGCAAGAGACCTCTCGTTTTATTGCATCGCATCGGGAAGGGGCGAGGCCGATGCGCAATTGTTTATGCCCGTGTCCCGCCCTATCGGACGCATCGGACACATTCGAACATACCTACCACGTATACGCCGAGCGTGCTGGCGAACGGACGTCGTGTGCGCGCACGCTGCGCGCCGTACCCTTTCCGCGGCCGCGCCGCGCTCCTCTCTCTCCGTACTCCTCCTCTTTGTTTCTTCGTTCGGGCTAAGATTATTAATGGCCAGACCGAGGCCCGATACCCCGAAGTGTCAGCCCCGTGACAATGACGAAGCTCGCACCTCGAGTCCACCTTCCTTTCTTCTCCCCTCTCCCTCATTCCTCGTCCGAGAGGACTGAGTTCTGTGCGTTATCGCGTGTCACTTCGATTGACGCCGTAGGTGATTGCGATGGGAACGGCGTAACGACGCGATTTGCAACGCGAGATCGTACCATCGACTCTTCATAGTTTCTTAAACTCCGCAATTCGTCCCGCGGCTAACAATGGATATTTCAGAAAATATTTTCGTTTCAATAATAATTTCTAGGAACAAGAATAATTGTGATGTTATTAGATAAATGTCTAAGTTAAAAATGTTGACAAAAACAAATATAGAAAGAGAAGAATAGGGTGTACGCGTTAAAATTATGGCTTAGACAAATATTCAGAAGAGAAAATGCTTAAGAGGTAACTGGCGCAAGGATCGGCAGGCAGATGCTTCCGAATGATATCTATATGAGGGAGTGCGATGTTTAGAGCGACAACGCACAATGGCGGCAGGTGTTGCCTATCAGATCGTCGGGCGGATTGATTTAAAGCGGATATATAGACCATAAGAATATAAAACTACTTTATTTCCTTTTCAGACGGCAAACTCTTAATCTTGCCGTATCTCTCGATGGACCTCCCAGAATATACGTCGCTCGAGTGGAAGGAAATATCAAAGCAAAATTGGTCTGATGCACTGATTACTTAATTAAATTAGTCAGGTGTATTGGAAAATTGTTCAAAGACATGAAAAATGATCTTGCAAGGAAAAAATGCTCAGATGAAACCAGCGGCCCTCGTCAATAATTAACACCGAAATCCGAGAGTGTATTGTGTATTCGGGGGGGGGGGGGGAGGCAGCCCCCGAAAGAAGGTGAGGAGAGAAGGTGAAAAGGTAGTTGGAAGCGATGCCGAGATGAACGAGCCGCGCGGAAGGGCGGCGGAAGGGCGCGGACGGGACCGGCGGGCCCACGCGGCAAGCGATAAAATCGCACGAGCGGGAATGCGTAGCGGCGCGCTGCGCTATCTCGGCGTTTGCACCGCTGCGCAACGCGACTCTCCCGCAAGACCCGTGTCTCCTTTCTTCCGCGCGTGGAATATCGCTTGCTTTCTCCGCCCGAGCGATCTGTCGGGTCTCTCGGGCGGGCCTCATTTCTCCAGGCTCGTTTTCCGTCTCTGTCCCGATTACCGAACGCGCGCGCGCGCTGAGAGAGAGAGAAAATTAATACTCGCCAAGCGCACGGTCGTAAAGCTTCCCCGCGACGCGGTAATTATGTAGGGCCGCGTGCATTATGCACCCTCGCCCGCGCGCCGCGCCACGTTTCGTCTGCTTTACGAGCCCCCGCGTGTAGTAACAAAGTACCGCAGGGTACGATGACACGTTAAAAACGGCGTCCGCGCTCTCGTAAGTCAACCAAGGCCACCGGCTCCGGCGAATACGCCGCTTCTCTTTGCGAGCGGTAGCATGGGCTTGGTTGACCCACTTTGATCTCGTATCGTGTCACTCTGGTCCGGCGACTGTGGGACGCTTTGATGCGTCGTAACCGAGCCGACGGAAGAAAAGGGATCGTGTTGCAACCAGCACTATATCTTGCACATATATAATGCGCCACTGAAGTATCTGGAGTAGTGCGATTTTTAATTTCTGAATAACAGCAAGGACAATTGCTATAATTCTATATAACGTAACAATGTAGTTGTGCGGAAAAAAAATTGAAAAGATATAAATCTGTACGTACAACTTTTGTCGAAAGACATTTAATAAATGCAGTTATAAAAAAATGCCCGAGGAGAAATGATATATTGGATAAGAAATTTAAAATTAGGCTTAGCCGTCGTAGCACCGAGTGTTAATGTTCCACGATGATCTATCGCCTTGTGTTGGCGTGCCCGAAGACTTTAAATCGTGATTAGGATACGGTGAGGGTTGTAACGGTGTGTGACTTCCTGGCCACTGTTAACAGCCACGTTGAATCACTGTGGAAATGTTTCTTTGTGGACATAGACGAATCGCTTCGGCTCTTCGGTAACGAGGCAACGGCGCGCCGACCGTTTTGTAATGTTCGTATGTTAATGACCAAGTATGAATCTCGTTACGGAGCGTGCCTATGCTGATATAAACCATAATGCATCAGAACCGATACTTCACGAGACGCAATTCGCCTAAGGATACTTCATGAAGACGTTAACGTGGCTGGAATTGGGCGTGCATACCCTTGAATATGAACGAGCTTGCTTCATTACATCGGAGTTATCATTTTATAAGTATTTTTGACCGGAAACATTTTGATGTTGCTATTACTGCTATCATAAATAAAACAAGATGAAAAATCCGCTTTAAATAAAATCACCAAAATATATTAAAATTAAATAAAATACCTAATCTTTAAATAAACATTCATTAACAATACCTTCTGCGTTGTTCGTAAGAATTAGAAGAATCAAAATTAGGACTTGTTTCTCTAATAAAATAAAAATATATATCTCCGCACGTCGTCGCTTTGTCCACACCCGTACACAATTAGCCCATCCTGCACGGCCGACTGCGCGGACACTTTTACTCTCGTCCGTAAGAAGCACGTTCTGCAATTTGCTCGCAACGTGCTCAACTATTTCTTAAGCCACTTTGCATTTATATAAGCGCGCCTCATCCTCCCTCGGCGTGTTCCGTACGACGAAACGCATAGAGAGGCGCAGACATTTATCTGGCCGGAGGAAGTAAGAGAAGAAGAAAGGGAAAGGACGAACGGAAAAGGACACGGCGAGAGAACGTGCTGCACGGACGTACGGCGGTTGCAGCGCAACGCGAGCTGGATGCAACACGGTCATAGAAAGTCCTAAGTCTGCACATAAAGAGAAAGGGCGAAAGAGCAGATAAAAAAAGTCGGCAGACGAGTGAGAAGAACGGCGGCGCGCCGACAAGAAAGGGAGACCGCGAGAGAATCCAGAGTAGATGAATTATGTTAAACGCCTGTTTAAATACGTGTACGCCTAGGGATACACACACTGCGCGCGAGTCAAGAAGGCACCGCGCGCCATTCGTCTTCTCGATTTATATTAAATCGCCTCTCGAATGACCCGACAACGGCTCCGGCCAAACCGCGCCAGTTCGGTATCTATTTTCTTCTGTCTTTGATTTCTCAACGAGCACGGTACAAATATTTAAACTCCGCTTTAAATAGAATATTCCAGCTTGTGTATAACATTCCTTTTGAAGCACAATTTCGATAATTTGCGACTATCATACAGATAACCTTCCTTGTTATATGCATCATGTATACTTTTTTTTAGTTAGAAATTTTATAAGAAAAAAGAAAAAAATGTAAGTTAAATATATTTTTATATTTATACTACCAAACATTTATAAATAAATTTATATTAATTTATGAGCGCTTAGAATTCAATCATAAAAATATAATGAGCAACTCCGTGATGAGTAATAGAAATATTTTTTGTCTATTTTAGTATGTAATGTAGTTTTCTACTGGAATACTCCCGGGTGACCATGAATGTTTAAAGGTTACATTCTTAGTGGACGGCTCGGCCTTCAAGAAAATTGTAGAATGGTTGCACGTAGCCTTCATCGTGAACTATGAACCGCTCTTGAACCGCTTTGCAGAAGACTGGCATGCAGTGTACGGCCTTCGTTTTATAGTTTAAGGTCATGGCGGCGCTGCACAATGTATGTAACAAGTGCTCGAGTGCTTTAAATTAGTAAAAAATATATTGCATTATCATCGCATAACTAAAACGCAATTAACAAAGCGAAATCCTGGTTAAATAAAAGTCACGGATCGATTCAAAGCCGTGCACGTTTCTATTTACTTTCCGCTTGGACGTCTATCATTTATCGATAAATCACAATTCTTGACTGATACAATATCCACATTGCATTCCAGCGCATTGAGAGCCTTTCTATTTCTTGATGCACCCCTTCGAACGTGCGCCTTTTATCGAATCATTCGCTCAGAACTGGCTCGCTCAGGCAGCAACTGTGGCCGTATCGTACCTGGTCGATCGTAGCTGATTTACTTTATGACTCGTGCTGAATAGCAACGGTATATAAGCTCCTCATAAGCGATCGCCGCGGCGTACAGCACGGCGATATACGGTCAGATGTAAACGCGCTTTCGCACTCTCTTCGGGCGACCCTCGCGGAAGAGGAAACCTGAAATGCGATCCCCGTAGAACGGGCTCGGTTGTATCCGTCGATTTCGTGCGCAGGTGCACAGCCGTGATGATACATATTAAGCTCGCGCTTCCGTGTGCAAATTGTTGCCCTGCACGGAAATCCTTAATCTAGTTCCATTATAAAGACACTGCTGCCGGCCGCTCGGACCGCCGGAGAGTTCACGTCAAGCTCGAGCATACATTGTACGTGCGCAAATGCGAGAAGGTTACCGAATCGACTTCACTTCCTCAAACACGCGCGATAAATCAAGATTAAAATCGTGCGTTCGTTACGTATTTCGCGGCCGAACCCGAAGCGATACGCTGAACGTGATATCGGGCCGCCATTACCTGTTCTATTAAGCAAGTATCTCTCTGCCGGCTTTATCTAGATATATGTACGGACGTAGCTTCTAGAAGATACTAATCAACAGCACTCAGCAATGCCGATTCACGCAATCCGTCTCCGACAAATCAGGCGCGAGGATACGCGGCGAGCCGCGCCGGGTTGGGGGGATAATAAATAGACTTCGGTATTCGTGGCAAGGTTCGCCCGAGCGCGTATGTAGCGGGGTGGCCCATTATCTTCCAGATATCGTTGGTCAGGCAAATAGACGATAAATATTAATTGGAATCGGCGAGATAAAACAAATGAACCCCTTTGCCACCAGTACGAGCGCCGGTCACGCGCCTCGAAGGAGCGACGAAGAGCGCGAGAAGCGCGAACGCCGAGAATCGTGGGTCGAATCGCGAAGATGAGGAAGGGAGAGGGAAGACGGCGCGAGGAGATGTAACGCGCGGATCCGACGAAGAGGAAGGAGAGAGGGAGCGACGGAGAAGGAGAGCGACGAGCGAGGGAAGACAGAAGAAAGTGCTCAGGCAGAACGGCGCGGCGACGGCCCTGGCTGGTGATTTATATAGAATCATATCTCCATCTGAATGTCTTCATTTTTAACGCACGGCCGCGCAATGGTCTCTCCGCTCTCGGCGGCTTCGTTTCGGCTCCTCATCTTCGGCGCCCCCTCGCTTCACCTTTCACGTGCTTCTGTCTCGCTCTGTTTCGTCTCCTCTGAAAATCGCACCGTTCGCTCGCTCTGGCGAAACGACAGGGACGGCGAAAGCTCGCGAGTGTAGCTCGAACGCATTTCTCCGCTTCTTCCACGGTGGTCCGTGCGACTTAATTTTCCCATGCGTTCCGCCATCCTTCTCGATCTTCGATCGAAAAGATGCGACGCAGAATTCTCGGGTCGGGTCAATTGTAGGTGCGACTACATTCAAAACATCCTCTCGACACGGATCGAGAAACGCCCGCAAGGATTACCACGCAGCCACAATGATCTGGTAATTTTGTACGGAACGCTGCGCCGATCGACCGGCGACCGGTCGATACGCTTGTACCGGTCGATTTCGTTCCGTTCGCGCGTGTATAATCGAAGAAGCCCGGTTTTCGGCGCATCGCCGGGCCGCATTCAGTCTGTTGTAAAAGGAAGTCGTGCACTTCCTGATTGTCGCGGTTGGGCGATTTTGTAAGCTGAAAGAAAGCGCGAATGTTAGAATAAATGTCAGTGTTGCAGCGAACGCAAAATATGTGTTTAACAGTTCTGTCCAATGTTTTATTAATTAATTCTCTAAGAAAATAAGTTTTGCATAAATTGAAAGAGAGGAGAAAAGATCATTAATGTCGATTGTACGTTGAAAATTTTCATCTAATGTTGTTTTTCCTTTAATGGAATATGAGTAAAATATGCAAGATATTACATTCTACAGCACACAGTACTATCTATAAAATAAGCGTGAAGAAAATTTAAGAATTATTGCACGATGTGCCGGTAAAATGTATGCGTGAGTATTCCTTAATACGTCGGATACTTCAAAGACGCTTCTCTTTAATCCTTTTCTACGCAGGTATTCGTGTACCGTACGCATAAATAATCTAAAGAAGAAATTACGTTTTTACATTAGATTCATTCATTTTTCGTCAAATTGAGATTTAAACGTACATCTTCCCGGTGATAAAAAGATTCGACGAAAGAATCTATCGCGCGGCCCATAATTATTCATAGATATCTACATAAGTGTTCGGCGTGAAGCGCGATTATGCAAGCGCGATTACGAGGAGACGTGTACACGACGTTTCCAGGGGAAATCGTGCTATTAGACGCGGCGCGATAGCGTAATAGCGCTCGTACAAAGGAGACGGAGACGGGCGCACTTAGGACGCGATTTGTACGCGCCTTGTAAGTGATGATCATTACGAATGGTAATCGTTACGGGAATTCATGGTCGACTCGATGGCTGCGCCGGCATGAATAATCCGGCGTCGTCTATGCGCGCGTTATTCGCTACCAAACATCACCATCACTAGCGTCGTCGAAGAACAAAAAGAAAGAAAGAGCGACAAGCACAGTCGGAGCGAAACAATCCATTAAACAGTCGCAAGGTGGTCCGCCCGCCTCCGAGTCCTCGAGAACGACGATGACGAAGATGACGCGGTATCCGCGCCTCAAGGTGACACGGGCTACCAGAGAGAAGGGTTCACGACACCCGCGCGCCTCTTCATGCCCATATTATATCCTCGAGAATACTTGTAACGGGCCCTGAAACGTCGGCACGCCACGCCGTGACGACTTCTTTCGAGCGATGACCGGCGATTCACCGAGGGCCCGCGTGCTGACGATCGCCTCCGATCCTCGTTTCCGACACTCCCCCGCAATCGTTGCGAGACGATACGCTCGTCGCGCCCGTGAATCGACGGAGACATGCGCACGGCCCCGGGGCCCGTCGGCGATTGAACGCGCCAGAACAACGGTGCATCGTATCGGCGCGCTATAGAAATGTCGGGACAAAAATACCGACGGGTTCGATTACGTGACTTCCGATTTGTATGCTGCTTACGCGGAACGCCGTGAATCCTTTTTGCCGCGACATCAATGACGTGGATAGAGAACTTAATCAAAAAATAACGAGAACTTCGGAATCGCGTTATTACGTATTTGTAACACGGGAAAAAATAGGAAGTATATTTTTCTTAAAAAATTATGTCCGAACTTATCTGTCTAATACACGATTATACGTAGATTGTAAACAAAATCCGCGGATTAATCAAAAGTGCACAATTATGTTCTTCTTGTGATCTTAATAACTCGCTATAATTGCCCATTGAGTTTTCTACGAGGGGACCAGCGCACTAAATAAACGATAAATTTGCCTAGTCGGAGATAATAAGAATCCGCGATATATCATATCTCTAACTGACTTTAACTGACAATAGGAGAATAAAAAGTCCTGCGCTCGAGTCGCGGCAGTGCTCGATAATCGATTCGCGTTTTTCGCTTAGACAAGAACAGGTGCAATTAAACTTTGCACTCGAGAAAGGCAGAGGGATTCATTCGAGCCGCATGCGAAGAAAGAGCTGCCGTTCTCCGTCTCGCCCTCGCGCCGCCCCCCTCCAGGCTTTTAACTCGCTCGCGTCGTCGCGATATTACGCGGCCAGTAATAATGCATCTCAGAACAGAGACAGTAAGGTGCGGGGACTCGGGGCCGTTGACTGGACGAGCTGCAGTTTTGCTTTACGACGCGGTTGAGTGACATTTAATACCGAACGGCGCCCTTTAGCGTCTTTACCGCCCATGAGTGCTTCGCCCCGGGTCGCACCGGGGACCATCGGGTAATTCCCCGTGAATTTCGCCAGACGTCCTTTGGCGCACGCTATTTCCTCGTCGTGATTGTCTCAATAACTTCGCAAGATGACGAAATTGCGATGAGAAGAGCATCAAGCGTTCATTCGATCTTGTTGATACGGAAACATCGAAGATATTTTTTTATATACTTTATGTAAGGTTGTGTGTATAATTGTTCGATTGAATCGTTTTCTCATTTTTTTTCTATCAATGTTGATCGTATAAAATTATTATTTATCTAACGAGACTCGAGCATAAATCATCAAGATGCAACAGGTGCAAATCGAAATACCGCAGTGGAGCGCTAAATTACATTACATCTAGCGCATCGCGCCAGAAGTTTTATCGTAGCAATAGAATGTGATTTCACTCCGTGACATGAAATATAACCACGCCTTTGCCGGGCTATATTGCGCGTGCGATCATCGCGCGTGATTTCTCGCGCCTTAAGGCCCGTCGCTATTACCGGGCGTGGATTTTTGCGCGAAAGGGGGAAGTATCGGCGCGATATCCAAGCGTGCAATAAAGCAGCCCCGTAGCGTGATTAACGCGCGAGAGATCGAACGTGGAGAAACAATAAACGATTTTGCGAACGGAACACCGGTACTCCCGGGCGCCCGCCCGCCCACCGGAAAAGATATTCACGCCTGGTGCGGCCGGATATTTACAACGCTGCGAACGCGGTAAACCAGCGCTGCGCGACCGCCACATTCTCGCAAAATATCGAAGAGTTCCGGTCGCGCGCTTTATGTCTCGCCGTTACATAGGTATTGGAAAAAAAACTAATCGCCGCGTGTCGCGAAAAATACCTTCCGCACCTGACGCTGTCCCGTAAAGATTCCCCAACACGGTCGATACTGAATGTTTATTAAGAACGATTAAGGATTATTTATTTGATGATTAGGAGCCGAAACGTATGCGCATGCTTATGCCGGAATGCGCCATACACTTTGCATAAAACGTCTTAGAATTCCGAAGACTGTTTTCGCAGCGTCACTTTAGAAGCGTCGCTATTGTGTACAAGAATATGCGCAGAAGAATATACAAAGCGCGCGTCTTTGTGGGCGCAGAAGCCCCGGCTAGTTTTAATCCTTCTCGTAATTTAATATTAAAAGGGGAGCTTACTTAATTGCTTGTTTCATTCATGAAACGAGGCTGTCTGGACGAGGAATTCCGGAGAATCGCTCGCAGCGTCAGATCGCGGAATCACAATAAAAGCAGTTTGCGTAGAATCGGGGAAGACGTTTAGCCTGTTAAACGTCCGTCTCGCGTTCTCAAGAGGCTGTCGAGAGGAGAGCCAGTCGGCCGATTACAACGCGGACCATCTACTTCCGGACAATTTATACCTAGTCAACTCGATTTCACGGTGCGCGCCGCGTGCGCAACCGGCACGGCTTTTTCTCACTCTCGCGATTTAAGTACGCGCCAGCACACGGGAACTCACGCGAAGTGTACGAACAAATGCGTCACGGGGTCTCCCGAGCCAATGAATATATTGACCTGCGCGAGAATCGACCTCCCTCCGACGGTCCCCGATTCTCGAGCCTCCTTTCGTCGTTTAAACGGCCTCTCGACACGCGCACTCGTGTTTTCACACTCGCCCAAAGCGAATGCCATTCTTCCCCTCCCCTCCACTTCGTTTTGAAAGCGTAATTGACGAACATAGTATCTCGCGCGTCGCCAGGAATACGTGAACAATACGCGCGTTGTATCTAGGACTATTCAGACACTTTTTGACGTGATACAGTTGTCTACGGTTTCCTTATAGCGCTTTGTCCGTTTCGTTAAAATTGCGCGGTTGTAAAGTAATCGAAATTGATTTTAATTATGACGACGTTCCACGGCGTTTTAGCTCCGTATTCTAGCGATACAACGCGCTGAATTATCGGACGTTTACGAGCGTATCCGTTATTCGATTTCATGCTAGCGACGGGTGGTAATCGCGAGTGCAATACTGAAATTTGTAGCCTCGCATCGCTATCGGTCGTTCGTAACGTCTCGGTCATGGATAATATTTAAACGTACTTACTTTCCGATGCAAAGACAGATATGCTTGTATTCGCACCTCTTGCGGCGTGCCACAACTATTTACGTTCAGAATCGCAGCACGGCAAACCCGAGGTGTACGTAAGCAGATTTTCCACGATATATAAATACATATTATTGTGAGTAAATTAAAATTTATATTACGATAATGAGCATATAAGTGAAATTGCACATACGAATCTACATTAAAACGCACGTCTCCGATATCTTTTTGGCCCTAACTTATTCTTTATTATCATACACGGCCGTTTTATAGAAACATTTCATAGAGAAAAAAAAATATATTTCGACCGTAACATTATTTTAATGTATTCTGCGTATTCGTATCTGTTATCTGATGCCGCGTTTAAAACCCTTTTATGTTTAGCGCTCATTAAAGCGAAGCATTTCTCGGCAGCTGGGCAAATTCGCGTTTTAGGTGACACCGAAATTGTTTCCACGAACGTTTCGATTAAACGCCAGGTGTAGCGGCGGACGGGCGCGTCCGTGCGGACCGACGAGCGATATCCCTCATAGCGCAAGATTAAAAGTTACGAAGACAGCCGGAATGAGCTACTCGAATCGCGACTGTGCGACTCCTCCGAGTCTCTCGCTCCTTCTCCCTCTCTCCACCCTTCACTTTTCTACCGCAGCATATTTGCGTCGGCGTTTCTCTCGCGGCACACAAGCTTCACCCTGCGGATAACTCATAAAGCAGACTTGTTTATTTTATTGAGACTCTTTTGCCAAGCCGCCTCCCCGTTCCGATCGCCGTCTTCTTCTAGGCCCCGTTCGCGCTGAGTAATGACATTTTCGAAATGTGTATGTCCTCGCGTTGTTTTTTCTCCGGACGACAGAGTACCATCAGGCTCCGAGGCACGCAGAGGCACGGAGAGGACTCTTCGAAAGCGGACGACAACGGATCGCGACGAACCCGGTATAGAAGTAGAGAGTGCACCTGCAGCTTAACAAGAGAATCCGTGGAATTCCTCGATCGAGAGCCGATGTATGCATGTCGGGACGATGGATGCAAAGAGGGACTCTTTATGCGGCGTAACGACACCGCCGGGACACACCATTCGCTCGATTCGTTTATAGCGTGGCTAATATCACGAAATGAGCGTTTAGACACGCATTTAGATTACAAACCGCGAGTCGAGAAATGCCAGAATTACAAGAGCTTTTACGAGGAAAGAAATAAAATTAAATAAATGTGTAATATATAACTTTTATGTCGGAAGAAAAAGATACCGACGATGATAGTTTTACGCAATGTCTGAAAAGGTAATCTTTCAATTTCGATATTCTTTCCTCGCATATATTCTAGTAGTTGCAAACTTTCGTTAATGAATTGTGATATTAGGTCGTTTCATAAGTTCTGTCCCCGCCTTTTTTCATTATCAATTTTCAATAAAGTATTGTTCCTTCTGTTTATTAACGAAACACTTGAAACTCTTCTAAATAACCGAGAGGCTTGTGATAGATACGAAATGTGTGGAAGACGAAGCAGCAACATATACGTGAAAGAATTCCTTTCCCGAAATAAAATTGAAAATTTTAGAATTAAGAAAATATTTTAATGGCGGTAAAATAAATAAATTGAAAACGTCTCCTAGTTGTTTGCTCATTCGTTTTCCACGATGTAACGAATAGCTCGAAGATCTAAATAAACGGTGCCTAGAATGGTTTCTATTTAATACGGATGATCGGATGTCGCTTTTCGAAGAGTTGACCACCGTGCAGAACAAGCAGCCGTTCCGTAGCTGTGGAAATACTGTCCATCGAACCGACAAGTTAAATCTCTAAGATAAGATAAAATACGGACCCGGATAATCTAACACGGGCCTTCTCAGATTCCGATGGTTTAATTTCAATCGTGCGTCGTAATAGCTAGTCTATAACTTAAGTAACACTCGAAAGTTTATCAGCAGGAAGCAGTATTTCACAATCGTGCTTTCGACCAACTTTGTTAATTACTCAACTACGGTTAATAATAAGATATAACATTAAAATAATTCATAAAACAAATATAAATGCAAATAATATTGAATCTTCTAAGTAAAAAAATCACGATTTTTGTGACTATTTATAAATATTTTGGAGAGTAGTGATTGATTATTAGCTGAAAACCACAATGCAAATCTCCGAAGAATCGCGGAGTTTTATGTGAATAGTATCACAAACGTAATCGATAATGCAAGCGTAGTAGTTTATTGTGCCCCGTGCGCCCATAGCAGTCCTAATCCAAGGAGTGAATAGACCTCATCGCTTACGTAACCATTCTGGGCTTTTCTTTTCTTCTAAATGATATGCTCTCATAACTCGTTGCTTCACTATCTTGAGTTTTGGTCTTTCTTTTATCATATACACTCAATCCTCGAATTGGTCGAGCCAGCCCAGCTTCATCTCGATCTTCTCTTCCTCCTTGTTCTCCTCCTTGTTCTCTTTTTTTCTTCATTTCTCTCTCTCCCTCTCTCTTTCTCTCACATTCTTCGTCTCTTTCGTGATCTCATACATTTTCCTGTCGCACTCCAGCAACATATCCCGCGTCATTCGCCGCAGGGTAGAGAGCGAGAGAAGAGCGTATATAGTTAGGTCGATTGTTCGATGCAGCCGCGGATCGCGCCATTGTCGAGCTGCGCATTTTTGTTTCTCGTAATGAACTATTGATCGCGAACTGGCGATCCTTTCACACCGCGGCGCAGTGGTTACTAGCGACAGAGAGGGGGAGGACCCGCGATGGTTAAGGCCATCGACAACCTTCGTGGGGCCCTTCAATGGCAATGGCAGGAAGGGCAGAAAGAAAGCGTATAAGAGTGGGCGCGCACATTCACGGATCATTACGCGACAGTGACGAATTATAACGACGCGGTCAGTAATGCGTCTCCGTGTACCAGCGGCCGGCGTTTTTGCCGGTGAAGAGTAGCGAGGATCGATGGAAGATCGAGCGGAGAAAGAACGACACGCGGCGGGCAAGGACGACGGCAGGCGAAAAGATGGCGAGGTGAAAGAGGAAGAGAAAGAGAGGAGAAAAGAGGCGGCCCCGCCACGGTAGTGCATCCTGCCTCGTAAACCTGTTCCTCTTTTCGCCGCCCGGGAACCGCTCTTATTTACGAGAGCTTCGCGTGCCGCCGAATTTCGGATTCACCCGCGGCGTCGCGAGGCGAAAAGTCAGATGGCTGCGTTATTTACCGCCGCGATTCCACGTACGCCATCGACTTTATGTATATTCTCGGCGCTTTCATTTAAAGCGCCGTCGGAATGTTTCCGTATTACGAGTCGATCTTAGTAATTTGCTGCCGCGGAACACGATTGGGTGATAAATATCCGACAGTGGTGTGATACGTAACGCGCGTGCCATCGCTTGAAAGCGCATCTTGTGCGATAATGTAGTGCTCCGAATCGATTAAACCGAAAAATATCATCGCAAAAGTTTAGAAAATCGAAGAAGTAATGCAGTATGATGACATCTTTAATATTTAGATTGCAAAATCGTTTTGTATGTGATAGAGAACGAGATTAGTTGAAAAATATCAATTCATTAACATATTTTTCAATTTTCCATACGTTTCGCACATTCAAGGCGCAATTCTCTGCTAATTCCCTTTAACACTCTACTTCTTGCCTCCATCCGTCGACTCTTTGCACCGCGCTCTCCTTTGTTGATCCATTCGACGTAAAGTAACCGCGGCATTACGTGATCGATCGCGCCCGGGGTCGTGGACGATCATAAATTATCATTGCTTACCCGTTGTTCGGCCTTAAAGGTTCCCACGTCGTAATGAGACCTTCCACCCTTCAACCCGGGCCCTCTTTCTCCTTCCCGCCCCTATTCTCCCCGCCGCCTCGCGCGCTCCTGCACTTTTTCTCTTGGCTCGTGTTACAAGCACGACGATTCCGTCCTCCTAGACTCGGCCAGCGGTTGCTGAAACGAGCGGCAATATATTACCCGCTGATCCGATCGTTCCTGTCATTTGCGCCGGACGGCTCGGGGATTAATTAGTCTGGCCGATACTTCGAGATCTCGTTCGGACGACTTCCATCGCTCGATACTTTCTTCTTCTTACACGACTCGCCCCGCTGTCACTCCCACGTCGCGCCTCCCCTTCTTCTCTCATTCCTTTGCCTCTGCTCCTGCGTTTCCTCCTCGTCCTTCGATACCGGCGTCGTCGTTTCTTCCACACACGACGACACTGCTTCGATCCCGTCCAGACATATCGAAACGTCGGCGCGGTGGAACGCGCGTGCCTGATCGTCGTTTAGATCCGCCGTCGATTCCCCTTCGTCGGCGGCGGCTGCACCATTTCTGCGCCGATGACAAAGAGACGAGCGAGACGATGGAAGCCGAGACGCTCGTAATTCAGTTTACTTGCGATCGTGGCGGCGTGATTTGCAGCCGGCCGGATCCTAAAGGAACGTGTGTATCGAAGGATCATACGTTCCTCCATCGAGAATAATACGATTGTTTGACGCGGCGAAGTCTTTGCAAAATGCTGGATCACAGATATTTTCCCGATGATATACATTTTTTTTAAAATGCTTTACAATATATTAAAATTGTTTATTTTGAAATAACATTTAATTTTCTGAAAAGAGTACAATAAAAACCGCAATTTCCTCATTTCGACGCTCCAACTTTCGATCGCGACGTCCGAATTTTCACAATGAATAATCGCGATCTCGCTTGCCGCTCGTACCTTCGGCTTAAAGAAAATTGCAATTGATGTAACTCTGGTGTAACAACACTCTGCTGCTCATTCCTTTCGACTGGCAGGATTTGAGGGGATTTCGGCGACAAATGCACCGATTTAAGTTACGGGCTCCCGAGCCGTTAATTCGTTTCGATCGAGTGCCTAGATAAATCGACACGGTCTCTCTGGAACGCGCTCGAGCGTGGCGTTGACCAAGAAGATCGGCCTCTTCCTCGCACCCTTTGGACACTCCGCGTCCTCCGCCTCTTCGCACTTACCTACCCGCACACGCCCTGCCCGACGAGCTGGCGAATGCGAGCCGTTCAGATGGCGGATAAGCCATCCGATATCCGGCTAATGTCGAAGATAAATAACAATTATTTTATAATTAAGCGACCGAACGTGGGCAGTAAATACACGTCCACCGTCGCCGGAACAGGAACACACTCCGTGCGGCAACGGCTACCCGCAATCTGACACCGCCTGTTGCCGCTCATTCATAAGACGCGAGACCGGCATCGATCAACCGTGCCTCGACTCGGAAGCGGGACGCACATTGGCGGGATCGACTCGAATGAAATGTCGTTGGTATTTCTGCGTTCTGTTGATCTAATCGTTCGAATGGCTAAATTGTAAGTAAAGTGAGACGATATTCCTGGTGCATAAATTTTAAGCTTTAATAGATTTCCGTCGTTAGACAACACCGAAGAATCGCTTCACACGCCAATTCGACAAAGTTACCATAATAAATAAACGTTTTTTTTTTTTATTAGTTTTAAGATTATCAGGAAGTAGCAGATACAACACGGATGTATATTTGTACGATATCTGCGGGATCTTATATTATACCTTGCGCGTTCTTAGAATGAGGAACGAACATACATTAATGGCTACGCATTAAAAGGCTATAATTATGCGTTGAAATTCTCAGTAACTTCGCGAGTGTAATAAAAATCGAGAACTACCTCACGCACTTTATAGACACACTTTCAGTCTGCCGATCGAAACGTGGTAAGATTTGTTAATAGACTCGGCTAAGAATCGATTTGATATGGCAATCTCTCGGATTCCTCAATATCATCTCCCGAGGCTTATGATTCTCTGCCTTCCTCCGCGATGCGCGTCTATGTAAAATAAGATTCGACGAGGTCGTAAAGCGACTCTCCCGTCGTAAGTTACGTCCAGTACACACGCATAAAGCCATTATATACCTTATACCGTCCTGTAATACGCCATAACATCGCGCGTTATATATCTAGGCGCGATATCATCTGGGTTAGGAGCACCCGTAGAGCGCGTTCAGTTAGTTCCACTGTACCTTCACCTCGACGGTCAGCATCGCGAGTAGTGGAATGACCTTCCTCGCACGGGATATATCGTAGAAGCACGTTCATACCACCGCCGTCTCTCCTAAGTCGATCGGATCAGCCATTATTTTTATCTTCCGCGGTGATGCGCTCTCGTAAAGGATACATTCCTCTTAAATCATTTGTTTAACTATCGCGATGCGGGAAAGTATATTGCCGCTAACTACATTGTTTATTAATGTAGCATTTACTGAAATATTTATATTAAAAAAATCGTTTTTCTTAACTTCGATTAACCGATATTTCAATTTTTGTAACATTTAAGAAAAACTTAGTAAAGAAAAGTTTTTAAAAATAAAACCACTCGCACTGATTTATGCCCTTTCATTATAGCTTCTTTCATTATTACCATTTATGTAAATACAGCAGTGACCCGAACGGATTTATTCATCCAGTAATAAATTACGCATGAAGAACGGTTGTTGAAAAGGATACTATGACCAAGCAGATCACAAGCAATCCTCTTATATTTTTCATTCATCAACGGACTTGTGGATTCGGTTACTTTCTGGACACTCGCGTGTATGCACAGCACGGACAGTCACTTTCGAATGATATGGCACATGTATCAACGCTTCTCTGCCAGAATGAGATACGACAAAGTACAGAGATGGCGGAGAAGGTGTAACATTACACAACTCCCGTGTCTCGTTGAGTTTACGGGATACGGAAGCCACGTAATCGCTGGCTACTGAAACCTCTCCGGGTATTTTCCCCGTCGGGCACGATGCACCGCAATATCTTTTTCCCCACGTGTTTGAAACCGGTAACGTGAACTCAAAAATTTTAAGCAAAAATACCTCTCTAACATATTTCTATTATTTAGGACAAATATCACATATATCGTTTGGAATCGTACTAAAATAAATCGTGAATAAAAAATAATAATAAAATATTTTTACATATTACTCGTACATTATTCATTATGTCATTAATGCCAATCGATTCTAATTTTAGATACGCGATTTACATCGAAAGACAATCGCGGTATAAAACTTCTAGCGTGCGATTATCATTTTGATAATCGACTTTTGGACAATGTCGACGCGATGCACTGTGTACAGGGACGTATGTGCCTGTACGGAGCGAGGTGTACGATTACACAGTATAACATGACTCGATGAACCTCCCAGCGCGTCCAGGCACTGCCGTGGCGTGCAACGCGGAGCGTCGCGCCTTGACTGTGTTTACACGCGCGAATCGCGAGCTTTGAATAGGGGTGGATGGTTGATCGCCAACGAGCCGAGGAATACATACGTCCTGGCATACGTGTGTGTTCCTGGGAGACGTACAGTAATCACTCGTCGGCGGCGTAGACCACCGTGAGTCGCGATGTACACGGTATATCCTAGAAGAGCCGCGCGAGCCTAGAGGCGATGCGAGCGTTATCAGAGACGAGTACGTACGCTTGTACATAACTGTCCGGGTATAAGTGGGTACTATATTAATTTATAGGATTATTGCGGTTCAATCTGTGATTCCCAAGATATGTTACTCCATTAGTAAAATAGATGGTCACCCCGTGTACACTTTATTACTTCGCACGCACGTATCTAGCGTTCTCATTACCGTCCATATTTAATTATCAAGGATTGCACATCATATTTTTCATACCGATCACATTTTTTGCAATCGATAAATATAAGGTAATCATGCGAGGAAGATTATTTAGAGCTTTCATCTGTTAGTAAGTTAGTGAAATTAATTATTTTCAAATTGTACGTAATGCTTCCTGGTCAAGTTCTCACAATCGGTATTAAAAGGGTATTTCTTTGTTTGCGTTCTGCAACAAGTTTTTTACATGTAGAGTTTCACACTGGGGGTCAAGCAATTGCTATGTTCGCGGAAAAGCACCGTTGTATCGTTTAATTTGTAATAATGTTGCCGTACACCGCGATAATTCCTCCGGCGTGGAACCGAAGATGTAAATCCGCGTATACATGCATGAAGATTCGAGTAATTATGAATGACAGTTGTTCATTAACTACTCATTAACAGGCTGCGAAGTGTGCGTACTTTGAAAATATGTAATTACTGCCTTTTCCACGGTTATTACGATCCCGTACGGACTTCTAAGATGCGCAATGCTGCACGCAGTGATGTATGTTTTCAAGGATATTACTGTAGGCGCTAATGTATGACGGTGACCCGTTAGTACGACTTATAATAACTCGTTAGGGTGAGCTTTACCGCACCGCTCGTGCACATTCAAAAGCGATGTGACCGCAAATAGCGTCGATAATTTTCTAATGATTCGGCACACATTAGTCGCACCGTAAAATATGTGGAAATTTTAATAGCATGATTATATTTTGCAATTTGTATAGCTAATTTTCAAGATTATGATAATGAGAAAGGCACGATGAAAGAATTTTTCTTTACAAAATTAGCATCGAGTGTGTATGCGATTTCTGATTTTTGCAATCACGTCGACTTCTTGTTACAACGCATCGGCAAGAGTCTCGGACATACATATATAAATATATACTTGAACCGCGTCAGAGAATCCATAACATATCTTTTATAAAATTGACGATGCGCAATATCAGTCACATCGTATCATCATATAAATTTGATGTTCAGCGGTACATACGTGTTAATGTTGCCGTACTTGATAACAGACGACGGTACACCATAACACACGCGATCGTTTCATTTGTGCTGCCTCGCGCCAGGTAGTAACAATATGCGCGTGGCGTTCCACTGCCGCCGGATTTACATTCGTGCCCCGGCAAATGGAGGGTCAGGGATAGACGCGTATGGTTGATTGCCAACAACCGTAAACGTAAAGTTACATCGCGAATAGTACACGTCGCTGCGGTGTGTAGCGATCGCTCATGGTGACCGTGAGGACCGCCGCGCTTATGACGACCGTCCGGAATTTCTCCGCGTCGATGCGTCGCGACGTTTCGCGCGCGGACAAATTGCCCGATCTATCATGCGCCCGGGCTACAAGCCTAATCCAATTTGTTTACAGCGCGATAGCTCAGCGGGACATCGTCCATTGACGTGACATTCGGTATTGTCGGAACGCGACGTCTCCGTTGACGAATGGAAAAACGTGACCGACTGGAAGCACATAGATATGTTTTGGAATCTAAATCTCCTCTCAGCACAATGCGCAAGTAGCAGGAAATATAAAAACATAATCACACATCACGCGAGTACAGTAATCAGTTTTTCTAAAGAAAAAATAGTTACAAAGGTGGATAGACAAATTTTGTTAAATTTGAGGTGGACGAACAGCCGTCATGGAATCGTGCGACTCGTCACGCGCGATGACAACAATAGGAAAATGACACAATAGGAAGAATTTTGCGTGTGCTATCGTGGGAGCTGCTGTACGCCGTGAATAAAAATCTACGTAACATTCGTCCCATTTTCGTGCTATTTTCGCAAATTCGACTCTCCTTAAAGACCTTAATAACGTTACGCCAAGACTCAGCGGGTATTCCAAGAGTAGCGCGCCGGTAGAAGCATCGATTTACTTGTGTTTACCTACGGTACGCCGATACGTTCATTAGGGGTTTTCAACGAGCCTGAATCATTAATATTCATTTAAGAGTCCTTTTTAGATTGGAGCCGACGATTCCTGCCGATGAGACGATTTGGCAATCGCTCTCTACGCGCCGTTAAATCGAAATATCAAGATCTTCAATCAGTTTTTAATGTCAAATCGCATCGCTTGAACTATGTGTAGAAATGATCGTGAGCGCTATCTCCGCCAAGACAATCGCGATAGATTTCACAACGAGACCGGCAGTCTACCGTTTCACGAGCGCGAAACTGGATATATAGGTGTCTCGGTCGTATCCGTGACGAGGAATTCAGGATGTATATATAACTCAGCGATACAATGTAGTACAATAAAGCCACCGTGCGCTGCAACCATCGCGAAACAGAGAGGCCATGTATGGTAAACGATGGTGTGGCAGCCAGATACTTTGCCTCGGCCAACCCCCCATAGTGAAAGAGAAAAAGACGAATAATCCAGACAGGAGGAAGATAGACAAAGAGAGAGAGAGAGAGAGAACGGCTTGCGGTGCTGCAGCACGGATAAAGCACAATCGAACCTGACGAAAAACACCCGAGTCATCCTCGGCTTAATAGCTAATTATCAATTAATTAAGAGAGCCGACGCTCCGATTCCGGCGCAACACTTGGCCGCGCCGCCGACGGTCTGCGGATTCCTTTTACAGAGAATTTGCATCTCATGAACATTATCGAGTCGTTATAAGGCGGGACGTACGCAACAATATATTACATCAGCGAACGGCCGCCCGTATACCGTAATGAGTTTTTCGATGCATCCTACGCAATAAAGGAAGATGGATGATACGATCTCCCGATCGCGGGACCTTGACATAGGGACTTAATCGCTCTGCGCAAATGGAATTGTTAAATTGATTCTTCGAATATGTTAAAAGCGGGGATCGTAGAGCGCCGGCGTGGAACGAGGTGAAGCGGATATTACAAGTCTTTACACAATCGCGCGCGATTGCTCCAGATTACGCTATAGTGTTCACGTGTCACGGTATGGCCCGTATTTGTGTCACACATTCATCATAGATCTGCCATAGATCTTATTTATGTACGATACATGGGATTAGATGTTACACATGTCGCGCGGCAGACTAACGCACGCGCCTTTCAAAGATCATTGATGGAGTCTATAATCGAATCTATTAAAATTGTGATTAAAATCGATGGGATTATTGCGCAACCGTACGTTGCGGCGGTATCGAAACTCGAAACAATTTCGAAATGTTAGAACTTTTATTTTCCACCTCTTTAATGTTTAATATAATTCTTTTTATTTTTTCTAGTTTTATCAATATCATTAGTATAATCGTTTTATTTCAACACAGATTTCTAAAACTTTCTCAATCTTGAATTTTACATCGAGTTTGAAATTTCTAAATTAACTATTTGAAACGATTGACATTAGCAGTGACATATAATAAACTGACAGATACACTTTGTACTGTTAGCAATAATAAATACAAACTTGTCAAGTACTTCAAACGCTCTCTTCTCGTATTAGATTGTAGATCGTACATCTCGTCAATTTACTAAGACACTGAGCAACGCGGAAATGAATAAATCTGTTCCAGCGGTTGCTAACAATGTTACCGGAAAGCATCGCGATTATTAACGATGTCGATATTTTCGTGCGCGGCGCGGAATTCGTTCTGTCTCGAACGAGGTACATAACTAACGCCGAGGCAACGGTTTGCAGTAAAGCTGCGGAACGAGGGGCACGCCTTTAATACAGGGGAATACCCCCTCTGAAGTCTGAGGCGCGATGTACCGCGCGCTGACTATAATATCGAATATATTGGATAATGATAAAGCCGCGAGCACCTATACCCGCCGTACGGGTGATTGGTTATTAGTTTTGGCCATACGATACGATCTTAATGGGAATACTTAGGTGGGAGGCTCCGAGACATTGAGGATGATCTATACTGCGGGCCGTGTACGCACATCAGACCCGGTTGATAGATCGACCGAGCCTATTCGTGGGACCTACCGTACGCACATCCCTCCGCGCGCCTCCCCTCAATCTCCCTACCTCTATCAATACCTGTAGATACTTACACGTAACCGTGGGCACGCGCGCGCGCGCGCGCACGTGTGTGTGTGTGTGTGTGTGTATGGAACCCACATCGTCGCAAGACCCCATACGTACGGCAAACAGCAACCCGGCGACAACACAATACAGCTAACACGAAAGCCGATAAGATCAGAAACCCAAACTGCTGTGTCGAGAACGCCTGCTGGGACCCACGCCTTTTTTGCACACAACCATCCAAGCCCGCCAAGCACGTATATAGAGCCAACGTGTATATGGATCTTCTCCCTCTTCACGCTCATTGTTATTATTAGGATGGACGAGAGCCCCCTTGCTCTACCCTTTAGCTCCGGAAGAGCGATTCGTGATATGAGTCTTGGCCGGAGTCATTTCCTACCAGACAGCTGCTCTGTTTCGATGTTTCCTAATGCTTCCCCCACGGAATTCGGTAACCCCTTTTTCGTACACCTCAAAGCGCACGGTACAATCCCGGCTACGAAAATTAGCTGAATGCGACATCAAGTAGCATTCAAAATGTTGACATTGCTCAACGATCTTGAAGATTTTTTTTTTATTTCTATTATTTACTGTGACGTTTGATGAAATATAGTTATTTCTTAATTTTTTATACAAGGTATATATTATTTAGCAATTTAGCAATAATATGTACGAATCTCTGAATCTAATATGTTTATCAGAAAAAAGCTGTAACAATTACATTGAATGTATTGAACTTTTTAGATTGATTTGAAAAATTAAATATATGTGTCGTATAATCGATATGTACGTTTTGAACGTCAAATATGTATTTCTCGCCTGTTCTTAATCTCAATCTCAATAAACCGAGATATGTATGCTAAAATTGGATTATGTTAATAAAATAGCAAACATATTAAATCGCATTCCAGTCGCGCGCTCAGGTTCTTTGTACCATAGCTTCGGGATACATCGCTCTCCCATAAACGGTGGCCGACAAACCAGTTACTACTCCTGCTTCACAGTGGTACATTAACTGACGCGCAAATGACGTGGTCATATTTCCATCAGCAATCAAAGAACGATTGACAGTGAACAAAACGCGATGAGATATCGATCCGCGCCGCGCCGTTTTTTTTTTTTTTTCACGTTTAATGTTCTTTCGAGTATCTTGTCGAATCTTCGCTATTTCTCACGAATAAAATAAGACGCCGTTTATGCGATGTAGCAGCGCGCGTTTAGTTTACGATGACGTATCTGCATATAGAGACACATACGAGGGTTGATGTCGCAGTGACGCGAAGTACCGCAACGCCAGACTATGCAGATTGACGATTATCATATTTTTCACGGTTGACATTTATAGTTCGTGAGCGCTTCAATGTATCATACGTTTGTGCGGATTATCTCTGCCGGCTCACGAGAATTTCTCCGCCGACGCTGCCGCCGGCTCGAGAATAAAGCACGAACATGATCCACGTGAACGAATGGCTCACCCACGAAGAGCTTGGTTAAAGGCACTGCGCTCTGCGTACATTAAACGCACGTTACGTCTTTCTCTTTACGATCCATCTTACGGAAGCCTCTCCCGAATCGTCAAATCACCCGGCCGAATGGCTTCATAATTGCACACCCGAAGCGAGATATTTTCTGAGGTCTCCCTTCAAAAAGATAGAATCTATCTTTATCTGACAAAGTTCTTGCACAGGCAACATTCAGTTTCTTGGAATACTTTGATTATTCTGTAATATTAGGGCCGGTTTCGAAGAAAACCGTTTCACCTGTTTCGGGGATTAGAAATTCTAATTTAAAATGACGAAGTGAACAGGACCGAACTTCGAAATCCTAACACAAGAAGGTGGAAAAAGCAGACAGGATTCGAAACGGGTAGATTCGCAGAATGAAACAGGTGGGCAAGAGGAGGAGAGGACGAAAACGAACGGGAGAGAAGGAGGTGATGAATCCTCGCGATTAACACGTCACCGTGGAAGAGCGTGTTTAATCAGCGTGCGGAGAAGACGCTGCGGGGCGTCCGCATTCGGACCGTCGGCCCTGTCGCTGCACCCCTTTTCAAAGCGGCTGGAACACCCCGTCATAAATAACGGGGCGTTCTGGAACCTCGAAAGTCACGGGGGGATGACCACGGTGGTAATTGTGAGTTACGCCAGGCCCCGGGCCCGTGTAGGAACGCAGACATGTTCCGAAATTAACGATGATAACAATGATCAAAAGTAGCCTCTTATCCGACACACTTCTTGCCGCTGTCTCCGCGTTCGAAACTCTACAGGGGTAAAACTTTTCACCTTTCGCATCATAATGATCACCCTTAGTCGATTGCCACTATATAAATGTTTGAAACATAGAATATCATTAACATAATAATATAAAAAGAAAATGAATATCACGTGTGTAGCTATAGTTGTCTATTAATAAGATTGCATACACATAAAATATTCGAAATATATAAAATATTTACGTCAATAGATGGATAAAAAAATAACATGAAGTGAATTATCGACAAATTAAATTAACGATTGTTTAAATTCAAGAGGTCGCAACATCTATTCCTGCGTAAAGAGACAGTGAACATTGCCTCTTTCGTGCGTTCGAATCGAGTGAAAAACGGGAAAACAACTACCTGGAACGAAAGAAGAGAAGCGCGAAAAGTGGAACGACGGGCGGCGAATCAATGCGTGTAATGCGGTTCTTTTGAGAAAAAAAAAAGAACGTACCGAAAGAAAGATAGAGAGCGATACAGACGAGTCTCGCGCCTGTGAAAAAAAACTCCGGTGTCGGATGGGCTGCTGAATCACGGAATAATACCATGAATGAGTTTCCAATCACCGTGACGTTACACGACATAGTAACGCCATAACTCCCTCGTCGTTTTATTGAATTATTTTTGTCTCGTATTTTCTGAGCCTGTCAAAGTACAACTTACAATCCTCTTTTCTCCAGAAAATGCATTATTTTACGGTTCCATATTTTTGCAATTTAATTGTTTGAAGAACGTACAGGCATGACCATTTTAAGTAACTTTGTATCGATAATAGAATAAAATCTGAATGGAAGGATTAAAATATTCGGATAAGACATATATATGTGCATAAACATAAATTTAAAAAAAATACCTCTTCGCTTTCTATTTCAGTGATAAATTAAGAATTTATGATATTTGCACGATCGAAAGATCTTCTCATTAAGGACGTCGCCGCTCTCAATGCTACATGCCTCCCGACTCATTAATTAATCTCGCGGAATTTCTGATCGCGTAAAAAGCGAGATCTACGAACGATGGGAGGGCCAACTAACGGAGCGATATCTCGACTTCAATCTCACGCGCCGCTACCGTTGAGAAAACAAACCCTCTTCTTGCCAAATGAAAATGGCACCGACGTTATTAATTAATCGCGCGTCGCCCGTCTCTGCTCTCGTCTCCTCCCTTCCTCCCGCGCTATGGCAGGTCGACCACCGCCGATCGGCCGGACAATATCTCTTCGATTAAACGCGGTAGCCCATCGGGACCACCGATCATCTCGGGCACCGATGCCCCTCCCCGGCTCGAGTTCTCGCGGCAAAAACCGGACGCTACGCAACGCCAGACCCATAAACAGCTTTTTAACCGATGCATGCGCTTGAATATTCAACGAACGCAAGTCGCGCGATCAATGCGGCACCAAAACTTCTCTCCTGCGGCTCGTCGTGAACGCAGCAATTAATATTGATTTTATTAAATTCGGTTTTTTGCGTGGCACCGAGGTCTCGCCAACTGTCGCGTCGCGTACGATTCTAGCGTATCGCGATCCAGCACTGGCATCCGGCATACCAACATGCCGGCATGTTTTTGGCAGCTGTAACCAGATATAGCTCGTATTCGGCCTGATGAAAATTAAGCCTCGGTGTTCTCAAGTAATTTCGAAAAAAATAAATATTTGTTCTAGAAGTGCGATAGATTCAGTGGTTATTTTTTTTCTTCGTTGTATTCTAAAAATATTCTCTCTTTTAAGATGTAATACTTTTTACTTCTTTTTCTAATATAATATCTTTAAGAAAAATTTGCATTCTCTTATAAATGCCAATTTCCAGCCAGCATTATGTCTAGAAGATCGATAACCGATCTCCGATTCGGCCTAAATACAGCATTATTAGTTTGCTAACCCACGGTTTTAGTATCATGGTATTAAGGTGCCAACGTTTCCATAATAAAGAACACAACGTGGTGGTTAGAGCGCTATAAATCAACCTCGTTAAACGGACAGTAGGCGAGGCACGAACTATTTTACAGGCTGACCTAATTATGTTACAAAAGAGGGAAACTCAACAAGCAGGAATGGTCGAAAGGCCTAAACGACATAATAAATCCTTTATGTCGCATTTATCTCTATGTTTCGCAAACCCAACATTATTCCATTTTCTTCTTTTCTATTATACATTATAATTTCACGAAACAGAATGTAAAGATGTTAATCTGCATTCTCACTGCGCTCATGTATACTTGTCCTTCGTGTTAGCTTTTGTATTAAATGATCAAAGTTAGAAATCACATCATGGCTGACAATTAGCGTTGAAAAAGTAAGTGGAAATAGTAAAAATCGTTAAGTTTCTAAAGTATTTCTCGCGCAGGCGATAATATATCAGTGAAATATATATCTATAGGAATGTCAACGCGCGCACAATGCGAAATGCGTATAAAGATGCGGTAGAATCTCTTCGTTGCCGTTGTCGCTCGCGCGACGAAATTTATTCCGCGATTTCTGTCCGACCTCCGTGACGCAAGGTGGAAGAGAAACCGGGGGCTGGATTAGCGGGGGGAGGGGGCGGATCGGTGCCAGATGCCGTGCTCGCAGTGGGACGCCAGGCGCCCCGGGAGTGAAGACGTTCGAGTAATTGGCCCTCTGCTTCGATTCCGACTGCTGCGGCCGCGGGGCACCCGATTCGGCGGCCTAACCGAACCAGTCCTCTCGTTACAGTGGAAGCGCCCGTCCTGGTGTCGGCGGGGAGCTACTGATTACAGACTCGCCCGCAGGAGCCCCTCCCCGCGCCACTCCGCGCGAACGCGCTCCGTCTTCTCCGGCGTCGAGAGCTCCTCGCGGTCCAACGACTCGCCATCACTTTGTACACGGTACACGTGTTGCCTGCCGCGCATAATAAGGCCATCCTACTCTCCGACGCCCCCAGATTCATCGTCGATGGCGATTCATTGAGTTCTCGGAAGCTACCGATCGACCATCCCGTCTTCGAACTTGACAAGTCGTTATTCTGTATTGATACGGAAGAAAGTAGTCATAACGTTCGCGACAGGCGAAAATTGGTTCTGCATGATCGATGCGATTCTTTCAAGTACGTGTAATATATAGATCGGCGCGAATACACACACACACACACACACACACACATACAATATGCGCACTTTTGACTATCGGCTTTTCCGTCTGACTCTTTTTGACTTCTTTCTGTATCTACATTGTCGTGTCGCTAACAATGTGAGCATAGACGTAAAAAAGAGACGGTTCTTTCCTTCTTTCTTTCCTTCATTCTTGGTATCCGTCAATTGCCTACTATGCAGGACACGCGAGACTCGATGATCATTATACTAGGATGTGAAGTAGGTAATGATGGAGTCAAGAAAAAAAACGAAAAAAAAAAAAAGAGAGGTTTTTGATCTTATCGGCGGCGGTTTTTGGAGAAAGAGAAATCGGGAAGAACACGCTAAAACATAAAAGTCCACATTGTTGCACTTTTATTACCGTCGTTCTACTTAGCAAGCAACGCATGTCGCAAACGAGATTCCCCAGCTTTCGTGGTGTCATTCGCTACATTTCTCCGTTATGCAGATTGCTCAAACAATACCGCCTTGATGAAAATATTATGATTATTTCGAAGTGGCGAACCCGCAGTGGGAAATAAATCAGCCACGAATATTTTTGAAGACGACAGCGTGAGTGGCGTTGATACGCGCGTCGATCCTCAAGTGTGATACGCTCACACCTTCGCCTTTCGCGCGGTTCACGTCATCTGAATCGAATGTCGGGGCTCGAAGGATGCGTCGTAGGCGGATGGCACTAGGCTGCCTTTGTGCCACTCGTTAGCGTACAATACAAGGAGATTAGGTGCGTAGGTGGGATGACATACTTAAATGTTTTTAGAATAAGCATTTAGTTAATTATCCGGTTACGTTTGTCCCCATTTCATCGAACCCGCGTATCTGCCTCCTTCGGAAGAGAGAGAGAGAGAGAGAGAGAGAGAGAGAGAGAGAAAGAGAAAGATGTATGGAGTCGATGATTATTCAATAACGCAGCGACTTGAACTTTGATCGCCGATAGTGAGACAGCAAGGAGAGAATTTCAACGGAGTGTAGCGTTTGATGTATCTTCCCCAAATGATGACACATCAACAATATTTGATTTGACTCTACTGTATGGTAAAGGAACGTAGGATCTTATACAATAAAATGTTTCGTATGATTGTGGACTATTGTTGCATCGCGCTTATTATCTTCATTTGATTCTATCTATTTATCTACATGTGCGTTTTCAATTTTATGAATCTATTCAGGTTCTTTATCATTCTGTTATTTATATTCACTCTCTAATATCTTTTACTCACTATTCATAGTATTAATAAAAAAAAAAAAAAACAGAGCGACGTTTATCGCGGAAATAATAAAGACCTCGTATTATCACATTATCTATGGTTTTCGTAAAAAAACGTCATATCACTTTCTTTTCATTGCAAACTATGAATAAAAATTTTCTCTATCAAACTAAATACACTGTAATAATTTTAGAATTAACTTTTTCCTTTTTTCAGCAGTGAAAATATTCAAAAGTGTTCTTGTTATATAATTGCAATTTTTAAATTACGTTAAACCTAGCCAAAATCACATCATTGCTAGAACAAATTCTTGATTTAAATTTTTTACAACGCATTCTTCTTTAACATCGCAGTTAATTTTATTTTTTTTTCTCATGGGCCGCTTCCTATCGTTTTCTCAGGAGGCAGCGAGCGACTCGGCTCGAACATGCTTCATTTAGGCTTAGCGCAAAAAATCCTGCCCTTACCGAGATGCTAATTGCTCCGCGTGATTAGCCGGGCACCATCGCAACATGGCCGTCGTTCAACTCGTCGTTTACCAAGAGCGATCGCGCAAGATACGACAGAAGAAAATAGCGTAAATCAATCAACGAGTCTACGAGCGTTTCGACCGCGAGGTCGGGGATAATTGGAGCAGCGACAAGTTGATCAGCGAAGCTGGCGCGGCTTCTTTCACGGCGCGGCGCGCGGAATGGAACGAACCCCCGACTTCCACTCGTCTACTCGAACTATCCGACGGGTTCCTCGCCGGAACCCTTAGTCATCGAGGGCCCGCATCGCAGGCATGCCTCACGGATGCAACAAGAAGAGGGCATGACGAAGTCCTGCAACCGTAAGGACGTCATTGCTTATTCAGGCGCAATGACCTGATTGTCAGCAACGTTAATAATCGTCCGCGTCACTCGATTCCAGAGAATCTCTGGTGCGCGTCATCCGCGTCCTCGATCTCGTTTGAATCTGCTATAGAAAGGACCGGAAAAATGTCATACCTGCATGACTAAATTCTAAGTAGCGCGCTGTGAACAGGTGCGACCGATTCCATTGAATGCGTGCAATAACTTGTAAGAATAGATCGCGAGCACACATTGTGCGCAACGGCCATCTATCTTTTATACATCTTTAATACATATTTCAGATTCCTTTATCAATTTTAAAATTGCCATAATTTTATCTCGAATTTCATCATCCGTTGATTATCGCGGTAACAAGCTGCATCTGACTGAGAAAAATCAAAGAAAAATCTATCATTAGAATGCAGTATCGGTAATAACTTGCCGTTTGTTTTCAAGGGAAAAAAAAATCGCAATATACTCCGTAAGAATCATGCAAAATTAATCACACGTAGTGTGTCACGTTACCAACTTGGGAAAGAATGTCGTATGAAGAGACTAAGCGCGCGCGGATAAGGTGGAAAGCGAAAGAAGATTCCTCTCGGTACGTCGACGCTATGGAAGTAATGTTGATTGCGAGGAATCCCGTATCGGCTGCTCTTTTCTCTTTGGATTCACCAGTCATGCCTTTCTTATTGTCGCGCGACGTCCCTATGACTCGAGTCCTTTCGCGAGGATGAACGCACTCCATGCTTCCTACGCATATTGTAAATTCAATCAAATCCTCATCGTCGTCCTTCACATCTTAAGATTTTGCCTAAGATTGCGTTGAATAAAATAGATACATTTATACATATTTGTACGGATAAAAATTTCTATTTTTCTTTTTTAATAGAGTTAAAAATTAAATAATTTTAATAGAGTTAAAAATTATTGCAGGCAACCGTTTACGAAATCATCTCGACATGCTTTTGTCCACTCGACGCCTCTGGCGATGCCAACAGCGCATACTCCTGCCGTTCGCTGTATGGTAGCTCGAGAACCGCGCACTATCTTGATGCAGATAACTCTTTCTCCGTTCCCGTCGTCCCGCTCCTCCTCTTCTGTTACGTCTCGCGTGCACTGTTACTTCCCTTGTCTCCTGCTCTTTTACGTATTCCTCCTTTTTCCTTCTTCCGCAGAGCGGCGACCATTTCGCTCACGGCTTTGCCGCCTGTGCGATTTCGGCACGACATGAACTGCGCGTTTATGCGTGTACGTATTTTATTGCTGCGAACCACCGACATTCTTTCTCTCCGTCTTTCTTTTCTTTTCTACCTTACCACAACTCCACTAACCACACTGGGCCGACAAATGCTTCATTTTCTTCCTTTTTTTTACAGTTCCATATTTTTACAGTTCTGTTTTCAACAATACATAATGCCGCTGAATGAGTTAAGATGCTTTCATGAATTATTTCGTCTTGATTGAGAATATCTCTGCCGTTTTTAAATCGTAATTTTCGACTTTTGGATTGTACCAATGGCAGCACGATAGCGAGATAAAACCAAAATTATTGCCGCGATCGTGAGAAAATCTTAGTAACTACTTCCTCAACACCCAATAGTGGGGTATCCGACGCTCTCAGATCTCTCACATAGATACTTTAAATCTTCCGCGATACGTTCTAGTCAACGACGCCAGCGCGAATCGCGCGGAAAGCATCGGTGTTTAATGTAGATACGCTATCGATCGTGACGATAGTGCGGGAATCGGCCGGAGGTGCGATATCGGAACTTAACGAAGAAATAAGACGAGCGCGGACAAACTCGCGCGGAGATGCGGCGTCAAGTCGAGGAGCAGTGCCTCGCTGAAACCACGGTATTTCAGGAAGAGACGTGCGAGATAACAGGACGAGCGGACGAGAAGCGTTTGACGGTTCTCGTTACCCGGACTGATTGCCGACTCTCTCGAGCCAGTCGAGTCGAGATATCCACGGGGATTCGTATCTCGAATTACAGATCTTACTGAAGAGTACGGCTGTTGGCCCTGCCGGGAAAGCCCTTTCGTGGTATCCACGAGGAAGCGGGGCGTGGAACGGACGTCTCTCTAAGAAGAAGAGAAGCACCTCACAGCCGGATGAGCGAATAGCTCGAGATGACAAGAAAAGGAGCGTGGCTCTCTTCCGTGTCTCGCGAGACGCGGCTCGCGAGCTCGCACGAGCGTGAACGCGAATAATAATCGTACGGTTAACGTATTTAGACGCGCGAGCGCGCATATTCTCTATACGTCGAGGCCGTAGCGCGAAGCGCTAAGAGGTTCGATGGGCCAACATCTTCGGAGTTCCTCTCGGTTCTTCAGCGTCTGGTGGGCTCCTTTAAGCAACGGCGGAGCAGTCAAGACCTAACTCCGTTTCCTTCACTCTTCCTATTCTTTCTCTCTACTCCTCTTATGCAAACCGGCTCCTCACCTTCGTGAAAACAAAACAACGGCGAGATGAGAGAACAGAGAAGAGCATAGAGGAAGAGAGAGAGAGGGAAATAAGAAAGACAGGCCTCCGAGCCGCCAGGAAACAATCCTCTTCTTTCCTCTTTCTTCTTCGTTGTCGGTTGTCCTCAACTTCTTCTTCTTCTTCTTCTTCGTCTCCTTTCTCTTCTTGTTGTTTCTTTTCTTCACTACGCGACACTCGCGACTCTGCGCAATTTCTACGAGATTATTGATCTCCCGATGACAATGAATCGGAATCTTAAGCTGACCATGCAAAAACTATTCGATCTAATCCGGAAATTTTAAGTATCGATTTTGAGAAAAATTCTCGTCTATAAAATCATCGGAGATTGCAAGTGAAATTTATATGTTGCAATTGCATTAATCCCGTAAGTTAACGATATTTTCCTTTAATGCAACATCCATTCTCATTACTTTTATGCGTTTCGCAAATCATTAATCATAATCTCCGCTGCGGAGAGTTAAAAACTTACGTAGAAAATATTTGATTAACGTGTAATTGCGTCCGAACTTTTCCCTCGTCCATAATACCGGGATAACGAAGCAGTTTTCCCGCATCGACGTAGAAATAAGTGGCCTATTGTGTATTGTACCAAGTCATTAGCCACGCGTGGTCCCAACACGATTATCCACTTTCCGTCGTTTACATTTTTGAGCGTTCCGTTAGCCGGAAAAAAAATCGACGGCTAATCTCCGGGCCGCGCGTAATGATTCCCCGCGAGCCTGACAATTTAATTCCTCGGTCTCGTGCTCGATATCCGGTACCGCGAGCCCGAGGTAGTTTATTTAATTAGTCTCGTCGATTAACTTTTACAGATACGCGCGCATACGTGTGCACGCACACCGACCGGCGGCTCCTACCGTGCCGCCCGTAATATCGTCGCGAGCCTCGCTTAATCTCGACTGACAGTAATGATTAACGACGCGCGAGCGATTCCGTTCGGCTCACCTGCCTTCCACATTCGTAAGGTTAAGTGGAAAAGCCGTGGCAAGAATGTGGCATTCCGGCCGGACCTCGGCGAGACGACGAAGATAAATAGACCTAAGACAATGGGGTCTCCCCCGACGAGTGTTCTTGCGGCGTAGGCCTGGGCGGAACAGCGAGTTCACGTGGCTTGAAATTTGCATTCGTCCCACCCTTCCGCCCTCCCCCCCTTTCCCACTCCGATCCGTTTATAAATCACTCGACGGGCCCTCACAGGGACCTCTCTGCTGTCCACGAACCGCGACGTTGCGCTCCGAGGGCCAGATATTGTCACGGATATAAGATATATGTGTACTACTGTGGGTGCACTATTATTCCGGCCCCTCCGATCCTCCCCATCGAAGAAGGAGCAATGTCGGATGTTCCAATCGCGAGATGCAACTGGGACTAATGTTTTCTCCAAATGTGCACAACTCACTCTCGCACGTTGCGAAGGCTTCGAGGGCGGCGCCTTTGCGATGACCGACTTCCGTTGTTCCATTCAACACATTTCTCGCGCTTGCAATTCGATATTTAAGTTCCACGTAATTAACGCTGACCGCTCGTTACCGTATTTGACAATGCGTTCGAAGGAAGTGAATACATTCATTTAGATAGATTTATTACTCAAGATTCTTGCCCGTATGCATTTTCTGCACGTGCTGACTTTCACTTTGCGTCAGCTTCCTCCCCTTTTTCACCGTGACATTCCACAATGACAGTTATATCAAGGAAAACCACATAGGTTCTCGTATTACGAACGCTCAACTTCCATCTTATATCATTTAAAAATATCGCAAGAGTCTGAAATGTGTTCGACGCGGATAATCGCATCGAACAAATATCGTTTACAGACGCAACATCGAAGCGGCTATACGGTCGTAATTTTCATGCAGCAGTTATCGTTGCATCATATAGCTTGTGTCGTGAGAGCGTCGATATTACAGGAAATAGGCGAAGTTAAACCGTTTACGATCGACCGCGCGTATTAATAAAAGTACGCTCCTTCGCGTTCTCCAGCATTTTCCTTTCCCACTTCCTGCTGAGGTATCTCGAAATGGGACTTGAGAAATATTGAATAGAGGCACGCCTCGGCGCGCTCGCTGCGTTGAACGTTAACATAAAACACGTGCTTGCGGTGCGGGAGCATAGGAGGCGGTTGTTGTGTTAAAACGCCGAGCGATACACCGCCTGCGCCGTAACGCACGTAGGAAGACGAGGAGACGCCGGCTCGCGCTCGCCAGACTGTTCTATAATTTTATAGCGCTCACTTTTATCCGCTCCTTAATTAATGGCCCATAAATTACGGGCGACGAGTCGTTAATGGCGAGAGCGCGTGCGTACCCGCGCGGCGCGGTTCAGCATCTTTCCACACAATCGTATGCAGTCGCGGAGCATCCCAGGCTTATCGCGACGCTCGAGTGTTTTACCGTAGTAACATGCACACAGTCCGATACGACCGCACGCTCGCGTGTTACAGGTGTTTAACGCTCGTAAACAATGGTCTACCGATTTGGTTGTCGGCTACCATTAAAAAGCTCGGCGACGCTTCTCGATTTTTCAACGATACGAGAGGGAGCCGCGTAGATGGTACCGATATCTAGCTGCACAATAGGTGATTATTTTCAGGGCAGCGACGTTGCATAGAGAGAACACTCTTTCGCAGCGCGCACACCGCCGCTGCGGTGCGCTGTTACACTCTGAATCGTTAAGCATTTTGCAAAAATGCCTTCGCTAAACATAAATTTTCCAAGTACGCGTACTTTTCGAATATTTTAATTCTGTCACAACGATAACATGCGTCGCTCTACTTGTGTATATTTTCCGATATGCTCGGAGAGAAAGATTATGGAACATTAACTGAGTAAACATCGTGTACCTTTTCCGCGCACTTATCTAATTTGCGAGAATATCGGTGTGTTTCTAAAGACCCGCAAATAACGGATTTAATTTGAGGCCCGTGCAGCTGCACGTAACGGTATTCGATATCCAACAGCTTCTTACTATGCATTAATATCACACGCGAGGCAATCGTCATGCGAGTCTTCCCGCAAGATTCCCGAAGACAGCCTGAGATTCAGCGTTGGCGGAGACTGGCGTTAGCGCCTAACCCGAGTGAAATGTGCGCCTCTCGAAAAAGATTTCGACAAAGTCGGCACACGCGGTCCGGACGGATGAGAAGCGAACCCTCGGATTTACACGAGCGTGTACGCGCTTCGGTGCTCTACGTACGTAGATAGAGTTCACTCTCTTACAAAGAGAGAGGCTCATTGCCGAAGCATGCAGCCTTGTCTTGTACAATTTGCTCGAACATGTACGTCGCGGTCGGAGCGCTCGTTTGAACCGGTCGCAGCGTCCTCTCTTCGTCGAGGAGATGAAGAGGATACACGATGCCGCTCCTCGGTCCCGTGGGATCGAGGAGCGACGAAATTCACGGTGTAAATTCCCCGAGTCATCCTCCTTCTCTTTCCTTTTACTTCCCCTCTCCTTCTCCTTTCCGCGCCTCCCTCCCTCTCCTCTTGCTCTCGCACCCTTTAATGCCGCCCTTGCTCTCTCTTCGCGAGATGCCACCTCTCTCCACCGTTGAAGAATCACCGTTGGTGAATGCGTGCGTGTGTGCGACGGGCCCGGCGCGATAAATCTAAGAGGCCTTCCGCGCCGCACAGCCCCGGAGAGCTCGATCGGAACAAGTCCGCCAGGCGTAATCCGGTGTCGACGACGCGGATCAATGCCAGGTCCCATCGTCGAGCTTTTCGATACCGCAGATTAGAGTCTGCTTCTTCGTTTAAGCCGTTATAGCACCACACACGCTCACGCCAACCACGCGCGTACTTTTTATATTTGTTTTCTTATTTTATACTGGATGATGCAATACAGTTTATATATGATAAATGCGTTTAAATACTTGTTATATTACTACTTCGTTGATCTTTTTTACGCGAATGTAATTATAAAACGCAGATGGTTTCTTTTACTGTTGTTTTACACTACTACAAAAATACAGGAAGAATTGATTTGATTATATAAACACGGGTTAAACGCGGTTGGTCTGCACTGAAAAAAAACGAGATTCCTCTTCCTTGATTCTGATAGTATATTTTTTTTTTCTCTCCCGAGTGTCTTAGCGACGCGTTTTCGTGTTACTATTCACTGTGCATGACGTGCGCGTGAAGACGGATGCCCGCGGCAAGGTTCACGGGATTGATTACCGCAGTCAATAACACGGGTGTGTATATTGATGAGAGCGCGGAATGAGAGAACGTTAACAGGTCAATGAAATTATACTGTTACAAAGATTGATGCCGTTGTGATTGATGATTGATGATACGCCCGACACTGAGGTGGCAGAATGTGCTTTTCATCTGATCACTGACCACTCCGTCGAATTTGTTCAACTATCATTACAATTTGTATCCTATGTTACATAAGTACCATATTGCGTCTTACAGTCGGCCCGTAAACGCCTTATTAAATAAATCTTAAATTAAAATTTTACTCCTGTTTATTCATTAAATTTAATGAAACCTAAATCAATACTCGGAAAAAATCGGTGGCACAACTAGCAGCTTGTTAATAACTCGATAAATTGTTACCTCCGAAGTTTACACCGCCTATTACAGACTCCCGTCGTTTTTCTAAAGATGTTGCGTAAAGATGTTCAACGGCTATCTCACTAAACGTTTAATTATGGTATGCAAATTAACTCCGTGAATCCCCATGATCGAGTATAAAATAAAATGGTTTATAGTCGACAAGATTTCCGCCATACGGAACCAATTTAGTAATTGAACGTAATTGAAAAACGTGAAATTAAATAAGGGCGGAAACTCCGATAAGCTTACAGCAGAGTCTTTATGGTCTTGCGATGCTTACTTCGATCCAGCTGTACCGTCAATAGCTAATTCTTAAAGCTTCTTAAAGATTCTTAAGAAGACTGTGTAACATGAGATTCACGCGAAAAGCTTCCCGGAATTTGTTCGCGCTGTCGGATTAATTAAAATCACATTTAATTCGAAACATTTGGAGGAAGCTACCGCTTCCAAATCCAATATTAAAACCATATCAGTTAATACAAAAATATTACATATTGCGCTATAATAAATATTAGATAGAAAAAATATTATAACATATAATTTTTATACAAATCTTCTGCTCTTTGCTTTTCAAGAATATTCTCTTATAAAAATAATAAGAATTTTAAGAAAGTTAAAAATTATATCTACGGAAATTGCGTAGAGAAAATTTTTTGCCGCAGACCACTTTTCCAAAAAAGTATCTCAACAGCACAACTTCAAATCCATCCTGTCCAGAAATCCTTCTGCAACAAGACGAATGCGAAAGAAAACATCTCAAACTCTCATCGGAATCTCTTCGTTTCCTCGCTCGCACGCGGAGAGGACGGTTCGCGCGGTACTAATAAAAGTAATTACGGTATCCATCGTTGCTGCTCGGCGCCCAAATCGAAATCTGATAAGGACCCTAATAAATGCCGCGGACCGATCGCCTTAACGGTGGAGACAAGCTGCTGCGAGGGCCACCGGATGATCCAAGAGACGATCGTGCTCTCGACGAACGCCGCTACGGAATGCGTCGTCCACGGGCCCTAATGATTCCCGAAGCTGGACCCACCGGAGATCCTGATGATATCTAGACCGAACGAACGTCGCCCGGACCTGCAGCCGTGAACGCTGTCTCGTCCTTGCTACTGTCGTTCGTAAGGTTGTACCTTTTCCACGAGAGCCTGCGTCGCATTCTCCAACAACTAATTGTAAGTATTCGTAATTTACTAATTGCCTCCCGATAGAATTGATATGAGCGACATACACGGCATTGCGCAACGCTGCTGTCACGGTGAAGGAGGAAACTAATTTCGTGGCGAGAATAGCGTACCTGAGGAGGCAGCGCGACACGGAATGAAATCGATAGTATTTTTGGGACGTGAGGAATTTCGAGATGAATATCAGAAGCTCATTGGGTCTTCGCTGCAATTGCTTCATAAGTCAACATCATAAACTTGACTAATAGGTCTATATTGTACTGGAATCTCCGTTTGTACAAACGCTCGAGTAAGAATTTGATAAATGATGTCTAATTCGAGGATATTTTAAAATAATTATGCTTGTGCGTTGATAACCTTTGATGATATAAGCTATTATCTTCAGGTATCATAACTTTTCATTATGTAAATTATGTTCATTTAACATTTCTCATCCTAAATTAATTAAGATTTATTGGCAAAGTGTACGTATCTTCTCCCAGACATCCTGCAAGATTTTCTTTTTAGTAATGTACTTAAAATAATCTAATGTACCTCAATTTTGACTCTTATTCTGTCTCCAGATACACTCTTTATTCGTAGACGGGCAGAAGTTAGTTCAATTCAGATGTGGAAGAATACCGGCGGGCGAGCACAATTGCATAATAGCAGCAAGAAATGGCATCCCTCTCGTTTTAACACTTCAGAAAGGAGAAGTGTTGGCGTCTCGTCGCGCGACCGACCTCGCTCTTGTATTCCTTCGTAACGTTGTGTACGCGTCTTTCTTTTCACGAACGCATGTGAATACGCCCTAGCGAATGCGACTCGAGCGACTCGATCTCACCAGCATTGTCGCGAAGGGTCCCCGCCGACAACGTTCCTCTCGCGCGTCTAAACGAGGGATGAATGTTCGAATCTGCTCGCTGCGTGAATAGCGGAGTGATGTTTGTTTTGAGTGCAGGTTCTCGCTCTTTGTCTCAGCGAGGGCCGCAGTCGTTTTCCGTCGACGTCCTCACTCTTCGACCGTCAAGTCTGTTTTATTTTTCTTCTCTCCTTTTTCTATCGCGTCTTCGTTTTTTTTTCTCGTTCCAATCACTGAACTCTCAGACAATAAACCCAGAAATGTATTTACATCCTCCCTAGTACGGAGTAATAAAATGTAAAAAAAAAATGGAGAAAATAATCATTAAGCTAAAAGAAATGCGTATTGTGCAAAAATAAAGACCTATCAATGTTACATTAAATTTAAGTCTTTCAATTAATACTCCTTCAAAGTCGAACGATTTTGACGCATGAACTCGACAGATTTCGAACTCGATAAAGACATTAGTTACGCTCCTTGTTCTTGTAAGGCGTCTTTTGTACTTTTCTCGGTCAAAAAAGAACCATCGAGATGTGGGAGGCGAAAGAGTAGCGCGAAGGCGGAATAAAAATCACGGCATGACGACGATTCTGTCACGGTGCAACTGACTACAGCAGTTTCGGGTACGTAATCGAGAAGAAGCCAAATGCAGAGAAGAGCACAACGACGGCAAAGAGAAAGAAATGCATAAATAAAAAGTTCACTTTTGTAACGCTTGCTCCGTTCGTCGCAATCAATCATCGACCAAAAAATTTACTGCATTCGTTTACTTTCCTGTCGCATAATTACTATATACATGTTAGAATTTCGTTCGCATCTGAACACCGTCTGAACACTTCATAATAAACATTGAGAGAATATCACGCGTCATCTAAGCACACATCTCCAATATGCATACAACATCGGTCTGTTACTTAATTAACAGAATGAAACAACTCATGCATTTCTACCCACGAATTGCATTATAAATTTTTGAGACTTTGTATACCTAGCCATTCACACATTTATCACATGTTCCGTTCATTCACACCATAGCTCTAATTCGCTCCCGTAAGCAACGCACCGCCTTTCATCTGCTTCCTGTACACGACTCCCAACTTTTGGAGGTGCGGCAATTGTTTATCTTTCATTATACCTTTCACTCTTTTCTCAAAATAATCCTCAAAATACTGCTATCTTAATATTCTCTATTTTTCTGCTTGCATGTTATACCGCTAGTCCTCATTGCTAAATTTCAACTATAACTTTTTAGTATGTAAATTTTCTATCGAGGCACTTATTTTTTTTCTATTTATAAGTAGCCAGCATTCTGCCTGCATATTAAACGATTTCTAATTAGGGTGCAACCGGTTTTTTGACCGACAGATGTTTAGGAAACGAAAGCAGCTTGCTAGAAAATTGGCACGTTGAAAAGATTGAATCGTCACAATGTTACGATGACATTTTGATAAAGCAGTTTAATAAGATCCATATTGCTAGCTTAATTTCTAGTGTCACGCATGAGTGACGGCTTCTTTTCTTCTTTTTACTCTACAAATCCCTCTGTAAATCATGATTTATCGTTCTCCGAACGGATACAGCATTCTACAACTGTGTGACGAATAGCTTTTCAAAGGATCAAAGATTCAGACTAATACCTGAAACGGTGTTGATACATTTCTATGCAAAGTGCTTTAAGCAGGCCAGATTTGTGGCGATTAAGATTCTTGCTTGTCTTTAAGGATTATACCCGATGCCAATGTCCGTCACTTAACCGTTTTACGACCAGCCGTAAAGGAGCCTGGCCATGCAGGTGCAAAGACTGTGCACTTTTTGCTTATCTTGTTGAAATTCTTACGAATAGCGATAGCGATAATGCGAAGACTAGTTTATCTTTTACCGAGGATGACAGCGAGAGCTTAAATGCATAGAGTATCTCAAAAGTACCATTGTTACCAGTGCCATTGTTATTATATCATCTTTTAAGCAGACATCTCGATAAACAGAAAATAGATATGTATTATAAGGAACAGATAAAGAACAAGAAGATTTTAAAAACTCTTAACAAAGAAAAGATAGAAATAAGTACATAAGCGTGCGCATTAAAATGCATGTGTGATAGTAAAGAATTCTCCGCTCATTATGTAATCTCGAAAATTTATGTTTGAACAAGAAGCAATTTTACACGAGACAGTAATTTCGTTTCGCCTTGATAGATCGTTCTTCTTTCGTACATACAAATATCAGGGTGTATTCATTTCAGAGCGGTATTAAGTCGCGATGGCAAAAACTCGGTCCGCCGAGAGCTAATGACACATCCATCGTTATGAAGGCAATAATTTTCCTCGCAGTTTCGCTAACAGCGTCACCATAATACATAGGAATTTGCGAAGCACCTGTCAATTCTACATTCGGCAAAAAAATATTCCGCCACGGCGCGACGCGCCCACCTGTTCCGAAACTCTAATCTAAACGTTATTTCCCGGTGATTAGCGAAATCTTGTGGGGAATAAGACGGCGACAGCTGCTGTAAAACGAGAAGAGGCAAAATCACGAAGAGGCCTAATTCTACATTTAAAAAAATTAGATTACATGTTATCGTAACACATTAAAGTTAATATTTCACTTTTGTGATATTTTTGTAATGACAAAAATGCAAAATGCAAGGAAATTTGTAATTTAATAGCGTTACATAAAGAGAGCTCCCGAGAAGTAAACCGATATGCAGAGAGACAGAAAACAGAGGAAAGGCAAAATAAACTAGGAGGGGATGTTACCGCCTGCAAAAAATTAAAGCTGAAGAGACATACGGTAGCATGCGGGAAAACAAACAACGGGCTAGCGCGCTCGTTGTTAAAATGAAAATTAATATGGTTGTCGGGAAACGGGGCGGAAGGCCAGGGAAAATAAACGAAGGGAATGAGAAAGGAGGGGAAAGAAAAAAGAAGAAGGTCGAGAGAGAGAGAGAGAAAGAGAGAGAGAGAGAGAGAGAGAGAGGAGAGGAGAGGAGAGTCGCCGACGTCCTCGCTGGCGTGACATGACGCCGAGCCGCGCGGTAAATTACTGGCGTACGCTGAAGAATCCGAGCGCGCCGAGGGTAATTCCTCGAGCGGGCGAGGCGGTATCGGTGGGTCGCATCTCCATGACAAATACTGGCAGGACCTCGCGCGGACGCGGTAGATCCTATCGGGCTTTTATCCCTGCAGATAAATGGACCCGCGTACAATGCCGCCTCACGGTGGTTACATACACGTGTACGCGTGGTTGTAAGGCCACCGCGCGCCCATATCGATATCTCGCGCGCGGCGGAAACCGCTTTCCACGCGCTCGCCGATGCGGAAGAAGACCGCCCCGATATTCTTCACGTTCGTAAACACGTGGAATGAGGAAAACTCCAAGAAATAAGCGAGATCTAAATTAAATACAAGTTTAAAGTAAATGAAAAAGTCTTTGTGGAAACGTATTTTACATAGCGCTCTTGCCTTGGTTTCAAAATTTATTTTCAAAAATCCTCAAATGTAATTATGTACATATATCATAAAAGTTTTCTTGCAATGTTTTACAATATATCTGAATTTTAACGTAAGAGATGATTATCAAAAATAAAAATTGTTATAAATCCGATAAAAAATCAAGTTGTAAAATCTCCAAAACTATTGAATGATTAATAATTATCATTAAAAAATATTCCAAAATATTTTGTACTTACTTAGTAATATATTTGGTATATATTTTTTAATATTACCATGAAATTTAATTCCTAAAGTATTAAGAATATACTTTTATTTAAAAAGTTATAAACAGCTGCGCGCGATGAAACACAAGCGCAACACACAGAAGGCTACCATATTATCGCACCCTACAAATGTCAACATCGTTAGTCTCCATATAATCGTACCTGGAATACCGCCACATAATTAAGACATTTATATCGTAGCTTCATATATACAACGACTCCTTTCCCTCGGCAATTTAAACTCACTCCCCGTGAACCAGGTCGCGACAGTTAAAACAAGATACGATCGAGACGGCACCGGTCTCCCTCCAATTGCACTGGCGACCAATCCGTTGCCGTGAGGCTTAATTAATTCCGCCTCTTGCCGGAGTCACGTTAGGCCCTTATCGAGGCCCGATTAATACGAAATGCGGCCTTATCGTAAGGAATTAGCCTGTTTGGCGAGAATCGAATAGCTGAACCGTCGTGTGCACCCGCGTACGTATCTCTTATCTCCAAGTACGCGTGCTGATACATCCCATCAGCGCGCTCGTGTACGTAGACCCGCCGTGAAAAAATCCGTGCCGTATTCCCCAGAAATTTCGTGTTATCGTCGAAGATGAGCTACGTGCGCCGATTACCGCAGCGCTTAACGTCTTCTTGCGCCTCTTTCTTTTCCTCGCGCCTCTCGCGCAAAATTACAAGACGCCAACGCCAGCGTGAGACCACCGTGGATTACGCGGCGGCATCGCCGCGAAAGAGCGACGAGAGGAGCTCGAAGAACGTCGTAGAAATCGAAGGGAAAATTACGTCGGCACGCCGAGGCGTGGCTGGGAGTTTTACTGATTGCGCGACGTAAAATGTGTAATTGCGAGATGACCCGCGGAAGAAATCGAAGCAGCCAAGCGGTCGTCTGAGGTTTTGCGCGACGAGCGCTTCGAATACTAAACACTCGCGCGACTCGAAATCCGGTTTATAATGTACTCGCGAGCACCATTAGAACGCGTTACTTTGTAACCGCATAAAATCCATAGAATAACGCAATTAGCCGTCTGAATTGAACCCCTGATTATCGTTATTCGCGCCATCGTCCTTTCGCAATCGCAGTCCCTTTTACACCTTTAACGCGTCGATCTTTTTTTTTTTTATACGCCGCTGTTAACGCCGCGACCTTCTTCCATTAGGAACGATTACATCGTTACGCCAATATCGACGCTCTCGGCATGATATTACAAAATCGAGCCGCATCGATCGTCAATCGCCAAGCGGATTATATTATATCTATGAAAGTTACAACACCGTATTCACAATACACCGTATGGAATACAGCATCGGCCGACTGCTAACCACGTGCGGTTATATTTATTAATTATCTTCTCAGATACACACATACACACACAGATTATACAAAAAAAATCTTGATTTCTCCGTTTCTTTTCCTCTTGATTTATAGATTCGTCGATGAATTTATTTCCAGCCGATCTTACTGCAAAGTGTCGACAATTATGCATAAAATTTTTATATCGTTATCACGTGAGCATGTTTGCTTTCATCTAATTCCGCCGTGCGCAATCGATCGATGATCTTCGTGATCGTGCTTGTAAATTCGGCATTCCTAACGGGGCAGCGTTGCTGCTTCTCGGCGCGTCGGGAAGACAAATCATGACCGCTGTAATTCCCGACGATCATGGCCGCGCGGCCGTAATATATGATTGGAGGATCGGCGATCTTAGCGGGAATCGATTTGAATTAAACACCCGGCTTATCCCAAAGGCAGCTGGTCCACGAGACGAGCCAGGCCCAATTAGGTCTTATAAGCGGTACGGTGCAGCATAGCGGGAATTTTCAGCCGCACGGAGGAACACCTGAACCCGGAGAAAGCCGAACAAGAGCAGCTCTCAGTAAGAGCGTCGACAGTCCGCTCGCCGACTTCACACCTTATTTATCTACATCTCTTTCGCGGCATGCATCCGCGTTCTACGCCAACATATATGGTGCATCGCCGTGGAAGTTGAGCCGCGGCGAATACGATCCTCGCGTTCCAAGCGCATTCCTCTATTTGTTAAAAGATTTAGCGCGCGGTCGGTAGAATTTTATCGAGCGCGAAGAAACAAATTCCGGTACAAACTGGTTGAAGGTTAACTATGAAGCGGTAAAACTTGCATGATCGAATGCTGTGATAATCGTATGAGACATTGAGTGATAAACGACAGAAGAATCCAGCGAACGCTCAATAGTTTCTTTATGTTTTCGAGAGAATGATAAAATCCAACGTTTCTCGGCAGTTTCTCTCGGCAGTTTCTCTCGACAGCTATTGCGACGTTACGAAATGACATTCAGAGAGCTTGGAAAAACATCGATCGTCATATTAATTATGGCGAGCTCGGCTTGCACGGCGACCTGATTGAGAAACGTATAATGCTGTTGCAAAACGCGGTGCACTTCGATTCAATATCCCACGTTCCAGAGACGGCCACAATAAAGTCGTTGTATTAGAAATTCCAACGTGCAATTAGGAAAGCAGATATTCCGAGACGGCATCCTGCTCTACATTGAATCAACAAGTTTCTCGAAAAGCAGAACTTCGACTCGCTCGTGTCTCTCTTTTTCCGAGATATTAGGAATTCAAACAATTTTGTGATAAAAAAAATACATAATATACATGTTAGCACAGCTGCTACGTGAATTTGCGTCACCTAAGATTGCCGAGCGAGAAGATAGAGAAGAGAAAGAAGGAATAGTGAGAAATGGGATAAACGTGCGCATCGTGGCGAACATTTAGCGCGGCTGTGACATAAATTTCCGCGCGATCGATGCACTCATATGCACTGTTTCCGCCTCTTCCACCTTCTTTTAACTTCATATATATACATATGGCGTATATCATGTACATGTCCCCGCCAACCCTGCAGGATACTGCAAAGCACAAACGCTCAAGACGCTTTGGAGAGCCTTCTCGGAAGGCGTAAGCTCATACTTTAGCAGGGCTACACGCGCACGTTCCGAATGAGGGATCTAGCATTGAAATGTACGTATATTCGTAATTTAGCGGTATTATACGTGCGCGTATAGTCGCAATCGTAAATATTACAACCAACGGTACATTTACGCATATTTTGCGTCAATTTCAAATAATCATGAGAAAGAGAAGATAGAAATGTGAGATAAAATAAAAATTTCACGCACTGAAATGTGATCCTGAGATCAATTGAAAAAAAAAAAAAATTTTGATGCGTGAGAAGCTACATATGCGTACATTGGTATGCACATAAAGATCGAATTATAGACAAATTGATTTAACCTACAAAATTAAACGGCCAATTTTATGGTTTGAGAAACAGCGGCTATCTTATAATTCTATCTCTTTTAAAATATTTAATGGCTGAGATACTATCATCCAAAATCAATTTTACTATATTTGAGATGAGAATTCTAATCTTAGAATTGAAAATTTCGATTTTTCTTGTATATGTAAAAGCTATAGAAATTGTAATTAAAAAAAAAAAAAAAAAAAAAAAGAGATTATCCTGCTATAATAACCAACCTTACAATTCTCGGCAAACGACCTGTCAGTTCGTAGAGCGTATCTGCGAATGATACGTCGTGTCTACTGTCACATCTCGCATTTCTCGACGCGATTCGCGCAATTTGCGGCGCAATCCGAGCTCTGCAAAGTGCCGTGGGAACGGTACGGGAGGAGACGTTCCGGTGGCGATCAAATTTATGAAACGCACCTAAAACCTCAAAAGATGTTTATCAAACTTCCCGCTTCTCCTCGCAATGAGACGAGGACAGGGAGCGTGTAAGTTCCCGACAGCCGTATGTATCTTGAAAGTACTCGACTCGGCACAACTACGCCGGTGAACGTCAGGGACGAGATTTAGAGGCCGCGACGGCGGACAATGCACGACACCTGCGGCACCTCGGGAAGAACGAAGAGGGGAACGAAAGGAAGAGAAGAAAATAGAACGAGAGAGGGACGGGCAGACGGAGAGCGAAATAAGGAGAAAAGGAGGCGGAGATGGAGAAGTGGATTCATCTCGCCGTGTACGCCGCCGTAAGGAATAGCATGGTTCGCTTATGTACGCTACACTACGGAGAAGTGATACCAGTGGCGTGCACAGGGATAAGTTCAAAAAAATCTCTTAAAAGATCTTCAGCAGCAAAGAGTGACCGGTAGATTCTATCAAATATTTTTTTAACTCACACACCTGATTTGCATGACTAAATATTCGCTTTGCGTTAGAATACTTTCAAAAATGAAGTTAAACGTCATAGTAAATCGGTCAATTCTTTCGACATCGCGATAATCACCAATGTGAAACATGAGCTCGCACGAATATTAATTATCCTGCCGATGGTCGATCTTGCAATCGTTTTGTTACCGGAATGGTGTGCGGTTGAAAGGATTTTCGGTAGTTCAGAACCCCCGCTGACGGCGCACGCGGCGAGCCGAGCGAGAGAGACAGCGGGAAGGCGAGGGCCGCGTCGCGCGGCCGAAGGTTTTTTTATCGGAACATACCGGATATTAATTGGACAACCAATTATATCTTACGCGGCGAGGTATAAATTCATAACCATAAGCTCGCAGTTAAAACGAACCAATTATCGAAGCCGCGGCCGCTGCGTGCCGTTCCAGGCCGCAGCTAAAAAGCCGGAGTCGGCAGAATATCCTTTCGAATATCCTCTTGAAGATCGAAACTGCCCACAAGAACTCGATGGAACTGAACAATACGATTCTACCGTCGTTAACCATCGACATCGCCCACTCGCCGCCGCGAGAACTTGCCCCTTAGCCAGCAAATTTCATTTTGTTTCTTCGACATGGACGAAGTACTCGCGTACTTAGGTATTTACTATGGCAGCTTAACAAGCGGCAAGGACAAAAAGATCGGGAATATCGTTTCCTTTGAAGAAAACGAGATTAGCTCTTTAAATCCGGTAATGCCGATTGAAAGCGTTGAGAATGCGACAAAATTAGTTGCTTTATACGTTATGAACTTCATTATGTTTTCACATAAAAACAAACTGCCTTATTTGAAAAATATAATATGGATAACTCTATACTACTGCATTGTAATATTTTTTTTTAAATAATAAAGTCACACACGAAGTTACATGCTCAATATTGATGCAAGATTTTATACAAACGTAGTCTAACATCAAAGTAGAAATATAATTCTTCATATTGTATTATTACATTATTTTGCAATGTAATCGAAAATTTCATAGTTATTAGCACAATATTAGACACAAGACAGGTAAAATTTTAATTCTAAGATAACATCCCGAGTCGAAATTTAAAACCTACTATAAACCTCATACATGGTTATTTGTGCCTCTAATAATGTTCCTTGACCTACAAGTTCTATCTTGAAAGTGTTATGTCTTCTTTTGGCCTTTCTTTAATCTTGTTGTCCTAGAAAACCCTTATTTTTATTGATGTTAAATATACAATTCCTACTTTCGTTCTTACAACTCCTATCTCTTTTGAATCTCCAAATCTTATCAAAATTTCTAGCAATAAAAATATTAATATTTAATCTATAATTGAGTTCAATTTTTATTATTTCAGATTAATATAATAAATGTTATAATATAAAATAAATAATAACAAATGAATAGCAAAAAATATTTTTAAAAATTAAGTGCAACTCAGTATTATATTTAGTATTATAAATAACTAAAAATTTATTCGAATAAACAAAAAACAATTGAAATTCAAAATTTTATTTAATATTTTATTACATATTTGACCTATAATTTGAAATTATTTAATATTCTATTACCACATTTACTTTATTTGTATTTAATGCATATCTTAATTTCAATAAGCGCAATACATTAATTATGTAATTTACTTAACTGCAGATAGATATGTAAGAGATAAGTGAATATTATTTATATAATATTTGCTTATAGTAGCCTATTTACAGTTAAGCAAATTATAATAATTAATATATTGTTTATTGAAATCAAGATCTATACATTAAATGCAAGTAGAGTATATGAGATAATAGATTATTAAGTGATTTTGAATATTTATTTTCTAGAAATACATATTTATAGAACCTGGAGTCTTTTTAGAGGTTCTCAGTAGGTACTCTTTTGAGCTTCCACATGGAAAAAACGGCAATAAGTAACAATTTTTAGTATCAAAGGAGGGCAATAGCCAATGTAATCTTATATCTATATATATGAATTAAAGCTTACATTGGTTCTTCAAATTCGACAAAACTTGTAGGTTTAATCTAGGCTAAAAATTTCGACTCGGGATATTGCGACATTCTAATAAGAATATATGATATGTAACATCGTGTGTTATTATATAACTATTAACGCTAATTAACATCGTAAATGCGTAATTGCGCAATTAATCGTGTAGAAAATGACTCTAACAATGCATTTATTCTGCAATTAAGATTACAGAATTTGAGACATAAATTAAGACATTATACTGATGATTACTCTGAGAACGAGCTGCAGCTGCTGTTGTCGCGAAACTTCGGCTCCGTGATTTTGTGGACAATCGCGGTGGTCTTGGGGGACGCGAGTACATAAGTGGAGTGCGGAGTCTTTTTGATTCTACGCAGAGTAATCCCGGTCTTAAGAATCTTGACGACCAGGTACCGCGCGCGCGCGTCCGTGAGTCTTGTATGCCTCAGCACGTACTTCACGATCTCCTCCAGGCTGGCACCTTCCACGAGACGATCCATTCGTCTTCGCGACGACGTCGCAAGAACCTACGCGGACACGATCGTTCCATTTTCACATAACGAAACGCTCTTATAAATTTATTTACTACGTTCTCCCCCCCGGCGTGCTCGCGGATCGCGCCGGTATCCCGGTATCTCTTCCGTAATTGGACTATAAACGTAACCGGAAAAATGCATATTTCTCGATTATGTGAAAAACATCGTTATCGCGAATAATGTATCGAACAAAAAGCGGCCCGATGCGCTCGTTTCGACCTGCATGAACGATCTATTGGCAGGAACGAATCGTGGCGATATACACCGAGAGCACAGACCTAATTGGATTATACACCCCTGTCGACGGAATTCCTGCAACGAGAAGAAAATACGAGCGGCGTGAGGAAGCAGCAGCGAGAGAGCGAGGAAGACGCGAGGGAAGGGGGGGAGGGGCGAGAGAACAGAGACACAGCAGTATCGCTTTTATGGGTCGTATATTAATCCCGTAATTGAGATATGGTTCCCGTCGTGCAGTCACACACGCAACGCTTCCTGCGCAAAAAATCGACCATTATTTAAGAATATGAAGATGAAGAGGCCGCGCGCGCGTTGCCGACTGTACGAAATGTTTCCCGGAAAAGAAATAGAAACAGCAGTGAAATAAATGTTAAATACAAATTTCGCGTTTCAGGAGGAATGGTAATTAAGAAAATTGAGAATGTCTGATATCGTCGTTATTGTGTCGTTTGTAGCATGGTGGTTTTAACGCATTAAAAGTAAAAAGTCTAGTTTCGTGTGAAAAATTCAACGTCAATTCACGGCTGTGAAGCGTCTCCGGACATGTACCGGTTGACGCGCGCGGCTGTCGACAAGGAAGAAGTTTTTCATCGCTCGACGTGGAAGCAGGTGATTCCACGGCCTAATGGAAGGGCTCAGACTGCTTCGGTAACATGTAATTATCGGGTAGAACGAGATCGAGAATGCGGCGGTTCGAGCGGGAATAGAGACATTATGCCATTGATATCTCGTATTTCCTTTTCTCTTCCTGTTCGGAATAGTTAGAAAGTGGAGCTCGTGGAATAAGCCTCGATTCGACGCCCCTAGTTTCTCGAGACACGAGTCCTCATCAAGCGTCTTCCGGAAGACGTAGGCAGCATGCTTTGCACTGCCATCAGTGGTGTTTAGAAACCGGTGACAGGATTCTTGATATGATCGAGAAGCGATCCATAAATGGAAACGTATCGTGCGCTCGAGAGAACGACGACGAAATTAGTTTGTCTCGAGCGCGTGCGTTATTAATTAGAATACGTGTCCATCGAGTCAATTTATCGCATTAAAATTTAAATAAAATAAAATTTCGAAATGTTAATTAATCATGCGTGATTTTGTGATAAAATTTTGTGCAATCGAACAATCGCAGCCACGGGCTTGTGTAATTGGTTCACAGACATTGAGTTTCTTTGTACCCGTACTTGTCACAATCGTCGCCATTCAAGGAGCGTTGAAAGAGATTCTTTCCGGTCTATTCTTAGCAGACCACACGTCCGCGATCATCTTCGAGACACTCAAGGACGTCCTTCGCGAGCGCGGGCGACGATTGCTACAGTTCGTCCGGCTTTCGTGTCCTTTTCATTTTATACCTCGTTAATACCGGTCAATCTAGTGTCCGATAATAGACTGCAGTAAATCGCAAGCAGAAAAAGAACACTTTGCTGCTTTACGAGTACAGCCTGGCAGAAATCGCGAGATATGAAATATTCCAAGTAGGATGATTATTCCACTCATTTATATTGCACTCATTTATATTCGTACCAGCAATCCATTACTAGATGCGATTTGTTATCGGCATTCTCATCGTCAGTTAAAGAATGTAGCAAACATCGGGGAATAAAAGTTAGGAAAACAATAAAGCGATATCCTGCACTGCCATTGCATATAACCGTTAATGTTAATCAATAATATAGTACGATTAAAAGCGACCATCGATTTGCGGAGGCGCGAGCACATCGAGATAGGGTCGGAGATAAGATCGTCGATCGTGGGCGGATGCGGTCACTCGACGAAAGACGAAGAAAAGACGCGCATTTCCTTTCTTTTATGCGCCTTTTTTTCTCGTTTTGTGTCAAGCAAGAAGCGAACGTGTCTTTCTTTTCGAAAGAAGAGGAGGACTCATCGATTATGCATTTTATTGGCGGGTGAACCTTGTACTTTGAAAGCGACATAATTCTCCTTGTCCTACATCGCACACAGTTTTACGCTTTTGTGTGTATGAAAGAACACGCCAGTATGCGTGACCAGTTAGGCGTGATTTTGTTTTGAATAAATATCCGACAGTTTCTTCGTCATGAGTCGCGTATTAAGATGTTTTTCGTACATTGCGTCCTGCATCTTTAATAATCCTGTACACGCCTGTACAGCTTAGAGAGTTTTATCCTTCTTTCCTCCCATTAATACCATTCAGTGTCTAACAGGTTTAAAGAAAATCCTTACTACTCACGCTAACATCTTTGATGTCTTTTTTTTGTTTGCAGGCTGCCTAGTCCGCAGGAATCTCTCCATCTCCAAGACTCGTCACGCGACGAAAACGAGTCCAATTAACCCGTCACCGGCGCAATGCAAAGAAAACCTGCGCTACGGATAACTAGATTACCATGATTAAGACGCAACGGCACCGTGTAATCTAAAATATTCGTGTCCAGAAATTTACAGTTAAAATTTACCTTCAAATTAAACTAGCAATCAAGATTACGCGATACAAACGACAGTTTTCAGCTCAACGTTCAAAGTCAAGTCCAAAATTTCACTTATTGTTAATAAAAATTTCATAAAGTGAAACGTAATAGGATGTTATCCTGCCGTATACTGTGGGTGGATATTAAGTAGCGCTGCAAAGCCAAGGCAACACGAAGGATAAGAAATAGTCACTTCTGGTAATGACCAGAAGGCACATGGCAATTCACTAAAAGCCGCAATGCGAATGAGAAAGCACTAGCCGTCCGGGTATCGCCGTCGGCCGTACGTGCGAAATAATCCATGGCGGAAAAGGGTCGGGTCCCTTGATCCTTCCTGAGCACATGATAGTCGCGGTCAACCATATAGTCACGGGCTATTACCGTAGCACCGTCGGTTCTTTGTGGCGGAGTCGTCAAGAGGAACGCTCAGCGCGAGATAGAGTCATTACACCGGATAGATAAGTTTTCACCTGTGCTGTTCAACCTGTTCAGGTAAACACCTGTGTAGGCCGTTTCGAATATCATTGCGTTAAGCATATATTACAAGAACGAAAGTAAAAAAAATTTTTTAAATATCAAAGTTAATTATAAATTAAGAAAAATTAAATAATATTTCTCACTTATCTCTAAATATAAAATTAGAACAAGAAAGAATCTGTAAAATTGTAAGTATATTCAGCTAATATTTATAAAAATAACGATAGAGAATAAAAATTGTGAAATTTTTATTAATTATTAAACTTTTTGTTAGCAACATTTTTAACTTTTGTAAAATTTATAACACAATCAAGGCAAATAACATATTTTATTAGCCCTTTCAACAAGAAAACATTATTTTTAAAAACATGAAAAAGAAATGGATCTTCTTGCTAATTTATGATATTCAAAGACCCGTATCACATTGCACGGCACAATTTTGCTGTCAGAATATATCCATATTAAGTTTTAAGACTCATAATTACATCCATAAAATACACGTGTCCAAGAATTTGACCAAATAGGTCTGGACAATTTTGTGCAAAACGACGGATAATCGTTACATTGTATCCAGCTAATAAATGTCACTTCAGATGCAGGTGCACAACTACTCAGAGCTAAAATAGCCTCGTTCTCGAATTCTTAAGTCCCTGAGACATTGAGCTTTTACGATTGAGAAGATAACAGTAGCTTCGTTTTTTCTCCTCATTCTTTCGTACCACATTTTTCGGATGTGTTACGGCCGAATAAATGTTGCGGCTCATGTTGATAACTTGGGAACGAATTTTTCAAGTTCGCTTCAACTTAAATATATTAAGGAATCTTTTAATTTCACTAACGAGCATTAACTACGCTAATAATCGATATATATTACCATTACGTGATGATAATTGTTTCTGATATAATTTTTGACATCACGTCTCTCCTTTATGTCGCGGTAATTATATTCGTCTAGTTAATACGTCGCACTGTGATTAGACTGCAAATTCCTACGGTTGACGAGATTGCTCTCGTACACGGCGCGCCAGGTAACTTGACACAAGATGACGTAATGATCCCGCATTAATGTAACGAGTCGCGAGCCGTCTCGTCGCAACAGAAAGGTCACACCACAGCGACAGGCGAGAGTAATTGGAATAGAGTCATTATGAGAGGCGCTCTTGTCTCACAATCACCGCAGGCGAGTCCAGTACTCGTTACAAGGTATGATTACGCACGCGAGAAATGATAAAATGCTAATGAGCGAAAAAAACTCGAGTTTGTATCTTTTTTTGTATCAACTAGAGCTAGAAATTTTTATATCAATTAATTAATGCAAATTCTTTCCATTTTTTTCTGAACTATTGACCGTGATTGTGAAAGATTAATTCCTCGTACTTACGCCATGTCTCGCAATCATTATAAAAATTCTACATACCTTTACGAAGATTGACGAAAAGGCGAGTACTGATCCGCATGCAAAGCTTTTATTGCAGCAGCGCTTTGGGAGCAGCGTCGATCCAATGAGTTCCTGATAGAATCAAGTAACCTGATAAAAGAAAAAATACTGTTATTAGAAGTGAATTATAAATAACTGAAATAACATAGATTATATTATAATAATTAATAATATAACTAAAAAAAATAATCATGTTTTACATTACTATACGCGGATTGCTAATATGATGTCTTTCTTTTTACGTTCTAACGCGTAAATATACTAACGCAAATCGAGAAAGTAATTAAGTGAGGTTTCTGATGAAGAGTCCGCGTTTCTCTGTGTCGCCGTTATAGAGAGATGAGTTTTATTAGAGCGTGTAATGACGTTAACTAAATTGGGCGGCGCGGCATACAACTGGTCTCATTACACGGTGCCGCCGCCCGCTTCTCTCTTCCATCAGCGCGAACACGCCAGGCCGGCCGATAATAATTATGCTAGAAACCTGGGACTTTTTGCGCGTGGAACCGGTCTGCGCTTCGCTATACATTAGCCGACCGTGCGTATAAAATATAGAAGATGCATGGACGATAACGCGTATCGGGATCCGCGAATAATGCTGTCGTTTTATGCGATAAGCGTCTACAAGAAGATATTATAAAGGGCGACGGACGCGAGTCACTCGTCGGAAGATGGTCGACACGCGCATTCGATATACCCGTAATTATTCCGCGAGGCCGTATGCAACCATTACAATTACGCATCATGATACTTGCATCCGATAATTAGCGGCTTTTACTCACAAAAATATCACGCAAGTTATTATTAGCGGCGCGATTAAATCGTAAAGAGTTTGCTACCGTGTAAAACGAACGCATGAATAAAGTTCTTTTTATTATCGAGGCGGATCAATGGCTTCTTTAAGTTGTGCATAATTAGGTCGCCCTTAATGCCAACAGGGACAGTGTAGAACGTGAGATTTTGCATGTAGTAATGTAACAGCGAAAAATAAAATAAACGTATAATAAGCTTATTAGTTGCTTCAGATATAAATAGCTATAATTTCGATTTTACGAGAGATAAGCGAGAATAAGCCTTTCCGGCTTCCGATGAGCTATTTTAAAAGAACTTGTAAAGAGTATTATAATCACAATAAATCGGTATTAATGTGTTTTCTAGCGACGCTAAACGTATCTTTTCGAATTCAACATCAAAACGCGTGTAGGCGGAAAATAGCAGAGGCGTTAATCCTATGTTATACTCCGCTACTATCATAATGAAAATCACGCTCGGAGCCAAACTCGCTATCTCCCACGTCGCGCATTCTCTCCGATCCCGTCGCTGATAGAGGGATCATTTGAAGCCACCGGGGGAGTCCTCGCGACACACCGTAACGGCTGCCGGCGCGGCGAGCCCTGCTATCGTCGATATCGCAAAAGTGCAGAAAGAGAGAATATGAGAACACTGTGGCGAAGGAGACGGAGGCATGGAAACTACGGGAAGCGTAAAAAGACGACGCCAAGCGTAGCCCCGTAACCGCGAACGATGCAAGAAAGGAAGGGAGGCCACCCTGTTCGTAGGATTACCATAAACACTCCGTGGCTCGCCCGCGTCGTGCATGCACGTTAGTGCGCCACCAGCAAATACACGTGTAAATTCCGTGTATTTCAGGTCTTATTCCGCCCCTCCGACGCCCGTCGTCTCCTCTCCGTGGCCTTCTTCTTTCACTTCTGACCCTTTGCCCCTTCCCTATCCCCGTTTCTGCGGTACGATCGAGTACATCTCTTCGTGGTGTTCTCGTGCCCGTTGCCGCCGGAATCGGCAAAAAAAGAGTCTCAGCGCCGCGCGGTCGCGTGACTTTCATGCTCGCCGAACATTCCTCTCTTTTTCCCTCTTTATCACCCTAAGGCCTTTCGACGTATTCGGCTCACAGTGCCGTAACACCGACGCGAAACATACTCGACGAAAGCGTTAGGCGATTATCCGTTCGCTGTCCGCTTTTCGCAACTTTCGTAATCCTCAAGCAACATATTTATCTTATTTAAAAATGAGTATTTCATAAATTTATTTATTAAATATAACACGAGATAAATAAATAATCAATTTTAAAACATTGAATATTTCTATACCTTTAAAATAAAGCGATTTTTTGTAATAAAACTTTTCTTGTTTCAATGAATTATTCGCTTATTAAGAGCTCATTGTTCATATTACAAAAATAACTTCTATTTAATAAATAGTTTGTAAACTGTTATATGAAAAGTCTAGTTATATTCTTAACAAAATAATCCATCATTCAAATATCTCAGAATATCCGTCTTCATTATTTCATTACAATTGATACACCACTGTGTTGTGACTCTCCGCGATGGATTTCCTAGATTTGGAACAAATCATCAGTAGGAATAGCGCGTTTTACGGTTCTTACGAGTACGGCGTGTCTGCTTCGCGGAATTCCGCAGAACTATGTATCGACAGTAAAATGGAATAAAAGTAAAATAAAAAGCAGTAGAGTCCGCGATTAATACGAATCGATTAATATAACGAATCACCGGACAATTCATCGTACTCGGCCGCTAATCATCGTCATTAACACCTCTGTTATCTTGGGGTAACATCATATTACTGATAATATAGCAGGTCGTTTGTATGGCCTGTAAATCAACACGCTTAATCTCCGTTACCAGATGCGTCGTACGTGCCACGAAATCTACGACGTTATCAAGTATAATCAAAGAAAAGGAATGAGTATATGTTATTGCTCGCGATTCACGTCGTGCTCTTCTCCGAACAGTACATATGGCGAATGTATCATCTTACGATTGGAATGTACGACATCCTCGTCGTTATTACCACCGTAATTCCGTTGTAATGACTAGCCAACTATAAAATGATAATTAGAAACTGGATAGCATGTTGCAATTAATTATAAAATTAACCTGTTCTTAACATGAAACATACATATATCTACAAATAAATGATTATATTACGTGGCGTTGCTCGAAAAAATCACGAATATGAAATTTATTGCGAGATAAAGATAAGTTCCTATTTGTATCATATTTTAAAATAATGCGCCCACATAATTGAGAAAATAATTCTAACATATTTAAATAGAATTGGTGCAAAATATGCAAATACGTCTTTTTCAGCAGGATATTTAAATCAAAACAACGATTAAAAATTAAATTGCTTAGACATGACTTAAGTTATTTTCCGCGGCAGGTGCTCGCAGTTTTAATTGGCCGTAACAAGAAACAGGATTCAGGGAAGCGTGCTAAAAACTAACCCAGTAACCTAATACACATCTAAGGGAACCAACCTAAGTCCGATACGCCTCTTCTTCTCCGCTCTTCTGCGTATTTCTTCGCCTTTCCTGCCCGCGCCTGCTCTCGATCGTACAAAAACGCCGACCTGTTCGTGGACGATAGTGATTTAGTGACAACGTCATGCCGGGATTTCTCCTTGATTATTCCCGCGTTTCACAGCCGCGATATATCTCGCAATTAAACACTTCTCGGGCATAAACGTCTCCCGATAAATACACGCGATGCTAACGTAACCGAAGAGCCGAATCATCTCCGCGCGCTTTTTCTTGCGTGCGCAAATAAAAGCAGGACGCCTCTCGAAATGGAGCCCTCTACCTCCTTCTCTCCTCTCCCATTGCGTTCGCGCAATCACGGCGGACTAATTAAAGCTAGTGGTCTCGGTATCGAACCCGAAGTCGGGACCTTCGACCACGCGTCTTCCGAGGGGGGTGGGGGGAGGAGGGAGACAGCATCGACGATAAAGTATTGCGACCATTACCGACCAGCAATGACTTATTGCTGGATAAGGAGTAACGTATGGTTACTTAAGGTAGTAATCATTCGCACATATGTTATAATTATCGTCGCGAACGCGATTAATCATCAGCGGGCCGATCAACCCACTTGGTAATACTTTGTTGCGTTGTCCGACCGTTGCGCTTCCTCATGAATTTACATGACTCGGAACGGTGCTCGAATCCCTAAGGATTGATTCGTAAGCTACCATCGTCGACGATCGATTACGATTGCTTTTCCTCGTTGTTAATTTAACGCGATGTCTCAATTGCCGGGTGTGACGCTAATCACGAGTCTAATGCGTTTGCAAATGCGAGATCGGACGAGAAAAATGCAACTAACCGCCGATAATGAACACGACGTTGACATAAATAAACGTGGCGATACGCGCCGCGATACCGGCCGGACCGCGCGTTAATATCCCGCTCCGTTCGCCGTATCGATACACTAATAATTATATTCATACTTGGCTCGCTCGGCCGACCGACATCTCCGACATTCCGATCCGCCTAATAGCACGCGCACCGTGAAGCCGGCTGACCGTTTTCGATAAGAACGTGTTCCTAAAGTCCGTTTAATTGTCGCAAAAAGTGCGGTAATCGTCTGCCCATCGTTTCATTCTGCAATGTGGAAGGCACGCGGGGCATCCCGCCCTTGCTTGCATAACCATTAAGATTGTCCTTGGCATTACCCATGCGACCAAGTCGCTATATAAATGTATTTACATACTGGCGCTTACTTGGTTCTTGACCCTCGTATCCTACCCGATACGATAGAATGGCATAGGATTTCTAGAGCCTGCCATAGAAGTAGCGACGAGTGAATGGAAGCGGATAGAATAGCACGAGGCGCGAGAATATTATCGTAAACGAGTCACGCGGCTTCTCCGATGCACGCGCGTACGTGTACACGAGGCGACAGAAGTGTCAATAAAGATTATCGAATGTATCGACCTGCTCTCTTACTTCTGGATTCCGATGCGATACTAATCCACGTGTACCTACGTCTGGCCGTCTTTTACAGGAACAACCATGTATCGACCGCATAGTGACGAAGCGTATTCGTTATTTCCAACTCCATTTTTTTCTTCAATTAATGTTATACTTTGGAAATCTGAGACTTCCGAAAAGAAAGTTAACGATTGTAGGTGTTTCGCTAGGCGTTGATTGACGCGTGATATTTGGTTTTCGTGTTGCGTACTAACGATTCGTTGTGACAACAAAGATATAACGCTTTTCACGGTTATTAAACACGTCCGGCAGCTTCGCGCCGCAGGCACGCCATTTACGTAGCAACGATAGAGTGTGGAGTAGCCTTAAGATATATTTTAAAGAGTCGCTGTTAGGGAGGCGCCGATACACAACCAACTAGCGGCTATTATCTTCCGCATCCTGCTTTTTTATCATGGCCGCTAAAATTACGTGAGAAAAGTGCAGGTAAAAGTTCCTATTGCCTTTTCCAGGAAGCGATCTGATAATTTAGAATATTACACGTGAAAGGATGCATTCGCTCTCGCCGCACTATAATCTTTATACATGTTTAAAAATAGAATATCAAGTAAAGGATATCTTGATGAAATCTAGTTTACTTCCTTACTATTACATTGCTAATAAATTGTTGCAACGCAGCGCAGAAGATTATCTGATTAAAAAATCTTTTCTATTGAAACAAAATGTTAATTTATGTTGAAAAATTGAATGTATATTTTAAGATCTAAAACAATGTTTATAGCAAAGAATGGTATTAAATGTTATAATTTTATTATTTATAGATTAAAGATATCAATATCAAATTACAATCTTTTAATTTTAACAGATAAATCGCGATGTATATAAAAAATATTTGAAATATACAGAATGTTCCAGATCAACCGTATCATAAAATATAAAAATCGATGTGCAACATGTCAGAGCGCGCGAATGTTCGACAAACTAATTTAGTTCTACTTTAAATATTTCCCATTTTTTATTTCCAAATGACCTCAGAAATCTGCTATTAACGAGTGATACGGTTAGTCTGGGACACCCGGTATAATCAATCAACAATAAATGTCACAAGTGCATCCTCGACGGCTTTAGAAACATGTTTCTTTCGACTTATACAAAATGTTGCAACTCGTCTTTCGCAATAAACGGATCACGTTGCTCGAGATATTCTGTAACATCGAGAAGAATTATTTGCTCGAGTATAAAGGAAAAAAATGACATAGAAATGAGATCATTGCGAAATGGAAAGATGTCGAACAATAGGCAAGTTTCACAATTGCTCTCGCATAATCGATTACGGACCGTCGTGTTGGTATCGCCGTATTATCGTGGTTTAAACTGCGCCTAGGTATTCATTCAAATAATTGAATGCGAATCGATGAAACGCCATGTGTGGGATTCGCATGTTAATTAACCACGATCCTAACCAATAATTTCGATCGTTAGTTTTATGCGCTCAGTGGGTTTAAGTGCGCGCGAGGCGATGAATCATGTAATCGCGCTTCTCTTTCTCTTTTATACGCTGAGGAATTTGTAACGCTGAAGAATAATTCTAGAGAGAGGAAATAGGGAACGAGAGATAATTTACCTTAACGCCAATTATCGGGACAAAATAAAAACAGTTTGATAATTAGAAACCAATAATAAATACTTTTTATATTAAGGTATTATAGAAAAAGGTATTTGCAATTCACAATTAAGTAAGAGTTGAATAAACATGTAAAACATTCGTTAACGACACCTAACACGATTCATCCATAAATTATCGCTCTTTCGTGAAGCGAGAATGCAATTACCTATTTTTGTTAATGCCTCTGAGTTATGCAAGTCGAGAGTTACGAGTAGAATTTAGCCGCGGCGAACACCCGCTAAACAATAAAATTATCTCGGTCAATCAATTTCTATCGCAATTACGGAGAGACGCCACAGTCTCGTTCGCAAAACAACACAGCACACTAGTCTCACGTTGCGTGAGGGATCATCGCACCTGCCTGCGCACCGTAAGCACGGTGATATTCGCGGGGAACATATGAACCAGGCGCGGCTGCCGGTTTTTTTCATGAGTCATCGTAAACTCCCCATATTTTCGAACAACGAGCCGACGATACAAGCGTACGCGCACCCTTCTCTCTCCCCCGCCCTTGTCCATCTCATTTTTTTCTCGCGCCCGCTGCGTAACGTACGCAGCGGCAAACGCATCGCGCGTATATACGCAGCAATAAACGTAACACGACGTAGATGAAACGCCACCCTCGCGCCACACCGGCGCAACCTGCGGAACTCGAACATTACCGAGCAATGCGGTTGTGGTAGACCATGTGTGCCGCGTATGAGTACGCCACGTCGTATCCGTGTGCCGTTGCGCGTTGTGTGTACGTACACCATTTTATATACCGTTTCGCCCAACAGCGCATAAATGCACGCACTACCCGTACATACGCGAGCGCGCTTCGGATCCCGCCGCCTGCAACTCTCGCAACATTCTCTCGCGATCCACGTGTTGCAGTCTCGTCGTTCGCGCGCGCCGCTTCTCCGTCGCACTCTCCGCGGCGTCTCACTCGCACTCGATGGGGGCTCGTACGTGCGTACATAAGCAAACCTGTTGTTACCGCTCCTCCTCGGCGTTATCTCTCTCACGCATCGGGCGTCGATTTTTATAGGCGAGGTGATTCACGAGGCAAGTTCATCAAGTCTCCTCTCCTACCCTTCCGCGGGCACATCATGCGCTTTCACGGGGATTAGAGAGAGAATGAGTTCCTTCTTATTCCTATCTGTACTTCCTACACTAGAACTATCAGTGGCGTAAGCGGAGGACGCTCGTGCGATTTCGAGTTTCTCTTCACGGCGCCGAGCATAAATTGCGTCTCGCGGAACGAAACGGGAGAGATGCTTCGGCTCCACTTCGAGGAGGACATACTTTAAGTGCATTACACTCCATTCATGCGCGCACAGAGCGTTATAACTGTATGTTTGAGTTCAACTTGAGGGATCCAACGGCTTTGCGTTACTCTGGTACTCTTGCATTTTGTTCCGCGATAGAGAAAGAGATGGACCGACAGTCCTTTAAGTATGATATATAGAAGATTAAACGGACGGGAATACAGGACAGATTTGATCTACGGTTGAATCTTGATATCGTTATTATTAAATTATTCTTAAATGCAGGCAAATACAAAAACTTGACTTGTTGTTTTGAAATTGTCAAAATACAATATTATAAAGCGAAAGGAAAAATATTGATAAAATGTAAGCAAATAGCGCGATAAGCGATCACAACTTTCGCTCTCACGCAGCAAAATCAAATTCATCGTCGCGTCTTATAATCTCAAACGTTTTATAATCTCCGCAATCGAGCCTGTTTTGTGATCACGCCTGTTGCCTAACGTACATCCTTGTGTTTAGTTCTCTATCAGTTTCCCCGTAAGCGCATGTACATGTTCGTGATTTGAACACTTTGCAGTGCGAACGCACGGCGGAGCAAAAAGGGTGAGAGAAAGGAGAGAGAGAGAGATGCTGCGTCGTTATCTTTGCGCTTAAATCGAATACGGATGAAATTCCGAGACTCATACAAATGGACGACACCGCAGGGATGTCCGCAACTTCCTGCACCGTTGTTGCTGGCGTTTCGATCAGCGGGGACGATCAGCTGTTATGCGACCCACCCACACATCCGTGCACGCGGCAATACATACGCGGCGAGATTCTGTCTCTAACATGACCCGAGCGCAACCACGCAAATGGGCGTGTAAGAGGTAATCAGGACAGTTCTCTTCTTTGGAAGGTTAGTGTCGGCGAGAGCGTTATGCTTCTTGTGATCGTGATACGCTATTCCAGCTGCACCGGTAATACTGATGATATCATTTGTCCTTGTTGTCGTCGGAGCACAAAATGTAATTTTACAAGCAGCGTGGGGGAAGACTAATGTGCGAACATTACGCAAAGAATATAAATTGATGAGTTAAGGCAAAAATGGCCACGTGGGGAATGACAGAAATTAATTACACAATTCTATCATTCATAATTTTAATTCTAATTTCTACTTTTTTTTTATCAAAGAATATATTAAATTAAATTTCTATATAACACGTTATAGTAATGCAAATATTTTTATAACTCAACTCCTTTTTCAAGAATTTAAAATTTTCCCAAAAATAACTTTTTTTCAAAAATAATTTTCTTACAAATACTTAAAAGGATTGATTAAGGTGCTGATAAAAGTAATTCATCGAATAATTACTGTGCTAAGCAATACAATAATGATTAACGACATTAATGATGACAATTTTATACTAGGCAATATTTTCAAAGTTTAACAATTATGCAAATTGCACGTGATAAAATATCACATCAATTGCATAAACATCAGATATGTAATGTACATGATAAATATCTACGGTATTCTTTTATGGTTATCGTAAAAATAAGTTGTAACATCTCTCGGTTGTAACCGTGCGAAAACATGGACGAAAACTGTTTCGTAATGTTTACGATGACGCGAAACGGTTCGTGCGAATCGAATAAATGTGGGGCCCCTTTTTCCTTTTTTTAATGGGATAATATATATGCACAGCTACATAGTCAGATTAGAATTTGGAACTTGAGCATTGCTATAAAAATATCAAGTGTTGGCGCAGCGGCAGAAATAAAATTATAGAGCGAAAGATATGGCCTACTTTTCGCATAGCCTACTCGTAAAATAACACCTATGTTTATCCAATTCCTCAGTCATTAAAGTATAGTTCTAACAGAAGCTTAGTAACAAGGTTACATAAAAAAAATCTAAAGATCTTGGAATGTATTAAATCTTTGATTAATTTGAAAATTATTTTTTATCAATAAATACATCGAGAGAACATCAATAAAAAACTTTGCATTAGCAATAAAAGTCAAAAGGTTTTTCGCACATTTTTGCCAATGAAAAAATCAATTTTATATTCAGATTACTAAAATTATTGCTTTCGAAACGAGATATCCCGCGCATAAATCTTGAAAAAATAATAAACGGGATTCCTGTTCCACGACTTTGCACGCGAGGTAACTACAAGTGAGAATCATAATGAAATTAATGTATTATCCTCGGCCGACCCTAAGCCGGCCGTATCCCGATCGAGATCACTAGTCGAATTTATGAAGTCACCCCACCCATCTTAATAGGTATTCCAGCGGAACAGAAGCAACGGCAGCAACGGCGGGCCCACGAACGCCGCGTAATTCACGCGGGGGAAAACGTGCGGCGATTCGATCGCATTCGGTGGGCATTAAAGCGAGAGGCTAAATAAAAAGTCTCGGAGTCGAGAGCGCACGAGTGGAAAGAAATAAGGGCGCCGTGAGCCCTCCGGTAGCGTATAAACGTAGCGAACGGGGGTCCGTGGCTGGGCGTTCTTTGAGATGGGCGATCGCTCCGCGGCGCGGAATCAATATTGTTGGATTGCTTCGATAACGCCTCGTAAATATAATAAAGCCTTCCAACCCCTCCCCGTGCCCTTGCCCCGTGTAGCCCCTCGTGCAGGGCAAAACTGGCCGAGAGAGATAATGGTCGGAGCCCTGGGCACCCGGCGATCCGGTTGGAGGGGGCACGATGGTAGGGCCCCTTCGTCCTCGTCTCGCTCTACCACATCGTTCTCGTTCTCTTTCTCTCTTCCCGTTTGCCTGCCTCTCCGTCTGCCCCACGATCCCTCACCACGTCGCGGCGCGGGCAGACCTGCCGGGCACCAGAGAAGCCGACTCAGTGAGTTTCAGCCCGAGCCGGCGAGCGCTTGGCTCTCTCTTTCTCGGCGCGGTCGCCCGTATCGTCGGTTCCCCCGAGAACGTCCGTGACGATCCTCGAACACCTCTTGGCGGCTGTGTGTGGTCCCTACCTTTTTTCTCAACCGGTGGGTTTCGTGCGGTCCGATAAGAGAAACCAATGCGAGTCGTCTACGACTATCGCTCGGGAGACGATTTTCCGAACAATTTTTCCGACCGAAAGTCCATTCGGTCGGGCGTCTCACAGTCGGAGAATCTCGTAGTCGGTGACTGTGGGTGGTTGAGGTCGACGGTGGATCTCTAGAGCGCGACCCGCGAGTCGCGAACGAGTGCGCTTCGTGATTCCGGCCGGTCGGACTGTCATCCGCTTTACGTTGCTCCCAAGTTGCGCGTTGGAGACTTCGACGACCGATACGGAGGATGTCACGCTCCGTGGACCACCCTGGTGGCTGCCGCGATCGTCGCCGCGTCGCGGTGGCGTCGACCCTGCCGGCGATCTTGCGGTGAGCGTCGCGTGTGCATGTTCTCGCCCTGTGCTATATACCTGATCGTAGTAGCGTAGTGAACGACGTGTTGTGACTCTCGGCAAGTGTCATTGGCGAGTCAATGAGGCTGCAGAGACGCGAGCCAACGTGGACGGGTCGCAACTCCGGCCTTTGATGAGATCGACCGGTTTCTACGAATGATGATCGCGGAAGAGAGAAGTCGGCGGTGTTTTTGTTGAACCGATCGGCGTACGTGCGCTTTGCCCGAGGGAGAATATTGCGCGAAGGGCAAACACGGAGCGCGTCCTACGAATGACAGTACGCGTTTAGTGTGCGCGTTTCGTCTTTGTCTACGTTTTCGCACGACGTCTATGGAAAGTTATACCAATCACGGATTAATGCATGCCGGAAATTGCAGCATGGAGGACATAAGCGTGAGTATCGCATGTTGCCTCTTTACACTTGTAAAGGCGGAAACGGAGTTTCCGTGTCCCGCTAATGCCATTTACTATGAAAATTAATTGCATAATTCCGTCGGATATGATTCACGACGACATTTTACAACTACATGGCGAGCGAATATAATATCTTTACGCGGAATTCTATTAAATTTTGCGATTTACTGCGAAAAGGAGTAAAAAATAGCATGAATCGCGCGTATCATGCTCTTTTTTCTTTGTCTTCAAATTTAAATATAAATATATTTATATTTTCACTGTAGATAATGCGAATGATACATTTCTCATTTTTTACGATCGTGTTATTTTTGGAACATTATTTCGCAGCGTGATCTTCGGAGAGTTATTCAAGGCGTTTTCACGTTTGTTTTTTTTTTCTTAATTATGTATGTTCACAAAATGGTTTTCACAAAAGTTCGTTAAATCTCACTTAATTTTAACTAATTTGTGTACAAAAACTAAGATAGAGTAATGAGCGACATTTGTTCTACATATTCCAACCTATTTTTATCCACGTTTATCTCTTTCTACCTGCGCGCCAAAGACGTCGTTCTAAAATTGCGCGGGAGAAACGGCGAATTAAAGTCCAAGAAATGAGTCCGTCTACTTCGTCCGTCAGAAGTATCCCGGGATGAATCACCGTCGACGCGCGTGACAACCGGTGTATTAAGGCAGCGACAGACAAATTTCCGTTGGCGAGGCGCAAAAAAACGGTCTTCTCGCGGAGATGAGAGGTCGAAGATGGATTCGGCCGGCTCGTTACACCCCGGCCGATTAGTCTCGGAAGATGCAGTAGCCGAAGCCGGGGTCGCGTCGCCGAGAGGAAAGACGAGAAGCGTGCGCGCGATTTCGCGACCGACGAGCTTATTAGTTTGCATTGGTCGACTCTCGCACGTCTACCACGCGGGACAATGCGTCGGAGATTGCACATTGTTGTTTATATTTACGCGTCGTCGCATAAATCTTCGTTTAAATTGCATTCAGCCGGTATACGCTGAGAGTACGGGCGCACGCATATTCGCACAGCCGACTGCGAGCGAGCGAGCGAGCGAACGCGCGCGCGCGCGCGCGCTTGCGAACGGAGCGGGCGCATGGTTCGTCACGGATAACGCGCGGTCTTCATTAAACCTAACTTCTTTGCGTGCCGACCGGCCATTAAAGACGGAGGACCGGCCTACGACTAATTTGTACTGTAAATGAGATCTCGAGGATCGTTACCCGCGTAAAACAACGTCATTCTAACGGTCGGGACGCGGTGCTACATGATTATCGCTTTTGCCTAACGAATGAGAACGTAGATAACACATTTATTTTTGTCGCTGATTTTTTTGCGACTTATTTTCCGCGCACACGTGTGCAAAATAACTGATTTTATGAAAACTTTGGCATTAATAAACCTTCATGTCCGCTCTGCTATGGAGCTACATTATAATATAGCGTGTTATATTATACGCGGCATTGGTATTCAACGTATGAGAGACAGCCGCACTTCCGACCGAAACAATCACTCTTCTTATCTCCGCGCAGCGAACAATGCTCGCAAGATTAAGACATTACTCGTAAGATATACTTACATCGAGAGCATTCCGTGTATGGTAATGCGACGTACTGCTTTCGGAGTTGTCTATGCGTGCGCGAAAGCGAGACAGCCCGTGATGACTACCTTTAGATCGCGCCGAAGCAATTTTCACCGGTTAACTGACCTACCTGCTTATACGTGCCGCGATCAAGACCGCCCATCCATGAGCATTTATATCGCTGTAGCGATACTAAGAAGTACGGGCGTATGTAATATTTTGCCTAGGCACGAGCATCGCTCGCGGAGTATACAACTATCGGTAAATTATGGCCATTAAATTATGAATATAGCGGCGAGCGCGTTTTACGAGAATTATTTTACCATGTAAAGGGGAATTTATTTCCCGTGCGAACATTAATTCTCCGCGCTAGTAATGGTACGACAAAGCGTCCATACGGCCTCTGCGACTCGATTGCGAATCGAAATCACGCCATAACATCAGCGAGCGTACGTGCGGATTGACATCTATCATTGCGGTTGACAGCTACGTTTAATTTGCGCCATTAGATCGCCTCGATTCCACCATAATTACTATTGCCAATTAGAAGATACGCGTTAATCTCGCAGACAGACGCGGCCATAATCGCCTCGTTAAAAGTTTACTATTGCGTATTTATAGCACGTCGAGCCAAGAATGTGACATACCTAAAGGATATGCGCGGATTTTAAATCATTGTAGTGCCAATATTCTCTTGGCGCGCCAGCATAATCAAGTTTTGTAATAAAGTACCAGCGACATGAAAATTCCACGGTGCAATCTTTTTCTTGAAAATAGCATTATTTATAATGCACATTAATGGATTTCACTAATGATATTAAATTCGAAGTAAGAGCATATGGTCAATGCATCGCTAAATGACAGATGCGTTGCCAGAGGCCAGGCACATTTGACCAGATCTATCAACGTTGTGTCTTAAACAGTTAGACAATTTTGCTTCGACCGGTTATTCGACTCGTACACGTCACGTAATCTACTCGCCCTTCCTGAAGAAAATTGTGGTGTATCGGATGGCTTCGATTATCTGCAGCCTGTACAAACACCTGGAGTGCACATACATGAATCTCTAGCGCGGTGTCCGAAGATAAACAGCCTGCGAAAATTCTGACGCGAGTGCGTAAATTTCTAGAGCTGCTATATAAATATTAAGCTCATTAATTCTTTAACCTTTTTCTGGGTTAATGAATAATCCTGCTTTAATAAATTCTGACTTTGCATTAATAAATCCCGCTTTTTTCACGCGAGTCCGTTCCATGCTCCTTCTTCCATATTTTAGCTTCGTCTCTCTCTCTTTCTCTCTCCTTCTCATCTCCGCATCTCGCCACATTCGGAATTCAGACGGGGAGAGAGAAAAAGGCCCCCCTCACGATTATCAAAGGGGAGGAGTTGGTGGCGCGCGAGGGAACAGCGTCAGCGGTCTTCGCGCCAGATAAATCTACGTCGCGATCTGCGTCCGAGGACGTCGTTATCTGCGTATATGTACGCGCGCGCACCTGCGGGCCTCGCGTGTGCGTTCTTGACCGTACAGGAGCGGGGCTATCGTCCATCGCGGCCGTTTCCGAGGGTGCGTCGGGTTTAACGATGAGAAGAGGCGTATGGACCAGCTGTTACTGATATTACTCTAACTCGAACTTTGTTTTTAACGTCGAAATGATAAATTACGGCGACGTTTATAATTTGGCTCGATTTCGTTGGTCGTTAACGCAGCGAGGGAAAGGTGGTATTTTGCGCAGATAATCACGAGTTTAGCGGCTGATATTAACTAGCAGGCGTCTGAGTGTCATAATTATGCGTTACAATGAAGATATGATGTCCGGAATAAGTTGAAAAATTCTAACAATTTTTATTTATGGATTTTATAACTGATCTGACGTGTCTTTCTTTTTTTTTTCTAAGAAATATTTACTATTATATGTTTTAATTATACTGCTTTATATATTTTGAAAAATTATTAATTGTATAATAAATTAAAAAAAGACCTTTTTGCAAAACGTACACAAACACGTAACATTATAATTAACTAATTATGAACTGTCAGAAATTGTGAAAGCATGTAGGAAAAAATAATTAATAAATCAACTTGAATTATATGGGTTACAACAGTGAAAGTAGAAATACGAATGATGTAGAAGTATATATGACTCGCTTTCATCGGGAGTAACTTTCATAAATTATTTATCTCCAGGCATACAACGTAATCGATGCACCTGTGCGCGCGCAAAACTCGTTGCGCGGTTTACCTACTCCCGTCATCCGATTCGATTACCGTAAGAACCGGATTTCTCTGCATGATTGTCAGGAAATATGTATGTATGCCGACAGGGTGACTTTTGAATCGAATTGACACAAGAATCAACGAGTCGGAGTGCGTATCCGCCGCTTCTCACAGCCGATCAAAAGAGCGAGTACGCGAATCGCCTGCTTATCTAATTGTAGTCAAGGCTACGCAAGTATGTATTCATTCTCGACCACGCACGTTGCATCTCATTGAAGTCCTCGTGACCTTAATCCACGTACACTGCAGACTCGCTTCTCGTGTTGGATCAAAATAGTCTTTTTCCAAAGACTTCCTTTTCGCTCAAGTTTCACACAAAACTAAAAAAGTGAGAGCTGATTTCTCCGTGAGTTATTATCTTAAAATTGCGGAACCGTTGTTTCTTGCCATTTATTTTTTCAGGTCATAAAACTGTCCCGAATTCGAGATTTTTCACGCATCTGTCTTTTTCTTGCGAACTGAACAGCGTGTGCTCCCGAGGAGTCTCGTGACCGCAGTCATATATCATGGCCTGCGCCATGTGCTTACAAAACGTTTTCACATTGTCAGCCGTTGCGTTTCCCTGTTAGTAGGCGAGTCTAGTTTCGAAAATTATTGACTGCGGGAAGAACAGGGACAATGTAAAGTGAGTCATCAGTAAAATATGCGACTCGACCGATGAGTACTCAGGTTTCCTCCTTCGGGCACCCCGCTAATTGGCAGTTACTTTCCATCCGATGTCTACTGGCGTTGGCGTATACGCAGTAGGCGCGCTGCATGCATATGCATGCATCGCGACGTAGCTTCCCTGGAAATTCTTAGCTGCGCGGATTTACGCGATAGGATGCCCCCGCGACCCTAGGGTAGCAGCGACGAGAAAGGCGAAGTCCGGCGCGAGAGACCTTGTTCCGCGCTCTTAACGACGGGAGTCTGCTCGACAGGGAGCAAAAGCAGCCAAGTATTTACAGTTTACACCCCATTCGTTGCGTAAATGATCGCACGCGTTCAGGTCTACCCGGGAGGATGAAAATTATGCCGCGTTTAAGGCAGTAAAAACGCACTGCGCGGAACACACGTAAGAGATTCAACGAAGGCATGCCGCTCCCGAAATTATATCCAACGGTCAGTATAACAGTAACTGAAATACGTAACACAATTATATTCGGTCTTAAAATAAAATAGGAGTAAAATTAAATTTAATTGCACTTTAAAGATTGGAAAAAAATATACGTATACTATTAAAATTATTATTTCAACGCTCACTGTTTTATTGCTGTCAATATTGTTAATCAAATCGTAAATAATCGATCGTTGGAACTCGTAAAACTGACGGAATCGTAAACATTAGCGAAGCGCGTGCAATAAATTTTACAAGCGCGCTGCATATTCATATCCATCACGCAGTACCGTTCGAAATTCTTTCCGCGCGCTTGATGGCTACACGACTGCTGATCATCGCGCAAGAAGAATATCCCTATAAAACGAATCTGGAGGCAAGAAGTCTCATTACCTTCTCCTCAAAATTTATCTTCCTCGTACGAGACAGCGCGGTCGACGCGGCTGAATCGTTGCTCGCCATATTACGCAAATACTTATTCGCGTCATTATCGGTACTTAATCATCGACGAAAAACAGCCGGTTGCATCACGTCTTTTGGCCACCTCGGTGACGGCAATCGCGGAACTTTACCGTATTTCATCGACTGGTAGACGCGTCGTTTATCGCAGCCTGCTTGGAAATTCGACGTCAAACATCTTTCGTTCCTTAATTAGCGGGATCCGTCGCGACTCGAGAGACGGAAGGAAAGAAGGAGTCAACGGAAGTATAGTCCAGTAGGACTCTCTCCTAGCAGGAGGCAAGATGCGCACCGACTCATGCATTATGTATAGTACGGACATACACCCGGGCACCGAATGCTTAGGAACATTTCTCCGATGCGAGCAACACGCCGCACAGCACCAGTACCTGTATTTATAGAGGTACGCAAATTGGCTGCAACCACCGTGCCGGTACAGCAGCGTGAGTGCTTCGTTGGCGCGGAATATGCAAGTTGTCGTCGTGAAACCGTCGGTCGGCTCTTGTTGCGCTCGCCGCATGTTCCGGTCGAATAATTATAATTGTTAACCGTCGATTGTCGCGTGCGAACAAGAGAATTGTAAAAGCACGAAGCTTAACATTACGTATCACGAGTTTCGTCGCGATATCATACAATAATTATTAACCATTACACGGTTGTAGCACATTTGCGAGATTTTTAATTAGAGAAAGAATAAAAAAATATAAATTTTTTAAAATAAATAATTTTGTTGCTTGTTTTCAATCTAAACATTTGAAAGCTTTACTTATATTTTATGATTTCTAGTAAAAGTCAGTCATAAATAAGAATCGATAAGAATCGATTTAATGACATTTTAAACGAAATGTTGAATCATCGGACGCGATAAGGGTCAAATATTTCTTAAGTAACAAGTAATTAACTAATTGTAAGATTGTTCTTTGTGCTTAAATCAGCAGATGCCGATAAACTAACCACAGAGTATATTGATATGACAGATACATGCGTCATCTATCACGTATGTTTTTTTTTACTAATGTTTACATTAATTCGTACATAGCGTCACGCAAAATAAATTAATAATATACCATGGCGCCAAAAGGATATTAACTGAACTCTAAATTGGACGAATAAAACAAGGTTGAATAATCTCGCAACCCGAATTGCGTGTTAGCACGTAACAATCTACTCCTGTCCGAAAAAAAGAAGGTACGTTCGTTGCTCGTTTCTTTCATCAGAGAAATATAGCCATTCCGTACTTGCACAGGAAGTTCTTATAATCAACGAGTCATTTATACTTCAGTCTTGAGTAAAGAACCACTTACGGAAATTTTTTCATTCGACGGTCTTGCGTGTCATAAAAATCAACTTTTGAGGACGGCATATTTTGCCAGGTCCGCAATCTTGCCGTTTAACTGTTTGTGTTTTTTCCAAATTTAGCTTCTTTAATAACGTTATTTTCTATACGTAATTTCTGTACGTATGACGTTTTATTAAACCACACAATATAGTGTTATTCTACAAAATAATTTAGACTTCTCATTGTGATAATTAACAGTTTAGCAGACGCAAGTTATTATCGTGAACACAAACGGCGATAAATTGACGAAGATTTGAGAAAAATCGCGACATAGGAGACTCCATTGTTATTGTTCGCCTACAGATAAAACCTATTTCAACCTATTCAGTTCGCGGATCATAATTTCTCACGCATTGAGTAACATCCGTGAATATCTACTATGCATCTAAGATTTCTCACGTAGTGATGTTTCATTGTACCTCTGGCAGGAGTACACATATGGAAACGCATTTATAGTCATTCGGATGCACCGCTTACCATCGCATATGTAGAAAGTGCGGCGGCACGAATCGCGAAGGTGAAACAAGACAGGGGTTTTCCTATCTAATCATGCTATTTAATATAAAGAACTGAAAAGAAATAAATATCACTTGAAGTATTTTATACGTTTATAAATAAATTATTCTTATTGTAAACGTTTGTAGTAACATGATTCACAGCGAGATAAATAAAAATGTCGCTTTCACGGAACATATTTGTAATAAACCGTCACGTTACATAAATATATTTATAAAAAATATTTCAAGTAATTTTCCAGTTCTTTATGTAAAAATATTTCAAGTAATTTTCCAGTTCTTTATGTAAAAAATTTCGCGCTTAAAAATTTAATGTCGGTCTATGAAATTATATATTATTACATTGTAAGATTAAAAAATCTATGATTTATTGTTCTAAATTAATAGACTTTGTTTTGCCACTTTATTTTATAGTGCAATATTATCGTTTTCAATCGTGTGTTGAGTTTAATTAGCAATCTATCGTGAGCGATGCTGTAGGCTTATCACGTATCCAATTTTCCATCGACAATTCCGCATCACTCAATCAAATCTACAATATATTCTGTCCGCACACGCATTAGATTGAGTACATATGCAAGGCGATACTCGTCAAGGTTAAACGTTAATTGACCGTTGCTAGCACGATATGCGATCGGCATCGAAACAGAATTATTAGCTTTATCGAGTATGAAATTAAGACGTAGCCTGACCTCAGTCGATTTCTCTCTTTCTTTCTCCGTCCTCCTTTTCTTGCCGTAACTCTCGATGCACGCATAACCCTGCATTAGGGCCGTTATGTGTGCAAATTCTCTTTCTCTCTTTCTCCTGTAATCGATATACGCTCGTCGAAGTCAGCAGAGCCTGAAGTCACGGTAAGTACTCGGCATAAATAAGAGGTAACTTCGCCTTTTCGCCCCTCCGTCACGATTTACTTACAGCCCTTTTCCTTTCACATATACACACACACACACACACACACACACACACACACACACACACACACACACACACACTCGTGCGATAGATACGCGAACTTTGTTCAACCCTTGCCTCACCACGATAAATGCTCTGACAAAGACCTTGCCCTTTACTTCGTTAACCTCTGGCATGAGTATTGGCCGAGGCGGTCAAGTGAGATACAACGTGAAACAGGGACGATCATCATGTCATCAACGAACGATAATGTTTCACTTGGTTAAGCGTGTATCATCGAAATCATGACTTGGATTATAAACGCTTCGATTGTACGAATAATAAAAAATTATTAAACTATACGCAAATTTATTGTTCGCTAAAAGGCTTCGCGAAAAAGAAAACACGTTCCGTTAAGGCGAATAAAGGCATCGATAAAGCAGAAATGTGTCTTCCGCTCGTCCGAAATCATCGACACACCCATGCTCGTGCGTTTTACGATCGCGTACCGGCATATCTCGACCGGTCAGTGCGTTTAAAGCGCTTTGGAACTGCTCCCAACGAAACCGCACTTTCCTCCTCCGTAAGTACGTCGTAGACTTAGGAAGAGGTACGTAGCTCGCGGCATCAATCAAGGGAGAAAGAGGAAAATGGCGCGGCATTCCACGGCAGTATCGCGAAGGTAAGAGGCTCGCGGCCGCGGTGCGGCCGGTGCGTTCTTCTCTCCCGTCGCTCGAGGTAGCCCTTGGCCCAGCTTAACTAACGCCTAACTCGACTTAAGTACGAGCCGGCTCGCATAAGTGCAGGCGTGCGGTTGTTACGCCTCGCCCCTGACATAAGGAAGTTGGCCGACCGGTGCGGCGCGCCGCGGCTATACTAATCGCTTTGCACGAAGAAATCAAGCGGCCGGTGCAACTGCGGACGCGCCGCCATCGCGCCGAGCCGCTCCTCGGCGGTGCCGGCGCTGCCGCTAATTTTCCCCTCATTACAGTTCAATGCGTTCTGCGGACTCTCGCCGCCGTTGCGAAACTCGTTAGTGCAATTGCGAGCCGGGAGAATCGCGCGGCTCGCGGGCGCTCCGGGCGGGACGCCCACGTGTGTAATAGCCGGCGGAGTCAAGGCTGTGTCAAGTGCGGCTTTAAAAACGAGAGACCGGATAGCCGGACTTATTGTCGGAGATCGATATACATCGAGGATATAAACGGAGATCGGCTCCGGAACGAGGCGCCGCGCCACGCCGCGGACGCGACTTTACGACGGCATTAAATTATAGCTGGGTTCAGCGGACGAGATGTTGCGCGATATAATAATGCATTCGAACTAAGAGAGGAGATACTCGCGAGCTGCAGAAACAATTTCAATTGCAGTTAAATTACAATCCAATTTATATCTCGGCAAATTATGCCGAACTCAAGCAGTATATGTATGCGATAAAACAATTCCATGCGATAAAACAATTAAAAGATACAATCGTCAAAATTATTCAGCTTGCTAGTATAATTCGTTAACATCGCAATTCCGTTCATCAAAATGATAATTCAAACGATGGGAATGTTATACATTGGGAGATTGTTCTTACGCGATGCGGGCGGTATGGATCGACTTTCGCAATGTATTATCCCTCGCTAACGATTATGTAGTAATTACGACGGATGATTACAGAGTTTTCGGCGGCGGCGCGACGTAAGTCGCGCGAGAACAGAACGAGTTTATCGTCGAGCTGGCATCTTGATAAGTAGGGCATTATCTTCGCGCAGGAGGCTCGCAAAGATTGATAATCGGCTGGCTTTTTTCGCCGCGCACCTCGGTAAGCGTAATGAGCCTCGGACCGACTGCGTTTTAGCGTAGATGACACGCGCGCTCTAATTACATCCATTCTCTATTGCGCGCATTGCGCGCACATAACGCTCGTGTCCGGGTGTGATTTATGCCGCGAGGACTCTCTCTCCCTTTCTTCACGCCGCAGGATAACTTAAGATGTAATTTAACTTAAGCCTGGTAACGCGCAACCGCACAAGCATTCTCTTACGCAGATGATGGACGACGTTAATATCATTATTTGTTGCAAATTACGAGTGCGTTATTCCCGGGAACGACCGACCGGCCGGCTGTGCGGGATTAGCGGGATATTTATCAAATTGTACGGAAGAAACGGCAAAACGGGACGAAAGCCAGATCTCGCGCTAGCCCGCGCCCGCCGCGATATGCGAGCTATGATTACCGATTTTCATGCGCGGTTACCAGCAAATATCCCCGCGGGGAAAGGTGAAATCACGTGCGCGCCGACCGGCGATACGCTCTGGAGCTTGAAACAAATATCGCACTCGTCTGGAGATACGCGCGAATACATTGCGAAAGTCGATACCTACGTGGCCTCCGATGAATACACATCTTCACATTTGCTCGATGACGGAGAGCTCGTAAGAAAATCGTATAGATCATATTAAGCGTGCAAATTGGCGGTAACGGAGATAAATAGCGTTTCATGGAATTTGCCTAAGATCTAAAGCCGATTTAAACCAGAGTTCGACATTCAATGGGCATCGTCAGGATTTTCTAAAGATTACCGCTATCTCACCTCTACACATTATTAACGGGTCGCTTGTTAACCTCAGCGGACTTTCTTCGTTTCATGCATTATCAAGCGTGGTTAATATTCTGCTCGCAGATATTATAAGCGATATAAATTTGTATCAAACACTTTACAGTTCATTGTTTCATTAATAAAAATGCTGAACAACTTCGTTATTAAAAAACTTTCGACTTAACAAATAGAAAAATGTTAGACAAATGCATTGAAAGATCTGGATTTCATCGCGAAGAATGGAGAATGTGATATAAAATAAGAAAAATTTACTTCGTCAATAACGGTGCGTCGAATTTGTTAGCTTACCGGAGATGGAGGCTCATAACGACTTATCATGCACCGAGCGAGAGTTACGGGGCGAGCTACGGGGGGATGCAAGCAAAACAAAATACTGGTCCGCGAGTCGTGAGAATCGGAATGATTAAGGGGAAGGAAAGCCCGGCGATCGGCAGGCGCGTTATTAAGACGTCGCGGTATCCATTGGCTCCCGATGAAGATGTTCGACGACTAACGAGAACGATGAATACCAGGTTCACCTCGGGCGAGAAGATTGCGGTCGGTGGTAGGTGTGTGAGGGGAGGAAGGGAGGGGAGGAAGCAAGGAAGGGATCAGGAGAACCACGAAACCAGAGGGAGGGACGGCCAACAAAGCGCCTGCAATCCACGAGTACCAAAGGCTCAAAATAAATTGCTTCGTGCTTCGTGTCTCGCATGCTCGATCTTCGGGGCAGGAACCATGATACCCGGAGCGAAATCGTGCGGATCGGTAGGCAAATTAGGAGACCGCGCGGACCCCGAAGGCGCGACGGCTTCTAATGGAGACGTTCGGGGGGGGAGAGGAGGGGAGAGGAGATTGAGAAGACGCGGGGAGAACAGGTGGACAGAGGGGGGAGAAAGAGGACACAAGAAGGGAGAGGAAGGGGAAGAGGGAAGACGGGGCAGTCCCTTCGGGCGAGAAGACCGCGGTCGTTTTCCCAAGTGAGGTGGAAGAAGAGGATGAAAGGGGCCGCTCGCAGAAGACCGATAGGCAGGAGGAGGGAGGGAGGAAGGGTAAGGTGGAGCCGATTCGTAGGTAATTCGTTTCTCCTTTTCGAACCTGTATTTAAGCTCTCCGACTCGACTCTCTCGCTCTTCCGCGCGTTCTCAAGTAAACACTTTTTTTTCCTCTTTCTCTCTCGCTCGCTCGAAAGAGGAGACTATGCCTCTCGCGTCCGGTCCGATAATTGATCCAGAAAAGGTGCAGAGGGACCTTTTTACAATTTATCGAACATCGTTAAGGTTCCAACCGGGGTAACGGCTCACTCGACGCGGCGGAGAGGATCGGAGTAAACAAACGCGAAAAATATCTACATTTATGTATATTCCAGAAGCGTTTCTCCTCATCAATAGAATATCGCATTTTTATATCAGAGCTGTTTATCCTTCACGAATCCTCTCTGCGAAGTAGCATCAACGATTCTTTCGACAGATTCACACTTTCGCAAGTCTCACTTTCTCTACTTGTATGCGTTCCCATATGCAAGTATTTATTTTCATCCATCAAAATCTTACAAAGACGCTATTTCCGCCTTTCTCTCCGCACAACAATGTGGATGCTCTTTGGCATAACGGCCCCGGTTTCGAGCTCGATTAGGACCTAATACTACAAATTGAAAAAATTCTCAATCCAATTCAGTGTACGATGTGGATAATATCGCTCGCAAAGCAATTCAATTTTCTCGTGCACTATTCTAGAGGTCGGCAACTCGCTGATCGCGATCGCTCGGTTGATTAGACCTCGTATCTGATTGATCTCATATTTTATGAAATCAAAAAAATTAAATTCACCTCCTTCTTATCGGTCTAAATTACGGTGGCGTTTGTGAAATAATATGAAAATATTTGGAATGTTAAAATATTTACGATAAAATGTGCTATAAAGAGTATACTTTATATATACTTTCATATTTTTATCACGATAAACATCGTCGTTCCGATGTTTACGTGAGTATCAGCATGAATCCTTTTTTAGCGAATGCACGTCACCCGAGAAACATGTGCGATAAAAGTTAAATTATTGAAAACAGCTGCAGTAACATAAGCAGCGTTCATCATACACAGCGGCCATTCTTAATGACCAATAATCTAAACACCATTCGATTTTATTTCCTACAGATGTCTTGACTAATGAGTCTGTCAAGTAAAAACAGAGAAAAATCGTCGAGATATTCGTATTTCTCCAAAGTAACGCGTGCCCGTGCTGCTTTCAAAGCACTTTTTAGCCCAGAAACGCGCTCGTAAACTTGATCAGCGGCCGGAAAGTGCCGCAGGATATCTTTGTGCCTAGTTAGCGTTATCAACGATGGAGAAAGCTTCCTTCCACTTGTAAAGAACAGGCAACGGGGGCAACGTGGCTCCCTCGAGTATCTCAAGCATTCCTCCAAATGGAACACGCATCTGACGCCGCCCTTCGTGATCCTAATTTCTAAGATAAAGAGATTCCCTCGTCGCCCGTTTTCGTTTCTACTTTCGGACATCCGCCGCGCAGAATAATAACGGCCGCTATAAAACTGCAGGATGCCAGCGCGCCCATAGGCCACCGCCTTCTAATAAACAATGCGGTCACCGTAAATACGGGAAATTATCGTGGCTGTCGGTGATGACACCGACGAAGCGCGCCCGCAAACTTCCCTCGCGGCGTCAGCCGGAAGCGGCCGGTTGCGGAACCGTGCGGTCGTTTAGTTACGCGAATAACGGTGAGCTCGTGCCAGAATGCAATTGGCGGGCGCGCCAATGCGCTCCACAACGCATCACAGATGTAGCCTCCGCCTTCTCCACGGCCGTATGCCAGGGGTAGAGAGTAAAAATCGACGATGAGCAAGGTGAAAAGTAAATTCCGAGGGGACGGGAGAGAGCAATCTATTCGCACGATCGCGCAGCGGCAAGCCCGCAATAAATATCCCATTAGGAACGCTGCGTTATAGGTAATATTATGTTAATTGCCCGTGCGCGAGAATCCGGCCGCACTGTCCCCACATGCTGTGTCTGTGTGTGTGTGTGTGTGTGTGTGTGTGTGTGTGTGTGTGTGTGTGTGTGTATACGTTCCGCGTTGTTACGGGCCGTACCTCTCGGCGATACCGGAAACTTCAGCGGTCTCGGGAGCTTAATTAGCGTCCCGCAACCTCGTCATTATTTTCGGGCGCCTCTGACTGCGAATAATTTTGACACTGATCGCGATGCGGCGATAGAGAGCTGCAGGTAATTTTCATACTCGCCCGTGGCTCCATTACTCGGTAAAAGAATCAATCATTAATGTGGATCACGTTGGACTTTTAATATTAATTACGCTTCTTTCGCCTAAGACGACAGAAAGCTATGTAAATTCCATGTTATTAACATAAACAATATTATTGAGAGCTGTATATAATTATTGACTGATATTACCATATGTGCTGTGATGTTTAAATGTGATTCAGAAATTGTAGCAGTAACAAACAGAAATCGTAGCGTATATTGGAGTAATCCGATACATATTTAACGCACCGACTTGATCATATTTTACCAGATTATCCCGCCAGAATTTCTCGCAAAGGAAAATGGACATTGTAATTGACATTCACGAGTTAATAAAGATCTTTTACGATTGCGGATTCTCGCGTAATGAAACGCGAAAAATTTCGTGGAATAAAATAAACCTAATTTAAGAAATAGTCATAAAGATTTTCGTAAGTAAGTGGAGCCTTGAGTAGCCGAGAAATGCAAAAGAAAGTCGTGGAGAAGAGAAAGAAGCAGCGTTCGATTTACAGAGAATTTCATTATCAGCGATATTCGGCGATGGCCGCGCGACATACTTTAAACCCGAGGTCGAGGTCTACAAAAGATGCCCAATTCCTATGCAAATAAGGCAATTTATTTGGTGGGCCAGCTTCAAACGATTAGGCTAATATCGACTCGATCTGCCGAACGTCCTTCGGCGCTCGTAAAACCGTGTTCCTGGTTACGACTTTAATTCGCAGCTCCCCTTCTGACACCGAACGGGCGCTGGTGGTCTCGTTCTGATTAAGAGTCGTTTTGGCCATAAATCGCAGGAAATCTTCACGATCGCCGCCTGATCGCAGACTGCAAATGTTTTTCGCCTCCGGGAGATCTCCATGCAATTACTCAAGAAGCAAAGAGTGGTCTCTCAAGAACTCGATTTTCTCGCGTCTCTCGGTAACTGGCAAAACTTGTATGAAGCCATTTCGACGGGCGTGAATTATCGCGACGCTGACTGCACGGACTTACCCGGAGTTATTTAATTGAGTAATTAAATTATTCCGGGTTTTTTATTGCGCGTATACCGGGAACATAGCCGCTCGTAACTTTATGTCTGCAATCTATAACGTATACGTTCTTAATTAGCCATACATCTAACTTTCTGACTCGAACTTTCTGACCACTAATTAGTTGTTGAATAAAATACAGACAAATCTAAATTTAAACATTGTTAGATTTTTTTATTATTCTTATATATAATTGACTTGAATGCCAAATATCTGAACAGTATTTAGATTATACGCGAATAAACGCATTGATGTTATAGCGAAAATAAATTCAAGCACATTATCTTAATCGATTGGAAATATTATTATTCTAGATATGCCACATAGAATATATAGACATTCTGGTAATTTCAAGGTGTTGAATATTTATAATCGCATCCTAATCTAGTTTCACGAACGCTCGTCGCCGTGCCACCGGTCGACAAAGTCCAAATCATTATGTCCGGCCCACGCATTCTTTTCGCGGCGGTCCGGGCCCCGTCTCAGCTTTTCTTTTTGATCGTGGAGTCGGTCTGAGCCGGGAGATCCCGTAAGAGAAAGAGAGAGCGCTCGGCAGAGAAAGAGAGAAAACGTTTATATCCCGGCTGCACCGGCGGCCGAGGTGGTCCAAGCTCTGCTGGTGGCCTGCTCTCGCACTTACACACTCAATCGCACATTCGATCTTGGATAGGCACAAGGTACTGCAAACGATCTGGGACCTCTCGTCATCGGTGTAACATAAAAAGGACTAAAAATCCTAGATCAATAGACCTTTAAAATTCCTCGAAAACTAAATAAAGTGTAGAAATTAAGTTTAAGACTTGCTGCAAGCATGGTCTACTTTGACAGCTTTATACAGCTAATCTACATGTAAATCTGATCATCACATTATAAAATATAATAAAATTCTTCGTAAAAAAAAATCTTTTTTAATTTATTTATTTTTATTAATTCTAGGTTACTCGAGAAAAGATATCAATACTAAATAAAATTATTCTCTCTTTCTCTCTTTCCATTAAAGGAAAAAATTCGATAATTAATTTCTTCTACGAGAAATGTGATAAATCATCTGAACAAATATCTGACCCGCACAGCAATAAATACCAAAGCCACTGTAAAAGAAATACTCTCTGGGCAGTTTAGAATCGCCGGACGATTCTTAGGTATTCGTCTATCTCTTCGTGATATCGAGACAAGGGAGAACGATTAAAACGGTAATATATCGCCACGGTACGGCAGGTACGGCGCCTCGTTTCGTAAGAGCTCCGAGCGCTTCCGACAAGACTGTAATTACTAAGCCTAATGAGACTAAGATTCAATCGATGATCCGCTGATTCGACGGGAAAGTTCGACTCGTGGCCGCGAAGGATCCGATGAGAAAGATCGTAACCCCACGGGAATCGTGACCTCCAATAAAATCGGGAAAAGCGAAAAACGCTCGAGAGGAGGAGTACTCACGCACGCATCGCGGATGGCGATGAATGTAATTTATCCGATGATTTCACCTACCGTGGCCAACGCTGCCCTCTCACCCGTGATACGACTTAATAGAGAAACGTTTCCATACGTGGAAACGAGATCGAGATAACGATGATTGCTATACGATCGCGAGGAGATTCATCGCGGTGAATTCATCGAGAGATGGATCTAGCAAAAAAAAAATTAAAAAAATGAAAAAAAACAAGAAAGAGGAACTCGATCGTGATAACACTTTAGCGCTGCAAGCTACTGACTTTCAACTCCGTGTTTCGGACGGCGTGACTCGTACGTACCGAGGAATTAAGATGCCTCCCATTGATATTCGGTCGGTTAATTAAATAGCAGAATCGCGACGGGATTACTCGCGTAGGTGCGCGTCCCGATACCGCCGCGGCCGTCGCCGGCAGTTCCGCTCCGTTGAATACACAATGTGGAACTCCTCGAATGCGCCGCGACGATAAGAAGAGGGACCGTCCGCGAGATTACGCGCGCGCAAATGATTTACATACACTCGAACCGCTCGTGTGCAAGAAAGAAAAAGAGAGAGAGAGAGAGAGAGAGAGAGAGAGAGAGAGAGAGAGAGAGAGAGAGAGAGAGAGCACCGGATGCGTTACCACGGACCACTGACCTCGCCCGCTTTCGGCCCGCTCGTCTGTAATTAAATCTCGGCTGCCGTATTCCGGAGAACTAATTAGTCCTCCTCTTCCTTCGTTTGACGTACCGACGTTTTCGAGTGGCGCAAAGTGTAAGAACTCGCACTGATATATGACTCGTTGACAAGCGGTGCGGTGTATGTTAATTAATGGTGATTGCATGAGACCAGAATTTTTGCACGCCGATGAAAACTGATGAAATTGCACTGTACTGTTTTGAAGATCGGCAATCTTATGTTGCTATGATATCGCGTTAATTATATTGTCGGGTAAAAATCACGTGTACATTAAATATAAAAAAAAAACTGTGCGGCATTAAACAACTTACTTCGGGTATGAAATTTTATAGAAGAGTACATCGACGACCTTCGACACCGTCGAAAATCGTCCTCGTCGTGAAACCGCGGGACATGGAAGCGCTTTCGTGGTCCATGATCGGTGGGTTCGTCTCGGGTATTAGCGACAGATGCGTACTCCGAAGAGCCAATTTAACGGTTGCCACAAAAGCGGATCGAAGCGAGAGAGCGGCGCGATACGTGCTACGAGCACGAAGAAGAGACGCGCAAAGAGAGCAGAAGAAGAGAGGAGCGATAGAGAGGAAGAACGCGCGCGTTCGTGGGCCGGTGGAAGGAGAGCGGCATTAAATCTCACCCTCTTCCAACACCGCTGCCCCTCCCCGACGTCGTGTGACGTATATCGGGCTCACAAAGGGCCCCGACCTGATCTGCGACCTACGGAGCGAAGAGAGGAGGAAAAAAAACGCCTGCACACGGCTCGTGTATAGGTGTATATATGAGCGCGCGGGGTGAAAGACGAGAATCCGCTCTCGCGGTTGACCTACCCCGGTCCAATCTTTTGTAGTATCGACGAGCCGGTCGCTTGTCGCCAATGTCTCCCTTCGTGAGCAACATAATGGCACGCGAGACAACAATATATTTTGGAGACGCTAAACACGTGTATTTTTATGTTTTCTGCTTATATACGTAACGAGCAAAATGCATTATAATATTTTAACGCTTCTTCCTAATGTTTTGTATAATGACATAGACGTTATCGAATTACGATTACTTTAATAAAATGATATCTCTTAATTAAAATTTTTTCTCCTATCTTGAAAACCCAGAGGCGCAAGCAAACTCCTCATTTCTCTCCTAATGACGCCCATGCTTACGAAGCGAATTATTTTTTTCTGATTATAATAAGTCGCGTACGGTTTGTAATTATCATTATCGAGACTGTTTTGCGAAAACGACTACTAGTATTGGTCGGTTTTTGAAGGATGCTCCACACACACGCGATATTCTCGCTGAGGGCGGTGCGTGCACGCCTCTTCGGGATCGGCGGTGATCGCGTTACGTATCGTACTCGGTGACAAACACAGGCAGAAAAGGATCTGGTATTATAGCGATGACAAACAGGAGGGAGAGGGTCGTTCTCATATGGCGAATGTAGAAGTATCAGGAAAAGTCGACAATAAAAGAACAACAAAAAACCCGGCACAGAGAGTCGTGACAATGCATAATGGCGATCATCATCGCTTGATTTGGGTCCGTGTCGAATTATAAAAATTCGCCATTCCACGCCGGAATGATCTTACAAGTTTTTTTTGCGCAAATGCAAAAACTTGGTCGCTTCGTAATAAATATTACCGATAATCATCGTGACATAATTTTCCTTAAATGTAAAAAAATCAAGCAAATACATTTCTTTTGATCTCATAAAATTACACAAGTAATTTTATGTATGTGAAAACTCCTTAACTTGAAATTTCCCGAAGATTTCTCAAGAAATTATAGTAGTTATTATATTGACAGCAAAAATTCTCTTGCTTAAGATTCTAAAAAAATATCTTACATGAAAATTTAAAATATCTAGTGCCAATTTTGTGTTAATAAACTGTGCGTGTCGCGAAATGCTAGAAAATTACTTCCACGTATCGATATCGTGAAAAATTACGTCGCCGAGAGTGCAATTGCGCCGATCTTCGGCCAATGACTTTGATGGCAATTTGTGCAAAACACAACACGATGAGATAAATGTATTAGTAAAATAAATAGCTTAAAAAATGTTGATTAATTCAATTTTTCTATTCTTTATACGAGAAAATTCTTAATTCATATTTATCTTTCGTACATTAATTTATACTTTCATATAAAAAATGTATATTTTTTTAATTTCTTAATTAAAAAAACAGTATTAACATTAATTAAAGGTGTAAATGCACTTACGCAACGGAAAGAGAAAAATTACGTACGTTGAAAATATTTCTCGGAGGCGAGTGTTCGCAGAGGGATTTACGTGAGAACCTCAAGATCGTGCGAGTAGCGCGCAGAGGGAATTCGTTTTCTCGAATTTCTCGTCGATGCCGTTGGCAGCCGGCGTGCCTGCCGCCGATCGAAGCCGGCGTCCTTCGAGCGCGGCGGGCCCGCGTTACGTACGAATTTAAAGGATTTCGTGAAACCCGTGTCCAGAAGGGAAGAAGGGGGGAAGGGGCGGAGGGCCGCGCGAGCGGTCGAGGTGAACAGCGCAGACTTCTCTCTTCGAGCACAGCTTGAGGCAGGATGAAGACGTCCAGAGCTTCGTGGCAGCTCAAGGTCTGCCACTTCTCCCTTCTCTTGAGAACCTTTACGCTCCCCCCCCCCCTCCCTCGCGCGGTGTCTTTCTCGCACTACCTGCACTTCGTGCTCCCGCTGTCTCTTTCATGCGACCTCCTCTGCTTTCTTCGTCTTTCCCCCTCGTTTGCCGCTGGCGGTCCGATTTTGGCGAGAGGGAGACCCGCAACGCGCCCAGTCGAGAGGTTGAACAAGGATGTCGCGAGGCCCAGTGTCAGGAGGGAAAGGGGAGATTTCTAGCGCGCAAGCGAGAGAGGGAGGTAGAAACCCAACGGGCTGAAATAATAGGTTGCGCCTGTGCGCTCATTAACCTTTATACCCTGCCAGGCTGCGAGTACCACCAATCTTCTTCCTTTCTTCCTGCGATGCGTCGGTATACTCTGGTAGACGATACGTGTGTTTGCTTTACCATGATCGGGCACACACGAGCCGACCCGACTGATAGAATCGACGGTGGGTGTGCGTGAGTCGTTTCCTTTTATGCGGATTTTATCTGAAATCGGACTTAACAGTGCGGGAGAGGGTGCGCGCACTTTATTTGCTCGACGATAACAAGCGCGTCAGTGTGTTTCAAGGATAATTTCGGATAATTATTTCTGCATAATCTTCCTGCGTATACACGTAAATTGCGCACATTGTGCAGCAAGAATGGCTCTTCGCTTTATTGCGCGACTCTTTTAATGCTCATAAACTGGTCGCATTATCTCGCGACAAGATCAGGCGAGATACGAAAGCTAGACAGACATCAACACGGACGGCCACATGCTACGGGAATGTTATTTAAATATCCGAATGCCACTTTGCAACGGGTAAGGATCGTGGAGTCTTGCGCAACGATTTCCCCGACACTTTTACGCCTTATTTTTCTATCTGTTTTTTTTTTTATTTTTGCGAGAGATCGCCGATAATTACTACTCGGGCACCTGCCGACACTGTCTAGATTTCCTTAATCCCTCGATCTCGCCGACTCGCATATTGCTGGATCCCGACGCGGAGCGCGATACGATCACGCGATACACAGACGGAGAAACGCGTTGTAAAGTAATCGGACGATTGCACTCGCGTTGCAGCTGCCGGCTGCCGTTGCGTTCGCGCGAGAACGCATGCGAATAATCGTTCGCGCGTTTCGCCCGACGGTAATTGTTGCCGGGCTTAATTTACGATTAATTAAAATGGATTTATCGGCGAACGCGCGCGAATTGCCGGGCCGCGCCGGTCTGCCGGATCCCGAATGCTACCACGAAGCGCGCCTCTTAATCCTTCCATTAATTTCGGGAGCCCCATCCGATGCGCTCCTTTCTCTCTTTCACGTCCGGTGAATCCGGGTTAAATCTCCGTTCCGGAATTTCGATGGCGGCCGCGACGAATGAGATCGCCTCGCCATATGCGTTACCGAATATCTATGGCGTCCATGGGGTGGCTGACGACCGGCCAGCGTGTGCGTGAAGCCGAAGGCGAGAGATTATTGTTAAAATGCCGACGAGTTTCCGACCGTCAACGTTGTCGTCGTCCTCGCCATCGTCGTGGGCTAAACGACGTGTTTACGGATTAAAACATCGCGTCTCTCTTCGTGCGGCGCCGGCCTTCTCTTTGGGGGATTATGAGAATTTCGGTGTTACAGCCGGGGCTTCTTATATTGTCCGCTCCTTCTTTGACAAATGTCCAATCCCTTTAGATCAACCATCGAAGAAGCCTCTCGGCTTTCGCCGTATAGGACACCGCCAAAAGAAGGAAAAGAAAAGCGAGCATCCCCTAAAGTTGTCAACGAGGAAACGGCCAAGCCCGGAATCGAATAATCGTGAAACTATTTCGAAGCACACGGTGACAAACACAGTTGAAAGCGAGAAAAAGCACCGACAGAAAAGTGAGACCAGTCTATAAAACCGAATAGGATAGATGTAATAGAAAACGAATTAACAGTGCAAAGCACTCTAAAATCATGTAAGCTGGTGGCAGATGGTTGCGTACAATTATGCGTAAAACAGTCTAAGAATAAGTAGAAATCCAGATCTTATCGCTTCAGTGAAGCTCCTGACTTTGAAAGAGCACGCTATCGTGACGCCCACGTATATAGCGCGTATCTATACGAATCCGCCAGCACGCTGTCAGTTATCGATCGATCAATCTGTCGATTACTATCGAGTAACGTTCCAGGACAACCGTCCCGCGTGAAGACGCACGTCCGCGGCGCGTTCCACAGTGGCGAAATTCGTAAAGGCTTGATCGATTCCCTCTATCTCCGGCAGCGACGAGACAAAAGCGCTCGCGCACGGCTGGAAGCTCCGGGGCGGCCTCGGATTCGGCATAGCCGAACTCCCGCGCCTCCACCTGACAGAGGTCCACAGATTTATCACCGTGGACTTCTACCCGCACCAGATATCATCTCGCCGCCGCCGATCTCATGTTCCGTCATACGCAATCCCGGCGCTCCGACAGCTCATCTATTTATGAGCTGGCATTTCTTTCCTCCGGTCTCGCCTATTTCTTCTCCCTCCCTCGATCGCCCACTCGACGCCCCCCCGCCAGGAACAACCAGATTTTACGTCCGAAAGGAACCGGGCGCATCCGTCCGAATTCTCTCTTCGCGATGCTTAGAAAAAAATTATGCTGACGCGAACACACACAGAACGGTTACGCTACCCCGCATATTTTTAAACTCTGATGTCGGTGTAAGATTAAATCTAACGTATAAACTGGCTCTTTGAACGAATTGAACAACTCCGTAAAAAACTACACATTTAACTCCTTTTAATTGTCGTGGTTAAAAGAATTTAAAATCTAAATTTCAAATCTAGTAGGTATAGAATTTATGCTTAAACGACTCGGGCGGAATGTGAAAATATTTCAATTTATCGCAGTAATTATTTGTAAAACCAGATTTGTCTTGATTTCATCAACGCGCTATTCGGGGAGTGAAATTTGGATCCGGAAAAAACACGTCGTGTCTCCGTTAATGTGATCATTTTTCAGAGACAGGTTTATAGAGAGACGGCCTTATTAAGTGAAGGAAAAAATATTCCACGAGGCGTGGGGGCTTGATGACCGCTCTAATCTTGATCAAACAAGAAAGTGCCTATACGAAGGAGGATATAATACATATGTGACATTCGAAACCGGATAAGTATTTGGCTTGTCTATTCAGCCCTATCTATTCATCTATTCGGATATGAAATACCGCGGTAGTCGCCGATACGTTCGTGAAAATAATGGTCATTGTAATATAATTGTGACACAATACTCGCGATGTCATAACGATGTAAAATGATATTCCATTATGCAAAGCGGGAAAATATGAGAGAAAAAGGGTTAGATTACTGTATAATAAGCGTACGATTAAAAAAATGACTGTCAATGAAAATTGAGATTCTCATAAAACGCTAGATACCATCTCCGTAATAACAATGCAAGTAGCGTATAGTTACGCAAATCAACTCAACACCTATCTATTCGTCTCTATTGGCTACTCCAGTACATACCGATCATGAATAACGAGCCGTGATTACTGATCGTAAGATTTGAAATAAGGTAAATGGCGGAGTACTATAGCAATATCCTCGGCGAAGCGAGGCACAGGAAGCGGGAAAGGCAAGATTTTGCCGTAATCTCTATCGAGATAAACGAAGCGTGAAAAATATGCATTTTGTCCGGCGTATTCGCGCACGTGGTATACTTTCCTCCCGTGTAATTTTATTAATTTCCCATTCTTTCTTGTCCGGGCATCGTTTAACAAACACGATAACTCCTGCGGAAGTTTTTTCTCTTTGACGGATCACTGAATTTGACTTTTATGTAACATAAGCGCCGATTTTAACGAAAGCAATCATGCTTTAAACATATTTATATAAAAGTACTAATGTCGTTCATCTTTTATTCATTACAATTTATTTATTATTCAAAATTATTCTTTTATATATTATAAATACAAATATATTATAAATTTATATAAAGACGCTTAGTTACTTTTATATAGCTCTTTAATCATAAAGATACGGCTTTCACGTGATTTTCACTTCGCGTTAATCGATCAGCGTATCTCGCGATGGTCATCTAAGTCGCGAACTTTCTTTACTATCTTCCGCATTCAATTCTTTGTATACTGCCTGTCTATCAGGTTTCAAGATGTGAATTGCTAGCCGGCAGAGATATGCTCGCATGATGCGCGATCATCGGATGCCAATCGGGCGATGATGATAATCGCGCGGATTAAACGTAGTGGATAAAGCGCCAGGTGTTCGCGTTTGGATCTTTCTCCTGACACATGGAAGAAGATAACAACGTGAAACAATTATCACTCATTTGTCGTGATTAATAATTATCTAATTAAATTAATAAGACATGCTGATAAAATTGTCAAGTATCTACTGCATGAAGAAACCTTGACATTAGAAAACAGTTACTTCAAATTGCTAAAAGAAAACTTAATCAATCATAAACAGCAATAATTTGTAAGAAAATAATTTTGTTACTATTGTAAGCTTTATAATATAAAAATGATACGTAATGATCTTACAAAATATAAGTTTAAGATAAATATATGCCGAAAAGTATGAGCGTATTATTAATGTTGTTTTGTATAATTTTTAGATCGTGGTAAACACGAACATTCCGAACATATAATTCCAAAAGAATTAAATCATTTTCAGTCTGAAGTTGTACAAAGCTTGAGGCCCGTTACCCCACAATTTACTGAAATTTGTGGCATTACTCCAGACACTTAAATCAACGCGTATATTACCCGCTAACTTTCGACGCGGTTATTTCAGACGCGGAAGTGCCACACGGCATTTCGACCATCGGCAGCGAGCCATGCAATGAGCACGGAAACGCAAATTAACGGACAGTGATAATCGCGCGAATAAGACGTCTGGATGCTGGATGTTGGGCTGCACGCTCGCGTTCCAGCCCGTCTTAAACGGGAGAGGCCTGGGGCCAGGAGCGAAGGGCCAGGCCCCGGTCAGAGAGGATCCGCGGGCCCGAAAAGAGCCGCGCGACGAACGGTGTGTGACAGCGTGTAATCTCGCCTCGGCTTCGTGCCCGCCGAAATAACAGGTTCCTCTTTCCCTCGTTCGCGGCTCGATCTTTCCCCTGCTCCTTGCTTCTCGCGCATATCCGATCGCGCGTACCGGTTTACTCTTATTATCCAGTACCCGTCGCACAAAGTTACGGTTTCGCGTCGGGGACATTATTAAGCCGGCACCGACGTCGTCGCATGAAACGGGCTGTGCGAGAAGGTGGTTCGCCGGTGGACCAGCGCCGAGGAACCGGATTCTGAAAGCTCTCGCATGCACATATATGCGCGCGCGACGCTCGAGGGAACTCTAACGACGATCGCGTGGAGATACGGCCGGCGCGAGTGAGTTTATAAAAGTTCACTTGGAAGTTCATATAACGTTCGTGTTCGTTTGTCAATCCTCGTGGCGAAATGGACACCTCATAAACGGTTTACTTGCAATTTACATTTGAATGGGACAAATAAACATAAGCGATATTAAGACAACGAGAGAATAATAATAATCCTAAAAATCTAACTCTTCTCTTTTTATCTCCTTAATGAATGCTTGATAAAATAGTTTTTTTCGTCAAATAGCTCATTTATAATATTTTTCAATTAACAGTTGAAAAGAAAAAATATCCACAATATACTTTCTCTAACAGTTTTAAAAGAATATGCGCCGGGAATCAATTAGAGATAGCGAAAGTAATGACAGTCACGATCGTTATTATTAATCGTTCGCGAATCTGCGCGGGCAGGAATTACACAACTCTTGATTAAGACGGCAAGCGGTGCTAAATGTTCCACGCGCATTGATCCTATATTTCATGAATCAATTTCTCCGTTTAACCGGCGCGATGCGAACAGAACGGACCGGCCGCTACCACGTCGGTAGATCCTCAAGAGAAACCCGGCAGCTTGAAAAATGACGTTTCGCTCGGCTAACTTCGGCCGTCGAGGGGCAGACTCAAAACTATCCGGCCAACTGCGGCCGGTAGTACATCGGTAGCTTTGAACCGGTCGTGGCCGCCGATTGCGACCCGCCGGAAACTGGAATGAGCGAATGCCGCGACGCCGTGCATATGAACGTGGGCATGTCTCGAGTCATTGCTCTTTCTCTTTCCCTGTGTCTCTCTTACCAGATCGACAGCAGTTTCACGATGACGACGATGATATCGCGCGCCGCGCCGCCGCCACGTCGATCCGCATGAATACCGAAGAATCAATCACCGTGCCGATCGGTGGTGCCGATAGGCGGGAGAACGCTGCACGATCTCGATTTGCATCGGCAGTCCGCGGCATTGAAATCATAATAATAGCCCGGACCATTCTTATCGCGCGCCGAATGAGATAAAGATGTCTTTAAGCATTCTTCTGCGTCGGCTCGAGAGCAAGCCGGTATTACAACCTCGGAAACGCGAATCGTTGCATCACTCTACATGCGTGATTATGGAGCGATAAAGTACGATCAACCTTTTAAAATATTAAAATACGTTCTGCGATAGAGTGTTGAATAAATGCGTATTCATTAAATCCGATAAAAATGCATAGCAAGCTATAAGAAATTTTATTGGGAGAAAGAAAAAATAACAATAGATAAAATTACGTAACAAATGCTAAAGTAAAAACTAAATAATAAGACATCTGATGCAGAACATCGCCGTTTTTGTATATGTATAACCCGAAAACCTGGCGCTTCACTCGATTCCGGACTGCATTCTTTGACGCAAGAGTGCAGAGTCATCCGGAGCGGTTCACTGTCAACGTCGAAATACCACAATTTCCGACGATGATAGAGAACCAACCACCTGCAGGAGATGAGTGTTTGTCCGCGGCACTTGAATATCCCACGTTCAATTAAGTGGCCATTGTGCCATTTAAATGCATTCTCATGCAACAAATATTAAATTATCTGAAGAGTGAGAAGCGTCTAAAAGATTGGATACACATATATACAAGTTAAAAAGAAATTAATAGAACGCACTCAATCGTGAAAGACTGGAACAATTCTAAACGCGCTGCGAACAATAATTATAAGACACAAGGGGAGGGAGAGGAGATAACGTATCAATGCATCGGAATTTCTCGCTCGGAGCGACTTACTTCTCGTAGCACTTTTCGATTCGAATCGATAATAAACGAATATTGTTAATACTTGTAACATCTTGGCGATCAATATATCTTACGCTAAAAATTAGTTTCATTAAATGTGGCTACAAAAATGTAACAATTTCTATTTCGAGCTGCAATTATTCGCAACGCGGTAGCAATTTTGTGCGCATCTCGAGTACGATTATGTATCCGTAATCGTTACTCAGATGCCTGGACGTAGATCGTTGGATTACCGCTCCTAGCTGCTAGGGATGTACTGTCGACCTTAACCCCAGCATGATATACACCGCATCTCTCGGTACGCATGCACGTGTATATTGTATCCTATCTCCCAATCGGTAGATCCGTGTAAAGGAAATTAAAATTACGCGCCTCGGATGAATACGATACATCCTGCATGCCAGTAATAGCGTTTGTACGTAAATCAATTTGTCACAAAGTGCCGCGGAATTCTATCGATTTTAGCGAAATCGTAGAACGCTTCAGAGTTCATTTATTCACGCCTCGCGATGCACGATCTTGCGCCTCGATGAGTTCCCCGACCGACCTGTTTTTCAGCACGATAGCACCTTGGCACCAAAGCGGCCGCTATAATTACGAAATATTCTACCGCTAAACGCGTTGCAGCTTCACATCTTAATTCGCAACAACCAATAATTTTTAGCGTTCCATCTCGCCTGTCGTAGATAATATAGCCAGCAGCCAATCAGCCACCGATCTTACGCGTCTTCTTCCACTCAGCCTAGTCATTCGGGGACGTCCGCGCCCCGTCATCCTAGCCGGTCGTCATACCATACTTTCATCATAAGGTATAATCACAGGAGGAGTCGTCCGACATTACAAACAGCACGGCGTCACGCGAATGCACGAGTTAGCGCCGCTGAAGTCACTAGGCTTCGCCGGGCTCGATCACAAAGAACAAGACGTAGAAGAAGAGGAACGAGAAGACAAAGATAAAGAGGAGTTGGAAAGAGGTTAAAGAATACAGCGGTGGAGGAAACTGTGCAAAGCAGGCGGTCACGAGAAAAACCACAGATCTCTTGTCTTCGGGGTCGCCGGTTCTTCAGATAGACGAACGTATAATCTTGGCGAGATAAAGAGAGAAAGGCGGATAGAGGAGGAGAAGTCGGGGAAGAAAGAAAGAGAGATCCTCGTGGTCGGCAAAAGGGTGGGGGCAAGGCGGATCGTGGATTGAGTCATTATGCTTGCTCGGAGAAGACCACAGGCCTTGATGCGGGAACGGCTGCCATCGACTCGTGAAAGGAAACCGACCGGATGATTCAACGCGTACAGACGGACAAAGTAGTCGCGGTGTCTACTATGCGCCGCTCGATATCCTCTCTTCATCCCTGCTCATTCACCTCAACGTCGTTGTTTCTTCTCCCCGCGCTATTCCTCCACGATCGGCCTCGTCAGATGCACGGAGATAAGTCATAGAACGTTCATCAAGTTCGATCGCGGGTGCACGCGAGAGAGTTTGCGGCGAAGACGAAGATAAACGAGAGCCGCGATCCTACGTTAACTCATTATCGGCAAGTTCTCTGTTCGCTCTCCCAGAAAATTAATGGGACAGCGCTCTTCCGGATTCGCGTGCGCCATCATTTCTTCCGCTCTTCTGCATCCGAGGCTGTTGCCCTCGCACAATGTGGAATCGATTTCTACTCTTTCCATCGCAGCACACGCGATTGATCGTCTTGTTAGCGGAATAAATGTTACTTTAGGAACAAGTAATTCTCCACCGGCCTCGAGGCGCATTCGAGAATTATCCTGTCCCATCTCTCGAGCGACGAAAGTGGACGCCGATTCGAAGCCACTGATTCTTTATCGGACACGTCGGTTTTCAGCTACACCAACATTGTTCACCCGTTGAAAAGGAAGTCCTCGCGTCACATGACTCCCTTAGCACAAGCACGTACCATAATATTATGACATCAGGCCGGTCCACTGACTGGTTCTGCATCGATGCTATTACTGGGGCTAATCCGCCACCGGATTTTATACCGTCCTCACACCAAACCAAATGGGACAACAAGGCTTCAACACGAGTGACTGCGACGGATAGAGGAAAGGCGAGAAAGACAAACGAGAAGAAACAGGTTCGGAAAACCGCAGGTCCGCCCCTGCGAGAAGGCAAGAAAACCCGTAAATCCTGTTCGCTATTTTAAATCCATCATCGGGTTCTTAGAGAGGTCCAAGATATCTTATGACAAGTCATTTTTGTCCGTTCGCTTCATCCGTCTTCCCAAGCGAAATAGATTTCGACGTGGGTCTTGTGGTGAAACTAAAAATTTACTTCAGAACTCAGAAACCAGAATTCTGACTCGTCGAAGTATCAACTGTTTTAATCTTTTTAATAAAATATATCTTCGCAAATGGCATACGCTTAGTTGGAATTAATTAATAAAAGCATGTGCGCCCCCCTGAACATCTATTGTGTACCGCGTATAATTGTGAAATTCTTAAATATAATTATATGGCACATGTCTTCCGTTAACATATCGTGAATAACTAGAAGAAAGTAAATATAGTGTGACGCGCACATATATACATACACACACACAAGTAGTAAAACCGTTTGATTAAAGAGCCTTCGCAAATCGCATTTTACCGGCACGAAAAGGATAAATATTAAAGTCTCGGCGTAATGACGAGCGTTAATATTCTTCGCGCGTGCGTGCATTCGCGAGTAAGCACTCCTACACGTCAACCGCGAATTCGATAAAAAGTCGCTCAGGTGTGAAAATCATCATCGCCGTCGTCCTCGTAACGACGTGGAACGCATCGGAGAAAAATGTACGGCCGGCTGAAATATACTCTGAGAAGTTCATTAAGCTCTCTTAATGCGCGCGAGGGAGTTGCGTGCTATTGCGTGCTATTGCGTGCATTGCGGCACGCGTGGGGTCGCGGCGCACGTCGAACAGCGGGAGATGGTAATTTGCGGCGTAATTTAAAGGAGACTTCATACTTTCACGCGAATTATGAACGCTCCATTTGCAATTCGCGTAACTGTACATTTTGGTATTGCGTATACACGACGCGGAAGATAGATCTTGTTGCATTTGTCCGTTCGTTTAAATTATCCTTTCAATTTTGGTCTTTTCCAGGCAATTCTAGGCATTATTCGTTAAATCGCATAACAATGCATGCGAATAAAAACGCATTATCGCTCACAAAATTATCTGTGAGTCTCATTGTCAATAATATGCATAGAAATTAATGTATGCTAATTAACACCGCGTGCCCATACGTATAAAATTTCTGCATTTCATGCGAAAAGGAATCATACTTTAAAATTTTAAATCTCATATTCTCTTTTCCGATAATACAAAGTACCGCTGCAGCAAACTGCAATTAAGCCGAAATGAGGTTGCCTCTAGCGCGAGAGAGAGCACCATGTCACGATTGCGTTTGTGCCTTTCCGAACATCGGAATTGAAGAATTTACGAGTCTGCCCAGCGAGCATGCATTTGCTTCATTGCTTCCTCCCGACCGCACGTCACGTCTCATGCTCTCTCGCGGTTCTGTTTGGCCGGCCGGTCGAATTTCGTGGCCTCACGTCCTGCAGCCTCTCGTCTTCTTTCGGCCGTACGTCCATCCATTGCCGCGCAGATTCAATGTCCATGCAAAGCAAACGACGGCCCCGGCGCGGCTGTCAATTATCCGTTATATACGGCCCTGGCCCTCGAACCCATCCTTAACGACCCCTCAAACTTGGCGAGATGGGAATGAGGGGGAGGAAAGGAGGAGGGAGAAAGATGGAACACGTCCCCCTGTCTTGCGCCAAGAAGCGCCGAAAATTCACGGAGCCACGGAAGGATCGCGAGACGACGTCAGCGACGACAAAGATGACACGATAAAAGACGAAGAGACGACGCGAGATGGACCAAGAGGATCTTTCCGGGAATCGTTTGGTATTCCAACGTTCCCGCCACATCGCTCTCCCCCTTTGTGTTTGTCTCTGTCTCGAGAGACCAGATTCGTCTGCGAATAGCGTGCACCGTGTTATATCTCACCGCCAAATGTGTCAGAATTGCAAATGCGTGCGGCCCGACCAAACACGAGTGGCGACGGCTCGATAGAGTGCGAATTCCGCGGTGCGAATTCTAAGATATAGGTTTCCGAAAAGGGCTGGCGGCAAGAGAGATGAAGAGAAGGATATAAAAGGAAATGTAGGAACAATAGTGTGAATCGCAACCGAAACGTCGAAAGAATCTTAGACCTATTTTAAAATGGAAATTTGAAGGAAGCCCTATAATTTTAGTCGCATTCTGAGTGTCGACCCTTCGAATTCACGCGGTAAACGATATGTTCGTTTCGTGCGAAAATTACGTTTCAATCATCGTGAGACATATTTATAATTACATGTTAGTTATGTTTCAATGGATTGCGTCAATTAATTATCTAATAATTTCCATTAATTCCTAATATCTCAATTTTACCTACCAAAAATTCCAAACAATTTATTTTTTCACGTAAGCTTATTATAATATTTAGCAATATTAATTTTCAATCGCAAGCAGATACTTAAAGACACGGTTATATATTGAATAAAAAATATCGTTCATATTTCTAAAATATAATATACGAATTTCCGATTAGATCGCAAAGTTTATATACGAAAATGCATCGAGTTAACAAATCTTTTAACAATAGACAGCGTACGTCAACTTGTCCAGAAACGACAGAGCCGTTGAAGAGGATGTTAGGATTAACAAGTATGTGGCTTCATCCCTTTCGCTCGTAAACGCCAACGCCTCGTAATTATAACGAGACGTTTCCTTCAAATATAACGAGCACAGTTGATGAGATCGGAAGGTAACGGCTCGCGATGCTAGTACTTTGGATTGGTCCCTGAGTCGATACCGATGAGCCGCAAATCAATCGAATAGTTCTCACTTTCGAACATTTAATTGGACGATACGAGCGTGAATGTTTATTACACGATTATATAACCATGTCATACGAGAAATATAGTTGTATCGCGATAACGAACCGAGCAACCATAAACATAAATATCGTTATATCGCGCGGACAAAAATATAAACTGTTTTTACTGCCACTTACTTGGTTAGATGAATCACTTGGTCGGTCAAAAGCTTCGAAACTGGATACAGCTTTTTCTTACTGAGGTCCCTCTTTTAATACACGATGCGTTGATTTTGACCTTAGATCCAAAAGTTTCGAAGACGCGTAGATCACACAATAAATTTGTACCGCCGTGTTAGCGCCGAAAACCTGAAAAAATTAACACGCGTATATGACAGTTGCTGTCGATTTTCGATTGTCTCAAAATGTTGTCGTTTAATGTATTGGGCGTGATAAAAAATGTCATATACATCATATTCAATAATAATATCAGCTAATTAATTTGGCATTAAAAAATACCTCAGCAACCGTAATAATGTAATAATCATTAAAAATATTTTGTAACAAAAATCATATGATGAAACATAAAATGGATTTTTCAAAACTAATGTCGGTAGATGGCAAGAGTATCTTGTCTGGAATCGGAAGAAAAGAAACACAAGGAAAAACGGTAAAGATTCTTCATTACTGCGCGAGTATAATTCTTCGTTTTCTCTCGCCGGTATCAAATCGCAATATAGCAGATGCGCTTATTTGAAAAATCGACTGCTGGCCTCGCGCACACCGGATGAAATTGCCTTCGTAATTTCCCCATAACTGGACCCGGCGAGTCGCGATTCTTAAAAACCCCGTGCAATTGAACGCACACCTCGCCGATCGGCCGAAGGCGCGTCGCCGGCCGGATAATGGCTTATTAACAAAGCGTTGCCGAGGAAGAACGCGGGGAAGTGACAGAGGGACCTTGACGAGAATCGTACAGAGGAATCGAGAGGAGGGATACGCGGGGAATGCGAGAATTCTGACGCCGGGAGTCAAGTCACGGGTTTCTTCGGGACGCCTTCGTAGAAAAGACTTCCAACACAACGGGGCTTTAATTACGCCGATATCACGGTAATTAAGCCGATCAATGTGTGCCATTGTGCGCCGAGCGGAGGGCCTCGCACCTCTCTCGGGTCCTATCCAATAATCCCAACCACGAGCCTCCTCCGCACGGCACAAAAGCACCCCACCCCCCCTCCGCGGGGATACAAGGACGCATCGTGCCCGCAGTCGAATCTTCGCCGTGGCCATCTCGCCGCCGTGGAAAAACCACGACAAAGAACGGGGAGGAGAATAAACACAGTGACTCTCGATTCGTCGATGATACGCGATCGTCGAGCCTTCTACCGGGGACACGAACGTCAGACGCGAAGAACCACCGCGGGTGCTCGAATGGATCTCTCATGGAGCGGTTATTTCGTTCGATCACTCGACCCGATCCGAAGCTGATGGAATTCAATGGAGAGGAACGCTCCTCGCGGCATTGTTTCTGTGCCTCTCAATCTCCTTAACCCTTTAAGGCGTGATGACCGAACACGAATATCGTGCCACGCTCTCAGCCTCCAATGCATCGCGCCTAATAGCGATGTTGTTGTATCTTATAGATAAATTTAAGACTGGTAGATTTAATTCTCATCATACGTTGGCATTGGATGCAATTTCAATGAGCGATAATATCATTCGGATTTTCAATTAGGATAAGATATGATATCACTTCCTTTTTAAACCTACAATATTACATTTCCTTATGAAACGTCGTTTGTTAAGCAGTTACAGTAACTAATATTTGCAATATACAAAAGGCTAAAAGGTGTTATCGGTAATTTCCGTTCCATCATAATACTTCTTTTTCTTTATCGCAAGTACTAGAATTGCCCATGTATCAATCCGCTTGAATATCTGATTGCATATCCTAGATTGATATGCGGCTCACATGAAACATCCCAGAGTGCCTCGTAGCAACGGATGGATGAAGCCATTAGTTGCACGTTGCGTGCAATCCGCATTCAAAGGAATCCCCTCGATTTTCAACCATATCCACTGCAATGTGATTATTGCAATCGAGCAAAAAAAGAAAACAAGATACAAGTGTACAATAGCTTTCTACGAGAATACCTAATATTTACCTAAATAATTAATCACTATGTATCAGAAAATATCGGTATGCAGAGAGCCGTTTATAATATATTGCGTGCGAATATTTTAATAATTGTCAGCAATACTAATAATCATCCGCTATCTATCGATTCGCGAATTCTTTACTAAACCCCGCCTTACGACACGGAACTTTGCCTTACAGAATCATCGTGTATCGAGATAATCACCGTTTGACGAGCTATGCGAACTTGAGGCCATACATGCCTCTTCAAACCACTGACTGGAAGATATGCAATGCCTCTCGATTTTCTTGCTCAGCTCAGGTTAATCGCGTGCGATCACGTTATACTCTCGTATGCATATCTGAATTTTTGTCCATGAAATTTTCTACCAGTTATTCAAATTAACTCTATTAAATAATATATCAACTTCTACATCATCCTACAGATCATATTAAAATAAAATTATCAAACATTAATTAATAATTTGTGTGTATCAAAATGAAAAAATTTCTCTGATTATGCAAAATTAATTATAAATTATTTTCTACGCACTGTTTTGATTATGACAAACTTTTTTATGGACTTATTTTAAAAATTTCAATGGTTTATTCATGAATGTATCTTGTTTATCGAATTTTCTCTGCATTAAATTCACGTTGAAGACGATCTAACAAAAAAAAAAAAGGAAAACGCGCTTGCTTACTATCGCCCGTACAGTTTTTAGTGTTTGCCGTAGGAGTTAGGACATCGAACATCTCTTTGCAAAGATACGCTTCATCCGGTGTGTTCCCCACTGTTTCAAGCAAGAAAAATGTTCAGGGATGCGCCGACTGTGTTCTTCACTCTTTTGATTTTAACGTCTGTTTGCTTACTATTTCCTGAAACATGTTCCAGCGGGGACGGACTGGATGCGTTCGATTTTTTCCATAGCCTTATGCAGGGTCGCGATGACGGTTCCATTAGTCGTGTTTACTCGGGACTGTCAGAGCATTGGAAAACGTATAGACTAGCAAAATACGAACCATTCCGTAGCAGCTTTAAGATAGCACACAAATTGTGTACAGCGGTTCGTCTTTATAGAATTGATTAAATAAAATTGCAATATTTCTAAACCATCTCCAAATATAATTAAAAATTTGAGAAATTTCTATTATAACAGATAGTCGCACAGATGTCCATCTCGTATTGATTAAGTCCAAAAACACGCAATAATTCATTATAGCAAATACATATCTAACAATATATATGTAAAAATATAATGCGCAATTCTCTTCGTGTAATTATAAGGTTTTTATAATCAAGGAATATCATATATAAATTTTATAATTAATCAATTAATCAATTGTTTCAGGTCACGGTTACTAGCACAACGACGACAAGCACGAACACAGTCCATCCTAGTGTAAATGATATGGATTGGTTCGCCGGTGTCGCCGAAGAGGAATTGCTATATTACACCGGCGTCGGCAATGACGTCGATTCCTTATGGGCTGTCATTGGGAGTTTTGTACCGCCGCCACCTAGGCCACCTTATCTACCCGAGGAGAGCATCGCCACCGACGGGCTCACCACCTGCGACTTGTGTTCCTGGGCATGGAGAAATGATAGGCATTCTTTCTCCCTTGATGGTACTCTTGGTGAGTCTTACATTTTTCACAGTATTAGAATTTTTTATCGCCTTCTTTGTCTGCCTTCGGACGGTATGCCGCTTGATTTAGTCGCGTATTACGTAAACAGTTAGAAAAATAATAGCGTTTATCTCCGTCCCAGCATTCTGTCTTACACAGTTATCTTTGAAATATTTTGACTTTGTCGAAATGTTTTAATTAAGTCTGCATTAAGTCATTCGAACGCGATTCAATCTTTATCAGGCACGGGTGAGAAGTGCTATCGAAATGGTTTGCTTCATCGGTGAAGTAGTACGACATGCGTCAGAGACTACGCTCTGTCGGTTTTTCTTGTCATCACTTCAGCTAGAAGTTCTCAAAGATGACGAGTGGTCGTTTCGAGCGAGCCATGCATCTGTCCACACCAGAACCGGATTATTCTTCGCATACATACTCGACTGTGTTTGCAATGTGTTTATTCGTCAAACAGCTTTTCCTGTCTAGTGCGTGCTTCAGGATTCGGGCATATCCCTCTCGAATAAGCGTCAACGATGTCCGTTGTAACGATGCTGTGAAATTCCTACTCATCACAAAAACCCCGGGACCAAACTTGCCAGATTCTCTCTTAATTATCGCTGTGATCTCGAGATGTACAGCAAACTGTTACTTCACATATTATTTCAACATAATTACACCCAAAAAAAAGAAAGCAAAAGCATTAAACTGCGTGTTTTTTTGTTAGAGTTGTAAATGTTGATTATACTTGGCAGCAGCTGACGGTAGAAGTTGCAAGTATATACACGCACAACGGCTTATGGCCAATAATGAGATCATTTCAAATCTTTATTTCTCACTCCGCAGGAAGTTTTATACGAGGATTTTCATTACTTTAGATTGCTTCAAATCAAGGGTTGGATACAGGAAGGACGTTAGCGCGATCACGAAAAAGATCGCTATTAAGAACGCACGATGTGATCGTCTTAAGCACGTTCATTGGCCATAATGATATAAACGCGAACATGGCGCGCATAAGTGTGCTGCACCTTTTGCCGGACATCTGTCACTCGAATTTAATTATGAGCATAAAATACATTTTGCACAAATCTCATAATAATAACACATCTTTACTTCCGATCAACTGTTGAAAATTACGGAAGAGTAATACTATCATACTCAACTAAATATATTAATGTAATTCCGATTGAACATCTCTTATTAAATTTGTTCTCGCAATGAAGCAAATCAAAAGTAATGAAATATACCGACATCGGTGCGAGCGCATTGCAACAATTTTCGACTGTAAAAGAATTCGACGGCCCTCCCAACATTTTCTATTGGTAAGATATAAACTGTAAGGGATAATTCGAGTACTTTTCTCTCGCAACGTAGGCCGACCTCCACATCCGGTCGGCATGCTCCGACCAATCAGAAACATGCCGGTCCCGCTCCCATGGCTCTCCCCTTTGGGATCGGCGTTCGCACGTACGCACGAAATGTACGGGAAGGTGTACGTAAGTTTCTACATCGTGACACGCGGGACTTCCCCACTCCTCCGGTGGGCCTCTTCGGGAGCATCGTCCCTTGACTCCGCTTCCTCCCGCGGGCCCCATCGTGCGGGCACGCATTATCGCCATTACCATGAATTCCCGCAGTTATTACGCCTCTGTTGCACCGCCACCAAAATGGCGGCTGGGTGCATCCTACCGTGCAAGGAGGACGCACTCCTCGTCTGCTCCTCTTTTTATTGTGGCGCCTGCACCGCCGGCATGTCGTGCTACGTTATACCGCTCGACAATTAACGTCGAGAATGGCGGCGGTCGATGGTAGGGATAATTGACCCTGTCAGGCCTATGACAGCACTTTTACACTACTACATGATTCGCCGGGTCGATCTTCTCATATTTTATATTTTTTTTTAGTCAGATAGTTGTAGCGTATTTCCGGCCGATAAAAGCCGAGGGTAATAGAGCCGAGGGTAATATTAGATTCAAATCTAATCGCCGCATTTTATCTCTTTTGATCACTTGAGCCTTTGTTTCGGATGACTATAAAATCATTCGGCATAATGCAAATGCAGTCGGAATACCGAGAACATTATGAGTAGCAGCTGTGTAATCATTTATAAACTTCGGATAAAATCTATTGTTAGTCATCACACCATCGTTATACTAATTAAAGCTTAATTACAATCATGCTAAAACTTGTTTTACACTTGAACAAAAAGTTCTTTGTTCTATTATCTTCATAAATATATATGCATCATATATTACACACTTGCGAGAAGCGAGCCGTGTTCTTACGTGTGAGACGAGACGTCGTCGCCAAATCGTAAAGTATGGGCGCACGAGTAGAACCCGGCGATAAATAAAGAAAATAGAACCGAGGCGAGAGAATGGTGCGTTGGGGGCTTCAAGGAGGTTGGCAACGGCGGTAATCATCGCGTCACTTCCCATCCTTTACGACGTAATAATTACGAGATCGCGCCTCTTACTCTCGACATGATGCAGGCCCGTGCTTGTCGACGAGGAAAGACAACGAGGAAGGCGGGAAAGACGGAGCCTAAAGAAAACAGAGGAGAGAGACGGAGAGCGGACTTTTTTAATGCAAGTTTGCAAGTATCTTTCGGTCTTCCGCCTCGTGTCGACATAAGCCGCACGATTTGGCGTGACTTCAACAGCAAGCGACTACTCGTACATTTCGCACTTGGAAATTTGCGCGAAACTTCATTAACGCTCAACGAGGGTGGTATTTGTTACGAACGATGAGTAAAAATGTTTCACACAAAACGCCAGTGAGAGATTCATAAACACAAGAACGATTAATTATCGCGCCCTTAAGGAATATTCTACCCAGAGAAGTGGATTTCAAGTTAATAGATAAGTAGTCGAGTATTTATTAAGTTGTCATGTACGCTATGCTAAACATTCAAATTGAACATTTATAGGAAATTAAAAAATTCCATAAGATACTTTAAATATATTCACAAACTTTCATGAAAAAGATAAATATAGATCAGAAGTGCAGATCAAAGTACGAAAAAATTAAATTTCCATTAGAAATTTAAAAATACTTTCGTCCATTTTTGTCTTCTATTATGCTAGAAATTTCATGTTTCAAAGCCGTTAGTCTTAGCGCTTTGCGCCGAATATGAATCGATTTAATAAGCCGCGACGCGTAACGGCGTGTATAAATCGCTAGACATTAATTACACCACGGCATTATGCAAACGTTGCACAAAGCGATTTCCGAAGACGTAAAAACAATTGCACAAAATTGCAACACGCAAAGTTGTCGACCTCACATGTTTATCGATCTATAACGCGCTACAATGTTTCTTAATATATCTTTCATGAATATAAAAATTAATTCCTATCCCAAGTAATTAATAATCATTAAAAAATCAAAAGAATTAGTCAAATTCTTTCTAGACATATTAATCTGTGGAATAATTCAACAATACTGTAAATCTGGCAAAAAAAGAGTATTGTATTCATTATTCAAAAACATTTTCGAAAACTTAAAGTATTTTACGGAGTTTCTTATAAACCTTCGATTTAATATCTAACATAGCGTATTTGACAACTTAATATTATTTAAAAAGTAAATGCAAAAATCGATCAATCATAACGCGGAATAAGTGTACCGTTTGACATAAATTAATATCTTGATTGTACACATACGTTATGAAGAGAATAGAGAATAGAATTCAATTTGCAAAAATACGAAGCAAAATCCTTCTATCAATAATCGACGATCGTACTTCTAATTCACGCTATGTGCCCGCAAGTACATTCTACTATTTTCACGGTACGGTAACCAGCAGGTAGCCGTACTCTCTCCCGCGTATATATTCGTAGTGGACCGATATTATCTCGTTGCGTACACGCCTGGACCAAGAGAACGTAACGAGGCCTCCCTTAGTCCAACGGTAAGCATCTCCTCCGTCTTTTCCTCTTCTTCTTCTTCTCTTTCGTCGTGCTCGTTCCCCTCGCTCTTCTCGACGTCTTCCTTTTTCGACGAGCCACGGTGTTCGGTATTCGCCGCGACGAAGTAAGCACCTTCGCGCCTGTATATCGCGCGGCGCCGACGAATGCAAACGAGAACGAGTAGCGAGGAGCCTGGTGCGCGCGAACGAAAATTTCATTGGGCTAACCCTCGTGTCCCACCTTCCCGCCTCTTATGTGCTCCTGAGCCGCGCACTTTTAATCTAAGAGCCGATCTCGCCCATGTAGATTTATTGGCAGGGCCCGCGACGCGACGCGTTCGAGCAATGCGTGGGCTATCACTCGCAAGCGGCTTTTTCCCATTGCGAATTAAACGAATTCAATGTTTGTTTATCGCTAATCCGCTAAACAATAATTTTTTCTTCCATTCTTTACTTACATATTTATGAAATAAGCAAAAACCAATTAATCATTAAGGACTGCATTTGTTAAAAGAAATATGAAGAGAGAAAAATATTTAAATGGAACATCCGCGAAATAAAGCGAATGATTTAACGCCCAGTTCACCTAAAAGGATAACAATGTTTTCGTAACGTAATGTAAGCAGATTTAAACGTCGTCGCATATGTAATGTTCCTCAATTGTGTCGCCGGTATGAATACACAAGTAGATTCCATTCGGCTGATGGCAGAGATGAAAAATGATTTGCGATCTCGCGGAGAAGCGCACGTATGAATTATCGCGGGCTCCGCTAATGCCATCAGATAGCTGTCATGAAAGCGGAGAAATTATATAGGAAGAGAGGCTAAGACTAGTGAGCGTATTAATCGTGCATTTTAGTAGATAATTAATTCAACTTCAAAGAGCCACGAGTTAATTATATGTAAATAAAGATCGCCAGTGCAGATAGGCAAATCATCAATCTTGCGTGATGCGGACGACGTACTGTTATACACACATGCCGGCGCATGTGAATTATAGAAAATGGTAAATTGGATAATGGTACGTTTATTAGCCGGTGATAGTGCATTGCATCGATGCCCACGCGCGCTCTCGCAGCATGTATCGCACGATTTCGCCAAGACGGACGGCGATCGAACGCGCCGCTAACGATGATTGGTACCGAGTTAATTATCGTGTCCCCCTGTGCGTTATCTCTTTGGCAGCCTCCCCGTACAAATTACTCGAAGATTACGCGCCGAAGTTTACTTTATAATGACGCGTATTAATCACAACTAGGAAGCTGTCGTAATCTACGTGCAGCGGCTTAATCCCGGCGATCGCCAGGACACAGTAATTAGTGAGTCTCGCGGTACATTGGTACACGCCAACGTTTTCATTAAAACCGCGAGTAGAGTTTATGACATTTCATTTAGCCCGAGATATTTCACAGGCCGCTTGATTACATCTCGTGATTACACGATTCGCGTTATGAAGTCCGTTGTCGCAACCTCTTTTCGACGCCTCGCGGGTAGCAACGTCGATAAAATCTATAATGCGACGGGAAGAGATAAAATAATTAAAATATCTACCGCAAATTAAAATACCGCACTTTATATCTCCGTTATGCGATAAAAGTCATCATAAAATAAGGATCAGATAACATGTATTTATCATGTTAATCTAATTCTGGTATGAATTGCAAAAGGCACCAGAATTAATCTCCTATAAAAAATACTTTAAATCAAGATAATAAGAATTAATCTTCTATAAAAAATACTTCAAATTAAGATAATAAGAAAGAATGCTTTTATATTTATCTAGAAATGGTTAAAAACTGTTTGTTCGCTCTAATGCGTGTCGATATAACCGCGTGTCTCGCGTTTCAAGTTTTTGTTTTCGAAAACCTTTCTCTCTGAATTGAGCCGGAAGCATTAATACGACAGCATTAGGCTATTGATACGTCTACGCCATGCAATTTCCAGCGACATTTCAGATAATTAAGATTAGTACCTGAGCCGATCACTGCACCGAAGACGGCACGACACGATGGAGTCGTTCCGGAGACTTCCTTATCTGCGGCACTTACCAAACTATGCCGAACATAGTCACCTTATCTCGGCGACACGAAATATGGCGCGATACCGGAAACATCCGCGTTCCACCTGCCGATGACACCGAGCTCGTTTAGGAATGCTTGTAAAAGCACGATAGGGCCCGCCAGGAGCGGGCTGTTATTTGTCTCCTTTTTCTCGCTTCGCCTTATTTCACGTGGGAGTGTGATCGGGAGAGAACGAAAGAAGACATTAACAGCCGTCGCGTATCTCTACATTAAACGCCATAGAAATACCACTGTGTCCGCAGCGGATCAACATGAGTCGGGAGATTCGACGAACCCGGCGGCAACCCGCAGAGACCAACTTTTCCCACCCCGATCACGGCGAAAGCCATCGACCTCCTGCGCGCTGCGGTTATTTTTCTGAGAATTTTATACGAGCCACCCAGAAGTACATATCAAGCTCTTGTGCACTCGTCTCTTGACTCCTCGTCCGATAATTAGGTAAGCTTTTACATCCCAACTTTACCGTATTTGACAAGCGCCGCTACAGTCTCTTTTCGAGCACATATCATTAAGGTACCTTGTTAACAAACGACTCGTGAAAAATAAGACATATTTTGCTGATATTATAAATATTTCCACATATTTCATAATGTCTTGCTTGTTCTCAAATATAAACGCTTTTTACCGTCGCGTCGAATACGTGTACGTCGTAACGGTGACTGTACAGGTAAAGTTCAGATGACGCTTATGAGCGGACTATTGAAGTTGAGAAATAGAGTCATCAAATTACAACTCATCGATTATACGACGGACTGACTGTAACGTCAAGTTCCGTAAACGCGACAATGGCGCCTTTGTTTTCCTCCGGGCTCTCTTCTCATACACTATTAACGATAACGCGCGTGCCTCTTGAAGATTTTTAAAGACGTACCAACTATACAACTCGTGAAGTACTCTCCTCTCTTCCTCGCCCTCTGTCTTTCTGTTTCTTTCCCACTCAATCCAATGTTCGCAGAACGAGCCGCGGAAGAACCTATCCACTCGATTCTATTCTTACGCTTTTGCCCGACGTAGGTACAAACCTGACGTTGACGTGTACCAAGTGCCTTCGAGCGGGTTTCTCGAGTTCAGGGTTGATATGGAGTGTACAAGCGAACGATTCCGTTAACTAAGCCCCGTCTGTAGAAGCATAGAGTATTTCTCACGAACAGCCACTGGGAATAGCTGACTAGCTGTCTAAAAGAGATTTCTCGCTTATTAATGCGCGCCTGGATGCCATTAATATGCCAAAAATTCCGCTCACAAAGATAGATATTACATGATAATTATGACAAGACAAATTATACATAGTTACATTAATTTATACATTTGGATATCGATATGTTTTATATAAATATTTAATTATTTCGATGTGTCTCTGACATTAAATCAGCTTTTTCTGACATTTAAATAGAATTTTAGTTATTTTGAAATTATTTAATTTGATTCTATCAAGATGTTTTCTAACTCATTATCGGCAATATTTCTGTCGCAATTACGAATACTATATATTCTTGATACTTCTGATACCAAATTATAACAAGATACTCTATATAGAGAATTAATACATTTGCATATATCTGCGTTTCGAACTATGGAACCATTTCGGCATTTGTAAAAGTAATAGAGATATTTATCTCCATTTTATTGAGATGTCTTATATAATCGCGTAATCAGCGATACTTTTGCTATCGCGATTACTATCGTTGTTTCTGATATCAAGAGACACGGTAGTGTCTCGCGCCAAGTTCACGCGCAGCGCAAGACCGACCGTGTATCTTTACGCGAGCACATGAGCTGATAGAAGTCGAGATTTTCATATCTCAATAATGCGTGGACCGATCGAATTTATAATAGGCTCAATCGATAGAGCACATGCGATTTACATAATAAAAGTATCTTTACTTTTTTTGTACATGCTTTCTAAAAAACTATATTAATTGCCAAAGTTTGCCAAAGTCGAAATATGCCGAAATCTATGTAAGTCTTGGTCGTCGTCGTCGTCTGTTCGTCATCCTTCTCTAATATATAAGTTTTTCCTTTGTCAACTAGAAGCATCAAAATGCGACATGGTTGTCCTTTTCTACATCCCGTGAAATGTCAATTCCCGCATAAGAGCGTCTTTTTTCTTTCCTTTCTTTTTCTAAAAGATGTCTGTCCTTTTTCAACATGGCGGCGCTCAGATCTGTCAGCTCGCAGCTTTGATGACACTAATCACATTGATATAATTAATATCGGTCGTAAAATGTATATGTAACGTGTTGTGGAGACGAATAGAGATAGTGTATATCAAAATAATAGTATTCTTTATAAAAAAAATTTTTCTCGTCTTGAAGTGCAGAAGTGTAGCAACACACATGCTGACAACACTCTTAAAGGGAACGTTCACAAGTGTCCCCTCCCGATTTGATTCTCCTTGAAATATGTTGTAAAACATACAATTTGAGAAGACACGTATTTTTTTATAGCGGCCCTAACTCAAATTTAAAGGGTGAAACACCCTTTTGAAAAAAACGAGTTTTTCCTTTGTGTGTAACTATCGCCAAAACCGTAGGAGATATAAAAAAATGTTTCAAGTAGAAGTTGTATGGCTTGTAATGGGCTTTATAACTGTGTAGTTGGATTTTCAAAAATGTAATTTTTTTTAATTTACTCTTACCCCTTGGTATTATTTTTTCGAATTTCAAAATTTTTGTAATGACAAAAGTTGTAGCATTTTTTACGCTAAATTCAACCATATATGATTTTATTATGTTCCGAAATCGCATCTTTCAAAAATAAGTCATCAGTATCATATTATATGCGTCGCGCTGCATGACGCATTGTTTATACCGCACTTGTGTTGCGCAATAGTCGTTAAATAAATATAAAAATGACATGTTATCATATATTTAAGGAAGAAAAGTTAACTAAAATTGTTGCTAAAGCATCCCTTCCACATTACACTCTTATAGATAATCGCTGCATTTCGTATGCAGCGCGTTGTCATATACAAGTTAGCTATCAGCGCATATTACACTTTGAAGTTTTGCTTGCAGTGACCACGGGAAAATAATTTATGAAACGAAAACAGTGAATGAATCAATCTATTCAACATATATCCACCCTGACTCTACTCTCTTGGCCCGACTTGACTGACAATGAATAAAATTCTGTACATACTCTTTTTCAATAATTTTAATATACTGCGATATATTCTACATACTATTACATTCTATTAAATTATTACGATTTTTTTAAACTATGGTATATAAAATCTTGAAATATAAAATGTATATTATAAGTATAATTATAATATATTGATACAATAAATAAGCTTTTATATATATATATAAGCTTATTTATATATATATTATAATTATACTTATAATATACATTTTATATACCATAGTTTAAAAAAATCGTAGTAATTTAGTGGAATGTAATAGCATGTAGAATCACAGTATATTAAAATTATTGAAAAAGAGTAAACTGTACAGAATTTTATATTTTATTTCATTCTCAGTCAAGTCGGGCCAAGAAGGTAGAGTCAGGGTAGATATATGTTGAATAGATTGATTCATTCACTGTTTTCGTTTCATAAATTATTTTCCCGTGGTCACTGCAAGCAAAACTTCAAAGTGTAATATGCGCTGATAGCTAACTTGCATATAACAACGCGCTGCGCACAAAATGCAGCGATTATCTATAAGAGTGTAATGTGAAAGAGATGCTTTAGCAACAATTTTAGTTAACTTTTCTTTCTCAAATATATAATAACATGTCATTTTTATATTTGTTTTGCGACTATGCACAACACAAGTGCGGTATAAACGGTCATGCAGCGCGACGCATATAATGTGATACTGATGACTCATTTTTGAAAGATGTGATTTCGAAACATAATAAAATCATATATGGTTGAATTCAGCGTAAAAAATGCTACAACTTTTGTCATTACAAAAATTTTGAAATTTGAAAAAATAATAACAAGGGGTGGGGGTAAATTAAAAAAAATTTCATTTTTTGAAAATTTAACTACACAGTTATAAAGTCCATTACAAGCCATACAACTTCTATTTGAAATATTTTTTTATCTCCTACGGTTTTGGCGATAGTTACACACAAAGAAAAAAATCGTTTTTTTTTCAAAGGAGTGTTTGATCCCTTAAATTTGAGTTAGGGCCGCTATAAAAAAATACGTGTCTCCTCAAATTGTATGTTTTACAACATATTTCAAGGAAAATCAAATCGGGGGAGGGGACACTTGTGAACGTTCCCTTGTTAGTATTCTGTAGTTAGTGGACAGAAAGTGTACTTTGTGCACATTGGTGGAATCGGCAGGTATGTAATGTTTATAGAGAAGAAATGTCTAACACTTGGATTGAAGCTGACGATACGCTAATTAAAAAAAGACAATGGCCTAGAGGTGCTAAAGATGTTTTTGTCATTCTTACAGAAATTTTATCAAAAGTAATCTGTTTTTATATATGAAAAAACGCAATAACTTAGAAATACAAATGGTTTTTTATACCCTTTTTATGATCACTAATAATTTTCTTATAAAACATGTTGTAAAATATAAAAAAAAATTATTAGGTTTGTATAAATTAAGATTTCTATAATCAAAAAGAGGATTGTCGTATTGAAAATATGACGGGAGTGATGGTGGGATATTATTACCATTATTTTTACTAAAAAAAAAGAATCATATTTATTAAAATTATTTTTACTAAAAAAAAGAAATGATATCTCACAAAAAAACCTTTTTTTTTAAAAAAGGTAAAAAAAGGGCGCCAAGTACACGCCTTGTTATATTAAAAAAAAGTTTTCCTCATAAAAAAACCTTTCCAAAAAATTGTTTTTTTTTTTAAAAAGTTTTCCTCATAAAAAACCTTTTCAAAGAACTGTACTTTCAAAAATATATTATATTAAAAAAAAGTTTTTCTCACAAAAAACCTTTCCAAAAAAAGTTGTATATATCATAAAAAACTTTTCAAAAAGATTGTATTTCCAAAAATATATTATAAAAAAATCTTTTTAAAAAAATTATATATATTTATTATAAAAAACCTTTCCAAAAAAATTGTACTTTTAAAAAAAGTTGTATATATTAAATAAAAATTTGCTACATATTCTGTCTATAAAAGAGGTGATATCAGAAAATGACGCCAAGTTTAAATAAAGAACCTTTCAAAAAAAGTTGCATGTATATCTAATTATTTATTTAAAAATGATATTTATGTTTATATCTAGTTAATTCTTTTTAAGTATACTTTTTAAAATAATTGCATTTGTATCTAGTTATTTTTTTTATATCTGTATCTAGTTAAATAAAAAAATTTTTCAAATTTAATCAAAATAAAAAAATATTACAAAATTTCGCAAAAAACTTGGCGCTGCTATAAAATAGCCTTAAAATATTATTATATTATACATCTTAAAATATTATAGAGCAATGAAGGCTATTAAAATATTATTATACATCTTAAAATATTATAGAGCAATGAAGGCTATTTTATAGCAGCGCCAAGTTTTTTGCGATTATATAATCATCGTGACTATTGTCGGCGTATGGATTGCATCGTGCAGCGTACTGGTACCGTTTTATGCCTCCGGGTAAACGCTCGGATCCTTCGATTACGGCGGCATCGACGTCTTCGGAGAGCTGCCAATCAAGGCGCGATCGTACTCTTCTCGAAGGGCAGATTTCAGATCTGAGATCGACCGATGCAACCTGAATGCGGCGTTCGATAACCCCGCAGCTAAATGTGACGTTTGACTACGCACGAAGGACAATGTCAAGCCGGCGAGATTGTTCAGATAAACGCGTCATTAAAACGAGCTTCGCAAAGCTTAGCGTGACTGAATACATCTCTTCCGCATATCTGTGAACTTCCAATATCTACGATAATAATTTATCGTATCACTTTTTTTTAAGATTCCGCATCGTGAACAAATAATTTAATGTAGCACAAGTATATCTGCTATAACAATACGATTTAAATCATCGTGAAACCTGCACAATTAATGATTCGAAAATGAAAGAACATTGATGATCAATTAACTCGGCGAGTTCAACCATTTCGCTTAAATACGATTTCTTCCGCGCAGTCCGATGACGAGGATGAACTTAAGAACTCTCGCTCCGTAACGAGCGGTTCTGTAAAGTGTTGATAATTGATATTTGATCGCGTGCCAAGCCGGCAATTAAATGCTTTCAGGAAGCCGCGGCGGCGGCTTCATGGTCTTTTTATCATGCGCGTCGACCGAGAAAAAGAGAGAAAGAGACGGAAAGAGAGAGAGAGAGTCCAAGATGAAGCGCGCGCATATACGTGAAAAGACAACCAACTGTCTGACTGTCAGTCCGTCTGTCCCATCGGCCACACCTTCGCGGACAGACGGACGAAGAGAGACGTACCGTGGAAGAGAGTATCGCGGCTGGTGAACCTAGATGGGATGACGGATAACTCGGCCGATCGATCGTTCACTTGGTGATGGATCTGTTCTCGACTATTCTTTATTCCCGGCGTTCTGCCCTGCTCCCTGTCCCTCCCTCGCCGCGGGAGTGCCGATTCGAGACACAGCGCGTACACCTTACACGCATTTTCAATCACGATCTACAATCCAAACTTGTACGGCTTTATCCTGATTATAGGTCGCAGATAACGACCGAGGGACGGGCGGCACAAGGACCTTTTGATATCGAATTCTATCAAACTTCACCGCGTTCGTAATATGAGGATCCGATAATGACGACGTAATAGCAGCGTGTCCCTCGCTTCTTTACCGTCAGCCCGGTAGGCATTGAATTTGGATCCCGGCGGATTAGAATGACGTAATCCAGACCCTGCATTGGGATTGCTTATATTTTGCAGATCGTTAGGCCGCGTCCGGATGAATAATTCAGCAGTTCTCTTAATCCGAAATGTCATCATACAACCACGCGCGAATCTTCCTGGCCGCAGCAGCATTTTTTTTAAACGTATCTTTCGCTGGCACATTTTATATGCATATTCAGCCGGATGTCGATTAGTTAACACGGCGGTAGAATGAGTCACGATTGCGTGATTTTTTTTACATTCGCTAGGTCATCTATCATGGTCATCTATCTATGGTGTTATTTTTTTAACCCCGTATTAACTCGTTACTGCCGTTAACTAAATTAATGGGGGGTCAGAAGTGTCTACGTGCGTCATTAAAAATGTCCGAGTGGCATACATATGTAAGTCGCACGTCTCGAAGGCGCAATCGTCACGAAATGATTTACCTATCATTATCGCCGCATGTTCTTTCGAATCTTAACAAGAGTTCGACAGACGATTAGCAGTGAAAGTCTTGCAACGTGAATTATGACGTGTCCGAGAGATGTGCGAATTTAACACGCGTGGCGTTTATTCAAAACTACATTTGATTTTTCGTTATCGCAGTAAAAAGTTACAGCTTGTCATTATAATAAAGTTACGGAATGAGTTTAATAAATCGAAGAAAACAGGAAATTTGTGTAATATTAATATTGTATAAATTTTATACAATTGTGGAAAAAATTGCGCCATGAAAAGTTAACATTAAAGTAAAGAAACAAGATCTATACCTACATAAAATTGATGAGCAAATGACTAATTTAAGATCTTAGACTGTGATGTTTGATGATATCCGAAGAAGTTTGGTGATGATGAAGATAGAAGGATAAATATTGACAGGACGTTTCGTTAGTTTGGAATACGATCTGTTTACAGGACTTAAGAGAGCTAAGCACTGAGATTAAATATCTTTTGACATCCAAACAGCCGGTTAATCTACGCGAGCGAGCGCCTTTCTTGACCCTTCCAACGTACATGTACTTGAACTCCACCTCTCGAAAGCTCGTAAAGGTCAAATAAAAGTGATTTGCAGTGGATTAAACTGTGTCTAAATCTTCAGCATTATTGCTTTTTTACTTGAATGTTTACTGCTTCATTTCACGGCGTCGCTTCGCTTGATGGAACAAAATTATAAAATCTTTTCACACCATATCTAAAGATTATTTTGCTTCATTTATATTCGTGTACAGCGCATCTCGCGAATTAGCAGCGGAAAAGTAATAAAGATAACGACGACCGTTAAGCGGACGACATAATGGTTGAAAGAACTCGATGTATTTACGCGCATTTATAAAGAGATGTCTTATCAGGCTTACTTTATATTTTAGCCGGTAGCAGGCGAATGTGAGTAAGAGATTTGAATATATAATGAATGCTACGAAACCGCAGGTATATTGAGCCATCAGACGAAACAACGTTCCAAACGATGCTTTTAAAATCTTTAGTCACGCAAGTTTTATTTACGAGCGCCCAACCAATTTTTCGAATAACCACAAGACATTTAATAACATCATGTGTGGCGGGTTTTCTTACGCGCGCGCCGTGACAATAAAAAATTCTTAATAATGCAAAGAACGCGACAGATTTGTCGGCTGTTTTCACATTCTACCCAAGCATCTTTCAACATTCCAAATTTATTAAAATTCTTCGACAATTAATAGAGACTAGCATCGTCAATTTTTTACCCATGAGTTTATGCTAGTTAAACAATCAGAGACAACCAATTTTAAAAAATCCAATGTCTTATTCATCTTTTATTATTCTATATATAAAAAATTATTTTTTCAACGACTATTCTTACTATTGTACAAATTATTTATACTATCTTGCCAAATGGATAAACTTTTGAACTGCATTACTTTGTGTTGTAATTTTTATGGGCTATTTTCTTTTTCTTTATCCCGCATTCTTCCAAGCCATTGACAGATACAAATAGCGCGGTTAAAAGCAAAAACGCACACGCAGCACGGCGAAGTAACAAATAACGCGCGTAAGGGGAGAAAAAGAAATCAGCAGAAAGTACCGCGGGGTAGCAGATAAAACCCGCATTGCGAAACCAGATCAGCATTGGCTAAGCGGTTCCACGAAATCCAAAGCGCGACCAATTAAAATTTGCGGTGGCGATGACAGCGATAGAGGATGACGGCTCAATTATCACAACAACATAATCATTTGACATATACAAAGTGTCTCGAGTTTTACGTATTTTTATTCGACGAACAATTTATAGTTGTTTCTCCATGTCAGAAATATTAAAACATAATTTTTTTTAATTACCTAATAAAAAAAATTCGAATAAATTTACATTAATTGAAATGCATACAGATGACTCATGTTGTTTATCTGATCTCGAACGGTTTTTATTTAAATCAAGTTAAAACATAAAGTTTAATTATATAGAGTTATAGACACTCATATAATAAAATTAAATATTAACAAATCGCGAAAAAAATTAGGACCAACCGAATTTTGCTAATTTTCACTAAAATTATTCCGATCGGTCTGTAGAGAAAGTATTGGGATTGTGAAACAGCCTATATATAAGCATGCACAATGTCATTGCAAGGAAGACTGAAAGACCCCTGGAGCGCCCGGCAAGCCTCGACGTGCCATATAAATTATTATTGTTAATGGCACACTTATCGGCGGTATATCGCATTGTGAATACCGGGAAGCACGACATTGAGTCGATCCGTCCGATTCGTGGTAAACCACCGACTCGCACTAACATCTTATTCAACCAGTTCGAACCATATCCGTTTCGGCCTTCGCATCTCCAAAAGATAATAAAGACACAATGACTGTATTGCTAACTAAAATTATTGTTAAAAACTGTTTTAATATCATAAATATTATAATAGCATTAAAAAAATAAAAAAGTGGAAAATTTAAATATTATTTACGTCAGTTTTGTGTAATTAAAAAATCTTCGAAAATCTTTCTTTGATACTGCGATTTTGCAATTATGATTCTTTTTTTATATTAAGATACTATGCAATAATTTCCAAAATATTTTTAACTTGGTAAAGATAAAGATATAAATAACATTTTAGAATCGCTTGCACGATGTCAGCGAATGAATTGGCAATTATATCTCATCGTCTATGATAATTTTTTAGAGAGAGAGAGAGAATTGCCCAAAACAACGTCATTGAATATACCCGAGTCGAAATTTAGCGTCTCTTTTAATGCTCATACAGCCTATATGAACCTATTTTTACGGAATTAGAACCTAGAACTCCTCTTTTAAAACTTGATCTCCTATAATTTGATGTTGAAATACTACTTTAAACCTATAGAGCCTCACAAAATAGATTGTATTACTGCGAGAACTCCTCCATTAAACCTCGAACTTTTATCTAGTATATATATGTATATATACTAGATAAATTCGACCTATAAAAGTTATTATAATGTTTAATCATAAAGAAAAATATTTAATTCGTTGCATTTCCAACTTTTATTAATATTGATACCTTTCCGTTTCCTTCTTCAAAATAGTGATATGATATCTGAAAAAGATTCAGCGCAAAAAAATTTTTTTAAATTAATTTTTTTATTAAATGTTAACTATTTTAGATGTACTCGTTAAAATTCAAATAAGAATGAAAAACTATACGAGCAATATGCATAATGTGGTTGTATTTTGATTATTGCTTTATTAAGTGATACAATATTATCAAACGTTTCAGTCTTAATTTGGACCTTTTTCTGTATAAATATTTCTGTCTGAACTTGTTTTAACGCATGTTAACTATACTTAATAATATACTCTTAACTATATGTATTACATATACTTAATAAATAATATTTAATTCAATAAATATTATGTAATGTTTTTAGTATCTTATTTTATATTTAATATCTTAATTTAATATTTTTAATATAATCACAAAGGTATATGGATTTTCAGCACTAGTTTTATGATATTATCAAGAAATTCTAATGATTGCAAAAATCTTCACAATAATAAAAAAAATTACTAACTATATAATTTTAATTAATGATAATTTTTAATAACATAGAATTTTTAAAAATATTAGAAATTAATACTCAATAGTTGAATTTTGATATTATATTTTGATATTATCAAGAAATTTCTAATAATTACAAATTTTCAAAAGATAATAAAATTCAACTAAATGGTATTGATTAATGATATTTTTAAATTGTATGCTATTAAAAATTATCGTTAATCAAAATTATAGTTAGTATTTTTCTTTATTGTGGACATTTGCAATCATTAGAATTTCTTGATAATATCATAAAAGTAGTGCTGGCAAAAAGGAATCTATATATTTTCAGGGTCTAAAGCGGGTCAACGGAGGGTTTTAACTAAACCCTACTTTGAAGCTTTAGCAGGAAAAAAGGAAATTTCGGACATATTGTAGCGCCAAAGTAGGTGCTATTATATACATACGATACAATGCATAACATCTACTTTGACTCTCTTATGCCTACCTCAAAATAAAAGATTAAGGTTCAATATAGGTGCTAAATTTCGACTCGGGTATTAATAAGATAAAAAGTGTTATATCGAAATTTATTGGAATATATCTTTACCTATCTGCGAGCCGCTTCGAATCTCTCGTATAATGAGAAAACATGAATTCGTGAATTCGAATAGTGGAGGAAATCGGATTTAATGATAGCTATTAGCACCTTGAGTGTTCGATGCACTCTCGAATTGCTGGCGGCTAGGAGATTAAAATCCGATGATGAATGACAACCATTTTCGAACAAAAACCTAAGAGAAAGTTCAATGAATTGCCATCATGAGTATAAGATCGCAAGCAACTTTTAGTAAGTTTCTTCCTTATATAAGAAAGATAAGAGAAAAGATACACACATAACCCATTTCGGCGCCGTCTTCGCGCGTGTGTCCATTTCTTTCGAGACGCGTAACCTCGCGCGAGCTTCTTTGCCGCGCCGAATCGTTCTTTAATGATGATTAATGAATAAGGTGCCCGTATTTCGTTCTGCGTTTATGTTACGTAAAATCCACTTCCGGTAATTAGCTAAACCGTCTGAAAACCGACGGATCGTGGGTGCGGAATGTTTGCCACGACGACCGTCGTACAATCGTACAAGCGTTTATAAATCTTGCAATGGCAATCGCCGAATCTGCTCTTGCGACACAAAGGGCGAGTGTAATTCATGACTCGTGTGCGGCGTAAATGCGTCGAGAAATAACAGTAACGGTAACTCGTTTGTCGTGTATCTTATGTCCAGCATTGATTGTAGAATAAACCGAAGCGCGTATAATAATGATTCACAAAAATGACAGAATATTGCCGGAAGACGTAATGGCGTTTGAAACAAATAGCGCATTACACGCCATCGGCGCAATTTTTCAAGACGGTTGAGAGGCGCGTATTTATCGCGGAAAGAGTATAATTACGGTAAATCTCTAATTACGGCGGTCGAAGGGCGAGATACAAGGGGTATACAAGACGTACAAACGGAGAGGAAGTTCTCGGGCAAAAATAATGACAACTCGCTGTAATTACGCATATTGAACCGCGGCATAATTTCACAACGGAGGGAGAGAGCGAAAGGGCACTCTCGCTCGGCGTTCAAATTGGTCGTGTCAAATATTCGTTGTCAGTCCACCAGTTTTTATCCCCAGTTCGCATGCCCGTATACCGTAAATAATGCAGATTGCAGCGGCCTCGCTTCAAAGCAAGAAGAGTGACGACAGAAAACCTCGCTTATCTTTCGAATAAAAATGGTAATCAAAACTTAAATTATATCGCTATGCATAATCGATAAGAACTTTGTACGTTATACGTATAATAATAAAGATATTATATCGACATGTTCTCCGATCACCATCAAGTCTTGTCCAATATAACAATTCGGGGACATCAAAGATAATTAGAGTGAAATATCTTGTACTCGTGCATGTCATTCAATACGGCCCGGCTCATCGATCGAAAGCTTCTTAAACGAGCCACGTCGCCCAAACCCGGCAATCATCGTACGTATACCTACGAGCGAGTAATTGCTTATTTGCATAATGACTGCACAAAGTGCCATCTTACTTGATGGAACGCACGGATTCCTCTACCAAACTCCAAACTGGAAATCGCGCTGAGTTACACACTTACTGGAATCTTTCCCTGTCGAAACAGAGCCGCGAAAATCACAGATGCTGTATATAACGAGCGTTAAACAAACTAATGTACCAGGAATATTCACGAGGCAAACCGGACGACGTAATGAGCCACGACGGTCGAATAAACACGAGTGTCCATACATAACCGCGCGATCGGCTTTTAATAACCGCATCGTCACCGCGATGCGAACCTTACTCCAATTTTGTTGAGTTGATACACCCCGTGTAAAACAAGATCGTGCCATAATTTACGCCGGGCTGTAGACGCGCGCAAGCGCTCGGCGAACCGTCGCGTGATTGCGCGAGCGTTGCCGGTGGCAGAGGACATATGTAAAAAACGATGTACGTATATTCGGCATCCCACGTATCCGACCCCCCACGGATACATACGAATCGAAAATTAGATCCCGAACCGGGTTGCGAAAGCCTGCGGGAGAATGAGAGAGAGAGAGAGAGAGAAGGAAAGCCCGGTTATTCGCGGGACCCGTAATTGGAGTCCCGGAATCCTGAAATACGAGGCGGTCTTTGGACCACCTGTCGGAATGGATCGCGGAACGACCTCGAGATTTTTTTACCAACAAAAAGAGAATTCGCGCAAAATATATACGACTTGATCGAGGGTGCCGGGACCGATTTAAAGAATGTAGGTGTACGACTATCGACGAAATCTAAAGAAATATCGAGCGCCACGTGAAAGCAGTTATTGACGAGGTAACGGTATGTGCGACGACCAGTCGCGGGATTCACAATGGCTGAAAAACGTTGAATTTACTGATCGGCGAAGCTTGTCGATTCCGCATACAAGTCGTTGGCATTCGTATCGCGACACGAATCCTCGCTTTTGTTGTTAACTCGTTTGAATAAATATACGCGTTTCTCTTCGCAGCAAGACTGTCGTAAAACGGTCGTAAGAAAGCGTTCATATTGTTGCAGATATCGTGTTATTTGAGGACATCCGAACTATGTATGCACGGCGGAGATCTCAAAAATGGAGTGACCAGCTTAAGCGTTGGCGTAAACGTTACGAATTTACACCACTAGTGACGACATAATCCTACATTTACCAATGCTTAAATTCCTTCCTCTTTAAAATATTTATAAGAAACAATTTTTCGTCATAAAATCAAAATCAATGTTCAACGCTTTAATCTCATTATTTGTTATAGAATATCAGGTTTTAAAATTCTACTTATATTCAAACATGAAATCTATTTATATGTATAAAATTAGTAAACAAAAAATATTATTGATCATCTTCTTGATTGATTTATGTAAAAATATGAAGCGTAATCTGCTTTGCAATATAAAAATGCGCTTAAGCAATATCAAATATTTACTACAAACGTAACAAAACAGTAAAAAAATATTAAATAAATATTATCTTTACATTATTGTACATTTTAAATTAAAAAAAAAATAGTAAAAATTTCCAAGTTATCAGAATAATAAGCAGATAAGCATCAGCCAGTATATATTTATTGTTATATTATAACTTACATACATGTTTTATGTAACATCAAGAATATGATCCTTTATCCGCGCGTTTCGATCGCAAGAGCGCATAGAATCTAATCAGATTAAACGATTGTAGAGTATCGTCTATGCGGAAAGTTACGACTCGAAGCGAGGAGAGCCCGTCGCTTCGTTCTTATTTTCGTTTATGCCTGATAGCCAATCGACCTCGAAACAGTAAAGCGATGAACGAGCGTGCACTAAACCACGGTTATGCATTAAAACCGCAATCGCGGATAGTTTGTGATGAGAGGTGAAGCAGATGTTGTGGTCAACGAAAATGATCGACTGTTCGCGAAAGCCGTGGCGGGTGATCGCGTTTTCTTCAAGAAGGAGGAAATAAACCGTACAATCACGAATCTAGAATTCAGCGTTATAAAAAATATCTTCCCAAATGAATGTGTTTGATAAAAAACAACTGACCTAGATAAAAAATAAGAAACGCATATAATATTGTTAAATCTAGTTTTTAGATCACTTAAAACTTTTAGTTGCTAATGAGACAGAAAAGCTAACAAAAGAGCTTATTAAATACGACATACAGGATGAAGAGACTACCTAACTAGCTCGGCCTATTCAAAGATCAAAACAATTTACCGAGATAACTGTAACAGAGAACTCGCGCGCGTTGGCCAGCATTAGCGTGCATTGGTGGTCAATCTCGGCGCGAGATGATTGATAACTCTCTTGTAAGCGTTATCAGCCGCAGCGTGCACGCTGTTATGTTCACGTCAGGAACGTGACGCTGATAGACGGACCTTGCCTTTTCTCCTCTCTTCCTCTCTTTCTCTTCGGCTTTCCGGCCACATCCACGCGACTTGTTGCCTTTAATTCAAAGCTACATGTCGACGTGTTAAACGCGCCCTCCTTTTTCTACTCCGTTAGTCTTCGATCTTTCTTCGTCTTTTTTATCAAAGATTTTACACTCTCTGTCGGTTCGCTCTCCATCTTCGTTCTTTCAGGATAGATTTGAAGTATGAAAATTAATGACCGAACTGTGTCAAAGCTCAACGAAATAATCTCGTTTCAGTCATATTTGTTCATTTTTGAAAGTTATGCGTTGCGTGGAATAGAAGAGTGACATTTTTGCTCGGTTACGCTTCTAGGAAACATCCAAAAAATTATGAATTTCTCTCTCTCTCTCTCTCTCTCTCTCTCTCTCTCTCTCTCTCTGCTACCTACTGTCTTACAATCGTGAAGAAGCAACATTAACGACACATTTGTATGCAGATTCAAGCACCAACTCTCGATCACGAGCGGTTGCTTCTCCCTTGGACAACTTCCTGTCTCCCTTGGAAATCTTTTTTCCATGCTCACCAGGCTCTGAGCGATTGCAGTGTCGACAACTTGAAGTACTTGTAAACTCATGCGTAGGCAGAGTCATGGCACGGAGAGCCGCGTGACAAGAGCGTAATGAATCTACCTCTCTGAACGAGCATATTTCGCTCTGGGAAGATCTCAAGATAGAAACGCTGCATCGCGGAATTTGAAAACCGCACGCGATTAATGTCGCGACGAACGAAGGAGAAAACGAAGTCATCAGCCGGAGCAATTGAAGCGCGCATTACACGTCTCTTTCGCAGATAATCCCGCGATCAGCGAGACCTAATTATCCCGTTCTCTCGTTCGCAATTCCGCGAGCGTTCGCCGCTAATCTCCATTTCAACGTTTAAATTCGCGTCGGTGAATTCCGAGGGAATCGTCGCGATTAAGACCCTGAGTAGGAGCCGATCAGAAACATTCTGTACAAGCTTAAGATATTTCGCGATAACCGACTCGTAAGAGCCGACTAATGAGCGCGGCGCGAAAAGAGAAGACCGCTCGGCGGCGCGCGGTTATCTCGCTCGAAGCTCGCGTTTCAGCGAGGGAAACGGCTATGCAAACAGCCGAGAAACTGGTCGGGAATCGTTCGGCAAGTGTGCAAGTATTTTTCGAGAGCAAAATCATCGCGCGACGGGTCGGCCGCGAAGGTTCGTCCACCGGGGAAGATCTACCTCCACATCGCCTCCATCATGCGCGCTCGCCCGCGGCTGCCTATTCCCTCGCAATAAACCCGCGGTGCGATTCTCTTAATTACGTTCGCGCGGACGATAATCTCAGGCCTCGTTAAGAGCGGTGCGCGAGATCGCTGCCAGTGCACGCCCGAGATGAAACGATTTCAGCGGGATAAGTAGGATAGGCAAGGCGCGCGGTGCGCTTTCGGTAGGTGTGCGGCAGAAATAATAGCGAAGGACGCCTAATAAACCTGCGGGTGTCCCGCTGCGCGGAAACGGGACGCGCCGGATGAGGCTGTGAGCCAATTACGGCGCGTCCGCGCGTAGCGCGCCAAGATCTCGAGAACCGATTTATACGATGCTCGTGTTAACCGCATATATGCTCGGCCAAGACCCGTGCTCGCCTGAGGAAACTACGATAATGTGACTGAAATTGAAACCGTGAGAAGCAGTCGCATTTTTTCAAAGTCACATTTCAACGAAAACAGATTTGTGCGCTTGCATTTTTCACGTTTATTACGGTTGCATGTTTATTACTTGCATTTTTCATGTTTATTACGGAAATATAGAGTTCCAGAAACTCCAAGTGGCTTTTTTCGCTTCAATAATTTTCTCATATCTGTATTTTTCATATCTATATCTAATGTTAAATCAAAAAAATTATACGTTTATAATAAAATATTGAAATATAAAAATCGTGTAGCACAAGCAGGATTTAAATTTAATTAATTTATTATTTTCTTTAATATAACAATTGTTACGTTTTTTCTCTTAAATAATATCTGCGATATTAAATCTATTCTGATTTTTTACAGAAGCTCCTGGAGAACTTGGATGGGTGCTAACTCTAGTGATAGTATCTTTAGTATCAGCTGGTATCGGGGCGATAGTGATGTTGACACTTCTTCACTGTCGAAGGTTAGTATCATTTGCATAAACGCATATCTTTCATTAGCGTAATTGAAACAATTGAATACCATCTTTTTACAATCAATTTTCGAAAAGGATTGCCAAGTTTGCCTTTTATCGAATAAAAATCAATCAAATTTAAATCCTCTAAATTGAAATCTTTGTATATAAACGTTACTCAGTTCAATCTCCACGAGGATACTTTTCTCGAACATCTCGCTGAGAAACGGCACTTCGATACGGATCGCCGCACCGACAGATTCGCGAGCCGATCGCGGTTTCGCCTCACAATCGATCGGTAGATTCTTTTAAATTACTACTTACCAGCGATACATAATCGAATGAACCAATCGACATTAAAAACGAGGATGAAAAGCTTGCTAACTAGATCAATTCGATACGAATCCGGCAGGTGACAGACTAACGGCGTGTCGAAAGGACAAGAAGAGAATGGTGATGAGAATATCGTTATAAAAGGATCACGATTGCGGTCGGATCTCGATTAAAATTCCTGGGTAGCCAGGAAACTAGAATTTTCGTGATCGCAATCTTCTCATTCTCCTTTATGAAAGATGGTCTCCCCGTGGAAGATAATTTATTAAACTTGATTACCAACTTGCATGTTTCTTCATTCGTAATTCTCACGAAAAAATGCGCTCGTGTATGAATGATTTAAAGCACACGTCTCTGATAAATTGATGATGATAAGATGATATGTGAGAGTAGTTATCGTTGATTTATGTATATCACCTAATAATACTCGTAATTTTCATTTCTTTATATAATTAATATTAAGAATTAGAAATTATATGTATAACTCTCATCACAAAATTACAAAAAAAATGCATTTTTTATGTTAAATTACTTACTGTATCGTTGCTCTGCTGTCGCCCGATGTCTCCGAAGTCTCTTCTTCTTCTCTCAGCGGTCCTTTGACACTCACACGCGTTCACACTCACATGCGGCACACGCATTGCTCGCGCGCACACCCGAATACGAAAATCGCGCGACATTTTAAACGGCACTCCCGACGCGCATTTCACTATATTACGACGAAACGAATATATTTCGTAGCACACGCACAAAATTTATCTGTAAAATATAAATATATTTACATTACAATAATATCCGAAACAATACTGTAATTATAATATATAAATTATACATATAATTGTTATCTTCATAATACGATAACTCTAAATATTTCTCAATATTTATAGAATTTTTATTTGTTTCAGGATAAAGAGCGCCGGAGGCAGAGGTAAGCAAAATTTCACGTTATGCATATTTTTTGCAAAATTTTATTGCGAAATATTATAATATTAGATTTGGGCTGATATCTTTAACGAATGTAATGAATAACAAGTCTGCATACAAAACACGGTTTGATTGTCATGCAAACTTAAACCTCCCTACAAAAATCATTCGTAAGGAGACTGGTGTATGGTTACGATTAGGCCGATCAAAGTGAAGAGAGGTCTGAATTTACTGTCGGGATACGGACTAACCCTCCAATTATGTCGAATTAACATACCGTGTTCGCCGGGTTCGCAGCGGCGCTGACAGGTCAGGTTCGAAACGATTCCCAATTATCCGAGTTCCCTACTGAGTTACCAGCTCTCGGGACCCTTCTATTCGTTTATTGCTCGTCTCTTCATCATACGTTAATATATGACGTCCATATGCACAATAATATCTCGGATATCCTTTATGAGAGACCTCACAAAAGGTACCCTCAAGAACGCGTCTCGCTTTGTCATGACATAAATTTTAAGTCGTAGAAAAATATAGCAAAATGAATGAAGATCGTTTTAAAAAAAAAAACGTCAAAATCCAATGATATGCGATACGGAAAATTGGCCGAAATCTCTGTGACATAGTGCAAATTCTTTGAGATGGCAAACTTGTAAGTAGTGTTTCAAATATATTAACATATGATGTATATATTAACGTATGATGAAGAGACGAGCGATAACTGTCTTTACACGACATTTTCATTGGTATTATGCAAATAGCGTTAATAGCGTGGTGACGTAAAAAATTGTAGGCTACACTATCTATTTGCATTGTCCTCTTATCGCGCAATGTCTAAAGTGAGTGTCAAGCAACTTCTACGGTATGTTTCCCAAAAAGAAAAAAATAGAGCAACAATCAGTCGGATCGACAAACGTGACGCTTCGAAAACGTGAGACACGCTTCTAAGGCACTGTGTCTCTTATCGAGGAATAAAAGAGATACCTCTCTCTTTTCGATGTTCGGAAGTTGGCTCACGACATCGCGGTTACATACCGTCTCGGTTCCAGACGGTGAAGGGACTCGAACGAAAAACGGACTCCGTTACGAGGACTCCATACATTAACGCGCGGTGGCCTCACGATGTACTGGCGACGGGTACGTCGGCGCAAAAGAGAAAGAGAGCAACGCCATGGCGTCGAGTGTCAGCATCGATAGGAGTTTAATTAGTTCGCATAATGCAAGCCGCTCACGGCGGTATAAACCGCGCGTGTATGTTGGCTCGTTCTCCGTCGTGCGCAGCTAAAGGATAACCAGGCGACGAGATACGACGGACGGACGGACGGACGGACGGACGGATGGCTGGGCAACATAAAGGACAGCGAAACGCGTCTAATTAACTTTCTGATTTAAAATCACCCGCGGCACGATACGATCGACGAGCGAACGGCGGCGAGTCAGCGGGCGTAAAAAGACGACGAGCGAACGGGAAGACGGAGGGGGACACCAGCGTGCTACCGCCTGGGATGCAAGGGTCACCCGAATTAATTATCCGACACTCGTTTCACTGAACCTATTGAATCACCTCTGGGCACTATCGTAAGTCTTCGTGGCGTAATTTGTGCATAAACCTCTCGTTTACCTAAATACCGAAATTGGCTCAATTACTACTCATTATTTAAAGGACACTTTCAATTTCAGACTTGAGTAATGTGAAACACATTAAAACGGTATTTAGTAGGCTTCAGAAAGTTGCAAAAATTGAAGAAAATTTTTTGGAAGATTTTTTTCTGCACTATTAATATGCATAAAATGTTGCATATCAAAAGTATTATTTGCATTTTGAAAAAGTGTAAGCGGAAAGAATACTTTACAACGTTTGCAAATTGTTGACAAGTAAATGTATATTTTATTAATGGTAATATTATTAATCTTTATTCATCTCTTGCATCAAGGTAATCGCCCAGGGTGGTCCATGACGCAATTCGTATTTGCGACCCGCAAGAGAGCGCAATTTCGTCGTTCTCGCCCCAGGGGCGATCTCTAATCCGGTTTTAAAGCGGATAACTCTCTCTCTTTCTCTCTTTTTCTTTGCTAAGAGAAGCACGAAACAACCAGGATACAATTATACGTTAAGACGCGATGATGTATTGCTACCGCTTGAAACAATAGTGGTTGTTAATCTCATAATGATACGTATAAGGGGAAATTTCTCAATGACAAAATCTTCTTTTGAAATAAAATCTTATCATATTTTTTAATTAAACCACTTATTTTTTTCTCAAAACAAAGTGGTAAAAGTAAAAAATTTTCATTTAAAAATATTCATTTAAATAAAATATATATCAAATTCGTAAGAATTTTAAAATTTCATATTATTTTCAAAATAATTTCTTGCATAAAATATTCTTAAAGGCCAATCGCATAATATTTTTAATTCATCAAGATATTGAATAATTTATTTTTGATAATACTTTCGATATAAGGTTTATATCAATACTCAAGATTGAGTCAAAATACATTGGTGTACGTGTATTTCATAAAACTTTTCATCCATTGGGGATATTTTCAATTTTACCAATACCTCTTTCGCATGTAACCACAACACTATAAAACCTATTAAATCCGTAATTTGAATCAATAGCGGCCCTAATTGAAAGTTCAACCGGAGCTCGTGAAACATAACTTCATTATGTCGATATTTTATAAAATTACGGGTAATTGAATATCCCATCGGACAAAAAATAAATTAGTGAAAGTTCGTTAATAGTACATCCTCCCGTGCGTATGGATTGCTTTAAGTGCCACCGGGCGAGTAGCGCGTTAATGGACGGCTGAAAGAGGCTGCTCTCGCGCAAAAAAGAAAGGGGGTCCATACCATACACGTTAGATTGCCGCACGATCCTCCGGATACAATGACGACCGTGGAGTCGAGTAGAAAAGGTGGGTCGAATCCGTTAATCGGCTTATCGCGCATCGACTGGAACGATATTTACGATCAGCCGATAAATAATACGTCAAAAAATCGCGATGCTTGCATGCGCCCAATATGTGCATTCTTATGCACTCAATGTACAATTAGATGCAAAATCTTGTATCGTATACAACTGAAATTCTCTAAAGAGTCAAGAGTTCTGACATATTTAATCCGCGATATTTATTTTGGCGCAATAATGAAAGAATTTACAAGCATTTATAACGGTTCTTCGTACTTGAATTTTAAACAGAGTTCATCCTAATTAACTGTATTAAGTTCTTATCATAGGAGATCTCACACGTGGCACGTCAGTGCCTAGCAGGCAGGAAGTGACTTCTACGCACATCTTTAAGCTATCTGATCGTGATGAAAGAGCGTAACATTTGCCCCCCGTCGTCAGGACATGTTCCTCGACGTCAAGGCTTTCTCACGTGTTTCCTAATTAATATTCTAGCTATCTCCCCTAATAATTTGAACTATACCGCAAATGACGCGACGCGACGGCGTGGAAGACAAAACGGATCCGATTACTCAAACTTATACTTCGGAAGTGAGAACTGTGTCGCAACCGCATAAATTTAGATGTCTTTTAGAAGCATTACTATTGCCATTTTTCACACACACAAAAATGTTCTATTATATTTATATCATTTTTGAATAAAAATTTTTAGTAAAATTAACACAGGAAAAATTAGCTACAAACGCGCTTGGGCAATAAAAACCTCGTCATGATATAGTCACGCTGGAATTTTGTCATATCTATTAAATCGCAACGAGAACTAGTTCAATGCGGTTATGAAATGACAAAAGGCTAAATCATAGTGTGTCTTATCCGCTCCCGCTATAAGTAGATTAGCAGATTAGTCGAATACTAAATTGCAGGCCATAATGGTATTCGATAAGCATAATGTAATAAATAAATGCGATTATATTTTTTCCTTCGGTGCAATCAATGAGCATCGAACAGTTTGGACATTAAGTACAGTGACAAAGTAATCACATAGTTGTAGATGTAAAAGGTCTCTCTCCTTATTATTACGGCTTTAATCGCGTCAGATCAAAATAATAATAAAAGTATACTAAATCGAGCTAATGACTTTTTGACGAAGGTAAATATTGAAGAAATAGAATACCTAGAACTATGATTATATTTTGCAATTAGCTAAGTGTTTCATTATCCTATTATTGATTATGAAATCGTAAGCTAAACACAGTTGAGAAACACAAGAAGTAAAATTAAAATCTTGTATCTCCTTTTTAGGCGTCATAATTCAAATATTTTTTTCTCAAAGATTAATCAAGCGGAGACGTTTGACCGATCGATAAATAACGGAGAATTTGATTAATCGGCGAAAAAAAACAGGTTGAAACGCGTTGAAATATTTAATTCGTAGAAATATTATGAGTGAAAGTAATCATTTATAAAAATCATGGCTATAGGGCAAACAATCTGAAAGAATTATACGAGGTTAAAGTTATGCCAAGGCTAAAGTTACCAATTACCTCATCAGATATTCCATAAAAATGTAAGGTAGCGAAAGCGAACCGGGATCGAGTAATAAACGATTTCTCTAAGCCATCCATCTCAACCGTTTTGTTAAACGTATATCTCATGACTGCGTCTTTTTCGAAGAAGTATAAATAAAATAACATCAAGATGCAGACAGCATTAAACGCATAGAAATGCAGTAACGTGATAAACGAGAACCAGTCTCTATTTCTCGGCAAGCGACAGCGGCGCGCTTTTCAAAGCGGACAAACCCTTCGAGTCCAGTGGGACTCGTCGAAGATACGCGTACGTGCGCAGGATATGAGACCGCCTTCACGACGAGAGTGACAAAGAGAAGTGAGAGTGAAATAACGGAAGGCTCACGAGATTCCCATAATCTCGTTTTTTTTCACCTCCGCGGTATTCTCATAAGCCTACTTACTGTCGCGGCGGTGCTTCTGATCTACAAATTCCGAGATCCTTTACCGTTCTTCTTCCACTCTCGGCCTCCTGCCTGCCCCCCTTCTCTCTTTCTCTCTCATCCTGGTTTTACCACCCGCCCCACCCGCTGGTATAAACCAACCCTCAGTGCGATTCTATGAGAACCCATGACGGCGCGATGACAGGCTCACAATGAGGCCATACAGAAAACAGCCGGTTTTTTTTTTTCTTCATACGCGCATGTCATAATGCGGTGATTCGGGTCGCCGTCTACATACACGAGGGCAGTATTTATATCTACGCATGCGGAACTATACACGCGGCCGTAACGTATCGGAATTCGGAGCGACCTCACCTGGCACTTCACGTGCTTCGCCGCGAGAAACGCATCCCGTAGATTTTAAGATGGGTCCTGCGGTGCGGAAGGGTCGCGGGTACCCCGAGAAACGCGAGCCAGTGTAACCCGAGCGCGACTTTCGCGTCGACGCGCCAACGAATTTTTCCAAAGCAACGAACTGTGCGTGAGAGCGTGTCTTCGCTTTTTGTTCCAGCGAGCTGCTGCGGCGTCGGTGTGGAGGATTCGAGCGTACCCGATGCCGGCGGGTCCGCGGGGACGGGTGGCACCGGCGGCGGAGTGGCCGTCATACCTGATCGGCCGCCTCTCGAATTAGACAAATTACCACCTTATCACGACGTAGCGCCTAGCCCCGGTGAGTGTTATTATGAGACACTTGCTGTCCGGCGTTTCTCATGCATATGCGTGCGCGCCGTCGAGAAAGATCGCTGAGAAATGACCGCTCGTTACTCGCGTGTTCTCGAACACGTTACCTGTGTTGTGATCGCGAACGCGGTAGCACGTCCCTCGCGCGCTGCCCATACATCTCATTTCGCTCGCCAAAGAAAATCGAGCTTACGGAACCGGATCTCGTAACTCGTTCTCAACGGCGTTTTCAACTAGCCGATAGCTCTATAAAGTCGATGTTATGAAACGCGTCTGCACCTCGTGATAAGATAATGCTGTGTGCGAACTAAGCGAAAAATTATTACACTTATTTGATAACAGCAAGCGATAGTAAAATCCTAAATTTTTATTTTTTATACGATTGTAACGCGTTGGGTGATGCTTCAACGTTGAAAGCGGAAAAAAGATTGCTCATCTCGCGCCTACTTGACGTTTTAAATCGAATGACGCGGCGCTTTTTTATCATTCGCCTGCCATCTAATTATGTTAAGAAATATATATTAATTAACATGGATCTCAAGTCTCTGATGAAATCGAACTTTAGGGCATAATGTATGGTCGTGGCTGGGCTCTCGACGAGGCGGCGGCACCCCAGGAGTCGTCACGACGCCGCTCTCCCTTCCTCAGCATCGACGGGCGATGAATCTCCCGGTCGAAAATCATTACACCCACATGCAAACCGACGAGGCTCTGTACGCGGAACTGGACTCGCAGGCCGCGAGCTACGCGAGCGATTTACAGTTACAAATGAGAGGAAGCTCGACGTACGGTACGACTTCCGGCGGACAGGACGACGAATATCACGAGCTGGACGCAGCCAGATTACATCGTCATTACGGAGGCAGCGACGGATCGTTACACAAAGATACGCTTCGAACTAGGCACAGTAAAAGGTAAGTCAAGCGATCTTATATTTATGAAACTTATTAGATATAAGAAAAATGTGTGTTTTATGTTGCAAAATGAGACACGTTGTCTTAGAAATATCAAACTTTTCAATACTTTCTTTAGAGATTTACAATTTTCCGATTATCACATTGTCCGCTGATTCAAGTTGTATGAAAAATATTGCAATGTCATAGTTTTTCTTAGTCAAAAAATTAATAAGTTGATTATGAAATCGATGATTACGAAAACTGTTAACAATGCACAATTTATCGCTTCACGTCTTTCTAAACCGGTAAACTAGCTTTGTTCGGGCAATGTCTTCTAAGAGCGGTTAATTACGCGTTATAATAAAGCGCGCGTCCGACACGCGTCGCCGCATAATCGGCAGTTATCGATACGGTCGATACGCCGCGCGTATGTTAATGGCGCATTCCGGTCGAGTGGCCGCCGAGCGGTTATTGAGAGCCTCGTTATCGGATGCTTCCAGGATACAAGAGCCAGACTACGAGATGTACGAGAATGGACCGTCGACGCCAATACCGCCGAGCCAGCATCAGCTTCATCATCATCATCATCACCATCACCACAATCATCACCATCATCATCAGGAGCTGAGGATCGGCAGTAGGAACAGCGAGCATCCTTCGTACCAGAACACGGCGTACACCGGAAGCGACGCCGAGCCAGACGGGCCGACGCTGAGCAGTGCTCCCAGCAGCGCCTACTACAGCGATCTCAGCTCGAATTCGGCGAATCAACAGATGCCGGCCGCGGCGATATCGTCCGCGACGTCGACGGCGATGACGAGTCTGCACCTGAATCCGCAGAATCTCGACGCGCCGCAATACAGACTTGCAGCAATCAACGAGAACACAGTGCCTTCGGATTATATTTAAGAGACACTTTTTTTTAAACAGATGACGAGACGACGTTTGAAACGTAGTAACTAGCGAAACCAAGATGTTCATCTCGTGCGAACGAAGAGTCTTTGTGCTGATATTTATAATTAACACTATTTCTACACGGGAATGATAGAAGATTGCGTCGTAGCACTAGAAAAAACGTAGAATTGAACCGAACAGATCAGAGGAGACAAAAGATCGTGAAATTTTTCGTCACTGTCGTCGTGACTCGAGGGTTTCTTCAACAAAGTGTTTCACGGTGCTCAATTTCAAGTTTTGCCCATACAGGAGGAATTGAAAAGCTCGCGTTTGGTAAGAGCGTTGTTTAACTGGCGGATGTGTCGGAGACCGGTTCCGGGTAAAATCGATTTCTTGCCCGGCAACGCTCCACTTGCTCCTTTGTCGCCGCACTTTGCGGTCCAGTTAAGACAATCGACTCTCGAGACACGCGAATCGACGGATCAAGCGTCGCGAATCGATCGGCAGCGCGGCGTGTTCTCCTCTGCTTTTGCGCGCTAACAAAATACTAGGTATTCAATGTTTCGATACTTTTTTAAACGAAAGACAAGCGGAAGATAAACCGGTTGGCAGGTAAGTGACCAAAGCAAATCGTGCCGGCGGAATTAATACACGATTAAGCGCTATTCTCGTGACGTCGGAAAAAGCCTGCAGTCGTGACAAAAATTTTCACCGTTATGACGGCTAACGTCATAGCTGCCACTAAACGCGTGATTTCGCTTGTTAAAATAATGATAAATTCATGTTCGCGTTCGTTTGAAATGCATCATATTATAAGTGCGCGGATATTTCGAATAATTATGATGCCGACTCGGGCATGATATTCCCTTGAGTACACATGTAACGTAAAAACGTAATGATATCGCATGAAGAATCACGCATTGCGGTTTCCAATCAGCCATAGCACGCCATAAATTGATGCCACTCTGACAAGTTTCCGTGAAAGCTAACCAGTATCTGGTAAGAAAAATCGACCTCTATTATCTCTCTTGGAAAAGGAAAGTAAAATTTCAAACCTGTATAATGTAAGTGGTTAACGGCATAAAACACTGCCCTATACAAATTGCTGTAACCATATCGATGAGATAAAACTTAATTTTGCAACAAATTAAATAAAAAATGAAAATGACGGCTAAAAGTAACGAAAACCTGGAAAATTGCAACAGACAATGATATCTTTCGATATAGAAAAAATGGATTTCAATTTAAGCACAAATTTCTTATAAATAAATAATACGATAGACGGAAAGCAACTTGTACATATTTTATCTTAATCTTAACAGCAACACAAAGCTGACTTGTTATTTTCACGTATTAGATTCTGACGCATTAAAGGGTTAATCCGGGATCTAATCGCGCGGGATACTCGAGCATGATTCTAGACGTTATTGAGAAGAGAAGCCGCGCTGCGCATTCGAAATGCCTACACGATACGAATGAAATGAAGTCGTTTTGAAGAGCAGGTGCCCCGTAATTTGACGTTCGGAACTGCCAGTCAGTGCTCTCGGCTATATCCGTCCGTTCTCTAAGCAGTCACGCGTATTCACAACCAGCATCCTTCTCTGCTTACCGCGCGTAAATGAGGTTTCGTTTTCACGTGCGTGCCTCGATTACGGAAAATTGCAGAATTCCGTGCCCTGTCAAGTCGGCGGACCACGATGCTCGACAAAGCAGGAATGTATTATTCACGCAAAATATCTTTTCAAAACATTTTATTATATTATTATATTTTCCGTGTTTTTATTCTGCACAAACGTAATAGCGGACGTAATCATTCACGTATAGTATTGTTAGCGGCTGACAGATTGCATGTTAAATTTAAAATATCTTTTGCAACGACGTTAACTGTTGGTTGCTTTTTCGAATTTTGGTTCTCCGAATTTTATGCTAAACTATTCAGGATAACAAATTACTTACTCTTTCAGTAAAACGGAAGAAGCGCATCGCAACTGTGAAGTTTAATGCTCATAATAAAATTATCTTCATGACCTCGGCGTGTAATATGGCAACAAATTGTGGGAAATCTTTCTGGCGGCAATTGGATGCAACTAGTAGCGGACTTTGTTCGAGGAATCGCATCGAATCGGGTCCGTATGTCACGCGAGGGATTATCATTCAAGCACTAAATAGATTTCAGTCTACGGCGTATCAGTTTCAATCGTTTATCTTCGTTTCCCGATCGACGGCGGAATTAATTCGTCTCGCTCGATTCGGCGGGGAATCGTTTAATCGTCGCCGTCGTGTTCTCTTAATTACCTTCTCAGGCGAAGCCGATTGTTCCCTCGTCGGGACACGAAGCCGAGTAGACGCGTTCTCTCGCTTCGCCTCGGGATTCTCCCGTGCGCGTTTCACGTCGTTCACCTTTAACTCACCTGCGCTCACGCACGCATACCTACATCCCACCGACACATTCTCCGAAACACACGAGAATACCGCCGATGCTCTGCGCTCACCTAAACACGCGCGTCTCACCATAAATGCATGAAAATAACTTTAGAATCACTCGATTCTCTGAGTTTCCAATTACTGCACGTTTAACCGAGGAAAACGAACGCGGATAAACGAACGCTTGTTATATTGCTGGAAATTATTGCAATTTTTATAAAAAGAAATTAAATCTATTACCACAAAGTACCTAATCAACATAATATAGAACTTATTTAATTAACAAGATAATGGTTTCACACACAAAATCACTTTTGTATAATATTTTCTAAACTTTAGATTTTCGCATATTTTACAAATATCAATTTGCTAATATGTTAGTAATTTATAATAAATTAAAGGAACGTGTCAAATATATTATCTTCAAAAATAAGAAAGTGAAATCAATCTTTTACGATTGGCAATTTTCGAAATGGCCAAAACGCACGAATGCACCGAGGCGTATAGCCACGAGCTATAACGCAATGCGCAGCGCGTGCATTCAAACACAGACGCAACAATACGCTCCCTTTTCAGATACGCTATAATTAATTGCGCCCTTGCGGCCACAATGGCAGTAGGGAGAGCCGCCTCGACTCTCGGTGCTGCATTATACCGCCGAAAAAATCCCACGACTGCGCCACGTCGTCTTGGCCGGACGGGTAGCCCTTATCACGGTCGCGTTACGCGAGCGTATTATGGAATTCGCTTAATTAAAGTTTGCTTCGTTTCCCTTCGCGCGTCTTCCGCATTTGCGTCACGCGCCGAGATTTCCAGCGAGCTCGCGTGTTCAAGAGTAATTCGGAATTATAATCTGAAAGGCCGCATCTCGTAATCTGCGTTCAGGTAGATTAACTCGATCGCGTCGCTATTTATTGCGGAAAATCTCGTAACGACATAGCACTTTATTACAGTAAAATAGATGTTTCAATATTAAGTTCTCAAATCACACATACATCAGTCTATATCTTGCATAATACGAAATGTCTGATTAAAAAAAACTCCACCAAAAATATTTAAGGCCCATAAATCATTAAAAGATTAATACGAGAAAATAGCAATAGTTAAAAGTTAAAAGTTAAATTAAAAATTATGATTAACATTTATATCGGATGAAAATCTATTTTAGAAAAATAAAAGTACAAAATAACAAACCGATCGATTTTATTACCGTATAATCGGTTTAATTCCGTTTGTCATCACGTTTAGATTGCGAAAGAAACGCGTGCAATCCAAAAAGTGCACATTCAAAATTGTTTAAGAGATCCTTAACCATCAAAGGGTCATATGATCGTGGGAATTTGCGCGATTGGATTCTCGCAAATTTCTCTCGAGCCGAACTTTCTTTTATAATGTTTTCTGTTGCTACGACTCGCGCAAGATTCGATAGACGTCCCAGAACGATCGTAAGGATGGTTTTGGGCCCGCCCTGGCTGGACACACTGCGTGTTCGTACGAGCTACGGGATATATAAATTATACATGTAAATATACGGATGGCCAGCTCGGAGATCGAACTGCGAGATATCGAGATATGTGTTGGCGATTCCCGAGCCTTTCCCTCCCTTCTCGCCCCTCGAATCCGAGCTTACATATATGCACACATGTGCATATACAGGCAGACAAGAATTCACGCACTATGTTACGAATGACTCTGTTGCTCCCATGTATCGCGATTTTGACAATTGCTCTTGTCCTTTCATTCGTAAAATTGATTGCGATTACGAGATAACTACAAAGATCTTAAGGATTCTACAAGCACCATTTTTTTCCACTTCTTTATAAAACTTTAGCATAAAAGTTGTTAATCAATGAAAGAATAATTTTCCGCTATTTATTTAACGAATGCAATGCAATTTATTCTCTATCTATTCTCAAATCAAAGAAATATAGAAAACAAAATTTAATTAATTCCACTCTTTCGTTAACGTTTATTTTAATTTCTTATTTTTAATATCTTTAAATTTCCTATTTTTATAACTAGAAAACCAAAATTACTTAATTTTCAATTTGCATGTAAATAGAAATATTTCATTATCACAAAAATCTAATTCTTTGTGCTAACAGCAAAACTTTGGTGTCATGTACGATAAAAATTAATTGTACACCTGATCCGTGACTAATATATCTGTGTGGGAATATTTTACTATTGTATGTTGCGATTTATCTGACATATCTTCTAGACATCTGTTTCTTAATAATTTAGAGATTAAGTATTTAGTCACATGTTTGTGACTCTCAACGAACTTAATGAGTGCGTGAATACAAAAAAATCTAATATCCTTCCTTCTTTAAAATTATAATTAAGATTCGACAAATACACTAAAAGCTCAACAGAAAATATTAGATATTTAAGTAGTTACAAATTACAAAAAAAATAAAATTATTATATTCTCGAAAAATTTATATTTTATATCATTAAAGCAAAAGGTACTTTTTTGTCGAGCTTCTCTCTCTCTTGTGTAAAAATAGAATCTTACACATAGTTTGAAATCTCATTATACATATTGCATAAACAAGAAAAGTCAAGTGAACTTTAACCGTATTTTATCACATTTCGCAGACTTATCGCAAGTCGTCTTCATGTGGATGTCGGTTTATGACTTAATCATTCTAGTTTTATAATTATCACCAGACGAGATATTCCAAAGATCGTGGTAAAAAACATGTATTGCGACACTCGATCTTGGCCGCGATTTAATGATCCGTGCTAATAATTATTAGTTACCGCTAGTAATTCATTCCACGCATATGCGTATATTGCGAGTGCCTTATGTCGCAGCAAAGCCTGATTATGCACAATCTAGTTGCACTTTGAATACAGTCAATGTCAATATGCAAGCGAGTCACTGTGCATTTTATGTCATAGTTCTGCGAGACTTTATGTATGAGTGATGCATGGGAAATCGTTATTCACTCGGCTTATTCAGTCAGCGAAACTGCAACGATTTCCAACATTAATGTAACGCAAATGCACATGCTAAATATTTCTGTAGCTCTTGTATAAATTTTACTAAATTTACATACTGTATGTATATTGTAAATTAAATGCGAGGTAGAACGCGATTGTATTAATGTATAGAGTGGCACAATAAGTATCGGTCGCACTGAGACCCGTATTGCGTAAAAATGATTAACTGATAAAAAACCAAACGTATCATTGCGGAAGCGACAACTTATCTGCGAAATATTAATTTCGATCGATGATACGTCGACAATGAAGCGAAGGCGATACGATTACTGACATGAACTATTCTGCGAATGGATTTCATATCGATCGGCCGATACATCTTCCATATGCGCCATGCAAACGTTCCTGCGATTATTGTACAAATTGCCAACGCACCGCGTATTGTGATGTAACGTTTTAACACGTCGACGGACATCCGAGAACCGCAAAAATTAGAAAAATACTATTATATTTTATTTTATTTTGTAATATATTCTGAGATGTAAAAAGACGTGTTAGAGCGAAACGTTTTATATAAATAACATAAATTAAAAATGTACTGATACAATTTTAATATCACAAAATAGATTTTATCATAGCAATTATAACCGTCCTAATCTGTCGGGATACATATGAAATCTATGATAAATCAGTTTTAAATTTTATATATTTTTATATATTATTCTTCTTGTCCCTCTCCTGGTGAGAATTTTAAAACATTAAAAATAGATCTATATTATTAGTATTGTAATAGAATCTCAATTTTTCAGAATTAATTCAATATGAATGTAATAAATATTGATAATAATGTGAAAATATATTGTTGTCATATGTATCCCATTAATAACAAAACGTTAATTAGTTCAACGTTTCTTGCCTAAGCAAAAGTCACAATGAAGATTAGAAAACGTAACGTTACGAAAGTTTACATTGTGATAAGACTTGCCGATAGAGATATCGTACACGTGATCGAATTAGTTCACATACCGGATTATTCCGAAAAAAAATCAGTACCCATGTCAACGAGATATTAGACGAAGCGATATGACCGATAGGAATCTAGTAGCGATGAAAGGAAGACACATAGCGGAGATTAAATTGATTTTCTCCCCCTCCGCGGCGTTATATCATTCGAGTCCTTATTTCGCGCGAGGAAAGGCTATTCATAATCCTCCGAATGAATGTAAATGTTGTTCCGATTGCTTATTCATGCGGCCGACGAAGCCGTATTCCGACAATCGCCCGCGGGCAGAAATTTCGAACCGGTGTTTCATATGTACTTGTAACATTCTGCTCTTGCCTTCTCTTAAAATGCCACCTACCATATGATGTAAATCAATACATTTTTGTTAGAAGAGATGCGAGCATATCGATCCATCATTTCTTGCAATTTGTTTGCAATAGCGATTCAATTGGTCGTGACAAACGATAACGTCTCTTCGAAAGATCCTAGTGTAAATTACATATTTAGCGCAAACTGTATATAAGATCACAAATTGTAAAGAGACGCACTATTTTATTATTGTATATATTGTAATCTGAGATTTCATCTAATCGAGATCTGCATTTTTTTAAATTTGAAATTGTACAGCAAATAAAGAAATATTTCATAATACATATCTGCTTTCTTCCATAAAATATTTTCCATTAATAAAAAGATATGCATAATATAGATATAAAATATAACAAATTCATATACAGCATACATTGCAACAAACAAGAAATTAAAATTCTAAAAATATGCTTTGTCATTAAAAAATCATTATTATTTTTATTAGATACTGATCAAATAATATAAAATCTTCACAAAATCTTTCGCAAAAATTTTATGATTATCAAGAAAAAAATTTTTAAATGAATATTTCAACGTTTTTCATTGATGAAAGAAAAAAATAGTTTGATAAAACGTATGCCATAAAAACAAATTGATTATGTCAACTACTATAAATGCTATTTTATCAATAATCACGATTCTTTGCCACTCCAACAAATTTTGCATACAAAACTGTGCCTTGACAATTCATTACTTTCTTTGAAAAAGACTGAATTATTAAATTTATAAATAAGATTAGATAAAAACTATATCAATGTCCATTGAAATAATATTGAATCTTATATATTCCCAATTTTTTTTTATATTTCTGACTTATAACTTTTAAATTACATCACGTATGCATCAACTACGTTTCATCAATTTAATTATGCGACACAACATGATACTACTAATAAAAACGCTTCAATATTCTTTATAATTTGTTTTTATAAATTTTTTTCTATAGATATATCTGTATCTTCAAAATTTTGTAATCTTACAATTGTAAAAATAATAAATTGCATACAATTTGTACAAAATTTAAAATTGTCTGTTGTTAAAATAAAGAAAAAATAATTCTGCATTTTACATTTGTAAAGTTGCAAACTTCGGATAATTTAATTGTCAAAGCACCGTTTTTAGTAACGACATAGCAAATAAACAAAGAGACCAATATTAGATAATATCAATATTTTGTACAATTATAATGAATAAATTACTCACCATTTGTTGAACCCGAAGAATAAGTACTCTCTCTGCATCTGGTAACATTCCATTAATTGGTTGTCGAACTCGAAGTAAATATCTTTTCTGCACCTGAAAAAAGTAATATGTTAGCTGTAGTGTATTATGCATTTTATATGTATTAATGATTACGTATTATTTAACAACTTAATTTTTCAATTTATAAAATTATTCTTACTTTAATTAAAATAAAACTATGAACAATAAACTACGCAAATATTTATTTACAAATTTGAATAAATATTTAATAAGTGGCAAATTAATATTGTCACAAATTTAAATAATGAAAAATCATTGGGCGCGTTCAGCAGAACAAATCGCTTGGTAGCAATCGAACATGATTGGCTCTTACTTTTAGAACCAACAAATCAACGTTAAGTGTTGACTAGACGACAATTCAGCAGTTGTTCTGCTGAACGCAGCCATTGTAAATACTCACTGGGTGCATCCAGTACGGCAACCGCTCACTGAGCGGCTAAGTAGCGGCTATTCGTGAGCGCTCGATGAGCAGCTTTTCATGTACTGGATACATGCTCACAGCTTTTAGACGTCATACAACTATATAACCTATTTTATGACAGATAGGTAAAAGTTAAAAGCAAAATTATATTTTTTGATTTAAAAATAATAATGGATCGACAAAATATTGTTACGCTTATGTTTAATTAAATTATATATTTAACTTACTCTTTCGTAACTTTTCATGTATATCAGCTGTCTCTACTATATTGTAGATAACACCCTCAATAAGATATTGACTTTCTATGAAAGCCATTTTTTTCTATAAACAAATATTTTATTATTACACACTATTACACTAATCTATAATATCCATTTATGTATGTAATAATAAGTAAGGATAATAAGTACATATAATAGCTAGGTTGCAGGTTATTTATTTACAATTGTTACTTACGTATGGGAATTTTCGTCTTTCTTTATAAATTTTCGCGTTTTCCAGGACGTAATATCACACTTTTTATGGAAAATAATCGTTTCTTTATAGTTTTTCTAAAGAAGTTCTCGGAGAAAGGTTACTTCGAGAACCTCTGTAGCAAATTATAAAGAAAAGATTATTTTCCATAAAAAGTGTTAATATTACGTCCTGGAACGCGGAAATTTATAAAGAAAGACGAAAATTCCCATGTAAGTAACAATTGTAAATAAATAACCTATCATTATACTGTCTTATAACCTTTTATTGACAAAGCGAAGCGGGAATAATAAGCAGTGAGCCGAGTGAGCGATAGTGAGCGACATAAAATTACGCTCTCAAATATGGCGACCGCTCACGATGAGCGACTTAAGGAGCGCTTGCATACAGTACACAAATCTAGAGAGCGTAGTTAGCGCTATTGAGCGCTCACTGAGCGATTGCGGTACTGGATGCACCCATTAGATATTGTAATTTGCTTCATCCGCTGCTGATTCCATACTAGATTACTTTGCATTAATTCCATTAAACAACTGAGTACGCATTTAATTACACTAAAAGTTATATTAAAAGTTAACCTATATATTTTCGAAAATTGCGACTTTATCGTGCGAATTTGTCACTCGACAATATACGTGAACACGAAATGAAACGCACTTTGAAACAACGCGTCTATGCACATAAGTAATAGATTTAATTCAGCGGTTTGTTTGATACACAAGTTTAGAATGACCGAAGTAAGCGACGATTTTCTTGACAATCACGTAAAGGTCGTCAAGTACAAACAAATATCCACAACTACATTTTATCAATTTACTTGCAACGACAACATGCTACATCTAATAAAAAGGACAAGGCGCACTTCGAACTCTTCTTTCATAGCATGTAAAGATTATTTTTGCATGTATGGAAATGAAAATTTGTACTCACTAAACATATAACCAATTTCAATCTGCGATTTGCCCGCCAAATAACCGACATGATCTAATAACAAAACGTCGTTAATTAGAAATATATGCAATAGTTAATACATTTTGAGGGACATTCTTTTTCATTTTAATCGACATTCCTAACAAATATTTGTACTCATGCACCTTTAACAACTATAATACGCAATTAATTACGAAGTTTTCTTGCACTGCGTCCGAAGCGACAAGAAGCGACCCGACATTTTGGCGGTTGATAGTGCAGAAAGTGTAATATACTGCTTACTAAAAAACAAATCTAATGCGCATGCGCTGACCGGAACTAGTTGTTTTGGACATGCATGCTTTTCAGTAGTGTGATCAATAACGTTTCATGTGATATTTTTTATAAAAATTTAAAGATTCATACAGAAAAGTTTATATATAAAACACTGAAAGGGTGGAATATCAAGAATTAAATTTTTTAATGGTTGTGCCATGAAGTTTAAAAATCTTTTTAAGGTTATGTTTTGAACGTGGGTGTAGCAATGTGCCTCTATAATTATATTCACTAGTACAAATAAAAAATATATTACACACTTATTAAACTTATTTATAAGTGTGTATCATAATAAAATTTTCTGTTGACAAAAAAGAATTAAAAAATTATAACAATGAAGTTTTTCACTAACTCTATAGCACGTTGTGCTGCAAGAATTGGTACATTAAGTGGATTTGAAAGAATGCCTGATGTTTCTTTTGAAACACCTTTACTTCTTGTTTATACAAAGGTATGGAATAAATTATTCTATCTAAATTATGTATATATTTTTTTATAAAGGAGTTAAAACAAATTTTAGAGTGGCAGTGTACCACATTTGACGAAAGATATCTTTAAAATGGTAACATCCGAACAACAATTACTGTCTGTTTCACTTCCTTCTACTATATTAATGGCAGATATTATTAAAGAGGTTGATACTTCTTTTGCTACTTTCGTCAATATGAAGGTATAATATAAATGAACAAATTAATCATCTATTAATGTCATCGCACTCATAGCACTATTAATTATTAAAAAATTTTGTTTTAGGAATATATAAACTTTTTATCAATTCAAGATCCTGCATATACTACAAATTCTGGCTTTCAACAATTGGATTCTATTTCAGTTTGGTCTAGAATAGGAAGAATGGTTCTTACTGCTAATAAATATATGGAGCTTGTAGAAGCTTATAAACCAGATCTCTATGTTGCTCTATGCGATGGAGATACTAACATTAATAGTAGTGCAAAACGAGTATCAAAGGCAATCATTCGAAGTAAAACTTTGCTAGAACAATGTTTGAATATGCATCTGAATTCAGATACATTAAAATCAAAAGGAATATTAGGACCAGTGGAAGGTGGTTATAATTTACAAGCCAGGGAAGAGTCCATAGATTATTTAAAAGATAAGCCTTTGGCAGGATTTGTAATAGATGGATTACACAATAACGGTCCAACTGTACAGAATATTTCATCGGAACAAATTAAACAAGTAGTGCACCATACCATTGTAAATATCAATTCCTGATACTTAAAAGATTCATATATCAAAAATTCTTTAATTAATTATGCTATAATACTTATATAATAATTATAGAATTTGTTGCCTACTGATAAAGTAAGGGTATCAATGGGTTGTTGGAATCCAGTTACAACACTTGATCTTGTGGAGTTAGGAGTAGATGTATTCGATTCATCTTATCCTTATGTAATTACTGAGCAATCACAAGCTTTAACTTTTATGTGTGATCATGACGCTTGCGAAAATGATCAATACGCAATATCAGTAGCAGAAAAGAGGTAATGTAAAATATGATAACACACCCTTTGTGTTATTCATATCTCTGGATATATATTCTTTTTTCCAGATACAAAGATGAGTTTTCTCCTATTTGTAAAAAATGTAAATGTCTGACCTGTCTGAACCACACGAGAGCGTATCTCCATCATTTGCATCATACAAAGGAAATGCTTGGATCAGTACTTTTAATGATGTACGTATTTATAGATGTACAAGTTTTATTAATCTTTTATGATTTGTTAATAACTAATTTTCGTTTCAGACATAACATCCATCATTATTTGGAATTCTTTACTGCAATTCGTCATAGTATAAAAAATGGAACATTCAATCAACTTCAGACAAGAATTCGTTTGAAATATGCAACTACTAAATCTGAATGTACTGTTGCATAACTATTGCATTATTTTTAATAAATTATTTTTACTCTATGTAATATCTCTTGCATTATACTTTATTTGAATGAGCACAAACTATTCGGGCAAAAAATTTGGATCGAGATAATTATAAGATGAATTACTGAAACTATGTGGAAAATAATCTAAGTCATAACTTTTAGTACATTGTGGTGGTTTGATGGAAATCAATCTATGGGATGGGTCGTGTGTGGGATTTTCTGCTCCCAATTGTGCTACTGCACAATCACCGCATAGATCAATTCCACTGTGACATTCTGCACAATGCCATCTTGTACCTCTTAAAGGTTCTTCACCACATATTATGCACTGTAGATGAAATATTGTTGATAAGAAAAAGTTTTATATGTATAATAGTTATATAAAATGTTTTTATACGTACTTTGTATCCAACATGTTTATACGCAGAAGACGAATGCTGCTGTTCCTTTTCAGTTTTCACTTGGCGCACTAAATTTATTTGCCTCAATTCAGGATTATCATCAACTCCTCCATTTGTCGCATCATCGTCCTAAAAGTAACATTATTAATAAACCGAATTTTATAAATGTTTACATATCATATAAAACAGTAGTGCACAATATTTACAGATTCCTCTGCTACAAGTTGTTCTTTGTTTTCATCTGATATATTAAAAGAAATGTCTTGATGTGGGAAGAATGTTGAACGCTTAAATAAAAAGTGATTATTACGTTGATGTTTATGAGATAAACCCTTCTTCACATCTAATTTTACTTTAGGTCCTCTTCCTGGTATGGGCAAACCTGCCCTCAATAGTTTAATAAAGTATTTTTGGACTCTACTAGACACTTGCTTAGGTGTTCGATTTCCTGCAAAAAGAAATTGTTAATATCTTACTTAAAAAGCAATATTTGTTTTTAATATACCTAATGCATTAGCGATCTTAGTCCAGCGTCTCATTTCTATTTCTTCAGGTGGATATTCAACTAATAGTTCTTCTAATCGTCTTTGTTCTTCCATTGTCCATAATTGATTGAAAGTTTCAGGCTTACTTTCATCAAAAGCACGACCTCTAACTAAAACCTGTTATATAAGATTCTTATTAATAAATGTGGGAGGAATATTTGTTGTTACAAATATAATGATAAGATAAGACACAGATAAAATAATTCGCATACCTTTCCATTTTCCTGTTCATTTTTAGGTTGCACCTGAGGCAATATATGACCATGTCTAGTTTGTGGTCTCAGACGTACATCTGGCAATGTAACGTTATATTGTGACCAATCAACATAAGGAATTTCCGCTACCTTTTGCGGACCAGGCAGTTCCGGAAGATCACCATTTTGCAATTGTGCCACGAATGATATTGGATCTTTCATCGCTTTAGATCGTGCTAACATAAGTTTGTCTAAATCTTCTATAGCTTGAGCTCTTTGAGCCTCAAGAATAACTATCGTTTTTAAAAAAGCGCTATAATCTTTGTTACCCTTTAATGCCAAATGATCAGATTCGAAATAAAATTCATTTTCCTCTTCATCCTGACACTTTGTTTCTTCGTCATTCATTTTTTATGGAAAATATCATTGATGTTTTTTACGATAAACAACTACACATTGCAGACCTAACCTTGCTGTAACCTCGCCTAACCAAGTATCACACAGAGAGTGACATACATACGAAAATACATGTGCTGCGCGGAGCGCTTGTGCAGTTCTCTAATATGTGCGCATAAGTCGTATCTCCTTGCTTTTTCTTCTTGCAATTAAACATTGACCTATAATAGAGGTTTTTTATTTAATTAATAAAATGCAAACTTGAAACTTTTCGCAAATCTTTACCATTAAGTTATTATATTTTATATTGTTAATAAGTTAACTCATTTAATGCAATATTCAGTTTATGTAAAAATATAAAGTAAATAACACAAAGAATTAAAATAATTTTTAATAAATGTTATTTTTCTCTTTTATTAAATAATTTTTTAGAATAATTTAGATTTTTATAAAAATAACATATACTTGTAACACAGTTCTATATACTTATTCTATTAATATTTACAGAATTGTATAAAATAATAATAATAACATAAATTAATATAACTCTATTGACAGAAACATCTGTATTGCAGAAATATCTGTATTATTTCTCATGAGAGATAAAACGATTATTCACTTATGCCCAGTTCCACCAACGTAGATTAACTTTAATCTCGGTTTAACTTATTCTTCATCTTTTTCTAATTCTTAGAAGTAAAAAAAGATGACGAGTAAGTTGAACCGAGATAAAAGTTAATCTACATTGGTGGAAATGGGCATTAGAGTGTAATAGTAGTTCTAACTAACGATCTAGAGTAACCTAATTTATTATTTCCATTATGTACTTTTTCTATAATCTTGCTCTACACAGTGACTATTTCAGAATTTCAGACAAAATTTTATAAAATATATTTTTTTAAATCTTTTAACAAAATATATTATAAGTAAATTTTTAATGTTATTAATGTGTAAATATAATTCTTTAAGAAATCTATAGCATCAAAGATTTATGTACATTATAAGACTGGAGTACATTTTTATTAGTTTTAAATAGAAAACAATTTCACAAAAAATTAAAAGTGATAATAAAAATTATAGCATATGTATAATATATGTTTACGTAACATTTGTATGAAACATTTAGTCAACAAAAAAATATTTATTTTTTAAATGTTGAAATGCCATATTTGCAAATATTCCATTATGTAAGGTATACAAGAACAATAATAAAAGAATATTGCTGATATTAAAAATTGACGAACGATCTTTTACGGAAAAATAAAACAGGAGAAAGACTGATCTTTTAAGAAATAGTGATGAGTAAGAAACAGTCATGAAAGAATACGCTATAAAATACTAATTGCAAACCTCTAGTCTTTTGTCTTTATCCTTTGTTTTATTTAGTTCTTGAGAAAGACATTAGATTGTGAGTTCATAAAGTTAACGTATTAGTAAAAGAATATTTTAAGGGAATCTTAATAGTACAATTATTTGAAATCTAAGAATGATAAATAGACATCGTGAAATATTACGGAGTAATTATAAAGACATCGAAAATAACAGAACTTAAAGTAGAATTGCATTATCTTATCTATTTATCATTTAGTTGCAATGATATTCTTATAACCACTTAAGGACAACTTAAGTAATTAAATGGTTGCTGATTGATTCGAACAAGACGCAGGCAAGCTCATAAAATTTGGGCAAACAAACCGTTTAACATCATTCACTTTATTCAAACGAGCGACATTTAGTACGGCATTTAACGCTTTACAATGTCGCAGACTCCGTCTTCTAGCAATTAATGCAGATTCTTTCCTCTAGTCCTTCGCCTTTTGTCCTTTATCCTCTAGTTCAGTGACCCTTAACCAAGATAAATATTGGTGTGGTTGAATCGTAATGAGGATGAGTATCTTCTTATCTGGATAGCGCGTGCGTGTTTGCGAAAATATAAGCGACAATCTGACCCGTTAACACTTCAGTTTCAATCCGGAGCTCTGGTAGAGATAAACCAGTCATTCAGTCATCCAATAATTTTTCAGTCGCGTGGTCGAGCTCGTTGCTGCACGGAGCGCCGATGACGAACTCACGATTGCCGTCCAGAAGTGAAGATAAAGACCGCCACTGCCACCGCCACTACCGCCTTCGTCGTCGACTGTGAAAAGAGACCTGCAGTCCAAGCAATGTGTCATTGAATTTTGAATCACTGTCGACGGTGACGACGAATCGGTGCAAGACGTTCTGTGCTCTTATTCCTCGTTTTAATTTTGACACAAAAAAAAATGGCACAAGAAAAAAAATCAATCGCCGGGAAAATCGAGTTGAAAAGAGAACTGGGGCTTTTCAGTGCGGTCAGTATTATCCTAGCGGTGATGATTGGTAAGTTAAACTATTGCTTGAAAAATTTAATTTTTGCAAATATTTCATATATTTAATAAATACAATTTCACATATTTCACACAGTTATAATTTCCATAAATACATTTGTAATCTAACTTCCTATATATTATTCTATTCACTTTTGCATACATTATACATTTAGATTCAATAAATAATTAAATATAACTACACGTGTGCGTGTACTTTGTTCGTTGTTGCGTTGTGTTGATTCTAGCATAATGTTCTGTGAGGCCGTGAGTTTGATCGAAATTATGGAATTGCACGAGTTGCAACACGTGTAGACGATAAGGCAGAAATTTATAACTTATCATTCTCTTTATTTTATTTGTAGATCCTCGATCGTTTTCATTTGCATTTACATTCGAGAGATAAGTAATGATGTGGTATAAAGAAGGTGATCTCGTTTAAATCCGTGGTGTATTTACCGCTGCATCGTTCTATAAAAAGATACCGCACAGTACGCGCTCTTATTGCAAGTCACAAAATTATTTTTGTATGTATTATTTGGCGATACAATAAATAATTGCAAACTTTGAACCAAATTTTAAATATATATTTATAGGAGAAAACTGTGTTAATTTAACTGTATTATTAATTAATTAATATGAATTTGCTCTCTATTAAATTGAGAAGCAAAGCTTTTATAAAGAGTACTTTTTCTAAAAAAATTTGGAAAAACTTGTGTTATTGAAAGGAATTATGTACTAAAAATTGTTTTCGAAATTTCTGTTATTTACAAAATTATGATCTTTGTATAAATATTTCTCAGTTGAATAAAATTATATAATGACATATCAAAAATTCATATATATTCTATATATATTCTATTTCCTTCCAATCGTTTAAATCATTAAAATAATTGAAAGTTTAAAATGATAGTTTATTTTATAGAAAAAATTTAAAAAATTGTTTATTTAATCGAGTGGACAATAGTACAAGAATGTAAAGAATAAAATAGAATACATAGTATAAACAATCAAGTAGAATACAGAGTGTAAAAAATAATAGTGTATAAAAGAATTTATAAAATAAAATTTGTAATTAATTTTTGATCTTTAAATATTCTTTGGTGTGTTGCAAATGTGATTTCCAAATTTAACACAACACAATATTTTTGGCAACAAAGAAAGTCACTGCCCGAACTTTTCCCCAACTTCGTATTAATAAACTGTTTTTATTGTTGAAACTTTGTTTTCGTTCTGACCATTTTGCCGTCGTCATAACTGACCGAGATATATCATATGCATATACATATGTATATCACGCAAATTACATATTGTTTGTAGATAACACTTAATCGCGAAGTCATTTATCGTTCGATGTTTCATTAGAACGTCACGACAATAATTAATAACGAATTATAAATTACGGTACTGTCGAAATTATAATGATATACATACTTTACTGCAAAATGTTTAAGAGTGGTTAACAGTAATTGCATAATTGTGTGGGCCTAAATAAGAAAACGCTTTTATACATTGAAGCTCTCGTATTTTAACACTTGATTGATGGTATCCGGAATTCTTTCTCACGCGGTCTTAGATACCGGGTGTTTAAAAAAGTCAAATATATGAAAATATAATATTCTTTTTATCGATAATCTGTCAGCAAATGGAACAGTACCTACTTGAGAGTACATTTTACTTAAAAGCATTATCCATATGCATAAATATTTGTAGTTTAATTAAAATTGATTGAGTTTTATATATCAATTCCAAAGAATAGTTCAAAAGAGTAAGATCATTGATATTATATCTGTGATAAAATTCTACTTGCAATTATCCGATATAATAACGTCACAAGTAGAACGTAGCATATCAGTCTTTTGTAATACCCCGATCATCTAGATATCAAAATTGTTATCAGAAGTTATTAATATTAATTTTGGTCACACGATCTGCAGATGACCGAAATGCTTTGTACAATTAGCAACTAAAAGACATTATCTGTGATAAAATTCTACTTGCAATTATCCGATATAATAACGTCACAAGTAGAACGTAGCATATCAGTCTTTTGTAATATCCCGATCATCTAGATATCAAAATTGTTATCAGAAGTTATTAATATTAATTTTGGTCACACGATCTGCAGATGACCGAAATGCTTTGTACAATTAGCAACTAAAAGACATTATATTAATCAACGTAATAATTATACATACAATTAAAAATATTATAAAGGTTAATCAAGGTTAATCGGTTATTCACGTCATGAAATATTAACCAACTGCTTTGTCGTAGTTAGCTGCGCTGAACTACTATTAACCGCAAGTTTATTGTGTCTATTATCTAGGTTCCGGTATCTTTGTGTCGCCAACCAGTGCCCTTGAACGATCAGGATCCGTGGGATTTTGTCTAATCATCTGGATCAGTTGCGGCGTGTTATCTCTATTTGGTGCGCTGGCTTTCGCCGAACTGAGTACCGTGGTTCCACGTTCCGGTGCCGAATATGCATATTTTATCGAGGCGTTTGGACCATTACACCAGTATGCCGGTCAGATACCGGCATTTATTTGTTCCTGGGTCTATGTGATGTTGCTACGACCGGCAGAAGTAGCGGTGATCACATTGACTTTCGCAGAGTACAGCGTGCAACCATTCTCTAGCTATCTCAATTTGCCCAGTGATTCTATGATGTCGTTGAAGAAACTCATAGCGATCATGACATTGGGTGTGATAACTTACATCAACCTCGTCAGCGTCAAGCTCTATGTGAGAGTGCAGAACGTGTTCACTGTGTGCAAAATACTTGCCTGCATTGTAGTGATCGCCGGTGGATCTTGGTGGCTGGCTTTGGGACACGTAGAGCTCCTCAACGATCCTTTTCGCGGCACTACCACATCGGCTGGTAACATCGCTTTGGCCTTCTACAGCGGTCTCTGGGCATACGATGGATGGTCCTCGGCCGCAATTGTTACCGAGGAAATACAGAAGCCCGAGATCAATATCCTCAGAAGTACCCTCATCGCAGTACCAACCATCACTATTCTATACGTATTCATGAACTTGATGTACATGGCGGCGTTGACAACGCCGGAGATGGTGAACGCACCAGCGGTGGCAGTTCTTTGGGCAAACCGAGTTCTACCATCTTGGATGGGCTTTGCGATACCGCTTGGCGTGGTATTGTCAACCTTCGGATGTGCCCTCAGTGTGCAATTCAGCGTATCCAGGCTATGCTTCGTCGCCGGTAGGGAGGGCCATGTGCCGCGCGTCTTCAGCTACGTACATATGGAGAAGATGACACCGGCCGCAGCCGTGATTTTTCAGGCCGTGCTCTCGCTATTGTGCCTGATGTTGGGCAATATAGTTGCCCTGATCGAATTCGCCAGTTTCCTCATGTGGGTGTTCTATGGATTTGCGATGGTATCGCTCCTAATTCTGCGAAGGACAAAACCAGATGCTCCCAGACCGTACGCCGTGCCTATCGCGATACCTTGGCTGGTGTTGCTAGTCTCGATCTTCCTTGCAGTGCTTCCGATAATTTATGAACCTTCGCTAAAGTACCTCTTCGCACTTGCATTTATTCTGTTTGGTATTGCCGTATACCATATATATGTATACAAGAAGATAAAAAGTACTTTATTAGGTGAGTGCAAATGGATGAAAAAATATGTGAAAGTTTGTATAAGAAATTTACATGTATTATTGCCACAGTATACTGTGTAATTTGCTTTATCTACTATTAATAGAACATATATTTACGTTTCTCTTTTTGCAGACAAGCTGACGTACTTCATACAAGCATTGTGCCTAGTTGTCGCACCAGATAAACAAGACTGAAATATTTGTATATAAGTACATACTATTTTGCTCACATAATACAATTTTTTCCTGTATATGTGCATTTTATAATTCACAAAAAATGACATTATTTTGTACATTTTTTTCTATGGATCAAAATGAATTGAAAATTTAATCTTTGTATAATACGTATGAATAGAATGTGACAATATTAGAATAATAATGGTTTGTATTTTATATCTATCGATTGTTCAGCATGCATTTTGATATCAATGATATCAGAGATCAAATGTTGAGGATAGATATGTAGGAAATTTTTACACATGTGTTTGGATTTTTTTTACCTTAGCTTTATTTTTTATTCTTTATTTTATTTATAATCGAAAATTATTTTAAAGGTGATTGTAAGGTGCGCAGTTACGGGTGTTTTCGTTTAAATATGTGTCAATGTACAATATCAGGATAACGAGCGAAAACTAAAATTAGTAACGTGTCTCTGAACGACTTCCATTTCAGCAATTTCTGTCATTGCAAATTTAATATATGGTTACGGCGATAATGTATGGCGAAGTGTAATTACACTTTGCAATAGGAAATATTAACATTTGCGGAACTGTATGTGAATACTATCGAAATGCGATACAATAATTATTTGAATTGTTTTCACAATATTCCAATATATACGGTCTTATTTAAAACTGAATTGATGCATCGCATTGTTCAGATAGAGATTGGCATCGTCTAAAAGAGAGAACTTACGTGTACATGTAAGACTCTAACTATAGATTCGTTCTTTTAATATTTCAAGAAGAGTCAACAAGAATGTTCAAATTTATGATTCACGCCGATAGGTATTGGATAACATTAAAATATATATAAGGTATCAGAGAGACACACTAGATCGATATCATACGATCTAATTGACGATTAAAATCGTCGGAAATATTATTAGTAGTTGATGGAATTTTCAAGATTTTTCGGGAGTTTACAGAATATAGTATACCAAAATTCTAAACAATCTAAATTTCACAATCTCATATAAGTGGAATGCTGATTGCAATCAGCTGTAACGTCTGTGTAATTCGCTTTCTTTTGTTTTTTATTATTATCTTCTTTTTACTGGAAGGGATCGCTGGGGGGAATTTCACTGATAATCTATTAAAAATCGTCGTTCACTTTTTCACAAATTACTTGCGTCTCGTTCCTCGTCTTATCTACTATCACTTAATACTACTGTTGAAAATCGTCAGTCTCTCGCGAGGCCGACTACGTGATATCGTAAATATATGAAATACACAATTTTTTTTCTTTTTACATATTAAAATATTGCTTTATACGTTTCGTAGATGCCACAAGGCTGCGTACGTGTGACGTATAATGCGAGCATATATGCTGCGGAACAAATTATTGCACTCATAATTTGGGCTTGGCACCGGACACGATCATAAAATATCAATTCATATTCGTATCTCTAGAATTGAAAATATGTTTGATCGGAATTCGATGTTCCGATCGGGATCAAGATTACTTTCGAGTACCAAATCACGTACACATAATTTGACACTAATAAGAAATATTCAAAACTCGTTACGCGATCATTGGTGCCTAGTCGATTTAATTCTTAATATCTGAAAGCAATAAATATATTCTTCGTATTTTACTTTGTATAAAGGCCTCGTAAACGTTATATGTATGTATTTCTATGACAATATACATTATAAGAGAAATCTTTGGAATATAGAATTTTTCTGTGATTTCGACAATACCTAAAATATCGTAGTGCTTTTGTAACTATTTACACAAATTATCTGTTTCTGTTGACATTGATTTCCAACGGAATGCATAGTGAAGTTTCGATTCTGTTAAGTAATATATACAATGCTTAAAACTTTCCGGAAGCAATAAATATCCTTTACTCTCATAATATTTAATTGTGTTTCACTAAATTTATGACTGTCTTTTTTTTTCGTTTATTATTATATCGCTAATGAAGACGTATTGCTTTTTCTTTTTTGATAAAAAAATTTGATAAAACAATTGTTTAATCTAGGCACAATTAAATAATGTAAAAACAATTACATATTACAATTAAAAAAGATGAATATGCATGCACATACGCACGCATGTACGTACGTACACACTATGGTAACGGAGGTAGTAGTCTATTTATAGCTCGCACAAAATTGATAAAGAGGCAAATTTTGTGATCACAGAAAAGCTATAAACATATGTTTAATTTTAGACATGTATTTCAAACAAATTACGTGCATTCGAAACGAAAAAACTTGTTATTGAATTATCCAATTATCTTTAATTTCTTAGCCGTTGATCTCTTACATACTTTCTTATTGATTTTACTTATTACAAAATGCGCATACCTTCACCGAAGAAATAATTAAAAATTTCTCAATAACGAGAGAACGAACGAAATAAATGAAGCTGGAGCAAATTCTTTCCTCTAAATTGGAGTTACGACTTATCATCGCATATTCTGTTTTGCAGTTGCTATATAATTAAGCAAAATGCAAATTTACATTAATTTAATTTAAAATTTAACTAAAATTTATCAATTTTAAACGTGATTCGCGAAGTTCCTATTTAAGGAAGGACACGTTACACGATGACGATTACACAAAGATCGAGGATGTCGGGGTGCAGTGATTAATTTACAATACCTTTGGCGTTATCCAGTGAAAATGGGGGCAGGATAACTTGTCAGCTGTACAATCTAACTTGAGAATACAACTTACTCAGCAAAGGAATAGCGGCTACGAGCATGCATAGAGTTCATACAATTTTTCTGTACACGCAAACGAGAGGACACCAAACGTGCCGATTTCGAACCTATGTATACGTTAATAGTTGATATCCTGAGATTCGAAATTATACTTAGTTGTTGCGCCATGTCAATATTTCATTGGATTACTCATCGATAATAATTCATGACTCATAACAAATCTTCCGCCGGCTTTTTATATTACCGCAAGCGGATATATATGCTCTCCTCTTCTTTAATTTGTACATATTATTATATCGTAATATCACTCTACGATATTGTAGATATTAAAACTATGCTCACTCTCGAAATAATTTCTTTTGCGCAATGTTTAAGAAATTAGAAGTGACCTGGTAATCTTCGCAAATTTCGTAAATTTAGCGAAGCATCGTCTATTGATAATTATGCAGAATCGAAATCCATTGACGCGGTTTGCCACAATTTACTTTATATAACATTCTTTCTCGCTCGCTATTAATTGTCGCGGGAAGAATCGATGATCCCGCAGAAATATTTCGACAAACTTATATCTATGTAATACACCACAGCCGGCTCGAGCGATTGATGCAGTATTTTTTGTTGTATATTAATACTACTGCAAAATTAAAGACTGTCTGTGGCAATTTTCGCTGCGTTGCAATTCCTTTGCAATATCGCGAATCCAGCAACTGAGTATCGCGGACAATAATTGTATGACTGTGGCTTGTTTTTTCGATAAATATTTACACACTATTTATCGCATTAAAATCCGTGTCAGCAGATTCCTCCGTAGATTCGTTTCTACACAACTTTCGATACAAACTGATCAAAGGCATCACTAATAACAATACGCCGCTCAGTGCAATGAAAAATCCAGCTAAATAGAAGGACAAGTCGTATGTGCCTGTGATATCGTACAGCCATCCTGAAAGAAAACAGTTTATTCTTAAAATTTGTTCGGTGTATTTTTGCATCTAAAAAAAGCAATATAAAAAATTTATAATTTCATAAAATTTAAGAATAACTAAGTAAAGTGTACGTATGCGAAAAAATTATGCAATATTGTAATATCATGTTTTACGGTTGCTTCACATTAATTTGCTGCGTATAAAAATATTTTGTCATGGAATTTCGCTATTTACCGGCTAGCGGAGGACCTCCGAGGTTAGCGATTCCTTGAACCAGCAACAAAAGACCATAAGCATTCGTAAACCTCTCTAAGGTGATCAGCTCGACAAGAATGATGCTGGTGAGACTGTAATTCGCCGCGATGAATAATCCAAAGGCACCGGAGATTGCACACAGGGCATAGTAATCGTGGACAACTACGGGTATCATAGCGGTGACGGCGCCGCAGAGCGCCATGCACACCGCGTAGACAATGGATGCATTCACCCACGCTCTATCACCGGCCCATCCTAGAAAAATCTGTAAAAAATTCCATCTTGATTGCTGCAGTAATTGAGAAATAAAAAATTTATTGAGATAATCGCTTTCGTTAATATTACCTCGCCACCCATGTTAGCGATCCCAATCACCGAGATTAAGATGGACGCGTCTGTCTCGCTGAATCCGACCTCGATTGCGTTGTCCGTCAGATAGACATAAGGCACGTCGTACCACGTGTGCAATAGAAAGTTGCTGATGGCAAACAGCAGGAACCTCATATCGGCGAAGTATGAGAAATCCAGCATATCGACGATCAGATCCCACAATTCCCAGAGTCCGGCGTACCAGACGAGTTTCGTCTTAGCGATAGTAGTCATCGAGTTTCTATAGATGTCCGGACAGCTCGACGCTCTCAAACGGTACCGATTGATGTTTAGCATGGCGCCTCTGTAAGTCAGACTGTGCCTATGCATTCTGATGTCCTTGAGATAGGCAGTGGGTAGCCTTCTCGGTTGTTCCATCGCGCTGGATCGCCTTAACAGAGCATCGGGATCAATTTTCTTCAGCCACCATAAGTACGCCGGTTCTATCGACTGTTGCTCTTGATCGCTGTAAGTGGCTCGTTCAACGCTACCTTCGCACTGATCCTTGCTCTTGTCGTCTTCGGCTCTTAGCTCAGCTAATGGGCTCGGCGTAGGTATAAATCGAGCTGACGGTGTGCTTAATTGATCGTGCAATGCACCAGAATCACTAAAGCTCCTCGACGATATCAGAAGATTCGGATAGTTTTGTAGGAGAACATTATATACGGTCTTGTTTGCACTGAGCAATTCCAGAACTTCCAGAGGTACCTTTTCTCCATTTTTAACAAAGGTAGGTAAACTGACCAGGCTGGAGAACAACTTCTCACTGTTCTCTTCGCCATTGCTGTCTTGCAGTCGTAGATTCTCGATAATCATTGCATTGGCCGACGCAAAACCTCTTTTGGTATCACCATGAGGTGTTTGCGTGTTTGTGTTCGCGGAGCTGGTCGCGGAGAAGGAATCCGCACTGGAACTCTGCATCTTAGATCTTTTTTTCTCCCGAATCTTTCGTCTTTCTTGAGTTTTCGCCTTCGCTATCGTAGTAGTCCACTCGAGGTCCCGCATGAGACATCCGCATACAGCGAGATTCAGAAATAATCCCGCCAGAATCAGCGTGGTTCCCCGCCAACCATATTCTGCCAAAAGATATTGCGTGACAGGCGCGAAGATGAAGGTACCGATTCCGCTGCCACATACGGACAAACCGGTGGCAAAGGATCTCTTCTTGTCGAAGTAGTACGCCACAATCACCACCGCCGCGACGAAGCACAGGGACAAACCGAAGCCGGCCACGATACCGAACGTGAAGATGAGCACCTCCATTGAGTTCGCGTAAGAACTCACAACAAAACCGGCCGTCGCCAATAAGCTACCGGCCATCGTCACTTTTCTACATCCGTATCTGTCGGTTAAGAAACTCGCCACCGGTCCCGATAATAACGGCATCGCCATGAAGAGACTGCCGATCCACGCCGTCTTCGATTTACCTTCGCCGAAATAATTCAGAAATTCAACGTATATCACACCGAAAGAGAAAGTGATACCGTCTGCGATCAGATTGACCATGAAGGAGGCCGCCACGACAACCCAGCCCCAGCCTCCGTCGGGCGGTCTCGCTTCACAAAATTGTCCCAAGCTGGAATTATCATCGGAACTACTCGTAGTAGACGTGGAGATCGATGGACTCGGATGCGGTCTTTCCTCGGACGTGTGACGTAACTGCTGCTTCTTCGACTCTTTGTTGAACTGCACGTGCAGCTGTTGCTTATCCTCCTTGGGAGACTTTCCATTTACAAGTTTCTCGGTGCTTTTCTCGGTCGACGAATGACTCTTGGACGACAAAATTCTGGTAGACGAGTCAAAAATTGCATTTCTTTCGTTGAAAACATTCTTCAGCTTTTGTGGACTGGATTCTTCTTTATAGAGACTGTTGGGTCTCTTTGGTGAGTTTTGCGAATTTTGCAAGGCTTCTTTCAGTTCCTGACGAGCTTCCCGACGTATTCTCGAATTTGGTTCCCCTTTTCGATCCAAATTAACCTCTATGAATCTCTCTTTTTCTTCTTCTTTTCGCGAGTTTTCCAGCGACTCTGAATTGTTTTGTAGATCATTAACACGCTCCGATCCTTGAACCAAACTTGTATTCGCGATCGTCCTTTCGCGATCTTCGTCACAATCGTAATCGTCTTGGTCATTAGCCTCTTTCGAATCTTCGTTGATAATTTCATCGTCGTTTGTTTCGGTATACGACTGTCTTACGGACGTATTATTATTCGTGCGTTCGTCGGATCGACTCAGCTTATTTTCACCGTTGAACTTGGTCCACTCGGCCATATTGAAGAGGCAACGAATGTGGAGGGTATACACTTGCGGAATTCGCCTTTAAAAATATTGAGAAACTTCCAGACGATTTTTCTCTCCAATTCCGATACACACTTGTACACACACTCGCAAATATACACACATGCAAATAATCACGAAAACAAAAACTCGGATAACCTTGTGTTTGCAAGCAAACTATCACGGGCGGCCCTTGTTCTCAACGGAATGATGGATTCAATAAAAGTCTAGTTTCGTCCTTGATTTAAACAACGGTAAACAAGGCCACTCGTAAAGCTGCCTGGTGAACTGACGGCGCAACGGCAATAGAGATGCTGATGGCCAGGTCGATGTGGAATTGTTCGGCGATTGATAGTCGGCACCCGGTCGACCATGCAATGGTCCACCACCATTGCAATCACGGCCCCGGATTCTCCAAGTCCAAGTGATACTTTGACCTAGAACCACCGCCTCCTCCACAAGACGATCGTCAACCCAGGCACCCATGCGGCGAAACGTACTGTTTCGGTTCTCGTGTATTCTGCAACATCAAATTACAACTATTAGCGATATACATTAACTGCGCGCCGCAGTTTCGTATAAAATAGTAAATGCGCAATTCAATTTTGAGCAATAAATTATAATTAGAAAATTAACACCTGCGCTATAATTTGAATTTGAACAAAACTTTTAAAACTCAGATTTGTGTAAATTTCTTAAGCTGCGCATTATTTTTTTCAATTGTAATATTGATAATACAAATGGAGAGTAACATTTGCGATAATTGTGCTTATGTAGCATTTGTTGTTATAAATAAATACTTAGTACAGAGATTTTATAAATACTTTTCTAAAAACATGAACTATTGTTGATAACACACTACGTCTTATTCATCATCTTATACAGCTTGAATCCCTCGTGAACGATATATCGCATCGCTACCTAAACACGCGGTAATAATACGATCAAAGTGACGCACGCAGTCGTGGAAAAAATTCTTCGCTTGGCTATATTTATTCGCTAAAGCGCAACATTCTCAAGCATTATTAGACGTTCCAAGTTCGATGTTTGGCAAAGACACTCGACGGCGTGACTCGCTTCTTGCATTTCGTAACCGGCCGAAGTAGCTCGAGTTAGAGTCAGCGATTATAAATGAAGCTCATTGTGTATGAGTTGCTATCAATTTAAGGATTTAACGGTGGCCACGATGATCACGTGTATATCGTGCGATCCACCTTTTCTTCCTCCTCCGTACTACCTTCTACCTCTTTCGTACCGGGTACAATTCGTTTTCAAAGTTCAATTATTGAAAATTTCAAGTGCGTATAATTGTCAAAGGGTCAGTGTCGACTTGATGCGACACGACGCGACACAATGCGGCGCAAAATTTAATATATGTATGCCTGTTGCCGCATTGCATCGCAACACTTATAACAACGTTAGACGCTGCCGAATATTCGATATTGTTATGAAATTGCATAATATTGCGAATTTGTATTAAGAAACATACTCAATTTTGAAATACTTGAAATACTAAATTTACTGTAAGACAGCCAGCTATTACACAACACGTATTATCAAATATTTAATCTATTATATCATGTTTCCGTCTCGACAGATTTGATATGCAGACCAATTAGATGTCAATAAGCTAATTAATCACTTCGCTACAGCTTTTATGCTATAATTAGAATAATATTAAAAATCTGCATGAACTTATCAACTTTTAATATCTTCTGCTGTGTTTGTCAAAATTAAGCAATTGTAGTTTTAACGTTGACCTAGATCTTGTCGGGTTACTTAACTCAGAGGAAGACGACCATTTAACTTTTTACGTGAAACTTTACTCACGAACCGCCAACTGCGTGTAAATACACGATATATAGAGAGTTCAGTAGGCGTGCGAAAAGTGAACAAAATTGACAAAGATTAAGCTATATTTTAATATTAAGCAACTTTGATAACTTTTAAATTATTATATGGAATATTCTTCTACACAAAAATAATGGCAGATTTAAAGGAAATTAATCTATGTAAAAATTGCTAATTGTGTGATAAAATAATAATTTTAAAAAATATACTGTATTTATCAGGTAAACAACAAAATTCATACGGTTTTCCTAATAATAAATTTCTTGAAAAACCGCACAACTTTATTGGTTACTCGATATACAAGTATTTTTAACGTAAATAAAAAAAAAAGCGTAAAATGTTCAGTTAGAATATAAAATAGTTGTCTTATAGGTTTTGAACAAATCGTGTGAAATTATATAGCATCTGTTTCTATATTATGTGAATGTACCATCACGCGACATGATTCATTAATGCACTGATACGAGAAGCATGTATTTTATGATTTTGACTATATATGTAATCAAACTACGCGTTTGCTACATACATTACTTCAAGGAATTCTAAAAGTTTAAGATAACTTGGAACGATTTTTCGTTTCATCGTTTTACTCCACTCGTGCACAGGGACGAAGAAATAAGCGTCTTTGGCCGAGAAAATTTTGCGCAATCCTGGCTTCGTGCCCATGAATGGGTAAACCGGGGCACGTTCACGGTCTAAATTCAATCTGCATAGCGATTATTTTTTCCGCATTACACTAAATACATATAAAGAATTCGCAGTAAATGATTTGAAAAAATTCTAGAAATTTATTGAAAGCATGATAAAAAGCGTTAAAAACTTTCTGTGCTTGATACAACGCTTCGACATTTATCGGTCAACGGAGTTGACCGGGAAACTGGATCTTTGCGTTAATCGTTATCGGCATTGAAAGAGAATAAACTTGTAGAACCATTTGTCATGATAATGTGCACTCATCTATACGAAACATCGATCGTCTTCGTGTTAAGTGTTAGTAGAGATATTACACGCTACATAGACGCTGTTATATCTTTTTTAGAATAATAATAACTTTATGTTATTATATTATTATATTATTATTACTATCATTTTACGGATGTCAGAAATATTCCGTGAATGCAATTGCAATGAAATTTATTTACCTATCGAGACGAATTTGAAAAGATGTAGCAAAGCGAGCTGAAAAAAGCACGCAGAAAGAAATAACATTAATAAAAGAACTTATTAATAATTAATAATTATTGAGCCGAGAAACTTGCTATATGTTTTTGCAAATCGATTAAATAATAGTGGTAAAAATGTCTTTAAATTAGTACGTATCTTTGTATGAATATTTGTAAATTGAATGTTGGAACTTAATATGGCGTATAACTACTTAATATCTTCTTATACTTACATTGATAAATACAATTGCCTTTTTTTATTATTCCAGATATTATTATTGCTTCTCATTTGTTAATGACAATGTGACGCAAACTGTATCAATTTTATGTTTCGTGTTCATTGTGTTTAAAACATTTGTATCATACTTTTAGTCACGATTCTACCTTTATACTTAGATAACGAATGATGTAGCTTTTCAATTGCTAAACAATGACGATATTAACCACAATACATGATTCCATTTGTACATTTCATTTATACATTCCAGGGATCGTATTCTAAAAATAAACAATGCGTGACATATTTTAGAAATTACAAATTGATGGTGAATAATTCATGCGAACGATAATCTTTGACACTATGAGACTCCACTTATTTTCTGTCCAGAACTCCATTCAAAATAAAATCAGTTTCAGCGTAAAGCACAATCTCAAACTTAAATATATAGCTGTACAATAAATAATTTTACAGAATATAATGGCAAACAAAAAATAAAAAATAAATTGAAAGAGCCAACACACCATGATGAATAGCGGTGCATTGGTTACTTCGTGTTATTAAAGCTGTTCCAGCCACATTTAGCAAAACACCATATCGGAGCACGATCAAAAGTTCGAATTCGAATGGATTACACTGACGGCAAGCATGCGGATCGCTCGCGCTACCGCTTGGCCTTTGCACGAGGTCGAACACCCGCGTTCGTGAAGCGGCGTTTCCAGATTCCGCGAAAGCACATCGCGTTGTTACGTTTACTTATGACGAGGCCACGACGACTTGCTTCAAAAGTTGACGAACAATTAAATAGGCCTGGTTCTACAAATATGTATAATGTAACGTAGCTTTCTTCCTCTCGTAAAAAAGTCGCGACTCACGATTAGCAACACTTGTGGTAAATGATGAACGCCGATCTGTTTATCCGTCTTACATTCGCGTGATTCATCATGGTGTTCGCGAAACAATGTCTTTCATCTCGGATTGCTTCGCCATTGCGAACAACGCAAAGTTCCTTTCGCGCAAGTATCGATGATTCTTTCGACTCTGAGATCGGCGCGCGCGTAATCGGCGTTGCACGTTGCGCGTTATGCGCACAGGAAGATGACCTGGCTAATACTGATAGCTGGTACTCGCTCTCGTTGATATATATGACCATTGGCTTCGAACGCGTTTCATCGTGACGTCATACATGTGTGTTAAATCGCGACGCGACGAGAATTCATTTCGCGCGATATAGCTTTACGATTATTAAGAAAACACATTAATACTTTTAATTAAAGATATTTCAATTTATCGGCTTCTTTTTTTTGCTTTAGCAAAAAATGTATAATCTTATTTCGAGATAATTCTAAACTACATGATACATCATATCAGAGTGCTCGAATGAATAAAAAGTGTAAGAACTAAATTTATCTTTAGCGTCAAAAAGTAGTAGCGAATGAAAAGCTTTTACAACGTATAACTTAAAATCGGATTAATTGATTAATTAATCAATTATCACTCGCATTCATTGCAAATGATAGCAATGAGGAAACATTGAGCAAAAAACGAATACATAAAAGATGTACTTCAGAGTGCTCTTCAGTCCGGCAACGTGGCTAATAACACAGTTTGCTTGTGTAAAACTGCTTATCAAGACAGTAGAATTGTACTGATAAAAGAGAGATTTTTCTCCTTTACTTGCACTGCTTATTCTAAGTTTTATATATGTATAATAATTTTATTGTATATTATATGCATAAACTTTTTTTTTATTACTTAGCACATAAAATTGATAATATTTCTCTCATTTATACAAAATTGTAGCCAAGCAATGGTAAAATTCTATATCATCTTATTATATAAGAACAGATTACAAATCACTTATTAAGTGATAACGTTTAAATATAAGGTAAATTGTTATTTTCTATGTCATATTTTTTCATCAATAGATTCTATCTAGATAGATATCATTTTTCTACACGATAATAAATGACTAATCGTATCTTGAAAAGATTTTACAGCTGAAAATTAAACCCTCGATATAGAGGAAGTATAATAAAAGTAGATGGTACGAATTCTGAAGATAAGTCTAATAGCACTCAATATAATCTTATCTGTATACGCTTTTCGCCATATAATTCATTTGATCTGGTCAGATTATTAATTTATTGATAAAAGACAATTAGTCTCGTTAACGATATAGCAGATTTTATTATATTTTTATTTCTACTGAAGAATTTCCACTTTTTATTGTCACAAGCATATCGTATATGTATGAAAAAAAAAAAAGAATTTGCTAGCACAATAATTCATCTATTCTACTAGCAAAATAAAGAGATTTTGCTGATATATCGAATGATTTGAAAAATTACGTATGATAGGTAAGATTTTTTTTTTATCGCTACCTGATATGCAATAGTAATAACTATTTTTGCTGCGATAGCAAAATTCTTTTTTCTGTATAATCCATAAGATGTAATAAATAAAAAAGTACTCTACAATTTCAAGTGGTTGGACAGTTCGCATGGTTCGAATCTCATAAAGTGTTAAATATTATAGTTTAGATTTAAATCGTATATTTTGAATTGTTAAAGTATACTTTTATATTAGCTTATATATTTAATAAATACTTAGCTTATATCTATCTTATTGTTCGTTGTAAATTTACATCATTATATATTATTTATGATGTCTACTCAATGTCGTTATGCATTATTTATGATATCTACTCAATGTCGTAAAGAATGTGTTTTGCTTAAGCGTTTAACGTTTTGCTAAATATGCTGTTCATATTTCACTTTGTGTTTTTCCATTAGGTGATTTAAAATAATATTATTTGTAACTATTGCTTGAAAACATTTTACAAATGTGCAGCACAATGTGTATAAAGTTGGGCAAAAATAAAACGCTGTTTATGCTTTGTGTGCAACGCATATTATTTTTCCTCAAATTTTTCTTAACGTGTGAACTGTTCAAACAGAATTAACGAATTAACATTACAAACTTGAAGCTGAAATGTTTTGTTTCAAATTATTTTAAATAGTTCAAATATGTTCAAGTCTTTTATCTGACCCCTAATAAAAAACAACTAACATTACATATTATTATGACAATCATCGCACTTGAACAGAAAACGAAAAACATAGTAACGTCATATTTACCTGTCGGAAATTCCGTGTAATTAAAAGACGAATTAAATGCAACGCGTGATATTATATCCTGCTCACGTAAATTGTGCGATCGTAAAATTTTATATAAGATTACACGATCTTGGAAAATTTCTCAAGAAATGTGGACTTCCCCGTAAAACATTTGGCGCAGCAAAAGAGATAAACAGAATAATTATCACGAGATCGGCCGTAAGAGGAACGTCTTCCTTCAAAGAAATTACCGACCATAACAGCTATTTAATTAATTTCTATTCTGCGTCAAAGATTTATGCATAGAGTAATTTTCCATCAATAAATTGACGCAAAATTTTCCTAGTTCCATAATTGAAAAATATATAACTTATATCTATAAATATAAATCTTATAAAACAGTATAATTAAATACTTGTATACAGATGTCAAACAAACCAGACCTTAAGTACACATGTATATGTGTATCTATGTCACATATCGTTAACAGATATCATTTTGCAGAAGAAAATGCTGGACTTACACGAGCGGTAAAAGAATGCGTAGATGTTGCATCCATTAATCACGTATCATAAATGTAAAATTCTAGTAAAAAATGCACACGTAAGATCGTTTCATATATATGCTTATTATTTCATTGTTATTTGGTTACTGCTTAAACGCACATTAGATTGACTTCTGTGAATTTTTTAATCGTTATGTGCATCCGACTGAAGATATGAGAAACGACGTTATTAAAATATATGGCGTTTAAAATTAAAACAAGATATTTGTTTTAAATGAGATCTTGTAGCATGCAATTATATATATATGTATATATATATATATATATATATATATATTTATTTTTTTTTATTGTACAATTAACCTTTAGCAAATACTTCTCGCTGAAAATTGACAATAATATGTGCATTTAAAAATAGATACGCTCGATCTCAAAAATTAAAAAATTGTAATACATACTGACACTAATAAACATATATTCCTTCCAAGAATGTCAAGTTGAAACAAGTACATTTTATTTGCATTTACGATAACGACATTGTAAACACATGTGACGAGAACGAGAAATATTATACTGATAGAGAATCTGTATACACATATTTTGCACTGCCCTAAAAAGATATAATTACTTTAAAAAATATATCTTAATATATTTTACTACATTAAATATATAAACGCATGTGTGTTGATAATATCGGAATACCAATTGCACACAATTATAATAGGAGTCGTCTATTTAATGAAGTCCTTACTTAATCAACGTATTCATTAGTCTAATCACAGTAAATGCAAACCGTATATGTAAAATTATGATCTCGTTTAAATATAACTCGGTTATATTTCGCACATTAAGTAAACAGTCGCGATTGTGTCATCAAGTAATAAGTTAAATATAAATTAAATTTTGATTAAACTTAATGGATAATTGACAAATCTAATTTTCAAAATAAAAATCTGTTATTGATAACATAGTACAATAAGTATTATATATGGTAATATGCTGTGTCAAATATAAAAAAAAAAATACTCACAGCTTAGATATTAAAAAATTCTATATGAAATATATAATTCACAATAAATACGAGCCATGTACATTTTAAAAAGAGATACATTTGTAATTTTTATATACAAAAGAGATCCATTTATAAGCTTTGTCAACTGTGTAAGCTGTGTAGAACTGAAAGCGCAGAGACAATTAAATCTTGTATTTATTTTAAGTCACGGAAGTCGTTATACTAAATCATTATATATATATATATATATATATATATATATACATATATACTAAGTCACGTAACTGTCGACCACTAATATTTTCGACGCATATTATTATCATATTCTGCTATAGCAAATATGTGTTTTGAAAGAGAAATGAAAGACAATAGCGACTCACAAGGAACGAACGTAAATATCATTTAATATCGGTCGATCAGCTGGTTGCGTTACCACAACCGCAACGGCTGTTATTGATCCGCAGTGCAGGAAGGTTCGTACGCTTGTAGCGCGCGGTACATCGACTCGTATTCTCGATACATACCGCATCCACATCATGTCCCTATCTCTAAATGCTCACAATTCATAACACATCTCTGCAACGTGTACTCACCTATGCTCGTTCTCTGTCCTGAAACCGATGCTAAAAAACTGCGGTGGGCCGCATGGTACGCGCGAGAAAATAATTCGCTGCTGTCAATCGTCAAAGAAACACGAGAATACGTAAGGCTGAGGAGTGTGATGGGCGCACTCGCGGCAGAAGCAATGATAAACTCAGATACGAAATACGAAATACGAATTCCTTGGATGTGATCGAAGCGTAGAAGAAGCTGATTAAAGGAGCGCGGACGGCGCACACCAGGAAACTAACTACCTTCTGATTTGGTATCGCGAGCAGCACGAGCCAAGGGTGAGTTTTGACCGATTGACTGCGCGCGCATACCCTCGTCATCCTCTTTGGCGCAACTCGTTCGCTTTCATTCTCGTCCCAAATTGTCTTGAATTCAAATCTCGTTCCAACCAACATTGGCGATCACTACAAGATAAATGAGTAAAAAAAGCTTTTTTATTTTCCCAATCTCTCTTTGAAATCTGTAAAGAGTTCTTTGTGTATCGTAAAAATGTAGAGGTTATTTTAAAATATCGTGTGTTAGTACAGAACATTAAATTCGCAGCCTACTTAAAATCTTGGAATTTTGCCAACACAACGAGAGACTAAATACGGCACAGTTCATTCAATGTGAGCCGAGCAATTCTGAAATAAACAGGACCATGTTATGAAAATAAAGCACAGAAATTCTAATCAAGGCTTGATAATTAATTATGTTATTAAATAAATTAGCAAAGTAATTTTTAGCGGACACTTGTTTAATGAACAAAAGTTATCAAAAATAATAATTAATTTTATCTTGTACATAAATAGTGTAAGAGTAACAGTTCTGAATTAGAATAAAAATTTATATCATTGCTCAAACATACAAAACATATAGTACAGCACAATTTTTAATGTATCTATGTAAATTACATCCAGCATATTGTATTTGTTTTAATCTTGATTCAAATTATTGTAAGAAATTAAGATTTTAAAACGATTAACCAATTAAATAGTTGAACTTCTGTTTTGATTTCGGGGATCGTTGATGTTTGTGCAAAGAAAATCGATAGCGAAAACGTGTGATGAATTCGGCAGTGAGACATGTGAAAGAGTACTGCGAAACATGTGAGACGATAAATGCGAGTCGCTAGAGGAGAGAAACAAAAAGACGTGAGCTGTGACGTAAGTAATGTGACAGAGACATGTTGCGGATTTTTTAGTAATAAAGGAGAGAATTTAGAGCCTGGATTAATATTTTAAGATGTGACGTCGATTTTGATAATTGCGGCGATCGCAAGCTTAAAACACTTGCCTAACTCTGTTTAATAATTTTAATAATTTTATTGCATTTCCAAGAAAAAAAAAATATATTACATTTAATCAATTTCTTCACACATACATCCTGTGTTTAATAATTTTAAGTTCCCAACATATAACATCCTATTATAATATTATTTTATCGCAAATGAATTTACTTATAGAACAAATTGTAGGAGATTTTATATTTTGTGGAATGTTTTCGTATTTCGGTGCTACTATATTTAGCGACAGTCGCGACAATCTAACACAATAACAATTCATCGCTCAATTTCGAGCAGTCATCTTCAATCTTTCGTCAAATAAACACATTGGTATAAGAAAGCATCCGTAATTTCGCCTAACGCCTATTGTCCGTCCGTTCGACTTTCAATTAGCTATTCTGATTCCGGAGTCCCTATTATATTTTTAAATTTCCCACAGAAAATAAAAGAACAGCAAAAGAAATATTAAAATGATAAGATGACCCATACAGCACACAAAGATTGCATACACATTGCATCAATCTTTCATCGCAATGTTGCAATATTGCAAATTTACTGCAAAATGTTGTTGCATCATTGCTGTGGGATTGCAACAATGTTAAAATGTCCGCCTTTAGGAAGATTGTAACGAAATATTACAGTAATATTGCAATGTAATGAATTTGCAATAATGCATTGTTATTGCAATCTTAGAATAGTGTTGTATATAATTTTATTTATTCGGACATTTATCTGTCCGATTTCTGAACAATCAGTTCAATATCTGAATTCCCTGTGTTAGGGTCGTATCAGAAAAATTTAACTGATAAAAATAGTTACTAAGGTCTTTAACTTTACTAGTCACTCTTTGGAAGTTTTATATCATCATGACTAAAACTTAAATACGAGATAGATTTCGCGCGTCGCATAACGGTAAATGAACGAACTATCCAAGGAGAAATACAGATCATAGAAACGTCTAATAGACATCTAATAGACGTCTATAGACGATGTCTATTAGACGTTTCTTCGACCTGTATTTCTCTCTGGATAGCGATTGTAACGTTTTTGCAATGTTGCTGTCACATTCTCATGAAATATTACAATTCAATGTTCCAATAATCTCTCAACAATATTACATTGCAACTTGCAAGATTGTAACATTGCTGCAATGTAAATGCAATGTTTTGTGCTGTATGGGGAATATCAAAATAATGTGCTACTACATGTTGGTTTTATATTGTTATTTCATGATTTCATTTAATTAAATAATAACAAAACAATGTTGTGCCAGTATTAAAAACAGTAAAATTACTATATTCAAAATAATCTTAGATTTTATTTCATGTTCCATCTGAAATTATCCTATCTTGTCGCATTGGAAAACACTTTTATTTTGACCGCGAGAATAAATGCTAATTTATCCCTATTTTATGTCCCTCCCGTAATTATTTTATCCTAATGCATTGAAAAACATTTTTGTTTCAATTGCAAAAATAAATTATATTTTGCGCTTATCTTATTTTCTCTCAAAATTGCTCTACTCTATTGCGAAACGTTTTGTTAGGCGATTCTGTTTTAGTAAACTGGCCGTTTCGATAAAGATGAAAGTACGAGCTTATCGATAAGAGTCCAAAAGTTAATGATAATCCCGTATATCAAGCATTTTTTAAATACAAATCGTATTTCACAATAAAGAGAAATTCAAAAATTATTATCTCGGTGTTTTATGTAGGATGCTTAGCAAAATTCAGCTCAGTTTTCGCTATTTACATCCAAAATTCAAAAGCGAGTATCTCAATATTTTTGTTTGACCAATTTAAATATATAAAATATTCGAATTTTATCTGAATCTAATACATACATATATGCGTGTCATGATAAGAGCTTGTGCAATGTGCATAAATATTTGCAGCGTGAAAAACTGAGAAGATCCGTTTTTGCCGCATGTCGCTACGTCAATTTTTCGCTGAGTTATAGCGTTTTAAAAATCCGATAGGTGCATCATCTAAAAATAGACGCGGTACACAGAAACGCGTGGCACGTGGAATGCGGCAATCTATTTTTATCCCATGGTCTAGACACTTGCTAGACATTTGGGGCATTGACCTACATAGAACACACGGCCCGACGTGTCAGCATCATCGGTTGACTTCGGCGTTTACTCGGATTCATTCGTGATACATGGGTCGATGAGATTATCGATTGTACTCTCGTGCAAAAGTGCAAAGAACAAGTGTCATCAGCAAACAAGAGTTTAGTACGTCTAATAAGGCCAGGATCATTTATCTCAGGTAATTAATTTGAAAGGTATAATTAATTACTACAAAAATAAAATTAATTCGGTAATTATGCAGAATAGCCACGTCACCTCCGATTTTGACCTAACTGGTCTCATTCGATGCGTTTTTTTTTTAAAAAAAACTTTTTCCTTTTACTAAAATGTCGCTCTGTCCCAGGGGACGAGATATTAAGCGTCAAAGTTGACGACTTTTCAGGTTAGAAAACCTGTCACTTTGACGAATTATAGCGATGTGAGCATACGCTGCGGTCAGGCGCGCATGCGTTGTAACAGAATTGTGCGCGGATAATCATAAATTGCAAGTCGCAAACCCATATAAAACAGTATAATTATGGGGCGGTATTCATAGTCCGTTCTTATATTTAAAATCGTCTTAAGCACGGACTTATATTCGCTCTCTTCGTCACACATAGATTGTGTCTGACGAAGAGAGCGAATATAAGTTCGTTCTTAAGACGATCTTGAATATAAGAACGGACTATGAATACCGCCCATGGACCTTGCTTTGCGTAGACACAGGGTATTCCGCCCCCCCGCAGGGGGGGCGGAATACCCTGTGTAAAATAAAAATAATAAAACTTTCGTGCGTATTCCAGAGCGACATAGATTGCTTAATGTATCAAACTAGCTTTAGCATTATATATTTTTGTGCAATCCAAACTAGCTTTAGCATAGCTAGTTTGGATTGCACAAAAATATATAATGCTAAAGCTAGTTTGATACATTAAGCAATCTATGTCGCTCTGGAATACGCACGAAAGTTTTATTATTTTTATTTTACACAGGGGGTCCGCCCCCCCGCAGGGGGGGCGGAATACCCTGTGTCTACGCAAAGCAAGATCCATAATTATACTATTTTATATGGGTTTGCGACTTGCAATTAATGATTATCGGAAATATATTTTATACTTCGCGCACAATTCTGTTACATCGCATGCGCGCCTGACCGCAGCGTATGCTCACATCGCTATAATTCGTCAAAGTGACAAGTTTTCTAACCTGAAAAGTCGTCAACTTTGACGCTTAATATCTCGTCTCCTGGGACAGAGCGACATTTTAGTGAAAGGAAAAAGTTTAAAAAAAAAAAAAACGCATCGAATGAGACCAGTTGGGTCAAAATCGGAGGTGACGTGGGTATTCTGCATAATTACCATTAATTCTTTCGGTACTCAGCGTAACAACGCAAAATAGTTGCTATCAGCTCGGTTTGTCAGATTTATAGGTTAGAATGGCATGTTGATATGTACTTTGCGATTGCAATAAACGTTATCACAGCATATCTGTGCATAATAATCTACACATTTTTTGAACGTTATATTAACCCTCTGTTATCGAAAGACTTGATGAGATTGTGGATTATTATATTTTCTAAAAAAATATTTTGTATTTTTTGTGTACAATTTTTTTAAGAGATAGCATTTTTAATCAGCTTTTGATCATTGGTGCTATTTATAAATATTAGTTTCTAAAAGTACTTTTGATAATTAGATGATTATACTATATTAAGTTTTGTATTTAACTCTATATTTTATTATAGCTTAAAGAAATGCATTGTCAGAGGAGTTTACATTTTTGTATGCATTATATATCTCAAATATACTGGACTTTGCTAACTTATCATCACTCTAAGTGATGAAATCTAACACCAAAATTATTTTAGAATGGCAAATCTGAGATAATTATAAAATTGTTATAAAAGCACAAACATCATAGAATCTTTAGACATAATACTTCAAGTGTGAACAATTAATTACACTGTAATTTCACAGATGTTTATATGATTTCTTATCATTTTATTTGACATCAGATGAAAACTTTTGGATATCGACAAGAAATTATTTTTTAAGAAAAAAATAATTGACATACGCTTTATGTATGAAAAACATTCATGAAAAACATTTCAATATATTTTGAAGTGAGTAAAATATACGTAATGTCATTATATGATACTTAATTCTTTTTCACATACAATTATCCAATATTATAGAATAATATTTTATAATTTTTATAATTTTCTAATAAAGTTGTATAAAAATATTTTTCAAACATATTTTAATTATAGGACACAATTTCAGGATATATTATAATTTTGTCACAAAAAATCTCAAAGGATTCGTAGGTTACACGTGCATACGTCCTTATAATTTGCAAAATCGAGCAAAGAGCAAGGCAATTAATTCGAAGGTAAAAGTATGAAGGTAAAATTAATGTTACTAAATTAACAATTTAGCTTGTTATTTTTTCTTTTACATAAGATACATATACATGTCGTATACATACGTAACATACGTATACATACGTATATACATGTCACAATTATTCGTAAAAAAACATATGTTTATTACATTTTTTATAATATATTTTTAGAAGAATTTAGAACTGATTATTCTTATTCAAAAGATATTAAAAAAAGAATTATGTTATATTATGTTATATTTTATTGTAATATTACTATACATATAATAATAATTATATTTATTATATCTTTCTCAAATATGTTATATTATTTCACAATTCTATATAAATGCGTAATTCTAATAGAAATTAAAGAAACATTTGAAAAAAATACAAAATTACATTTTTCTGAAAATTTCTGTTATAGAAACGACGACCATGCACAAGAAATCATTTTCCTTCGCAAAAATATTCTCATACGCACGAACGTTTTCCAATTAAGACGAGAAGTACTTACAATTCCAAAGGCCGAAATTCGAAACGGAAGTTTTCTAAGCTTCAGCAAAGCAACAGATCTTATAATACAACGCTCTTAAAGGAAGATGTGCTTGAATCACTAGAATCTCTCTTTGACTTGAAAAAACCTTTAAATTTACGTGATGTGTATCCATTAGCGTTTGATTATTACAAGAAAAAATCAATCCAAGAAAAATCAGTTGAAGCGTATAATACTATAAAATCAGAATTTCTCGTAGAAACGTTATTTTTGCAACATATTTCTCCGGAGACAGATCTCGAGACTAATATTTTTCAAACGGTAATATACTATTATGTCATAATTCTCCAATTATTTTTAATTTTTCATTATTTAATTGATATACGTGCCTTTATATTTTTGTTTAAAAAAATTTATTTTAACAGTAACCAAAATAGTTATTAAAAAGTATAAATGTAACTTGTGTATAATATGAGAAAACTAACGAACATTTTAGAATGAAATACGTGACAAAACAGAAGATGAACAGAAGATAAAAACTAAATTAGAAAAAGAAGAATTCCAGGCGACTATATCAAATTCTGTACAGAAATTACAGCAAAACGTTTTTAATCAACAAAATCGCTCAATGTAATAATTAATTTTTGTAGAATTTGTTACATTCATCGATACAGTGTGAAACAATAATTGTACATCGTAGAAACATGGCTGAAAATGGCGAAGCACCAGAAGAACAAGAAAAGAAAGTAGTAGAAGCAGTAGATGAAGATGCTATCGTAATAAAAGAAGAACCCACTGAAACAGTAGAAGATCTCGCAGAATATAAAATTGAACCTGAAGAAACGAAAAAGGATGAAGAAGAGCGTAAGGATAAAGACGAGGTCAAAGAAGAGCGTAAGGATAAAGACGAGGACAAAGAAGAGCGTGAGAATAAAGACGAAGACAAAGAAGAGCGTAAGGATAAAGACGAAGGCAAAGAAAACAAGGTTGATGATAAAGACGAAGATAAGATAAAAGATGAAAGTGACTTGATAGGAGAACCTCTTTTGCACTCTACCCTAGTTATTGCAAAAGGTATAATACAACTATGTTTAGAGAATAAAAATCAATATAATTGTAATATAAAATTATTACAAGTGTAATTCAAAATTACAGATGAAACAATAAGTTTTGGCGGACTTGCAGAATCCATAATCAGTTCACCTCTTTTAACTGATGACATGATCACAAAATTGAAGGCAATGGATGAGAGATGTATTATACTAGTAGATGAGATCCAACAACTGAAACGTGAAGTCCAGGAGTTATTAGAGGTACTATTTTATTGTTTTATTTAATATAACTATTAATACTCATAATTTATAATTATTTTCATTAATTTACAGAAGTCTGAGCTAACAGAGGAAGACACGTTCGAGATTCAAAAGAAACAGGATGTGATCATGTCAAAAGTAGCCGAACTCGAGCAACTGACGCAAAAATTTCATGAAGTATTGATGAGACAAGTGTATTTAATACAATTTTGATTAAGCAGCTCTTTTTTGTTTACGTATATGTTGATGACAAATTTAACACAATTGCAAAATAATGTGCGTCAACGAAATAAATAATGGCGTTGAAAGAAAAGTGTAATGTAACATAAATATGTTACAGACGCAAGTACAACAAATTGAAGACTTAAGTAGCGAAATAGAAATTATAAAGGAAAAAGAAGAAGAAGAAGTTGCAAATCAAATAGATCAAATAGAGGCATTTAAAAAAGTTTTGGAGAAAGATTTCTTCGAGTTACCACAAATAGAATATCCCGAAGATAAGTAAGTATTTTATTCATAAAAATGCTACGAATCAAAATAAGATAGTTTTGATTATATATTTTTATTCGATAATTATAGGCTTCCCAGAATAATTTTTTGCGGTTACACGGAAGATAAATTTCCAAAAGTTGTAATAGCGGAAAGTGAACGAAAAGGAAAAGTAAAATGTCTTGAAAAGTTAACTGGCAAATTAACAGAATCTTTAACGATGCAAGAAAAATTAGTGAAAGAAAACGCACAATTGGAAGGTGGAAGGTGTGTTCATTTCTTGTATAAGGTAGAGAAAAGAACGATTGTCTTGATTAATTTTTTTTTGTACGCTCAGTATATAAGAAATACTCAATAGTTATTTCATATAGTGAATAATCGAAGGCAGAATAAATTGAAAGTTATACGGTTTCCTCGGTGACGATTTCGCGATGTTTTCAGATGGTTAAGCATGCCGATTACACGTTACTCATACGTAACCCAATTTTATAGTATACCGATCTCGTAGCAATAAATAAAATGTGCACATTGATAATTACTCCATTTTTGAAAGATAGTTTTTATAACATTTTGATTAAATTTTTCGCGGTCTGTCAGATTCCAAAGTAAAGTAAACGAAAAAGATTATATGGAAAGCTGTTTTCCTGCAAACAGGTATAAACTCGAAGAAGCCTTGCTAGAAAAAGATACAGCTCTCGAGAATTTACAAAGGAAGGTATGCAACCTGCAAGCAGAAATGCGTATAATTGTCGAAGAGAATACAGAGTTGAATCGTCAGTTGGCTATTTTGAATCAGCTTGTGACTAGATCTACCCGATGTTGTACCTGTTCAGGTATTACCCCGTCATCTCCAACGTCACCATCGTCTTTGCCTCCACGTTCACATGTCAACGTACAGTTTAGAGACGACGTTTACTGCCAATGCAAGTGCTGTCTTCAATCACAATTTGATATCTTGTCACCGACTACGGAAACCGGTGAGACAATATGCAGTTATCAAAATATGTAATTTGACTAATTAAAATGTAACGCAATAGAGAAACAGGCTATCCTGTATATTATTCGTCAAACCTTTTGGTTGAATTTTGTTGGACTGTATAAGATTATAAACAATGTGTATATAAAAGTAGTAAATTTTCTCAAGAAAAATGTTCATTCAATCTCGTAGATTCACCGAGATTGACAGGAGGTGGATCCAAAACGGAGGATCATTATTTCACAGATAATAGCGCTTTACAAAACGTGGAAATGTGCTCGCGCAGTCCGGTTACTGTTAAGTCATCGCTTCCTCGAGGAATGTGTCCTGCAGAATTGGAAGATAAACTTGCGCTGTATGGTACTAACACTAAGCAGCTAGTGAGTTTTTAAATTTGTATAAATTATTTTATATAATTTATTTTTTCAGGGCGGTAAATTGTGAAGGCAGAGTTTGAGAAAATTAACGTAAAAAGTTAAACGATAAAATATTGTATCAACATTCTTGTAGCTAATTAACTTTTTTAGTTTCAACATCGTGTATTCGCAAAACATTATATGATAAAAATACAATATTTGATATCCAATATTCTATAAAACTTTCTGGTTACCAATTGAACGAATCTATAAAATTTTGTTATTTTCTAGGAACAACAATTAGGCAGCATGGAAACCGAGGTGCGCAACATGCAGATGGAATTAGCAAACGTACAAAAAGAGCGACAGCAATTGGAACAACAACGTAAATTGCTCAAATGCACAGGACCTTGTGCACCGTGCAGTTGCTGTCCACCTCCGCCTTCGATATGCGTGAAATCAGTGCCAGGACTTCCGTCTATGCCGCCGAAAGCATCTGCTATATCCGCGGTGTCTACCGCTCAGCTAGCTGTACAGTTTCCCCGATTGAATTATTTTTCAATCAAATTTTTCAATCAAATTTTTCAATCAATGTAGTTCTTGTGTTTTAAACAATATGAGTTTCTATATTTTACTTTTATATTTAAAACACTTCTACAATTTATGAAAGAAGTTCTTGTACGAACGCAGCAATGTTAAGGCTTTAGTGGAAGGCAATTTTAATTGAACGCTTTGAATAATTACATTAGCATATCTTTGACTGCAGGGCACCGATATAAACGCGCAACAGCAATTACGCGATCTTCGCGAACAATACGCCCGGCTTCAGGACGATTACAAAAGTAAGTTATGCGAGGTATCGTGCATGAGGACGGAAGCGGAAAAGATGAAGCAGGATACACGGGATGCTAAGGAAGAGAAAGAACGAATGGAGATAAAGTTGATAGATGCTCAAGAACGGCTAAAGCTTCTAGAATCAGAAAAGGGAAAATTTGACGGTAATTTCTTTTTCGTTGTAAAATTGATAAAAACGGTACTATTTTCGATTTAATGTATAAAGCAAAATGTAAATTAATTTTGAACAGGTAATAAGGAACAACTCATCGAAAAGGAACAGGCTCTAATCGTAGCGAAGCAACGCTTTCGAGAAGCGCAGGATGAGCTAGAAGAGCTACGTTCCTTGATTCAAGATCAAGCTGCTCAGTTGGAGGATTATCGTAATAAATATTTGCAAGTTAGTGTCATTCTAATTTATTGACTAAATTGTATCAACTTATTTATTTTCAAGCGTAAGGAATTATAAGACTGAAATCAAAATAATCTTAGGCCCAGCAACAAGTTGAAGAACAGCGCAGACAATTGGATCTTATGGAAATGGACAATGCGCGAATGAATGAAAATGTTACTTTGGAAATTGGACGTGTTAAAGTATGTCAAAGATTAGTTGTGATTGCGATCTGATTTGGAACTACATTCTCATTTTATATATGCTAACGTGATGCAATCAATTTAGAATCAATTTCAAGAAAAGTTGGCCGAACTTGCACCATTGCCCGATATTTTGAAACAAATGCAAATAAAGATGCAGGAAGCCCAACAGATGCGCTTAATCGCTGAACGTAATTCCGAGGATTTGTCACGGGAATTGTTAGGATACAAGGATAAGATTCAAACTTTGCAAAATCAATTGGATGTGCTGCACACTGAGCATCGGACACTTCAAGTTGTAATTTGTATGATTATCACGATTGTAATAGGAAATAATCGATTACATATGTAGGATGAAAGGGGACACGGATCCGGCAAGTTCGACGAAATGGAAAAAAAATATAGCGAGCTACGGCACGAAAACGAGAGAATGAAACACACGGTGGCACGATTCGAAGAACACGAAGCACAACTGCAGAAGCGCATCGACGAGAAAATGCATGAGAACACGCAGTTGTCGTCGATGTTGGATCAGGTATGTGTTGACGTTGTAAAGAGATTTCTCGCAAATAAGTACCTTTTCCTTCAAGATAAGAGAGGATTCCGCTCGACAAGTAGCGAGAACAAAGGAGCGATGCGAAACTATGCGAAGATCGATGCAAGGGCAGATCTCTGAAATGGAAAGGCAATTAGCGCAATGCAGAGCGACAGCACGTGCCGCCCAACGCGATAGAGATGAGGTAACTACTATGAATAGTATGAATATTTTGACGGGTAAAGATGTACTTACGATACTTTTGTTAACTTTTCTAGATCAGGCAAAAGATGCAGGGTCAAATAACTAATTTGAACGAGGCATTTAAACACGCACAAGGCCGCATAAAATCTTTACAGGGTCACGTAAATTATCTCAAGACCTCTTATAGCAACATCTTTCTCGGTCAAGGAGAAACACCTACAGGTGCTCTGCCAGGGGACGATTCCTGCGACTGCAACTATTAAACATGCGTACTTTTCCTTTCAATAATAACGCTACATTTTTGCTCAACATTATAAAATTAATGTATACCAGTTGACACCGCACAGATTTTGTCGTGCATTTATATTCTAAATACTGTAGCCTTCTACAATTGACAAAGTTGGTTGATAAATAATTATTATACCGTCATTTTTATAAACATGTAAACTATGGAACAGATAAAATATAAAAAAATAAAGTCAAAATCTACATAGTATATAACGACCATCTATTTCGTTATCTTTAATTAGTATATTTATATCTTCGATTAATCTCTTTACATAGAAAATGCTATGGAAGTATAGAATAATGCTACTTTCAAAGTTTTAACAAAAACTGGCATTTTCTGTTAAATATGCATATATTAGATGTAAACATATTTTTGTATCACATATATATGTATATATTTTATTTAACAAAACGATTATGTACTTTTCTTATAAGCAATAAAATATAGGAAAACAGCAGTGGAATATGATAGTGTCTTAATATAAAAAAAAGATAATATGATATATGTACATATGAAGAAAAAGGAAATGGTTTACTCAAATAAACTTCTTTAGTTTGTGTCCACTGATTGAAGCATATTGAGCATATTGAGAATAGCATCCGAGCGTGTTCGCACTTTTTCCATTTCTACACGAAATTCTTCCAACTGAGATTCAATTCGTTTTGCGTAGGCATGACAGCACCTGTAAATAAATGTTAAATAATTTTGACATTAAATCAAATATAATTTAATTATTAAATTAACAATAATTTAACAATTGATAAAAATTTATTAATTCTTATTAAAGTACGAAATTCTAACCAATCTTATAAAAATGTCAAGTCATTAATTATATATAAATATCATATATATATTTATATATTTATATAACACATATTTATATAATTCTGAAAAATCGCAGTTTGAGAGCAAATATTTAGAGCATACCTTCCAGCAGCTTGTTCCGGAGATGCACATGGCGTAATTTTGATTTGTGGAGAACAATTCATTAAATTAGATTCTTTTTTATGTGTACAGCCTTTGTTACTAGTAGATGCATTAGAATTATAGCAATCTCCGCATCCCCGTATAAAATCCATCAAAACTCCTCGTACTCTTTTCCCAATTAATCTTCGTCGTTTCGTCTAAATAGAAAAAAAAAACAATATAAAGATATATATAAAATATTGCTATAATCGCAAATCTTTATAAATTTGCAGATCATTTGCAGAATTGTTTACAACATACCTCTGGGGTTTCGCTATTTTGTTTTAGTCCTATTAATGGCTCATCTTCATGTACATTAGGAGAAAGATGATTACACGAATCGCTACATTCTCGATCTGTATTCATTGTTAATGGTTTACATGTACATGATTTTCTCAATGTATTATAACATTTGGGGCTCTCTTGACAATTCTCTCCTTGATCATGTAATGAATGATGACATGCTGTATGACATCTGCATGTAAACTCACCGTCTTCCATGGTAGGATTACTTTCATGTAAATGTTTATTAGGCTCCAAATTTCTTGAAAAACTTGAACGTTCCTTACTGCTTAATTTCTCTTTGCTACAATTAAAATTATCTTCAAACTTCTGTCTTTCCTCGTGTAAGGAACAATTACATTTCTGCTCTAACATGTCTACATTATGAATACAGCAGGAATGTAATTTTTCTTGGGGATGTGTTCGTTTGTACCTCGTCCATTCTTCATGGTTCTTTGAGGAATCACAGTTTTCACAAGAAGAAACACATGTGCTTGCATTATATACATTATCTGCATGTGCTTTGTCTGTTGAACAGGATGGCTTTGCCGTATTAAATGAAGATGAATGTGAGAAATTGAATGCAGCTGGTGACAGCTCAAATTTGGGAGAGTATTTTGATTTTTTACTTGTTGAACACACTAAATTACTGCCATTGTATCTTGTCTGTGGAGTCTTCTGCCAGCAATGATACTTCTTATCTTTTACTTTAGTGGATGTTTCTATTTCATTTTCAGTCTCAGCTGTGGATTCTTGACTAATCTGTAAAATACATTTTAGAATAAATAAATATCATAAAATCCTGCAATCTTAATACAATTGTATTTAATTATAATTTAATATAATTTTTAATTTACGATCGTTTACCTCTTTGCCCCAAATGTTGACTGTTCCATTTATTTCAGACATCCTTACTTCTAAATTACCAAGTAAGAATGGACCACATTCACGAAGACGTCCCTTTTCATTGTCTTCTTCTTTAGGCTCCTCTGCTTGAATTAGAAAACTACGATTTTTACTATTTTCATTTTCATGGTATACAAAACATTTTACATTATCCTCTGGATCAGCGCTTTCTGTTTTGCTTTCTGCTGTAGATGTAGCAGCCCCTAAGTGACTTGTGTTAGTATTAGATAAACCTTCCTGTGATTGTACTCTCTCATTTATCGAATCATATGAATACTTGAAATGATATTCTTCATTCGTTGTTTCATTTAATTTCGAACTTGATTCTCCAGTAGTTTCGAAAGCTTTGTAAGATTGTATATTAGATACGCCAGGAATATCAGCAATCTTCCTTTTCTTGAAGTTAGAAGATCGATTTTGGTAGCTGTCATCGTCATTTTGCAAGTCCATTGCTGTACTTTCATTTAATCTTTTCTTGGAATTTTGTACCAAAGGACTTTCTGGCTTTGCTTTTCCCTGTGTAATGCTTGCAAGTGTTTGTAAAATTCGCGATGAAGTAATGAATGTGCGAGAAAGTGGACGTGCCGTTTTTCTTGGTGTAGCATCAGTAAGCATCATACTATCGTCAGAATGTAATGCTTTTGCTGCTTCAGGTGGTTTCATGGATATTGATAAATTGTCACTCCATTGATCTATAGAGCTTAATGTCAAAGCGACACTACTATTTGATATTTTATTGTTAGACTGCTTTACATGTGTAGGCTCTGTTTGATTATGTTTGTGTGTAGAATCAGTAATATCTGTTTGAATTGATGCAACTTTCTGTTCTAGAGGTTTGCTTTCTTTCTTATATTTTGCTAAAGATTCTCTCAATTCATCCATCTCTTGTTTAATTTTTAAGTTCTCTGCAAGTTGTTTCTGATATGCATTGTGCAAATCATTATACTGTACAGTTTTCTGATTTAATTGATCCTTCAATGTAATAATTTCTAAAGCATCTGAAGGTTTACTAAGTCCTTCGTTTATTTTGTCGAAAGTTGCTTGTTCATTATTTTTCGCTTCATCTGCTATTGCTCTAATGCTTTTTATATTTTCAATCCTTAGGGCACAAGTTGTATCATTATCTATATCTATTGGCTCTGCATTATTGTATATTTCATGTTGAGTTTGTTCTTGCTGAATAACACGTGCATTCTTATTTAAATCCGTTTTTTGACTAGAACTGCTGTGTACATATTCCTCATAATTTACATTATGCAAGTTGTAAACTGTTGGTACTTCTTGATGACCGTTTTGTATAAGAGATGGTTGCATGGCGTCTATAAAACGTGGAGTTTCTCTTTCAGGAAAATTAAACTTCAATTGTTTAACTTCAACTGTGCCATTTTGCTTTTGTGTTTTATCATCAGTAATTAAAGGATCTGTTTCATTCTGCGTTTGTTCAAAAGGTATATTTATCTGGACTTCGTTCTGGATACATTCTTCCTGTACAGATTCCAAACCATTCCTATTATCTTGACCATTTAACATTACCGACGAAATATTGTAAGCTACTTTATTCCTGTCACACACTTCTGCAATTTCTAATTCCTTGATTGTTCTTTCAGCATAACTTTTTATTCTTTTGTTAGGCATTGTAGATTCCATCTTTCTTGTATCATTATTTTCATGATCAGTATTGTTTTTATTATGAATTGCATCTTCCTGGTGTTGTTTTGTTTGTCTTTCCATAGAACGTCTACTTTGTTCCCTTATTTCTTTAATATAAAGCTTGACTTTACTTTCTACATGATATTTTGTTGGAAAAGATGGTTTCCTATGTATCATGGAATATGTCACAGCATTTTGTGGAATGTTTAGATAATTTTGCTTTGTATTCTGTAGGTGTTGTCTCTTAGAATATCCCACAAAATCATGATTTCTATATGTATTCAAATCTTGAAGAGAAAGGCTTTTTTCTTTATCTTGATTTTTTAATCTTTTGGTTAAGAGAAAATCATCAGATTTTCTATCATTCCAATTTCTCTCATAGTTACTATCAATATCATCATCATCATCATCATTTTGCATTTGTCGAAAACCTTCTTCATCCTCTTCTTCATCTTCATCATCTTCATCATCATCTTCTTCATCCATCAAATGATTCATTTGTCGACGTTCTCGATGAAATTTGTTAAGCTCCAAATTCTCCATCTCTATAATAAAATAATTATTTTATACAAACAAGTAAACGATGTAATTATATATTAATAGAATAGTTATAAAAAATTGATTATTTACATAAAATAATGCACTATAAGAACCTCATTTAGTTTTACTTTTTTTAAATAACTTACCTTCGCTATCTGCATATTCATCTTCATCGTCTTCATCGTTAAAAGCATGATGATCTGTTTCTTCCTCAGATGATAAAACATATACACTGCTAGGTGCTTGATCATCACTATTATAAGGACTTGGACAATGATCTTCCTCCACGTCCTGAGGCTCATTGTCCTGCTGTTTGACGTTAACTACATCTGAATCATCGCGTCTCGAGGTACTAGAGACACTGATGTATGTAGGCATTTCTTCATCTTCTAGCAATGTTGCATCCGTACGATTCATCATCAATTTTACCTCGCTTTTGGACGAATTATTAGGTAAATCCTCCACCGCTTTTGTTTCCGTCTCGGTGTCATCAGGCGAGCGTTCACTATTCTCCGACATCGTGGAAAGCTACGAATGGAAAAACTATGAATTACTATCAATAATGCAATTTAACATTGACGATCAGAAGACGAACAAACACGAAGATTTATTTCTAATCTATTCGAAGCCGGCAAATGTACGCAGCGTGCGATAGAAAAACACTTTTTCACCAGCCGCCATTACGAAGCACTTCCAATAATACCTTTCTTTATCCTCCCTTTACAATAGTGCCGTGCAAATCTGCTTCATCATTTACTTTACATTAATACGAATAATTCGTGTTTTCGTTCGATAGCGCGAACTATCAGTTGGGCAGACAACTGTGCACCAGATGAACACTTTCAATATCGAGACACAATCGTCGCAAGATTAATGACCTGTGTATCGCAGGGCCGTACACACGTCCAGAAACTACGTAATTTTATTTTATTTTACTTGTATGTGTACCAGTTCGACCAGTTTAAAATTAATAAACAAAAATTAAATCACCTAAAGCATCGTTTTAATAAAATTACAATTTAATTTAAGTACTTTTCTTTTTTCATATTACATGTAAATGTTCCTGCAAATAACGAGGATAACGCAGCTTGCACGCATGCGCTTTCATGAATTTCACAAAAAATCGCATATATGCGAATTTTTTATTTTTCTTTTATTCTAACAATCGATTCTGCCCTTATACGCACAATCAAAAATTCATATTGCATAATTTTTTCTGCATCTAGGAATTTATGCGTTGAATGCAAAACGAAGATACTGCGGTGGCGTACCGCTACGTTGAAAACGCTGATTATTGTCGATAACTAGAAACACGCTGTGAGTACGCGCGGAAATCTGATTGTAACCTCGAAAGCCTTCGATTTTTGCGCGTAGTATAACGATGACTTCAATAACAGCTGGACTTCCGCTCACAATCGAATTTGGGTAAGACGAAATAATAAAATACGTTCGATTACGCATTAAACAGCAGAACTGTAATCAATGTCGCCGAATGTTCACAGGGGTGGGGCGGAATTATTATTTGACAAGAAGAGAGAACACAAAGTGGACCTACCTGGCGAGGAGTGTAAGTAATGTTACGTGAAAAACGTATAATCGGTATTTGTCTTCGCCAATAATGTGTCACACGATACTTCACAGGGACCTTGAAACAACTGCTGTTCTGGTTACGAGATAACCTCCTGACGGAGCGGCCGGAACTCTTTATGCAAGGTGACACAGTGTAAGTATATCCTTGTGCTTGTTGTTGTCAATCTCGTGTAATCGTGTCCAATTCGAGCAAATACGCGTCAAAAAAGGTTGCGATATCGTGCTACAATATCGCGAACATGTTACTATGCGCGTAAACGTGTTACATTCACTATGATTCGGTTGTATAAACGGAACGAACTGATATGATAAGATGGCGACCACATTGTTTATTCGTTGGCGAACACATAGGGTGTTTACGATAATTCAAGTTCGAGTTAGTTTCACTAGGACCGAAAAATGAGATAGACATAACCATCTAGAATCTTTATGATTTATGACAACTCAACGCTGTCTTGTATTGCTTGAGTTAGGGCCACTTTTTCCAACGTCGGTTAACTTTAACCGACTGGTAACTTTTCAGAATAGCCAACTAAAAACTCGAAATTTGTATATGTATATGTATATACAAGTTTCGAGTTTTTAGTTGGCTATTCTGAAAAGTTACCAGTCGGTTAAAGTTAACCGACGTTGGAAAAAGTGGCCCTTAAATTAATTGAATTTGTTGAGTTTATAGAGCAAATTTTATTGTAATAAAAAAAGGTTAACTGCAAATCAATCTATGAAAGAAACAAATAATGTTGGTATGTATGTTGGTATACCTCTTTAATAGATATAATTATATATATATGTATATAATTATATTTATTAAACTCAACAAATTCAATGAATTTAACTCATTGAACTATATACCATACTGGAACGAGCACAGGCTACCCCCTCCATTCGACAAAACGGTCAGACAAGGCAGTGACTCAGTACCGGATTTCTCTTTCTATCTCGTCTACTCTCGACTAATAGTAGCTGTGAACACGTGACCAAAACTGTTGGTTAGATAGAGAGATCCGGGTCCGAACAGCTATCTCCATCTGACCGGTCGAGAACAAAGGCGTGCTCGTTCCAGTATGGTATATATTTCAATGATTTAACTCAAGCAATACAAGACAGCGTTGAGTTGTCATGAATCATAAAGGTTTTAGATGGTTATGTATATCTCATTGTCGGTCCTAGTGAAACTAACTCGAACTTGAATTATCGTAAACATCCATAGATGTTAGCATTAAGGCCGGAGCACAGACTTTTACATAAAGCATAACGCATAAGCATAAGGAAATTGATTGGTCTATATATAAGCATAAGCAAATGCATAAGGAAACGGACCAATCAATTTCCTTATGCTTATGCGTTATGTTTTATGCAAAAGTCTGTGCTCCCGCCTTTATACTCATAGTGGATTTTGTCTTATGGAGGATTCACACTGTACGTCTAACCAGAGAGAAACCTGAGAGAGGCCACGCTGCCGTTCTCCGTACAACGCTTTCTCTAGGCCGTACGCTAGTGACGCACGTCCATTTCCGGCCGGCTTAGGAACTAAATAGCCACGTCCATTTTCCGCATCGGTCAAAAAGTCACGTCTATTTTCTGAGATGGTTCATGTCCATGTTACATCCACAAGCGAAGCTATTTACGTCACGCGTCCTTGCCGTGCGTTAGACTGTTTGATCAACAGCAGCGTACAACAAAGAATCAAGCGTTTTTTAATCGAGTAAGGCGAATCGCTTGAATATTAAAGATCCCATATTCGAGACCTACTTTTTGCAACTTTTTTTTCCTTTTTTTGCATTTTTTTCAACTGTATATAATCAAATTAATAAATTAAAATAAAGTTTAATAATAAAATAATGTTAAAATAATGTTAATATAAAAATAATATTTAATAAGCTTTTATTGCAGAATTGTAAAATTATTTTTAATTTTTTTATTAACAATAACAAATCAGTTTTTATTAAATAATTATAAAAAATTTTTTATATTAAAAAATGCTTTTTATAATGTTTTTGTAATATTTAGTACATGCTATGTACAATAAAATATACATATTTTTATATAACTAACATATGATCTGTATTAAAAAATGTTTTCTCTTTCTCGATCCTTCAAAAAAAAAAAAGTATTAATCGTAAAGAGTGATTCAAATAATAATTTCAATGTAGAAAGAAATTCAGTCTCTTATGCAAATGTAATACAAGTAACGATAGCATCGATCTCATTCTTAATAATGTGCAGTGGCTTAACGGAAAATAGTTGGTCTATCACAACGCAGATCAGGTTTTGAGACTGAGTGGTGTCCGATTTTTTTCAAGTTTATGGTACATCTTATATAGATCACATTTAGATTTGATAATTTAACACAGGCCTCGGAATTATTTCATCTTTTCAGCCGATTCTCGTGGTATATGCCTCCTTTCCTCTCTTCACCGCGCGCGCGGCAGCCGCTAGGGCCAGCGCCGCCGAGCGTTAGGAGCAGCGCTATCCGATAAATGTTGGGTTCTTCTTCCTTGATCATTAAAAGTTAAAAAAATTTATTAAAAAAATTTTTTTTATTTTTAAATTTATTATGTGAAAATATTTCAATAGATTTCCACGTCACCCATGAGGTACTATTGCTATTGAGGAAAAAAATATTTTTAATAAATTTTTTTAACATTAATCGGATAGCGCCGCTCCTAACGCTCGGCGGCGCTGGCCCTAGCGTTTGCCGCGCGCGCGGTGAAGAGAGAAAAGGAGGCGTGTACCACGAGAATCGGCTAAAAAGATGAAATAATTCCGAAGCCTGTGTTAAATTATTAAATCTAAATGTGATCTATATAAGATGTTCCATAAACTTGAAAAAAATCGGACACCACTCAGTCTCGAAACCTGATCTGCGTTGTGATAGACCAACTATTTTCCGTTAAGCCACTGCACATTATTAAGAATGAGATCGATGCTATCGTTACTTGTATTACATTTGCATAAGAGACTGAATTTCTTTCTACATTGAAATTATTATTTGAATCACTCTTTACGATTAATACTTTTTTTTTTTGAAGGATCGAGAAAGAGAAAACATTTTTTAATACAGATCATATGTTAGTTATATAAAAATATGTATATTTTATTGTACATGGCATGTACTAAATATTACAAAAACATTATAAAAAGCATTTTTTAATATAAAAAATTTTTTATAATTATTTAATAAAAACTGATTTGTTATTGTTAATAAAAAAATTAAAAATAATTTTACAATTTTGCAATAAAAGCTTATTAAATATTATTTTTATATTAACATTATTTTAACATTATTTTATTATTAAACTTTATTTTAATTTATTAATTTGATTATATACAGTTGAAAAAATGCAAAAAAAGGAAAAAAAAGTTGCAAAAAGTAGGTCTCGAATATGGGATCTTTAATATTCAAGCGATTCGCCTTACTCGATTAAAAAACGCTTGATTCTTTGTTGTACGCTGCTGTTGATCAAACAGTCTAACGCACGGCAAGACGCGTGACGTAAATAGCTTCGCTTGTGGATATAACATGGACATGAACCATCTCAGAAAATAGACGTGACTTTTTGACCGATGCGGAAAATGGACGTGGCTATTTAGTTCCTAAGCCGGCCGGAAATGGACGTGCGTCACTAGCGTACGGCCTAGAGAAAGCGTCGTACGGAAAACGGCAGCGTGGCCTCTCTCAGGTTTCTCTCTGGTCTAACATACAAGATATCAATATTCAATAGATAAATGTGTTTTAAAAACTTTGTCTAGTGCCATATTTCTTTTTAGAAAATAATTTTTTTTTATTAGATGTCATCGATCAGATGCATAGACGGATGCAATGTGGACTTGTCATAAACTATTCCACGATCGATATTTAGCGATATTGGCAATACTGAAAATCGGGACTATGCGCGTCCTCTTCTGGTCGCTCTAATAGTTTTTCTTACACCGCGTCGGTTTAGAACATAGTGTGAATGCTCCGCGATTAATTGCGTATTTTGTTAGTTAAAAGTGTAAAATAAGTTTAAATTTTTATTGATAGTGTTGATTAAAGTGACGGGTGATTACCGGAATGTATTATTTCCTGCAATTCTTGCAGTTTTCATAGTAAACCGCGGATCGAAATCGATTTTTTCCAATGAATAGAAAAACTGTGACGTCACAGATGCGAGCGCGCGATATTTTTTTCGTTAGAACATTGAATATTGTAACATTAAAAGTTTGTTGGTGAGTATGTGTGTGTGTGAGTATGAAAATACATATGTTGATATGGCATACAATAGGTTGAGATGAGATATTTAAGAAATATAGGGTGATGTAACAGAAATAAGCAGTTATGAAGTTGATTTAGAAAGCCTACCGCATCGATTGGCCATTTTGTAAATGCAACAATTTTAGTGGCATTAAAGTGGTATAACTGACTAAATGACTCTATACGTTATATTAAAATTTTGCTTCTTCATTGCGAATATTTACGTGAAAATCGCGACATGATTTTGTTCACTGTTTGTTTCATATTTTTTTCGTTAACTTTCCATAATTAAGAAAGAGCGTATTAATGCGGAATCTATAAGTTTTTAATGCTCAGTACGTTGCCTGTAGCAAATTGTAACTTTATTTAAGAAGTTTGTCTTGTTTGTTTAGAAGACCGGGTATTCTAGTGCTAGTAAATGACGCCGACTGGGAATTGCTGGTATGTATTTTCTCTTTTATCCGTTTAATATCTCTTTTTTTTATTTGGATATCATGGATATTCCAAATATATCTGTAAGAGGATGAGAAAACATCGATTTATTGTTAATTTTAAGATTTTTTTTTTAAAGGTTTTATGGAATATTATACAGAATTTTCAAATGTCTTTAACCTTATACTTTTTAATTACTTTTAATTACTTTTAATATTTTCTTCACGAAAGTTTCGTAAAATTAATCATGTTTAAGTTGTTAAATATAATACATTTTATAAGAATAATTATTTTGTTAATAATTTTTATAAAAAAATTAAGAACATTATCCTATTACTTGAGTTGGTTAATTATTTAGTCATTTAATTAATCTTGTGAGCGGATTTTTTATGAATAAAATGTAGTTTATTATATTTTGAATATAGAATCATTAAATTTTATATTAAATGTTATATATATGTATATATACAGTCATAGATGATCATAAAATAATAGTATCACAAAGAAATAGAAGAAATTTAAAAGTATATATTTATTATATTTTTATAATGATTATTGCAGATTTCTTGAATCTATTTTAACATTTACATTTTTTATTGTAGGATTTAATATATACTTGATGTCTATTTAGAATTTTTTTCAAAACGAGTTTTGCGTGCGTGTTTTAAAAGCACATTGGAATTATTAAACTTTTATTCTTTAAGAAAATCTGTTAAATGCAGATTTAAATGTCTTGCGAGAATGGCAGGCAGATTTAAATTCAAAGAGGATTCAATGGACTACTTAGCTATGCGATTCTTAAGTCGTCATATTGATATGAAAAGTTAATGCACCATGTTTGATGAATGAATCTTTTGAAGATGAGATTTATATTTTCAGATTATTCTATTAAAAATTTATTAGCAAAGAGACATATATTAATCTTTTAAATCCATGTTTTTTTTATGATACTTGTTTAAATTTTACTAAATCTTAGTTTTCCATGTGATAGACTACTTTAATATTTATTTTGCTTATAATTTTCTACGTCAATTTTTTCAATCATTTTTTGTTTACATTTTTGTGACACGTTTGATGTGCATCTTGTCATGAAGAATTAAAGAACTGAAGTAAAAAAAATTATTTTAAAATTTAATTTAGATGATTTAGAGAAATTAATCAAGTACATGATCAAACTACTATTATTAAAATAAATAAACACCGCAATTAAAAAAAATTGTGTTTGTGTTTACCTTAACTTTAATTAAATTAAGAATTCGATTCGTTCGCGAGTGTCGAAAGATTCCCAAGCGGCGGTTTAAAATATTAATCTCAAACGCGCGAAGAAGTGCGATAGCGGCGGACGACGCCCTCGTCGCGCAGTATTTCTTTCCCCGTGCCACCCCCACGGCGGATGACGCACGGCTGTTCCTGGCGTATGACAAACGGGATACCCCGTGACCGGTTTTTACAAATGGCATAATCGGCCTGTCGGCCACCGCCGCCGCCGTCGCCGTTGCCGCTTACACGGTAGATAGGGTGCGGGATAACGAAACGGCTCCGGACGCTGAAAGGGCGCAAATGACCTCGGTTTGCCACACCCACGAAGAGAATTATCATTTTAAATTTGTAAATGTACATACCGCGGCTATTAGGAGAAGAGACGGCGGTTCTGTCCGGAGTAGCGCTCGAACGGGAAGATGCTGCAGCGTCGGGGAACGTCGGAACGGAGGAAAAGATGATGGCTCCGGCCATTATTATGATAATACCGTCGCTTCTCCGCGAAGCTTCTCCTTTTCCGCGCACTTCGGCTTTTGCGTTTCCGCGTCTTTTCGTTCGGCCCTCTTCTCCCTGGCCGTATATAGTATATGTTGTCCGCCTTCCCTTTCGCCGCTTCTTTTGCTGCCCGCAATTTTTTTCTCTTTGCGATATAGTCGCGCTCGTGGACGTTCTAGTCAAACTTTTTCGGACGTTCAAGTTTTTCGATTTTTGCATGTCGATGTAATGGATACGCTTGCTATTGATGGTAAAAAGATGTTGAAAGATACGAGCGTGAAATTGTGAATAAGGTCTCCGTAAAGTCAAAGTATGCTCTTATTTGATAGTAGGCACATATACACGGCGTCCTAGATTCACCGAACTTTCTTTCATCTATGGATTTTTTGAATCTGGATTAAATTTTTCTTTGATAAAAATGTCAATATATTAATAATTCGTATAGTCGCAAGTAATTGAAGTTTTAGGAATTTTCGTAATAAAGTTTTTGTGAAAATAAATGACAATATCTTTATAATTATATTTTTCCTAAGAAAAATCGATGAAATTTCTTAGGAAATATAAATAGATTGACCTATATCAGATAAAATATTTTCTTAAAATTTTTTGTCGCGTAATTTCGCGGCAAGTATTAGTCATCTTTTAAGCCATTCGATTGATCAGAGATTAAAGAAATATAATTTCACAGGGTGAAGGCGATTATAAACTGTGTCCGCGGGACAAAGTGCTCTTCATCTCGACGTTGCACGGAGGATAGAAGGTATGAATTTCCGATATTGAAAATCAACGAGGACAAGTGCGATCCACCCGAACATCGTGGACTCTTTTTGATATGTATAAAAAATTTTATATCTATTTTAGATTGTCGCATTGATTGCGACATGAGAAAATAAAGTTCTTTCTCGCAGGATATGCGTCTGTGATTAATTTTAAATAGTGATTATAATATTGAATTGCAGAGAGAGAGAGAGAGAGAAAGAAAAAAGTATGCTGTCTTACAGAAATTAAATAATTAAAATCAAAACTGTTTTAATGGTATTAAATTTCAGTTAAGTAAATATTTGATTGATTTTTTTTTTAAGTTTTAATTTTGATATTATTCACTTATATTAGTTTGCAAATTGTAAATTGTTATGATTTATACATGATAAATGTGTACATATTGTGTGCACGATAAATTTTTTGCATTTAAAAAAATTTTCTTTTAAATTGCATCAGTTAGCAGTCATGTATACAATTTGATTTTATTTTCAGTCACGTGTGGATTGCATATATCCTTTGTTGGTTTCACATTTTTATTTTCGAAAAATATATAACGTAATATAAAAAAGAGGTATTCATTCGAACTTTTATCATATTTGCATATGATGGATTTCGAGGGATATTTAATTAAAACCGAAAATAATCTACATCTAGAAAACAATTATTTTTGATAAACAAATAAAGAATTTTCTCTCTTTCTTTTTACATCTTTACATATAAACTATTTAAAATAAAAATTAGTATCAACGTTATATTATTTTTTAATGACATTTTAGTCAATTCCGAAACTATACTATTCTTCGAAACCTCGCATCTCTTTCCTAGTTTCCTAGGCTGTAAATGCGATCTGACAGCAATGCGTACCTCTTACATACATTACGGGTTTGAATAGCTTTACGTATGTTGCGTCACAATTGCGTAACAGCGCGAGATAACGCGCGTTTCCCTCTCGTTGAGGCGAAAGAGTTGAGCGATGTAAAATCGATAGGGAAATTTTGTCACAAGAACTGTGAAATTGTCAAATCGTGTTTTATATCGACAAATATCTATGTTTGATAGCTTTCGGAATCCCGGGCAAACATAAAAGCTACATATTTTGAAGCTTTTATTTACAATTTTAACTATACAACGCATATATCTGTTTCATTGTAATACATCAATATTATATTTTTGATTAAAATTACTGTTACATTTTTTAATTAAAATTTAAAAAAATTTTTCTCACTTTTATTTATGTGTTCCGATTATACACATAATCATGAGTCTAGTTAAAAATGTAGAATAATAATTGATTAAAAAGTTATTTTTTGCTCTTTTTAAAATTGTGCAGATTGATTTACAATTATCGTATAAAAGCAAATTCCCTATTTATATCTAATACAATAATAAATAATGATGTTTTTAATTTTTAACTAAGTTTGAAACTAAGAACATTGTTAAATAAAAGATTTAAATGAAATAAGAAAAAACAAAGATTATCTATTTGCATCGTTGAAAGTTTGATTCGTGGGGAGATAATCTTTCCTTTCTATTATGTATAATACAAAGATATTCTTCCATCAAGATTCGTGTGCGTTTCACATTTAAATAAGAAATTTCCCCATTTCATACACCACTCGCAAACCACTCTGGAAGTATAGAGTCGTGTGTATAGATTATACGGACTGCGAAATACGTGCGTGCGAACGCTCTCAGACGGCTCCGAATATCAACGAGACAGCGTCGCGGGTAAATACGAAAAGCTCGTGATGCCGCAACATCGACGAGCAGCGTCGTGCATTAGCGGGGAGTGTTTCTTCGCATGCGTCATCGACGCGCCTTGCAATTGCAGATTAGTGGACTCGGAACCGGACGCGTTTCACCAGGCACGTTTCCCCTGTCGCGGCCGACTTGTTACAAGCACGTACGAGCGCATTTCCTCGAGCAAACACGCACGGATGCACCGCCGCGGCGCATAGCACGTACGTAACGCGCAATCCGCCCACCGCACGCACATATGACCGTATATAATATAGTGGATCCGCAGCGTCCGTAATGTAATCATGGGTGACACAATTAATCACTGGACCATCCAACCCCGCCAGGCCATTAGCGATTGCGACACACTCGGGCTCTCGTTGATAGACGGATGCGTTTCGCATAGCCGCATACACGTGAAATCTCGTATAAACGGCAAGTGAACGCGTACACACACATAAAAGGATCAGGATATGCACGGGAGAAAGACGGATTCGCGCTGCCGGTCTCTTCCTCATTCATGATCGACGCTCGTTAGGATCTTTTCCTCGATTTTCCGCGCGGCTCATGTGCGTGATTAATTGGTGCCATTGTGTATCGCTAGATTATTATACGGTGTAGTGGTGGATCTCATCGATCCGCCGGCGGCTGATTGGTGCCGATGTCGCGAAATCTATTTCATAGACGTGTCCCTAACCATGAGGTCCGATATTGATTTCGATACTAACGAGGCGCAGTGTTGACTTCGCGACTTGCATAATTGCAGCTGTTCGCTTTAATTAGAAGCCACTTACCCGTTCACGGAAATCGATATAAAGCGTTCTTTGTAAAATTATGCCACATATTTGTGTAGAATATTGCTATTCTACAAACTGTACACGTATATTCTGCAAACTACACTATATACGTATATGCATGTTTGATTCAGCAATTGGAATAATGCATTGATTCTTTTAAAATAAACATTAAACACTAAGAATCCTCACAGGATTAAGTTTGTATTTAGATATTAATCTAATATCAATCTGCATAATTTTTAAAACTGTGAAACAATTATCTTTATACATTGAACTCTTTGAAAAAGATGAGAAATTAGATTTTGCCAAACATTATTTCTCTGTTCAAGTCGTTTTAGGTCTATTTTCTAAAACGACTTGAAAGAATATTTTCCCCCTTGATCTCATGTCGGTGTTTAAACGTTCGCATGACTCGATCTACTTCGATGGAAGTTAGGCACGTGCACAGATTCGTCGGGAATTAGACTTGGAAGGCAAAGGTCTGGATTCTCGCGAAGATGAAATCGGCCCGGTATCGCCGCAGTATTAAAGTTTCGCGACGTCTCTAACAGTTGTTTCACTTTTAAATGTATGTATAATTTCTGTTATCTCCAACTGGCGCGGTGTGCGCCGCGCGATGCCACGAAATATAAAATAATAAAGGGGCACAACGAACGGGGTGGGACGGCGGGAACTTTGGCCATTACGTCGAAACAGTTTGGCGCTAACGCGTCTTCAACTTTTAACGGCTCGACCTTATATTTTGTTGTATCCTTTTCCGGTTTTGCTATTCCTCGCAAGTTAGACAGTCGAATCTCGTGTAGCTAATCGTGAACTTCGGCCGAAATACGTTGGAATCGTCTCGCTAAGACGTTTTAAAATATCAGGGTTAAACACTTGAAACAAAATCCAGAACTCGCGGAGTGCCGGGTATCTGCTTTTTTCTCTGTCATCAGTAATTACCTAGTACTTAGTCGCATAATTACATTTAACCCGCGGCACCCTCGCGGGTACTATATTTATTTCAGTTTACTGCCACCCGACCATTTGGTTACTAATCCTCTTAGTTACTTCCTATCTGGCGCGCCGGTACGCGACTTTTGTGTATTTCGATTCCTATGCGTGCACCGCGGTTAAGTTGTTTAATATATGTGCCAAAATATATTTTTTTTTCTTTATTTACCAAAATCAGCAAAATAAGTGTGTGAAACGGATTGGTTTCCATTTGTTTCGCTACGTTACAATATTATTTTGCGTCTCAATTTTATCTTGGTTCGAAAAAGTCTCAATGTATTACATAATATTATGTTTCTTCGAGTTATATTTCTACTTTTAGAAAATTATAAATTTTTTCAACCAGTACGCTTTAAAAAACATCGTTTGTGACTATATTTGATAGGGAATTTATTTTTAATTACAAAGGCCTCTCTAGTAGTCCGTGTCGTGCATGATATATTATCATTGTGCATCATCTCTCGTGCGAGTATCCGTGTTTTTGTGATAAGAGTAGCAAAAGAGAAGCACTTAAAAATTGCAAGCTTGTCATCTAATGGCACGTAGGGCCGTGCTTCCCTTTCGATCGGGGACGAGGCAAAAGAGCACGCATAGTAGGTCGCCGTGAAAGATCGAACGAGATTCGTTTGTAAGGACGAATAATCTCGCACGGGTAACACCTGCCGACCAGCGCTTGGCTGCGAGCCCAAAATCATTCCGACAGGATCGAGTCCTATTTGACTGGTCCCCTCCATTTTCACGTTTTCTCTTCGCTCGATACCCACTTACACATCAGTTTACCAGTCATGATTCTCCCCTTTCACCCATGTTTTTCGTAAAAATATTACCGAGCGAACCATGAACATAAATCGAGTAGTTTTACGAGTCATAGCGAGTAGACGCTATCGCGTTACATTTTCTTCAAGTGCGACGCCCGTATTGTTCCTCATTTCACGATTTTTGACGCTGATTATCACAGACCGACTGCATTAAGGATTTCAACGATGTCCTTTTTACGGTGCCTTTTTTACGGAGCTTTTTCTTGCTCTCAGCCCGAGAAAGAAAGGTTTCGCTTACAAAGAACATTTACAAATGTCTCTCCGCGACCTTAATGAGCTTTGCACGTATTACAGTATAGCTTAATACCAAAGTATGTCTGAATGCAGATTTAGAGAAAGAATTAAAAACAAATAAGTACGGCATTGTGGAAAAATTTTCTAAAGAAAAAAACGCTTTTAAGAAAGATCTTATTAAGAAACATCCTGATTCCGTAAAACGATTTATTTAAAATATTTTTATACATTTTATTTTTTATTTTTGAAACACTATCAATATTATATTGTATTATGTAGCAGCATTAGTTCACCATTTGCCGTTGGTTGTTATCGATATATCAGTGAACTGAAGCTTCGACCAACTTTTATGTTCCGATTCTGCATGTGCTGAAGCAAAGTAATTTTATAGGACATTAAATTTTGTTATTATTATATGTCAATGGAAAACCACATAAATTTAACACGAAAATATTTTATCTTTTGAAACGTTTAGCGTGTATATTTTACGCGTAACAATATTACGATAAAAGACCATACAGATGACCTTTTTGCAGTAATCTGAAAAATGATATGCAATATAATATCGATTTTCGGATGACGCTTCATAGCGTTAAAAAAGGCGTGGTTACGAGTACAATATCTCGTGGAATCATTTGGCCGCTAGGTTTACGGGAGTCGCTCGATCGTAAAAAGGGATCTTGACACACAGCTCGTAAAACTGACTTAATTCGTTCTATAAAGGGAACCGCCTTCGTTGAAACCGGCAACTAACGCTCATTCTTCCCGTTCACACACGTTCATATATGTTCATATACGTTCTGATCATTAAACTACAGTTTTCGTTAAATATTTTATTGATTCCTTTTCAATTAGTTAAAATAATTTTATAGAAACACAGCTTTATTATAAAGAAAGTTGGATTTTTTTTGTTACAATAATATTAATGGTGGTATTAAAATAATATTTTATTTAATATATATTATAGTAATACATATTATAATAAAATAATATATTATAATAATATTTTTTATAAAATAATATTTCAATATATTAATATTATTGTAAAAAAGGAAATTAAACTTTTTTTTATAATAAAGCTGTGTTTCAATAAAATTATTAGCTAATTTTGTTTTATCGAAACTTACTTTTCTTATGATTTTTGTGTGCACAAAAATACAACATATTTAAATTGAATTTCGCTATTTTGTGCCGTTTTCGACAATGAGTTTGCAAGGAATATTACATAACAGAGAGCAAAGACCGGCACTCGGTGTAGATGCATTAAAGTGTGTGATTCGAGCAAAGATATGCAACAATCAGTTCTTTCGGTGCATGTACACTGTTCTTGCTCTCCATTGTATGAATATCTGTATATACGTATTATTCCATAGCGGTCACAAGACCGAGCAGTGGAAAGACCCAGCGTACCTATGCGCTCCCGAAGGTAGGAAAGTTAGAGGGAAGGGGTGAAGGGAAGAGAGGAGAAGGAATTTTCTTCCCCTAATATCTTCCGATCTCCCGTCGAATGCACAACCCTGGTAAATTGGAAGGAACGTGTGCCCTTCCCTCGCAGGCATGACGATGCCCGAGGTGTATGTTAAGGGCGAATGTAGGAGGAGGGGGGAACGGCAGCGGATTGCACAATGCACGAGATTTCGTCCGGTCCATCGGGAGTCCCGTCGCGTCCCCATGGGCGGCTATTAGGGCGCGGGGTTTTCGCGGAGGGATCTCTTCCGTAGGATGGCAGGACGCGGAGGACTCCGTCGCAGAGCAGGGGAGAGGATGGGCAGATAATTTGTCCAGCGTTCCCTCCTTCATCTCTTCTGCTCTTTCTTCCGCCCCTGCGTCGACGTTTCGTCGATGCCCAGGAGACAAGTCTGCGCCGCTGACCCGAATCTCAACTAGGTGTCTACGTCTATTTTAGTTATCAACTCGTGGCAGGCACATGGTACCCGGTAATGTGCCTCAATGCGATCGGTAAATACACACCAATGGTCGGATATCTAAGATAATGCTCGCATTTTAAACAATCCTTCCGGTGTAAAAATTATTATTTTTTTATAAACGAGGGATATTGAGGTGAAACTAAGATTTTTTATTTCCGGGATTTGTAATAAGGTCGAAACAATCTCTCACGTGTGCACAGTGATTCAATATATTTTTAAGAGAAAAGAAGTATTTACAGGAGTACATATCATATGTTGCTTTTCTTTCTATATACAAATCATTGATCGTTGTTACAAATGTTGTTTTACGAACTATTTCACATTTTTTTAAACTAAATGATTGAATACATAGAATTTGTGCATTGATGATTGTTGACAGGACATATACGGCCGTTAGTACGTTTATCTTACCGCACGTGCATTTTAGTATGCTCTGTGAGTGTTCGCGAATGACTGCGAAAGTGAGTGCACGCGAAATCCGGTGTGCATTTAGGCTATCAATTTCCAGCGCCACTCGATATTTTCACTATCACGCAATACTCTCGTGCCACAGAGAAGTGCGATTTCTTGCCACTTTTGCATGAATACGAGATCAAAAACTAGATGTATTAAATGATATATTCGCTGATCATCATATATACAATAAAAGAAATATTAAACAATCTTGTATTTTTGAACGCTATAAAAACATATTAAAAAGGTAAAAGTTATAGGTAAAAATATCGATTACTTTATGACATATATATTTTGTTTACCAATTCTATACGAAAATTCATAAAACGCGATCGTTGGTGAAAAGCTTGATGAAAAACATGGCGTAAGAATGTAATAACGATAGAATGAATTTATAAGCTAGATAATGAGCTTGCAGCAATCTACCAGCAACCTAATACGGTCATACGGCTTTTACGACTTTATTCGTAATTTCGTTTAGTGTATTTACCCACGCAATCAATTACGATTTTCATTGCTTTTCTCGAAAACGACGCATGATACTTGAATCATAAAAGATCGAAGTACAGTATTGTAATTGCGAATTAAGCAACGTAGTTCTAAAAAGTAATTAAGTAATTAAGCAAAGTGTATTTGCATTTACGAGAAAGAGAGAGAGATAAAATTTTGTTTTCCAACCTCGTATCGTATTATGTGTTCACATCGCATTTTTTTGCAATTTTAATTTTTTTATATTTTAGTAATATGTTTTAATTTAAATGAAAAGTGCTATTAAAAATAAAGCCAATTAAAAAATGCAATAAAAATCAATCAAAAATCAGTGAAAAATTTTTATTAAACGAGTAATTTTTTGAAAATGCATTAAAGGAATTTAATTTTTGTATTATTATTTTTACTTATGACAACGGATATTGTCTATTACTAAGTTATTTAATATATAGAATTTTAAAATTTTATTACATAGCTTATGTAATCACAATAAATTTTAGGATAAATAAAAAAATTCCGAATAACAAGTATTGCGTAATATTCTACATAAAGAAATTATCACAACGATTTTTAATAGAATAATTCTATGTCGAATATAATGCAACTATCCTAAATTAGAATAAAGATAAATGTATTTATCATACGTACGAAAATATTTTATTCGACAATTGCGTTTTATTTGGGAAATTTCTCGACTCCATGTCGGTGGAAAATAATTCCATAAGAACAAACGAGGACTTTAAACGATGGCCCGACTGGCACGGGAAGGAAAAAAGAAAATTGTGTGCCAGACTATGAAGGCGACTTCTTACTTCGGTAATTTCTCGGTAGTGCCTGGTTTCATATAACTGCCGACTCTCAGTACGGTGAATTTTGGTGTGTGGGGCTACTACGGTCGTGCCAGAGAGGGTGGTAAATGGTACTAAAGAGAGAACGCAATTTGTATGTACAGTAAGCCGCTGTAATTGCCAGACCACCTATCTACCACCGTAAATGCGTATCGAGTGCCCCGACTCCCCCGTTGTCGCCAATTTACATATTATAATTTATAGATGAAAGATACCGTGCCGCAGGAGAAGCCGGCAGCTTCTTCCCAGAGTTGGAACTTTGTAACATGCTTTGCGCGGTGATAATTCTTTCCGGTCTTAATGTTACTTCAACCTGTTCATGCGGCAATATTAAAGTCAGCATATAGCACCCTTTGCGAGAAATTTTCTATTCTTTATTTAAAGAGAGAATTATTATCGCCTGTCACTTTGAAAAAATTTGTGTAATTATAATTTTTTATTAAACAATTGGATATAATGTTTGTTAAAAATATTTTGAATTTAAGTTTGCATTTAAACATTCTTATCTATTGTTCATTTTAAATCTATGCAATATTTAGTAAAAAAATTAATTTTTTTAGTTTATTTGTAAAAGATATTTATAATTTTTCTACAATGATTAATTTTATCATCTTTTTTTTACAAAATGGTTTTAAAGTTTGTTCTTATGGAATTATAATATTTTGGTCAAGAAATTTTCCTTAACTTAAACAAGATACGTTGTAATTATTTTATCTTGTTTATTTTCTAAAAATTTCAATATTCTACGTAATACCTTAAGGGATTTTTTATTTTGACATATTGCTTTTATATATTTATTGCACTTATCGCCAAAAAAAATTCTAGTCTAAGAATACTAGTCCGTAGAAAGGGCAGTAAAAGTGACGGGATAGTTTATTTTATACTGACACGCTTTTACGCGGCGCGACGAAAGCTCGTTGATTATAAGTAGTATTTTGAATGTGCAAGAGGGTGCACTTTGTAATAAAATCTAAAATGTTTAAGAGATGACGAAGCGAATGAAGATGTACGAGCGCGGGGAATTACCGCGTGAGAGTAAAAGAGAGGATAAGAGAGAGAGAGAAAAGGTAGCTTTCACTATGCAGTAACTAAGACGTACTTAGCCCTGGGGTTAAAAGGTGGAGAGTCATTGCGTGATTGTGGAACGTTATCCCACCCCATATAAACCGACTAGTAAGAAACGCTTCTGCCGAAGGTCTGCACTTCCTCTCGGACATAGGGACACTGGTGAAAGATTATTCTTAGGCGATCTCTCTGATTTCAGATAATTTCTCATTAAGATATACTTATTTAATTCTTTAATGCTATACGCGATAAATCAATTGCTCATTATGTTGAGTATTTTTTATTAAATAATTAATAATATTTTTCATGAACTAAAATATCACATTTTTATATTATTGTGTTATATTTGTGGATTGCCTTTTTAATTTGATATTTTTAAATTTTGAGCTGTCTTTGCAATGAGATAAAATAAATTTTTTACTTATAATTATTAATATTTTATACTTATAATTATTAAATATTACAAAATGCATTAATAATGATATTTTTTAAATAATCCATTATTAGAAAAAAAAAATATTGAAAAGTAGTAGTACAGAATAGAAAGTACAGGAATATTAAAAATACCGGAATATTTTAGCTCGTGTATTAATGAAAAGTGATGAATATTATTTACGAAGACAGACGAAATTGTCAATTCTTGGCACATCCCAGATTTTAACGCTTATTGTTAGCTACATTCGAATGGCTTTTGGTTGACATAGATCTTTATTGCTTTCTTTTGATGAGTTACGATGCCATGCCATTTCGAATAATATGGCTATTCACGAATGAAATTGCTTCAAGAGCAGGAATTTGTCTTCAAGAAAAGCTAAGATGGTTTGCATGCCAATGTTTAAAATTGAAGCAGCACTGATAATAAATACTCGTGCCAAGTAGTCCTTTTACAGATATACATTTATATTACAAGTATAATGTAATATCGACTTTCTTATTATGAAGCTGAATGATAGAAAACTGAATACACACGGCTGTAGTGCATTTACGAATTGTGTCAAAAGATTCGGCGGTATAAAGTGCATAGTGCGGAGATCAGAATGGAGTCGTATAAAGCGCTTTTATATCATATCTATTGAGTCACGTACAGCACCCATATTCCACATCGGAATACTAAGAAAGAAGAACTTTGCGTATAAGCGTGACTAAATGTGCATGTGCATGCGTGTGAGAAAATACTGTCGCTAAGGACCTTTTATTCAGCTCTAAGAAATCTGTCATTCTGCACGGTCATAATGCGATTGAGAAATTGTAAAGGATTGCTTTGCTGAAAGCTGCGATACAAATAAAATAAAATACCTATTCTATAATATTAATAACTATTTTTATATATTTTTTAAACTTTTAAATTTACTTTTTAACTTTTAATGCTAAAGTCAGAAAGCTAAAACAATAAGTACATTTGACCAATCTATCGATAATGGCTAAAAGTTTAATAAGAGAGATTTCACATTGCGTGATTAGAATCGCAGGTATTGCAAGCTTTCCTAACTTATCCATCCATATTTATCAACAAGAAAGTATCTGCATCCATTTTATAGAATTGAAAGTATCTGAAATATAACAAATTTTACACCTGTAAATATGCTGTGAAGAAGTTAATTCTAATTTCTGTTATTTACAAATCCGCGGACGATTGCAACGAGCTATTCATCAATATACATGCACAACGAACTTACGTACACTTCATACTAACGAACGTTTCTGAATAAATCGATAAGTGCGAGACATCGTTCTTCGAAAAGACTCGCTTCGGGAGAGTTACCGTGCCGCGCTAGAAATTCCGGGCATGGGCGTAACATTGAATATGCATTAGCGTCACTACGTCGTCGGGTGCAACGTCGATGGAAAGGAGGGCTGGCAGTGACTCACATTGTGACTGGAATAAACAAACTATCCTTTAAGTCTCCTTTCGTCGACGGGTGGCAGTCGTCGATGATGACTAGCGTCCAAGCACAGTAAGACGAAAGTTTTTTATCAAATTATCGTAATCACACGTTTTCCTGGGTAGAATCCACTCTTCTTCTTCCTTCCAATTTTATTTGCGTGCGTTTCCAGCAATTGAGATCGCTGTCTCTGCGAGACAATCATTCGAGAAGCGCCTCGTGTCACACTCGACTAAAGCATCTTTTGTTAAGACCTTATCACTAGGGAAACGGCATTGCTATTACGTGTGGAACCTTAATTCAGTGCAGTTCAATTCAGCGCAAATATAATGATTCCCGTCAGTGTGTTTAATTCTTAAGATTTCTCTATATAGTTTGTGATAAAGTTAAAAAAATTGCTAATATCTACAAAAAAACTGTGCTTTATTTCAACAAGCAATGTTAAACATCGGTTTTGCTATACTTTTTTATCTAGAAATAAGATGCAGAATAAAATTGCATTAGTTTATTATCAAGGAAAGTTGGAGTTGAATGAATTTTGTTCCTATCGGTATCGGTTGTTGTTATTTGCTCTATTTAGGCTATTAGAGAAGACATAATTTTTTTTTAAACGATATATAAAATTACACCGCCATTCAACGGCAGTGGGCGCTTATCCACGGCGCCGGTCGTTAATTTGTCTCGGGGCAATCCATAACCAGGATCATGTCGTTGAAGGGAGCGCCGACCGGTCGAGGGGAGGCATAAAGGAGCTAAGCCGTGGCATATCGGCTCACACGTGGACGTGCGTGATAACGAAGCTTACCATCGCGATCGTCAGCGCACGGGTGTACGTGTGCCATATATGTACACGTGCACAGCGTGGCGCACGTGCGTGGGTGGGCGAATAGTCCCGGGGCGGAGCTTAAAGTTTGATATTACCTTGGCAAGTGTCCACGGCAATCTTATAACTCAAGTGTTCACCGGCCATTATGCGTACGGCGTATTCCTGTGCACGTGAAAACCGCCGCGTATGTATGGAATATACGTCGATTTGCGTATCCACGTTGATATGATTCGAGCCTCCTCCGAGCGAATCCGTTGGCGGACATTTAGATCGCGGCATTACCGTGGATACTTTTGGCAGCCGCGCATTCGCGCGATGAAAGTTAAATTCAGACTTTAATTAACGTGCCACAGGATCGGATTCGCTCGAAATCGCGTGGTCGGAAGTTGCGGGAATATACATCGCCCGTGTATTCGAAGGGCGCTGTCACGATCATCGATTGCAAAAATTTTGCAAAACTTTTCGGACGAACGGCGCACCGGTTACAAGCGCATTTAGATATCTCGCACGATAACGTGATAGTTATCTATTTGGCACGCGAGAGCATCACTATGTGCGAAAGAAAATTTATTCGTTGAGACACCCTCTTGACGAAGATTGCAGTTTGATTTTATCCGCGCTGTACTTGGTAGGTTTTATAGAAAATAAAAGCTCGGTTTTTACGCGGATAAACTCGCTGTGTTTGCAGACGTAGAGTACTCGTATTTGATGACGATCTTTCGATCGTTGTATTGATCCTATATTGTCTCTTGCACTCGATGAAGCGTAAACGTGGGGGCGTACTATCACGTCACGTGAGCTTACGTTATCTATCGCTATATCAGGTTACACTAGCAAACGAGTGTTGGCATAGATGTTGGATTTATTCATTTAATCATAAAATAGAAGATAGATAAATTTGTAATTTTAATTATCTGAAAGAGATTTAAAAGAGAATTTATATAATAAAATTTACTTTGTCGTATCACATATACATGATGGCGTGTTTTTCTTTTAGCAATCCGATATTTTCTACATAGACAGCCAATTTCTTTGAAGTGTATTGTAAATGGGAAAAATGTACAAATTGAAAAACTTTATTAATACTTTATAATATAAAATATTATATAAAATATATTTTAATATTGGAATAAAAAGTATAAGTAAATTAAACGGAAAATACGAGAGAAAATTACAAGAGTTATAAATTGTTGTATATTATTATTGATGCTATTAGTTTTATTAATGTAATTATTTATAAATTTGATTTATGATATGACATTGGAGGTTGCAGCGATTGAAGCTCGCGTAATTTATAATAAACCACTTCTTTACAAGCACATTTATTTATATTACATACGGCATTTATTAATTCATAATTCATATGGCATTTATTAATTTGCACTGCGTTAAACGTCATTTCTTTTATATATGGTTCACAAAAATTACGCGGCTATTTGCATTCACGACAAACCTTTTTAGTTATCCACTTGAAAGTTTTCAGTGGAAGATAATTTCAAATGTTGAGGACGCGTTGCCATCGACTTGGGAAACTCTCGCGAAAATTAAAAGCGAGAAAAAGAGGACAGTTTTCTTCGCCGCGGAGACGAAGGACGATAGCTGGAGATAATTGTCTCTCTCGTTTCTCGCCACGTATACCTATATATGCAATATATACGTGTATATATACCCGCGCGTGGAACGAAGAAAGAGACACGCAGAGGAGAGCGTGGCGTGAAACGAGAAGTAGTTATATTGCCAGGCTTGGTGCCAGGGGTCCTTGTAAAGCTACCCTGTGGCCTCATTATAATAAACCGCGAGGGGCGACATGACTTACGTTACAAATTGTCCGCGGCATTAGATTGTCGTTATGGGTACTTTTGCATATTTTTCATCGGCGAGTTTGCACTCGCCGAATCGACCGTTATTAAATTGCGTATTTATAATCAAAAACTACGGTAGAAAATTGTTCATTTAATGAGTTTCTTTATATGAATGAGTTGCAAGCAATGACATGGATTATGTTTTTTTCATTTGAGAGCAATAAAAAGATTTGCCGGATAAAAGTATTAAGAAAATACCGGGTGCAAAGCCAAATTGCTTTTTAAGAGACGGATTTTCGTTTCTTAAAGGCGTCAAGTCATAACGCTTACAATGAGATACGGTGCTGAAGACGAAGCTAAGAGAGAATTTTAGCTATATACAAGCAATAATAATGACGTTATTAGCAAACAAACTTTGCTCTGACAATGAGTCTGCATCACGCTGCACCGTATTGAAGTCCTTAATATTATATTTGAATTAAAAACTTGTGCTTCTGCATCTAACTGCAGGGGACGGAAAATAGTTAAAAAGTTATAAGAGACCCGTGCAACTATGTTGAGCACTCTTGTAGATAGGAAGATATTGAGCAATAATAGACGAGCCAGGAGTAACTTGGAGAGAAATAATAAAATAATGCTAATCTTAGATATTAACTTGCTTAAGGTGACGAAAGAAGCAGTAAAAGCCAACAGACACGGGAGAAGAGGTAATCTCTGTCGGAACAATATTTAAACTTCATTATGAAGCCAGTAGACCAGGCGTCCTGTTGCCTCTCGCTTTACCTCTTTTTTCTCAACCATCCACTCACCTCTCCTACTACACCGTGTTGCTGTAGTTCCGTTTTGCTTCGTAGTTTACGAGAGATAAAACGAAAGTAGTTTATTTTTACAGAAATCTATCATATAACCTATTAAAAAGCGCGCTGTTCTTTTTAATTTCTAGTTAAAGCTAGTTTATGTCGCCTGATAACTAATATGTTTTTTAATCTCGTTACGCGCAATGATAAAACATTGCGCTCAGCAATGCGATTCAAATAAAATGAATAAATGAAATTTATGTTTGATCTGCGACATGGGATAAGTGCGGATAAAATCTAAAATTGAACGTAAAATTCGAAACCTATTTCGAAATTTCCATGTACGGTCTGAAACTTCTTTACTCAAATAGGAATCTTAACGTTTCCACTTTCCGCGTATATATTTTATTGGAATATCTTCTTACTTGCTTGGATTGCACGACGGCGGGAAAGGTGGAGGCATAAGGAAGTTGCCGAAGATAAGGCGAATTGAAACCTAAGGAGGTGTCGGCAGAAGAGGTTGAAGTGGTATCGGGGGTGTTGCTAGGTTACTACTCTGCTTCCGTTGATGAGAGCCAAAGGTAGTAGGCGGCCAGGTTCAATGTGTACGCGTTCGATAGTAGCAAGGCTCGGCGTGCGGTATACCTCAAATGTTCTGCTTCTTCGCGTCACCAACTTTAGAGATCTTAATTTCCTTCTTGCTCCTATCGCTTTCATTTGCCGTTCCATTTGTTCCACACGAAGATAATCTCGATTTGCATACTCAACAATATTTGATATTGAGAATATTCCATTAACAAGATTACATACATATATTGGATTAAAATTAAAGGAAATCAAGGGGGAGCGCTAAGGGAGAGTCAAAGGAGAGTCAAATATTTATGTTGTATATATAATTTTAAAACAATTTTTTAACTTAAGTACGCGTAAGGAATCAAGCTATATAAAAAATTTCTTAACTTTTAGACTTTTTCTAAAAAAAAATTATATTATATATTAAAATTATATTATTTTTCACATTTTTATGTGTAACCTAACAATAAATTTTACAAGCTTTATATTCTCTATATTAATAATCATATTTTGCGCAATCCAAAATATCTCTTGACTCTTTAGCGTGATACTTCACCGCGTCTATTAATTGTAAATGCAGGACGTGATCAATTGCGAGATACAAAGAGATACGCGGTCGCTAGACGGTAATATGCATATTTTGTTTACACGGTACATCGGAAAATAAATCACATAAGCTTCCGTTAATGGCTGGTTGGTGCGCGGTCATTGGTGTTAAACACAGTTCTGGTTTTAGTAAGGATAACCGGTAGTAGACCCTTCTACCACGCAGCATCCCGTTAGATACACCCGCGATCCGTTATGCCGGTCCCTCTTGTTTCGACGTTGCGGTTGCATTAAAACAACCTGTTACCTCGAGGCAAGTCGTTGGACGCGAGTTTCTGGCAGCGATGAGCGATTTACCGGATAACGATGAAAATTAACTGGTATCGCGCCGTTGTGTACGATGTGCTACATGGCGCGCTTTTGTCACATCTACACGTCGACAAATTCATTTACGTAACGAGGATGTGCCGAATTCTCGACGGGTTTTCGATGCGATCATCGAAACGAACGCGATTCCGGCCGCAACTCTGCGCTGCTGAAATAACCGGAAGGGGTAGGCGCCGCAATGATTTCTTGAATCCAGTTTAACCGCTGCTGCGAAATGAACTCTCTTTTTAACGACGACGTTTCCCGATGAAAAGAAGCAGAAGGTCGCCCCTTCCCGCAGCCGCCGCCGGTAAGGAGGCCATTTCGAATCGGTCCGTCCGTATGTATCGGTTCAATTTTCATTTTTACCTGGCAGCTTCCAATTTTCCCCGGCGCTCTTCCCTTTCCGTTCGAGTGAGTACATACTCGAGTTAACGACTTCATCTGGCACAGCGGCGACGCTGTACTTCGTTCGGAGGTTTCCGCCGTTCGAGGGCTGAAGACTGCCAGAAACGTCGTGGCGCAGGGCGATGCGAGTGCTTCAGCATTCTCGAGAATGCTGGCCGGAGTTCCGGGGCGAGACTTGGAAAATTAATTAATTTGTTCATTAGAAGAATCAATATTGTTACAGCCGTGAGTCTCGCGCGGCGGCCGAGGCAGCCACTTCCCCACTTGTCTATCTTATCGGTCGTCCTTTGGCCGACTGCTTCCTTTTGCTTCTCGCCCGCTTGTTAACGCGATGAACGAACATGCCCGGCGGCGATTTCGACCGCGAAACGCCAAGTTTTGAACGAGGGTACGCGTAAACGGACGAGCGCTCAATATCGCGATATTCTATCTTCCGGTCCCACCTTGCCGATGTTACATTATTCCGTTAACGCGGCCGTAAGCATATTCGATCGTGCCGCGGCAAAGGAAATTCGCATTACGGCTTGATCGCCCGTTGAGACAGTGACTGGAGAATAGATTCCGCTCTCAGCGATAAAGTATGCGCGATTGTCTGTGTGAGTCGCGCGCGCTCGACCTCGCCTTCGAACAGAAAAATATTGCTTCTTAGCCTGTGTATCGTACTTTCCATCTCTTTTTCTAAGACCGACGCGACAAATGAAGTTTGCTCTTTATATTTTCATTGTCAGACGCTAAAGCGCTGCGAAATAACTAGATTTTATTCTTGAAATATTAACCTTCTTAAAATGAAAATTAGTTTATTACTAACAGATTGGAATCTAAGTACATTGGTCATGATGCGTGCAATTTGAGAAAAATAACTGTGCTTCGAAATTAGATGGTTTACGTTATTAATTCATAGTATATTTGAGCTTTAATCACAAGACATTGATAAAATTTTTATTCTCTTTCTCCCTCTCTCTCTCTCTCTTTCGTTTAATTAGGAAAAAAGATATGTACAGTTAGTTTTTAGCTTATCTGCGCTTTTCCGTGGCCAGTCGGTGGGTCGACATAATCGTTGGACGAAACGCGCACCGTGAAAGGGCGATAAGATTCGTGATGTAAAGGGGAAGATGAGAATCCAGGAAAAGGGCCGCACGAAAAGCCTACGGCAATCATCGTAAGGGGATTCGGTGTCCCTTTTCGGCTTTTTCGTCATTGCGGTCCGTCTCAGCCACGTTTCCTCGAATATTCGCTCATCTCCGTCGCTCGCCGTCCTTTCCTTTATTCCCCGTCGTCACGAGAGCGGGTAAAACTGGGCTTAATGGTTCCGCAGGGGACGCGACAGTTGGCTGAAAAAAACAATTCCAGTTGCCAAATCTGTACCGTGCCGCGAAGTTGGTCAGCGATTCTTCTCCAATTTACTTTCCCGCCTCGGGTTCTCTCGTTTCTTCTTATGCCGTGCTTTTTGCGACATTGGACCCGATTTTGTTCAGGAAACGAGATATGTTTCATGAATCTCATATCTATAGAAATTGTTGATTCTATTTTGCAAAGTGATATGAATGCGATTTTATCACGTAATTTGATATTTATTTGGTAAAATGTTTCTTTGTGAATCTTTTTACATGTTGCCTGCAATTTTGTATACAATTACGATTGTACAGACACTTGCAAATAGCATAAAAATTTTTTTTATTTTTTCGACAGTTATACATTTATTTATGTGAATATTGTATATATGTAGTGATATATTTTGTATAAATGGGTTATCAGTCGTGAAACGGTGAACATTACGAGAAAGAAATATGGTTGACTGGAAACAACGAGCAATCACTCGTTTACAGATTTTGACACTTGTTCATCGCAATTCACGTCTTCCCGCGAGAAAGGCGCGATCAGAGGTGACACTGAATTTTCTAGGATAAGTTTCCGGCGCGAGATTCCGAGTCATGCATTCGATAGAGCTTGGGAAAATAGATGGAAGAGGGACGGCGAGAGTAAGTCGCGTCAGGATAGTCGGTCGAGAACGGAAGAGAGTGCCAGCGACGGGCAGCAGGCACAGCAGGGCTCGCCGCCGTCGTGAACTTTTGCAGATATTGAATATCTCGGACCATCAATCACCTCGACGCGGCAATATCCGAAAGTATTGGTCTTACATTTGTTTCTATATCGGGCATCGATTTATGAGCAGAGCACGTCTTTTCGTGTGTCGGGCACGATGGCGATCATCGCTCGATCTTGTAGCCGATGGCACTCGCCGATTTACATCATATTGTATTCCTTACGGTTCGTGATTGAAGGGCGTGTGTCACGAGATTTTACACGACTCATTAATCCGAAGCAATTTGTTTGCTAAAATTCAGAGATGAGCGCTTTAACCACGCAATTTTTATATTTCATAGTTTAATGGAACAATTATTACACGAGTGAACAATATTTAATATTATTTATCAAAATAAGCATTTCTAGATTTTTCATAGTTTTTTTTGTAACTTGTGTGACATATATAAGGTAAAGGAATTCGGCTTTGTGCTTTACATTTGCAAAAAGAGTGTATCACAAAGTTCGAAATTAAAATACCTCAAAATTCTTCGGAATTCTCAACAAGCGCGTTGAACTAACACGCGGCAATTAAATTCCGCGGCCACTAATCTTGTAGCGGTCAGCATGAAATTTGGCAATATCTTAGCTGATGTACGAACGCGCATGTACAGCTGGCTTGCAACACGGTGCGCAGGGATTGTTCCTCTTTATTAAGGTGCCACCGAATTCCATTTTTCGCCATCTTTTTTCCCATTTCACGGTTAATACCGGGTGACAGGATGCGACCAAGCACGAAAGCGTGCATACCTACTTACGTGTATGGTTCTCATCTCGGCGTACTTACTTGAGAACGTGTCATCCTCGCCATACGCGTTCCCTCGCACGCGTGCACACGTGTGCGTCGCGCTCCGCGCTCCTACATTATTTTCTATTCCGCGCGTCACCTTACACGTGTTCTACTTCAAACTTATTGCGTCTTTTTTTCTGGCACTTTTTTCATGCACTTTTTCAACACCAGATTGCGTTCCGCCTATGCGCATGTGCGTTGCCGAAATACACCCGTAAGCAAACGTGTGCGTAGCGTATGACTGGCGGCACGGGGAGAACAAAGTGCACGAGAAACGACCGGGTTTTTTGCTTTTTTTATTCGTTGACCCAGCGTGCATCACAATGCCGCATTGAAATTCTCGCAATTTGTCTGCCAGCGAGCCAGTTGATCATCAAGCTCTCTTTCACTTTCGGTTTTCTCGCGACTGCTTTCAATTTTTTTATTTGCGTTTCAGGATGCTCTTTGAGTTTCTTAAATTTCTTTCCTGTTTTCAGCTCTGGTATAGTTCCTATGTATTGCTGTATTTCTCATTCGAGCTTTTCTCCTATAAATTTGTCGCCTTTAGTATTCATTTTCCATTTGATAATGGTTCTATCTTCCATTTTTTATCTTTGTTTTGTTACATTCTTATATCTACAACTTCTTGTTTCTCATTTGCCTCGTGCCTTCGCTACTTTCATTTCCGGCACTTTACATTTTTTCTCTAGCTGCCAAAGTTTGCTTTTAAAGTTGTCGCTTTCATCTCCTAGAGCGCTGACATTTGCGTCTATAGCCGTCAGCATTTCAACGCACACGGAAACTGTATCTCGCAGATAGCGGCTTCGAAGATTTCCTGAAATGTCAAAGTCGGAGCACAGAAATGAAATAGCGTACTACTGGAGAAACTGTTTGCAATAGCGTCAAAAAGTAAAAGAATTCAAAAGACTTTTGCAGAGAGACACTGCGATGATTTGGCATAACGTAATTTTATTTGAATCTTTTGCAATTTTAAATCTTTTATAATTTTTAATTATTCTAAAATTATATTTAATTGTGCGAGTTTTACTTTAAACACATAAATATACAAGTAAAGTGTCTAATATTGGTACTTCACGAATTTAATTTTTAATCTTATTTAAGCAGGGAAGATATGAATCTGACAAATATTAGAAATTATTAAAAATATTAAAAATTGAGATTCGCGACCGAATGAGGGTCTCGCAATATTTTAGCTCAGTGCTCGGAATTAGTCTGAACATTTCAGCCGATTTCCGTGGTATACGCCTCCTTTCCTCTCCTTACCGCGCGCGCCGCAGCCGCTAGGGCCAGCGCCGCCGAGCGTTAGGAGCGACACTATCTGATTATGAGTGCGTTCTTTTTCCTATTTATTAAAATTTTAAAATATGTATTAAAATTTATTAAAAATAAATTTTTTATTTTTAAATTTATTAAGTGGAAATATTTCAATAGATTTCCACGTCACCCATGAGATACTAATGCTGACGCGTTTTTTTTTAAATGGTTTCCCCCGTAGACCTATTCCACTAAAGATAAAAATAAATTCTTAATTTAAAAAAAAATATATATGTAAAAGAGATTTTCTTAATTAGATTTTCTTAGCCTTTTATGAGAATGAACAATTGATGTAATAATGTAGATAAAAATCTCTTTTTGAAAAACGTGTCAGTATTAGTACCTCATGGGTGACGTAGAAATCTATTGAAATATTTCCACTTAATAAATTTAAAAAAAAATTTATTTTTAATAAATTTTAATAAATTTTTTTAAATTTTAATAAATAGGGAGAAGAACCTACTCATAGAACTTAATCAGATAGTGCCGCTCCTAACGCTCGGCGGCGCTGGCCCTAGCGGCTGCGGCGCGCGCGGTAAGGAGAGGAAAGGAGGCGTATACCACGGAAATCGGCTGAAATGTTCAGACTAATTCCGAGCACTGTTTTAGCTGATTGTGAGTTTTTTCTAAAATACACTGCAATATATTGTTAGGTGACAATATATTAAAATACATGGTCTTATAAATACACTCACCCGAAAAAAAAGCGGTACACTGAAAATGTGGGAAAAATTCATCAAATTTCAACTGACGATAACTTCGTAAATAATAAAGATAGAAAGTTCTATAAAATATAGAAATGAAGCTAAAAATCTCTACTTTAAGAATAAATTTATTTCAATGTTGCAAAATAAATTTATTAAAAATGGCGGATGACAAAGCGCGAGCATGCAAAATTGAAAAATAATGGTTCGAGTTTGCGACGGTGCACGGTATAAACAAAAAATTGTAGCTTATTGGGATCAAAAGCGTACGAAAGTACAGAGTCTCCTCTTTAAAATGCTTTTTTATGCATCTCGATACGATGATTTTTCGCCGAGAGATTCGCATTTGAAGAAAAAGGCAGATTCTTACTTCAAATGCGAATTTCTCAGCGAAAAATCATCGTATCGAGATGCATAAAAAAGCATTTTAAAGAGGAAACTCTGTACTTTCGTACGCTTTTGATCCCAATAAGCTACAATTTTTTGTTTATACCGTGCACCGTCGCAAACTCGAACCATTATTTTTCAATCAATTGTTTTGCATCCGAAGGAGATGTCTGCAGATCTTTTGTGATTTCTCCGCCCTGACTTTTTGTTTATGCTCGACCGCACATTGCGAGAAAAGTGCTTGATTTCTGCGATGAAGTTGGCATAAATCGACTCGAATGGCCAGCAATGAGTCCAGATTTAAATCCCATTGAACACCTATGGGACAATATTAACAGAAAAGTACGAAATCATATACCTGCTCCTCAGTCATTGCCAGAACTTCGAAGAGTTCTTGAAATAGAGTGGAATGACATTACGCAGACTGAAATTAGAACACTAATAAGAAGTATGCCTCGTCGCATGAATGAGGTAATACGCGCACGAGGAGGTCATACCCATTATTAATATACGCGCGCGCACACACAATTGTACACGCACCACCGGGAGGGTTTGGAGTCGTAAAATATCGTGGATCTAACGAGCCATGAGGTCCTTATCCCAGTGGTGCACGCGCACACACACGCATGCACGCGCACGCACGCACGCACGCACGCGCACGCACACACACATACACACACACGGACGCACGGACACACGCACGCACACACACACACACACACACACACACACATACACACGTGCCTACATGTGCACACGGGATCAGATTTCTGCCACGTCCACGCCGTTGATCCTGGGTAACGCCAAGAGCAGAATTGACACTTATAACCGTAAGGAGAGTTTGGAGTTTTAAAATACCGCGGAGCTGATAACCACAGAATTCTTATTCTTGCAATTCGGTCTGGTTCAAAATTTAATATCTCGGCACGTAATACAGCTAGCAGGATTTTTTAAAAACCATTTTAAAAGTTTGGATGTCTAGTGTTCGAAAATTCATAACGCAATAATGTGTGATAACTTTCTCCAAAATGGCGGATGACAAAGCAAAAGCATGCGAAATTGAAAAATAGTGGTTCGAGTTTGCGACGGTGCACGGTATAAACAAAAAATTGTAGCTTATTGGGATCAAAAGCGTACGAAAGTACAGAGTCTCCTCTTTAAAATGCTTTTTTATGCATCTTGATACGATGATTTTTCGCCGAGAGATTCGCATTTGAAGTAAGAATCTGCCTTTTTCTACAAATGCGAATCTCTCGGCGAAAAATCATCGTATCAAGATGCATAAAAAGGCATTTTAAAGAGGAGACTCTGTACTTTCGTACGCTTTTGATCCCAATAAGCTACAATTTTTTGTTTATACCGTGCACCGTCGCAAACTCAAACCATTATTTTTCAATTTTGCATGCTCGCGCTTTGTCATCCGCCATTTTCAATAAATTTATTTTGCAACATTGAAATAAATTGATTCTTAAAGTAGAGATTTTTAGCTTCATTTCCATATTTTATAGAACTTTCTATCTTTATTATTTACGAAGTTATCGTCAGTTGAAATTTGATGAATTTTTCCCACATTTTCAGTGTACCGCTTTTTTTTCGGGTGAGTGTATAATCGTACATATAATAAAGATTTATGTTACCTACTTTAGATTAGTGATTTTAGGTACCCACAAAAAATTAAATCTTTTTTTAAATTTACTTGACGTAATATTATGCTTGGTTGAGCTAAATTATTTGTTGCGTAACTAAGTTCAGATACTTGAATAACAAGGCACTCTCTCGATCTAATTTCGCCGAGCTCCGATTTCAAGAAGCGCGCGATTCCCACCGTAGTATTTTCGCGAGGTTTCTTCTCGTTCTTCTACTGTGGAATCACTCCATTTCCGACGACACAACGCGCCAAAGTGCTTCGCGTGTAGGCACCGCGTGGAAACACTGGAACTCGATAGGGAGTCAGATCTCTCAAGATGTGCTGCACCTCGGCACTTTGCTATACGAGTATTTTTTTTCGTCCCTTACTGCCTCGTCGGGGAATATATATAGGTATGTATGTATATATATATATATATATATATATATATATATATACATATATATATAAAACACGAAACTATTTCTTCGTCAGGTTACGTTGATCCTTACCCTTCCCGAGGGTGCGCAACCCTCTACTGCCCTCGAGCTAACGGCGCTGGCGATGGAGCTTATGGCAGCAGCGGAAAAATGTGTGACGTAGAAAATAGACATTGGGTGTTCCAAGTTTCTTTATTAGATCCTGGATGTCCATTTGCCGGAAATGGACCGGAACTTCGTCTCGCGCTTCCTTCTTCGCGACTGTTTTTCTTCGTGTTTCTTTCCGACGCGTCGTCATCGCGCTACGCTCACGTTCATCCGGAAATGCAAAAGGCGAGACAACGCCGCGCGTGGAATAAGAAACACTGGAAGCACATAATAAAGGATGAAGGTGAGATTCTCTCGACAACTCGCTGCGCATAAGCTAAACGAGCAGTCGCACATTTTTCCGTCATCATCGAGCTGTCGCCATCCTGTATTACTTTTTGATACGTTTCTCCTTTCTTTGATACGATGTTTCGTTCATGGAGGGAGCGCATTCGCGCAAGGTGACGCGACAAAAGTCGGGCTGCATTCCAATAGTTGATGAGCAAATCGGGTAGCATCTGGCGGCAGAAAAATGTCTAAAAGTAAATAGCATTCTATAGAGCAGTTTGCATCGCTAACTCGGTGTAAACTTAAAATGGTAAAGCAACGAATCAGACTTATAAAGATCGCATTGTGCAAAAGAGAATTTTATAGAAGACATACCTTTCTAATGAAATTTTAAAGTCAGCGATTTTTTAGCATTAAAGTCTAAATTTTTACTGAGAAAAAAAACCGAATGCAAGCAACTAAAAGAATAAAGTCTCGATGCTCGGGCACATCTCTCTCGCGACATCTCGCACAGTTTCTAAAGGACGGACGCTCCAAAAATAATGTGATACATTCTACGCTTGCCTTCTTTCCGTTATATGTCGCGAACGAGGGAGGACAGGAAATGTTTTTCTTCGGTATTGACGTGGGCAAGAGAAGACCTTCGCCAGTCACCGTGCGACACGTGTGCTTTCTTCTTCTTTGTCGATATTTATTTTACCGTAGTCTCGCGTTTCTCGAGCATGCACAGTAAGAAAAGGCCCTTCTGTGGTTTCGCACGATTCTTCGTGCGGCACACGGCGGAAGTATCTTGGAAGATTTAGGAGAATTTTAAAGCCATTTCATCCTAGAGATCGGAAAAGTGCCATTTCTATGCTAACAAGAGCCCTTTCGATTACTTCTCTCGGTACGCGACCTTTATCAAATCATCCTTGTTGGTCTTTCCCACTCCTTCTTTCTCTTGGCTTGATTTCTCTATTTTGCATAATCGAAAACGGCATCGTCGCATATTTTGCAAGCTCGCTGTCAATTTCTTTCAGTGGAACATTCCTATTATCAGAATATTTCTATTATTTAAATATTTTTTTTTTATTGGAGAAAAGTGAATACTTTTTTTAACTGCGTATACATATGTTTAAAGCAATCATCTTTTAGCGTTTGATTAAATAATTTGAAATATAAGCAATTTAACTCTCGATATGTCTATATCGCCACTATAAAATGCGCCATAAAACGCGCGAAAGTCAAGATTTTTTCATGCAGATATTTAATTCGCGAACATAACGCGCGTGCTTTTCATCGACGATTGTATTTGTCGTGCATACACTCGCACAACGTGCTCTCATTCTTTACTTAGCCTATAAAGCCATAACATCCTGGCAATATCAAGGGGGGTCTAAAATTTACGGTACTTTTATGGGGGGATTTTTATCGCAGTGTAAACTATGCGATATCCTCCTATATCCGTTTCCGCTCTTACGGATGGTCACGGCCTTTATCCTCCTTCCTTCACTCTTTATAGAGCTGAGTTAGCTTGTCGAGAAGATGAATTTTGATAAATCGTTCGGTCGTCGCGTAGTCGTTAAATAACGTTTACTTTGCGCCGTGTTGCGCGGCCGCCGCGTGCTGAATTTACCGCGCCAGCGTAAACATACGTGCCGTGCGACAGTACATGTATGGCGTTTTACGCCCGCTCGTACATACGTCGTCAGTTTATCTGCTTTTCTTACAGCTAAGGTGGAAAAAAGACCTCTCCACCGCGGTGAAAATCAGGTTGCGCGATGCGACCCGACAACGCGATAGAAACCCGACACGTACCAAACTCGTGACTGTTTTTACACATTTTCATTTTCGCGCTGTTCTACCACGTCGTAAATTTTGCCCGCTGAAACTTCAATCTAGGACAAAAGTATCGCGAAATAGGGACACCGCGTATACACATCACTCAAATAACGCAATGTTAAATAACACAACGTGAATATACACATTGCAGTGCATGTTTTCATTGTTTTTTTTTATTAAAGTGTATTTTGTAGCAGATTTTTTGAATTAATCACAATTGAACGATTTTACGTTGCTTGCATAATGTCTATATTGTAATTTTTGAAATTTTGGCAATATTTGAAAGCTGAGGATAGGAATTTTCAAACAAAAATGATTTTAATACATAAATATTGCGTTTAATTTTCTCGTCAAATATTTTTTTGACCTATTACGTTGATAATTGCGTTATTTAATATTACGTTCAATATTACATTTTCCAAGGATCTCAAAATTTATTTTTTAATTGAATCGATTGGTCAAGTGATGTATAATTTTGCTTGATTGAGAAATTAAATTTATAAAATTAAACCTGCTTTTAAAGCGAACGATTCGATAAGCGTTTATAAAAAGAGAAATTTATCTTAATGGGATTTGACAAACGTATCCGCGACGCCGTGGACTTTATCAGCGCGACTTTAGGCATCGTTAAATTGTCTGTGGAATTGCTGGATCGACTGGAGGAGTGTCTTCGTGGAGATGGCTTCGGATTCAGTGGAAATGAAGTTCGGATGCAACGAATGTCGCGCCGATAACTGGTGGCCGCTGTCGCGAGTTTCCCGAAAGGGGGAGGGGACGGGGTGGAAGGAGCGGGCTATGCTCGGTAGCCGGGAAGGAATAGACGGAGAGGGTGAAAGTTACCCTCTGAAACTCTACCACTTCTGCGGCTAACAGTTTCTCCGAACTTTGACAATCTATATCGCTTACAGTCCGTGTCTCGACACCTGGCTACCTCGGCAGAAAACTTGAAGGACTCGGTGGCACTACAGCCTCTTCGATTTTTCCTCTCGATGTTTCTCTCGAAGAAATCGCGTTATTATCGCAACCTGGTGCACGACATGTGCCGGTGCTTAACACTAGCGTAGCTTGTAATAACGCTTCTTTTTTTATTCATTGCGCAATCATATTGTCTTAGAAAGATAATATAATATAAGTAAGCCGCGTTTGTTAAGTTTTGTCAAATATTCGCCACCTTTTTAGTATTAGAAGAAAATAGGATTCTGTTTTGATAAAAGTCGTTGTTTCCTAAACTGCCACTTGCGACGTGTTTCGCTCTCGCAAGCCAAACTTCTGTAAATGCACCTTCAGCGAGAAACATTCCTTTTCATCTCAACGGTGCATGGAGAATGGACGTTGTTGCGTTATGTTCGGCATACCGCGAGTTACATCAGCGAAATATATTAATGCCTTTAGGTGCAGTCGAACAGAGCACTCGCAATTTTTCCTTCTCGCTGTATCGTGGAAAATCCCGTTCCTATTACATTTCGATTCACACTCGATTCAATGCGTTTCGACGGCAAGCGTCGTTAATATTCTTCCTTTTATATATTGGATCGACAGAGCGCTACTTATTCGATTTTTCTCTCAAACATAACGCCGTTTGTATCGCGCGATAAGAAAGTTCTCTGCGAGCGAGTATTCTTTGTGTAACGCTTTAACCCGGGGATACGATAACGTTGCAGCTGTGACATGTCCATAATACGTTTAAAGATTTTGCGTCAGCTTGAATCGAATCTGTTATTCCAGATTAACATTTTCAAAGAGAGATTACATTCCTTTTATAATCAGCGGCTAAGTCTCTGTTCGCTCCGGAAAAACTATTTTGTAAATTTTGTTTCTACGTATTTTATAGATATTTTAGAAATCCTTTAATTCAAGTGGGCGGGAATGGTCGCTGAAATAAATGGCAATCCGATTTTAATTTAACTTTCTTGGACAAACGAACTAAATACTGTCAGTAGCTATACAGCACGTATGTGCAAGAAATGTAGGCTGCAGGGCAACATTTATCTTTAACTCTTGGCTTGGTAGACAGTGAACACCAAAGTTTATAATTAGATATAAATTATGATTCTTCAGTGTTCAACAGTTGTTAAACAACCATTATTCTTTTATTTTATACACTGTTTATGATTAATTTAGAACACTTTTATGATATAACAATTTTATGAGCGCTTATATTAAAATAACGGATTTATATGAATTTATCTCGAGTTTTATAAAAACAGGTAGAACAATTTCTGTCCGTATATTTTAGCTAAACTATTTGTTTTTCGAATAATATATGCAATTAATTTACATTTCTAAAAGATAAATGGCTTATTCAAAAATAGAGTTACTAAATAGAATTAAAATTAAATTTAAAAAAAGGATTATTTTATTGACGCGACTCACGAAAGTGTAAATTAAGATTGTAAATTTATACGAGCTTAAAAAAATCTTTACTTTTTTTTAAAAACGAACTAAATTGTTCAAAAATAAAACCTATTAAAATTTTTATTTAGTTCTTTTAAATATTTTCTAGAGTGTATAATTTAAACTTTAGTGATAGGTTTGTGCATTCCAGTATAAAAAAGATGGAAACTAATAAATCTGTGGCTTAGATTTTGTAGGTGAATTATTAATAAAATATTTCCAGTTACGAAACAAAGTAGTTTGTGTAAAAGAATCTTAATGGAAAGATATTATTGGTAATTGTGTACAGAAATGTATTTTAGCAATCATTTCTGATAATATTGATTATTACCGATCGTGATATAATCACGATAGATGGGTATAGGATAGATTGCCGGAGTCGACCCATCTTATTTCTATCTGCAGGATGTTCTTCCGTTGGTGGCGTTAGGTAATGCAGGTCGCGTATATACTATCATTGAGGCGGATGGCAGAGCGGGGCAGAAATAGGGGACCATTCTGGAATCATGCTAGATATCGCCGTCCAATCGTATTCTCCACGCTCGCTTATCCTATTCCGTTGTGTCCCGTCCTAACCGATTCTATAGCCCCCGTTTCTATCCGGCATTCATCGAGCGCGTGTAATATCCGCGATCATTGGCGCAGTTTCTCGAAGTGCAGATATTTGAGCTCTCGACTGCGCGATTTTGCTAAAAAAAAGTACGAAGCATCTACTTGAACGCCGTAGGATTTGTTCCAGAAGCATGCTGTAGAAACGCGGCGCTGTTTTGCAAAGCTATTTAAATATTATGTATAAATATTGAATATATATATAACACACATTGAATATATATATAGCGATACATTTATTTATTATAGAAAATACAACAGGTTCTGTTGACATTATACTCTCAATAAGGAGATTTTTAAACTTTATAGATCTTAGAGAGTATTAGATTTTTTTCATCCACTGTTTAATCTTCGAGTTTTCGAGTCTCCCCTCGACTTCTTCAACCCTTCGGTAAATACTTCGATCGCTCAAAATTTATATTCTTGATTAATTTGCTTTTACTTCGGGAAAGTCGCGTGTATGAATTGGAATTTGAAGAGCGCTCGAAGTTGCGTATAAGAATTAGTATCCGGAAATGGTAGCGACGGCTTTACAACGGATAAAACAACGTTTAATGAGCGCCGCAGTTAACCTGAGAGGTATGGAGGAAGGATTTGCGATTTCTGGATTTAACTTTAACGATCGCCGCTATTGCGGAACGAATGATATACGAGCATAAGATATGTGTGTGTGTGTGTGTGCGTGCGCGTGGCATTACATACATTCACTTCCGTTCGAGTTTATTTGGCACGGCGCCAGCAGTAGGATCCGATTTCGACGGGGGTCTCACCGACGATCAGCCGCGCGACGGCGGTATTTTCGGACAATCGGTGGCGGACCCTACATTCCATATCTTCTCTGCTCGGTTCCATCCTTCCTAGATACGTTCTGCGTATTATTTGCTTATTTCGTTCTCCGCACACGTCGAATCCGTCCGGGCCATTTCCGGCATGTGTGTCTCTGTGCCCCAGCACGGGATATCAACGGTGATGTCAATGCAGCCTGACTCCGCCATACATATTTCCGGTTGAAAACGAAGAAAGGCAAGAGAAACGCGTCGCGCATTGCCTTCTGCTCCTTGCACGTGCGCGAGCTTATCTACGATTCTGCGTTTGCACGGTGTGTTAGGTATATGTGTATCAGCGCGCGACGGAGGAACGTCATAACGCGTGGAGTTACGAGGAGGAGTGGAAGCTAGGGAAACAGTGCCCACAGTGCCTTTTATATCGCCTATGTCAGGATTATATATTTTACGAGATAGCGGAATAAACTCGCTAAGATACACTGAGAAAAATCTCTCGGAAAAAACTAATACAATGTTGTAGACTTTATTTTGTCAGATAAGTAACTTTAAATTGTAATGTAATGGAAAATAGAAAATACACAGATTAGTTACAATTTTGTAGCAAATTTATTTTGTCAAATGCAAACACAAAAATTGTGACTCTGTGAAACAAACGCGCAAATAAATTTTATTAATAAAAAATAAAACATTTTTTTGCAGCGTTTTGGATAATTATAATACATTAAGAGTGATTTGTTATATACTGGTTATGAAATTGTGCTATAAAATTCAGATAAAATTTATTGCGTTATTGTAGTGTTCTATAAAATAATATTCTTAATATTTAAAACAGCTAACATTAATTTATAATAACGTTTTACTTACTTTATCATATAGTTTATAGTCACTGTAAATATAATTTGTTCACTTTACTTTAAACATAAAAAATCAACTGCTTTACAATAATTGTTGATATTTTTTCTACAATTTGTCATAAAATATTCTGGCGTCTGCGTAATACGAAGCCTACGCGCAAGCACGCGAGGCTTTTTCCGGTCTGTTTCTGTTCTTCAGAGTTTAGCTCATTGTGTGCGGTTATGATTGTGTACCGATTATCAAGTGTTAAGAACTATTTTATTGTGATCTTATCCTATATCCACAATGGATTCTTTTGTAATGAACACATTAAAAGAATGGGGACTAGAAGAATTGATTCCAACATTTGCAGGTAAGTTCTAAAATGAGGCAATCAAATAAGATTGACACGCGACATTATTTAGGTTATAATTTTTGATATCACGCTGGATATCACGTGGAAACTTTGCCGGTTCTGAATCATTTTATAATTTTTGTTCTAGCTCAAAAAATTGACACCGAGGTATTTAACACCCTTACCGACAATGATATTGAGAGCTTGATAAGTGAAGTGGGCACCAAAAGGAAATTTTTAACAAAACTTAAAAAATTCTGTACTTCCTGTTACTGAAAAGGTAGGTTATAAGACATCAATGCGCATTTATCAACGCCCGCGTGTAGATGAAAATTGTGTACACCAAGTCACAGAAATGCCTTCCAACATGAATTGCTGCATATAGGGATATATATTGTTATAACAATATATATCCCTATATGCAGCAATTCATGTTGGAAGGCATTTCTGTGACCTGGTGTACATGCGTTAAGAAAAGTCCATCAAATATTTCGATCTTTCGAAAATCCTGAAATTTATATCCGCACGTTAATGAACGCGCAGAGATGACTTATCGTATGTGGGCAAGTCCGTAAAGCTACACGGAAATCCAGTGAAAAAATGAATGCACGTTGATAAATGCGCGTAAATATCTTAAGATATCTCTCTTCGTATGTGGTTTGGAAATATTTTTATAAATATATGTTATTACTATTTGGCTTGCTAAATACTTTTATAAGTATACTATTACAAATTTTATGAGATTTTGATACATTTCTTTAAAATTTATCTCCGTTAATCAACAATAATTTTTGTCGAAAATCTAATATCTATGATTTAATAAATTATTTATCGAGAGACACGGTAGTGTCTCGCGCCAAGTTTACGCGCAGCGCGCAACGCAAGTTGAACTATACGCAAAATTGTTTTCCTAAAAATAATTTCTTATTACATATATAAATACATTATTATTACTTTTTATTACTTTGAAATTTCACTTTACTTCACTTTAATTCACTAAACATATGTTCAATTTCTATTAAATGATTAAGTTCACTATGATCATATTAAGAGAAATAATTAAAATAATCGAAGAACTCTCGAATATTTAATAATAAACACGTACTTTTATTATTTTTATTTTAAATACGCAAAGAAGATTGTCTGATTACGGTATATACTTAGAAACCTGAATTTAGTGTCATAATAAGAAAATTCAAAAATAAAATAACGGATTAAATTTATAAAAAATTGTTTAAATTGCATGAAAATTTATATCTGGGGGTTCTTGGTATCAATAATTTCAAATTCTATGTCCAAATTGTAAAAATAAAAAAGAAAGCTGATTTAAAAAGACGTTCGAATTTTGGAAAATTGTTCGAATTGCGCGAAAATTCATATTTGGGTTTGTGGTACCGCTGATTTTTAAATCAATTTCCAAAATTAAAAAATCAAGAACAAAATAGCGTTCTGGTTCCTATATTCTAAAATTTTTTTTTACATTTATTTTTATTTTCAGATTTTTAGTGAGATAATCTTTGATACTGACTGGGCCTCATCTAGCACGACAATTTTATCGTCGCTATCTGATATAAATCCAAGTCCATCAACTTCCAGTGTTCCATCAAAGGATGAAGAAATTCTGATTAATGAAAAGAAGTGTTTAAATAAGGCTACAGTGGGTTTACCACGTAAAATATATGCTAACCAAAACTGTAATTCTGTAAGTTATGCTCACATACACATACACGTAAAAATTTTTACTTATATGTAAGGTTATCAAAGTTTGTAATATGTAAAACTTTTGCGTAGGCATTTATATATATCTAAATATATATTTTATTCATTAAAAATATATTTCTTATTACTTCCTCATACATTCCATAGTACAAATTGTAAAAATATCTTCTACAATTAAATGTAGAAACATATAAAATGCTAGATGATTATTACTATTAATTTTATTTAGTACTTTTACAATTTGTAGCAATCGATATTTTATTTTGCTACAATAGTTTTACATTATAATTTCTTTATAGAATTTTGTTTTATAAGTTGTAATAAATGCTCTACACAAAAGCATTTATAGTCCTACAAGTTGAGTTAAATGTTGCTATAAATTATTATTATAGTTTACATACATGCCTATAAGTATTTACTACAACTTATTGCGCGAAGTTCTATTAAATGTGGTAGATTTTTTAAGTCAACCGCTACTATATTTTCACAACAAATACAATAAATTGCAATAAAATTATTTAAAATTGCAACATTTTTTAGTTTTTGTTGATACTGGAATATTTTACAATCTTAAGCAGTTTGTCAATTGATTTAAGACAGGTTTTTTAGAACAATTTTTTAGACTCATTTATTACAATTTATCTCTGTCCCTATTTGTACTATTATTTGTAGAAGAGCATTTTACAATTGTACTATCTGGTGCTACATTTTTTTCTGAGTGTAGCGATGAAGGATTGAGTCTATTTAAACGCTCCAAGTAGCTTGTACGTTTGTGGCTTTTTTTTTTGTTGGTCGAAGGGTGGGCGCGCGTCTTACTTCCAAGGAGCCCGGGCCGCGTCGCGTAATCCGTACGCTGATAATTTTAACGAGAACGAAAAGATGATATAAAACCAGGAGTACAAGTCTCTCTCTTTATCGTAAGCCGAAGAGTTTGCGGGGAGTCTACCGCTGTCGGCTGAGATTTAATCGCCTTTCTCCGGATTCTTGCGGAAGGAGGGAGGAAAACAAGGGATAAAAAGTTTGTTGCGCGAAGAGAAGGGCACGGGAGAAGGCACAAATACACGAAATACCTGTGGAATAACGGGAATCGAAGAAAAATTCAATAACGCGATGTAACATATTCTTAGCGACTTTACGTATGCGTCCGCGCGCACGTGTATACTCTCGCGTGCACGAGCACACTTCGTCGGGTATTGGTTGTTGGTAATTTTTCTCCAATGCGTTCGGAAAACGAACTAATTTATTTCCCTTTATACACGGTGCACGCGCTTTTTTTTAAATTTTTTTTTTTATTTTAAATTAACTCGGTTTATCGCTTGTAAAACATATGTTTGATATTACTGGTTTCACTAATACACGGCCGATCCGCGCACACGAGATACGTCCGACGCGGCAACGGTGATGTCTACAGATGCGACGCGTCTTTGACGCGCAGCCAATTCATCCCCGATTCATCGCGAATTTTTCGTTCCGCGGGCAAACAAATTTTCATAAGGTACCAATCATCGGTTAGTTTGTCCCATCCTTTCGTTTCGTGCCGTCGCGCCGTGAGTAGGGGCGGGCGAGGGTGGTGGAGTTATCCGATAAACCTCTTGCAATAACACGAAGGCAGCGACGGCGAGCCGATATCCATGGATTACGGGCACACAGCGTATATACTACGTGCGCGTGTGCGTCGCGTCTCGACGTACCGGCGCGCCTTCACTCTCATCGTTTCCCCCTTTCCGTATCCTTCCTACCCGTGCACCGGCAAAAGAACGTATCCCAAGGAGTTATGAGATGACGGCCATCTTTAGATATCCTTCCTTCCTCACCCGCGCCTTTCCTTCCTTTTTCCGTTCTCTCGCCGTCACCTCGGCGAAGGCCTCGGGGCTTCCAGCGGTGAAACGAGGTCGTACCGCCGAGTCCTTCCGCCATAACATTTTCTATCGTTGAGAGCCATACATCATCACCGTGTCCGACGAGAAACGGGCGTCTCTAAGTGCCTCGAATCGACCTTCGCGCTGAGGTCCTTTTATTCCGGACTCAACCGGGTTTTATCACGGACCTCCACTTTGCACTTGTCTCCGGCTCTTGTTTGGCTGTACCTTCCTCCGGTATGTGGTTCGGCGAAAACATCTCCGCGGTATTATTCTTCTTTTTCAGATTTGATAGCATCGTAAACTGAACTCGCGTGGGCGCAAGTGGGTTTCAAGATAATCTGTAAGATTGTACTTTATCACCAAAACAACGGTTATACGACATATTTGATACAATTTTTTTTTATATCAGATGGGCCTCTTGTTCTCGTCCAAATGTTTAAATTTAAGTTGTCAAATATTTAAGCGCGAAAATCAAATATTCCGTGTAATTTATCATAATTTTTGATAGAACATTGATATCGCTTTAGATCGGCGAAAATCTTTGTCATTCCAGTGGATATCACTTACGTATTGTTTTGATGTGGAAGATGGAACACGGAATGTTTAATAGTCACACATGTGTGGCTCATCGCTATAAATAGCGATATTGGATAAATTAAGCGTAATTGACATCTTATGAGGAGAGCTTATAGATTACAGATATAATGATAGAGGTTGACATTATAGGAGAAAATCGAAAAGGGGCGATAGTTGATAAAGGGTCTGGATTAGAGGGATGCGCGTTCGATATTCGGCACGTCGCACGTTCGGCGGAGGGCCGATTGGACCGCCGCACTAATTATACGAGCCATCGTAATTCGATTACCGTAATCTCATCGCGGCACGGTAATTGAACGGCTAATTACATTAATTTAAAATTTCGGACAGTTGCCGATGTTTGAAGGAGCGTAATTACTAGATAGCATCATGGAAGACGCGCGATTTGAATCGGAACATTCAAGGGGCTGCTGCAATCTCGGCTTTGCGCATTTTCGCGGGGAAACAGCAGCGGGATCTTGAGAAAGGGTTGCGCTTTGGGGAGGGACAGGATTAACCTTCTCGCATCTCGAGGTAATACCTGCCTATTACTCCCTCTTCTCGCAACAACGACGTTCGCGCGGCCAGGTCGACTCGTCGTAAGAGAAAGGAACGACTCTGAACGGGCTGAAGGGTGGGAAAATTGAATTCTGCTGCTGCGTCTCGAGGAAAGTGCGGACGTAAGGAGAACGTGCCACTCTCGCGAGTAATTGACGCTGATTAAAATTCCATGGAGAAGAGCCGCTCACTCGCGCGCGCGCGCGGATTCACTCGCTTGCTTACCCGCCCCTTTCTCCATAACGTACGTGTTGAGCCGGAAAAGCCGACGCCCGTCCACTCTTCGAAACACAATTACAGTTTCCCCCTTTCGCTTCTTCGTGAGATGTTCGTTTGCGTTTCTTCCCGCGCCGTACATTGTACTTTGCTGTGACGTGTTACAGTGTCTTGGGGGATTCATTAGCAGGGATTTATGGGTCGAGTCATTTCCCATTTGTACTGTGATTTCATTGTTGCGGCTTTTCCGACATTATCGACTTCTTTTACTGCCGGTCTTACGTTGGCTCTAATGAGTGCAGGACCTAATGAGTGATAATGATACTGCGGCCATCTTTAAGGAACGGAGAAATATCCAAAGCGCAGTAAATTTTTATAAAGAAATCGATCTACACATTTTAAATTCTTATTGCGTTTATCAATTCTCATCGAGGAGTATTGATATTTACTGAATTCGAGCAATATTTGCCGCTGTAGTCTTGCGATAAATTGCTGGAACTGTTTAGCTCTATTGATTTTGCCGTTGTTAAACCTGTTCATCTAGCGCCGTCCAGAACACACGTGACGTTACATAATCATCAGACCACGTATTCTCCAATTAATGGCGTTTTGTTAGATGTATCCGATGCAGTTTATCTTGAGCTATCCTGTGCCATGCTTGTGTATCAATAAATGATGATTGGGCTGCCTAATAGATGGTTACATCCCGTGCATAACGCAAATACTGCCAATTGTGTGTTCCTGTTGTTCTCTTACAATTAGTGCTGAATTACTGAAATACTGAAACGCGCTACTTGCATATATTAAAAATACGAATTGGTATGATAAACGCATAGATTTCTACATTATAATACACATGTATAATTTTATCATACTTCAAAAAAATGTATTGAGGTAACACTTGTAATTCGTTTTGTAAGAAACTTTGTAAGCCTCGAAGAGTCTTAATCAGTCTCGCGTCGGTGTTAAAGATTTAAATCTAATTGTAGTTTACAAAGCTATTTTTCTTTATGAAACCAGGCCAGATTATCTGCTTGCGAATAAAAAGTACGAAAAGGAGGGCTTAGCAACGGCGCGACGTGCATTTCTGTTTTATCGAAGTACTTAACAACATAAAGCTTTTTTTTTTTGCCACGTAATTTACCGCACCCGAGATGAATTCTGCTTTTACTTAGGCGCGAATAAATACGGGAAGACGACTTGCGAGGTGGTTTCTCTCGAAAAAGTAATCTGTCTGTTATGGCATTTCCCCATTCTTTTTCCACCCCTCGACACTTCATCCTGCCGCGACCGTTATATGCATAGGTAACAAGTGCATTATACGGGGTAAAATCCGCGATGCATAATGTATCTGGTGTATCTGTGCCAACCACCGTCACGTACACTTATTCGTACGTGTTCATACATACTGTGCTTCGCCGTCCGCTCTTGTAGGCATTCATCATATATGCGCCGAGCGGCGTACGTGTGTGCGTGCGCATTCTTATAATGGGAACGTCTGCTATACTCTTCGCAGTTAATGCACAGACGTACTCTTGCCCGCTTTATATCGTCTTACTTTCACAAAGAAGATGCGCATCGCTCACTTTATCTTCTTTTATTTCCCCTTAGTGCCTACAAATCACTCTGCACATTCGAATACATCGCATTTGCTGAAGTTATCTCACGAGAATGTATGAGTTTCCCCGCCTCCTCCCAACTCCCCCTAGAATCATGCGTGAATATACGGGAGCACAAACTAGTTTCATGTATTCAATTATGTGGTTAGGAAGCAACAGAGATGTGTCGTGTCATTTTGTCAACATATTAATTATCCTTGAATGCATACAAATGTATATTGAAAAATTTATCAAGCGAGAATGAAATAATTGTTTTTGCTCTCAGTAATTTTTCTTAATTTTTAACTATCTTGAAAAAATAATATTATTTTATGGCTAACTCATTTAGAAAATTAAATTAATTTACTCTATTGCATATGATTGGATTTTAAAATTAATTACTATATATATTTTTATGCCATTAAAATAAATGTTGTTAAATCACGTAACGGTTTTAATTTTTTTGTTTGTATACTGGTTGACCGTGTATTTTCAATTACACGCTTTCATAATCACGATTGAAAAAGATTTCGATGAAATTTGCGCGTGATATCATAATGAGCTTTTTTTTCCCTTTTTTTCCTCTTATTGAGATTATGGTTGTATTGTTGGCGTGCTTCTTCTATTGTCATAACCGAAAATCGATATCGTCTGTGGTGGATTTTTTTCGTCCATTTGTTTTCGTCAGGACATTACACCCCTGTGCATGAAAGGGAAAGAGAATGGCCCCGGTCGAAGAATAGGTTCTGATTCTGTTCCTGCTGAAAACGGAGGTGCTGACGACGCCATTTGTCCATCCCTCGTAACTACTCTGTGTAAGTGCGCTCGTAGGTACAAACCCATACACCTGTAGTTGACGTCCGCGAAAATCTCTCATGGTGAGATCATTTCTTCTCGTTCTCCAGTTTTTCTTTTAGCTGCAGCAAATATACCACGTTAATGCAAACCTTTAATTAGCATTACTTTATTCACTTATATTTTTCGAGATAAAAACTGTGTAAAAACTTTTTCTCTTAAAAATATCTCTCAAATTATTTATGATCACGTAAAAATAATTTATGAAAAGTTTAGTTAATTAAATATTTCACCTGAAAAAAGTTTAAAAAGGGGATTTAATAAAAAGAGAGCTTAAATTAACATATTAATTGTACATGTTTATTATCTACAATTATATTTTATGCATCATAATATTATTAAGAGAAACGACAAAATTGTCTAAATAATTATATAATAGTGCTATTATCTCTTCGCTCAGTTGATTCGCGCCTCGAGCGCTGATGTCCCCACACAATTCTTGATATCGTATCGTGTAGACAAGAATTGCGTTTGGACAATCATAGCCTGAGACATTCGACCGCTTTGCTGCCATTTACACAATGGTGTTGAACGTTCCAGGAAATATGACGAACGATTTTTGTCAGCATTGGTCGAACATGAATTCTGAAATTTATACACTTATTGTTAAAAAACGATTTATTATTCTTATTCAAAATTGAATACATAAAAACATTATGTACTTACTTAATTTCTGAACTCCATTTCGTTTACAATGTCGATAACGTCTATTATTGTAAAATTCTTCTTTTGCAATATCGATTGATTTCCAATATGTTATCATCGTTACAATAAAATGAACTATACAACTATTGAAAATAAAAGCAGAATGCTCGATCTAGTTTACGAGTTTTTGTGAAATCATGCACCAATCTGACACGAAAAATTCATTGTCCGGTGCCTCGAGTAGCAATCATAAGCTATAAACTATTGAAAAGTTAGCTTGTATCCGCCGGCTAACATTGATATTGCCGCCGTACATAATTATGTTACCTTGCTTTATCCAATCTTGATCAATCAACCGCTATTCAGGGCAAATTAAGGGAGAAAGAAGAGAACTGCGTCAAAGAATCTACCATTTCTATTATCGTTCCTATAATATTTTATCTTATTATTTTTTTCTGCTAGACAACATATCTGAACATGGCTGAATACGCATTTTACAAGTATATATACACCTTAATGATGATACACGCTATCGTATTTACTTATAAAAAATTACCTGCACTGGAGAATATTTGCAAAATATTACGCAAATTAGTCTTCCGATTTTTTACTGAACTTAATTAATACTAGTAAAATTTAATTAACCGTTATAAAGCTCATTTTTATTGGTAAGAAAGTGTGAGTATATTTTGATCAATTTATGCACTTGTTTATGATAAGCAAGAACATTTGTGAACAACATTTGTTAAACAAATAAACAAATGCAAGAATAGAAAATTATTTTTGGAATTGGAACATAAAAAATGTACATTGACGTAACGAGATCGTGCTAGATAGATTGATAAATAGATAGGATGGCAAGAAGAGCAGGAGGTGCTGAAGGAGAGGAAGAGACGGATAGAGAGTGGTGGTCGAATGATTGGGTTAGCCGCTTCGGCTCTAACTTCGTTATTCGCCAAATGAACAGACAAAACCCAACCACCCTTTATCCAGCCCTTTATATCTGCCATCACCTCTCTCTCTCTCTTTCTCTCTCTCTCTCTCTCTCTCTCTCTCTTTCTTTCTTTAGTCGTGTATCTAAGTTAAGACGAGATAAGTAAATATAACGCGAACTGTAATAAAATAAATGAAAGAACGTATTTATGATAAAACTCTGAACTTTCACGTGGCAATGCGCTTCTCGTTTGAAAAATTATAGTAAAAATATCTCGCATTACTTTACAGAGTACATACCAGATTTACGCGACTTTTACGGTACTTTATTCCGGTCAAAGATGATGTCGTAAGCTCTGAGGTCACCGGTTCAATCAATTTCACTTCATCGTTTCTTTTCACAAGGAAAGCAACGATGGCGACGGCTACGTCGATGATGACGATAGCTCGTCTCCGGCAGTACTAGATTTGTGGAAAAATTTCTTGCGACGAAGAGCTTCTCAGAGAGATGGTCGGAGAACATAAAAATAGTTGAATTTGTCGGTGGACACGTGACTGGTGGCGGTGGCTTGAATTGCTCTCTCCGAACCTGATTAGGGTAATTGCATCCCGGCTGAAAGCGATCGTTAGTGGTTTTTACGAACGCAAATTACAGGAAGCTAATTTGGATTCTGCTGGGGGATAATTGCGACACCGTATGTCGCTTTTGCGAAATGTGTGCTTTTACTGGAAAATATATTTTAATTTCGCAATATAAATAACACATATTATAATATGACACATATATAATATATTTTATACACAAGTCTGAAAATTAAAATATATGATTTTATTATAATTATATCATAACATAATTAAAAAATTATAATTTACTTATATTATTATGCATGCGCGCATCTCAAAAGAGAAATGTACCATTCGCAGGCTCCTAAAGAAATATGGCGTGTACTTGTCGTTAGTACGAATTTAATCTGAGAACTTTATGGTTTATTTTATACTCGAGATAACTTGGTAATTACGGTCTAAATTAAATCTTTGTAAGAAAATATCTAGCCCCAATGAACGGAAAAATGAGGTTTATCCTTTTATTCTTTGGAAACTTAATTTAAAAGTCTTAAGTTTTCGATGTTGGATAACTGGATAATTAAGCTTTAGCTTGAATTTTCGCTAGGAAAGCAGCGAATGTAAATTAGTTAAAGAAAAAAGTTTCGGTACTAATATACGGATCTCGAAACTTTGTGCATATCACTTGAAAGGATTCATAAAGAAAGTCAGTTAAAAGTAAATGTGAAAACTCGCGCTTTTATCCGCTATGCAACAAACTGCCATCGCCGCGAGACTTTGAGAAAGCTTGCTGAAAGACAGATTTGCGCGCGTACCAATACAGATTTATAATTTAAAATTTTGCGTCCCACTGATTGTTACTATTACAAGCATAAATGGTAATCGTTACCGACCGCGGCTGTTTGTTCAATAACGGAGATTAAACACGGAAATTTTAATTACACGGAAAACCATTCCGCCGGAATAATCGTTTCCGCACTCGTGAGAAGTTAAACGCGCACATACGCGTCCAAACAGAGGGACCTGTCCGTAATAAATTTGTTTATCCCCTTCTATCCGGCCGGCGGCGAGCTCTCACTTTTATATGACGGCAGGGCGTAAAGAGAGAAACGTTCCCATTTAAGCGAAGCTTTTCAATTATAAAGTATTTCCCTTTCCAGCGAGCGGGCCTCCACAGCCACGCTTCAATTCCCCCGTCTCCTTCGTTTTCCAGCACCTTCAGTGCGACCCCGACCTCCCCCTCCCTCTTTTGCGCTGTCGTTCATTCCTCTCGCGCCCTCTTTTCCCGTCCTTCTCCCCCACAACGAACCAACATACCGCGGCTCGCCAGAACCGCCGCAGCGTTCTCACTTCCGGTTACATGACGTTCTCAAAAAGAAGTTTTGACGCCTTCTCTTCGCCCTGAAAAATCGACCAGAAACGATCCCGCGCCTTCCTCTTCTTCCGTCTCGTTCTGTTCTCCTCTAATTTTTTTTACCGATCCCGCACCTCCCGCATCATTTCTTTCTCGTTCTCGCTCTCTTTCTCCCCCCTGTAACCCCTATACGTATTTTCTCTATCTCCGCGTCTTTATCCCAAAAGATGTCTCCTTCGTTATCGGAAATGTCGGCGCGAGTTCAAGTGGAATTTTGCGCAGCGCCGCGAGCGATGTCACTTCCACTCGAGATGTTCGACAATATCGGACACCAAAGATCGCCGATGGAACACGAAATAGACAATTCGTACAAATTGTCAAGGATCAAAAGAGAGTACGTGGATTATCAGGTCCGAATGATAAACTTCTTTTCAAAAGTTTTGAGAGAAATACTTTTTACTAAAATAGTTTTTTTCTATTGGAGAACGGATTACAGCAGAGACATCATATGTGAAAAAGTTATAGGTACGTTAGATACGTTATACTCTTTTATTATACCGTTCCGACAGTTTGCCGAGATCGTCGATACATTCGGTAAGGCGCATTCGCGATTCCATCGGAGACCTTCGGACTTGTGTGTCGCGATTTCTTATGACCATCAAGCCGCGATTTATCATCGTTCTTTGTGTCGGGCGACCTTGTCTCCGGTTTTCCGTCCTTCGTGCTTTTCTTTCCTCATGTGTCTGGTATTCTTCATTCTCTTTCTCTATCTTTTTCGACGCATCAAATTTGACAATTCAGCTTTCAGTTCTTTTCTCGGTGCGCGATAACCGTTTTAACCAATTTTATTTCCTTCATGGCTCATCTCGCGGAAATAGGTATCCGCATTTTTAGACGATTCGTTCTTGCGACGTTCGATACAAGTTTCGAATTGTATCTTTACCTTTGACAGCCAAGTGCGCGCTCGCATTTTTATTACGTTCATAAATCTAACGTCATATCACATATGCGATAACTGCAAAATAATATTTCGCGCAATTGGCGTACAAGAAGAACATTTTCAAACGCTGAATATATAAAATAATTGCAAATAAATATTTTTGGTACATATAAAAAATTAGGAGTTGTAGAGTTGATAAAAAAAAACTTTTTGTGGTTAGAGTTAAATGGTATTTTTAATTTTTTTTTTTTTCGAAGATTTTTTTTTGTGCCAATTTGCGCTTATGTAACGCGGAGCCAAAATGTTAACCGTATGAATTGTGCGTTATTGCTTTTATGGAGGCGCGAGGGAGCGTGAGCGCGAAATAGGCTCTAATATTCGTCGGTGATAAAAATTGCGCAATGGATCTGGGAAACATTGCACCTTACAGGCTTGGAACGTAAAGTGCCGCGGAAACGACCAACTATTTATCAGGACGCGCTATAACGACTAGGGAAAAATAATTGTCGTTGGCTTGGTATCATTTCGCATTGTTGTTGACGTTGATTACAGTCCTAGTGGCAGTTGCCAGAATTTAACGATGTAAAATGAGGACGCGATAGTACTCAACGCTATTCAATGGGGGGGTTTTTTTTTTTCGCAAACGTTGTAAAACTCGATTACTCTCCTAATGAAATTTGTAACTACGATCAAAGCAAATCCAGCAGTAAAATATTTTTAACATCGTGACATTTTGACACTTGTGACGAAATACTGTTATTACAAACGTCATGAAAATCTGATGATTTTGTGAATTTGTTGTACATGATCAAATTGCGCGAATAGCATGCAGTAACCATGATAAGATACGTTGCCGGTCATTTTTGATATACAGCTACACGTTACATGGTATTCACGACTGATATATTTACGCGCATAGAGGGCAAAAGTAGCGACGAGGTGCCACGATGCGTCTGGTGGAGGTGTATGTCATGGCGGCGACCCGAAACGGATGATTTGTGTGACAGATCGAGGCCAGCCATGCCTATACCCACCGCGCCATCAATATATTTTCATTTCCTATCCCGCCGATCCAACTGCTTCCCAATAGCGCCCGGCCATTTATGTACCATATATAAATAAACTTTCAATATATATAAAATATATAAAACGCGCGGACACGTGTACGAATGCTGCTGCATTCACACGTAGACATGTGTATGAGCAAAGGTATGCGCTTGTTCGCAGATTTGCAATACAGATATATAATGTTCACATATGTACATGTGCAGGAAATATCTCACTTTTGAGAAAAGTCTATATATTGTTGCCGAGAACGAGAGGTTTGATTAATTTTTTCGAAGACATCGCAACAAGTTGAAATTGTTACTATCATAACAAAGTTCGAGTACACACGTGCATCAAGAAAGTTTGCACGATCGTTACTCGTCCGTGTAAAGTTTGAGAAAAGTGGGTAACAGAATACTAATGTATCGAATGTGTTATAATATGAAACTTCTTTAAATAAAAATATTTGTTATAAACATTATATATAAAAATTCTTTTCTATGCAGAGGGAAAGAAGAACTTTGAACTCTTGGATTATCAAGTTATTAAATATTTTTGTTTTATTTTTTTATCTCTTTTATAGAAAGAACGAAAATATTTCTGTATCTCAAACTTGTCAACATACGAATTATTAATTGAAGACTGAGATTTTTTGCGATTATAGTTTAATCTTTATTCCGTGGCTTTTTGAATTCCTATCGTATCGTCGGCAACTTTGCCATTCCAGGATCAACGTGGACGCTCTGAAAGGCAGTCGGTATCAATTAACGTAGGATTTGTTCGTGAGTAACGAAGCAATTTGCGAAGCGTAGAAGCGCGATCGGTCACAGAGCGAAAAGGGAAATCAAGGGAACGAGAGTCGAGATCTTCGTGACGATAGCTGCCGAGGGTGGTGGCGGAGTTGCGTCTAAGCGACTTTATTTCCGTATTTTCCAGGAAATCTTATGACCTCCGAGAGAAACGCTCGTGCCACTCGACTTGACGACAATAAGCAATTACGTGACTCTCTTGCCGAGACGGTATTATTTACTTGCCGGTACTTGTCGCACTTTTTACGTTCTCGAGAATGATTTCTTAATTTTTACGGTAGTGCCTCTAAGAGAGTCTTTCGCACTGCATTGTACATGTGTAGAATAACATCGAGGAAAATTTTTGACTTGTTTCTAACGAATGCACAGTTAATTGTGTCAAACAAGAGTACTTTTCTGAATCTATAAATAATTATGAAAAGTAATGCATATTATAATTATACCATATACACAAGAGAAGTACTAATTAACAATTGTAATTAATTAATTAATAATTCTAATGACTATCGAAAGTTCTATCGAGTTGCAGCGCATAATATGCGCTTTATTCGCATAATGCGACTGCCTTTAATTGGAAGATCGATAATATTTCATTGAGCATGTAATCGCTGGAAATGTTCGTAAAATATTCATCTCGTTATGAGATTTCAATGACTTCCGCGTCCCTTCCTAAAATGATACTAACGGGAAAATCCAATAAACGTGTCGTGCAAATCTCATTTTCAAAATGTTATTGAAATTCCGGGCTTTCGAGCGCGTCCCGCGGGTGTATCGTGATTTTTACATTGTGCGTTTTATTATCGTTTAACGCGGAGTGAATTGTCCGAAATATCGGCGTCGAGAGAACACCGCCGTTATATACGTCGGCTTGTCACGTTTTTCGCCGGGATTTCAAATACATTATTAATGCTAGGAGAGCGCACAGGGAGCCACCTGTAATTTCTCACATTGCTCTTTGCTCTCGCGGGTGGGAATTCGATCGATAGGCTCAATGTGTTTATGCCGTCCGGCTGCGTCTGATGCACCCGATACGGCTCTCGTTAAATCCGCGTGTCCCTGCCGGCAGCACGGCGAGTTGTGCATGCGAACCTGCCCGAATCAGGCGTGGCACAGCCATGTTTCATGTCCGTAATGCCAGAAATTCGCATTAGCACACGCGAGAGTGGGATTCCAAATGCTCATATATGGTTTTCGCCGGCGCGGCGCGAATTTTTCGCTCGCGTGACTCTCCTCGCTACTAAACCGAAGTAGTTTTTCCAAATATTGGGCAGACAAGAATAATATGCCTCGAGGAACGTATCGCATAACACGATATATTCATGGAGATCTGAGTTTGCGTTAACAGTAGTATCGCAATACGATAACGATGTGTATCTCAAAGCTTTTAGAAATTATATCTCTCTGTTCTGTAATACAAATTCTATATGAAATTTTCTATTACGAAATTTAGAAAAAATCATTTAGGCTTAATCGGGATATGAAGTCGTGTACATTAGGGTACGCAGTAATCGGAAAATTTGGAAACACTAAACATAATAAAAATAATTGATTAGAGTTGTTAATCTCGGAAATGGGAATGATTAGAAACTAATCGTTTAAAAAATTTGGGCGCGCGTAATCGTTATAACTTTCCCCTTTAAAAACAACAAGTAAATGAAAAGTATATTTGTATGTGGTGGCTGTTGATATACTTAGCAGCTCCAGCAACTGCAGCAGTTGCTAATATATACAAGACTTTTTTTTTAATTTAAACCCACCGCCTGAAATTTTCCGACAATAGTGCGCGTATCTGCACGTCAGGAAAGAATGCCGAATGCACGATTGCGAGGCTCGTGATAATCATCGTTATCTCAAATTCGTGTGCGCCAGTGGTGTTTTGTCCGATGAAAACGAGGATCGAGCAAAAACGGGGAAAAGGCCGAGGGAGGAGGAGGAGCGAGTACGGGCGCGAAAGAGAGAGAGAAAGAGAGATATAGAGTCCCCGTGGTTACCAGGAACAGCGGGATGCGCGTAGTCAGACGTATGAGGAAGCCATTGTGCGCGAACATTTTGCCCCTGTCACGGGTGCGAGACAATGGCCGCCGTTAACGCGTCCCGTAACCGTTTCATTGTTTGCCGACAATGCTTGAAAATACGCGGAGACACGCCGTGCCGCATGCGGGTTATCCTTGGTCCGTCGATTCGCGGTTTCCTCTTATTCGCGCTCTCGGCGGGCGGATGGATGGAAAAAAAAGAACGCCGCGTTCTCCAGTAAATCGTCGTCGCTTTCGGTCACTCGGAAATCGCGCCGTCCGGTGTGTCCCACCTTACCGCCGCGTTTTTCTGCGCGGGTTCAACGAACAGGAAGACGGGGCCATCGAGTCTATCCAGCGACCATTATCGGCCTTTCCGCTATCCTCGAGAAATGTACGTTGTAGCCGGAATGAAAAGACTCTTTCTTACATTATAATACCCACCCTAAACCCGGAGAAAATTAACGGCTGAATCAAAAACAGTTCTCTAATGCTGTTGTCTTTATGAGATTAGACTGAAATCTAAAGTAAGGATAGGATTAGAGAACTTCTCCAGGATTAATCCTTGCTCTAAACTTTGCACTATCATATTAATATAAATAAATAATAGTAGTTTAAAGGCTAATTTTAAGATGAGAATTAATTGATATTTGACTTTAATCTAAAGGAAGAAATTTGCGTAATTAAGTGTGCGAAACATATTGAAGAGTGATTAATTTTCGAAACGCAATAGTGCATTACTACCCGAGTCGAAATTTAGCGTCTCTTTTAATGCTCATACAGCCTATATGAACCTATTTTTACGGAATTAGAACCTAGAACTCCTCTTTTAAAATTTGATCTCCTATAATTTGATGTTGAAATACTACTTTAAACCTATAGAGCCTCACAAAAAATAGATTGTATTACTGCGAGAACTCCTCCATTAAACCTCGAACTTTTATCTAGTATATATATATATATACTAGATAAATTCGACCTATAAAAGTTATTATAATGTTTAATCATAAAGAAAAATATTTAATTCGTTGCATTTCCAACTTTCATTAATATTGATACCTTTCCGTTTCCTTCTTCAAAATAGTGATATGATATCTGAAAAAGATTCAGCGCAAAAAAATTTTTTTAAATTAATTTTTTTATTAAATGTTAACTATTTTAGATGTACTCGTTAAAATTCAAATAAGAATGAAAAACTATACGAGCAATATGCATAATGTGGTTGTATTTTGATTATTGCTTTATTAAGTGATACAATATTATCAAACGTTTCAGTCTTAATTTGGACCTTTTTCTGTATAAATATTTCTGTCTGAACTTGTTTTAACGCATGTTAACTATACTTAATAATATACTCTTAACTATATGTATTACATATACTTAATAAATAATATTTAATTCAATAAATATTATGTAATGTTTTTAATATCTTATTTTATATTTAATATCTTAATTTAATATTTTTAATATAATCACAAAGGTATATGGATTTTCAGCACTAGTTTTATGATATTATCAAGAAATTCTAATGATTGCAAAAATCTTCACAATAATAAAAAAAATTACTAACTATATAATTTTAATTGATGATAATTTTTAATAACATAGAATTTTTAAAAATATTAGAAATTAATACTCAATAGTTGAATTTTGATATTATATTTTGATATTATCAAGAAATTTCTAATAATTACAAATTTTCAAAAGATAATAAAATTCAACTAAATGGTATTGATTGATGATATTTTTAAATTGTATGCTATTAAAAATTATCGTTAATCAAAATTATAGTCAGTATTTTTCTTTTATGTGGACATTTGCAATTATTAGAATTTCTTGATAATATCATAAAAGTAGTGCTGGCAAAAAGGAATCTATATATTTTCAGGGTCTAAAGCGGGTCAACGGAAGGTTTTAACTAAACCCTACTTTGAAGCTTTAGCAGGAAAAAAGGAAATTTCGGACATATTGTAGCGCTAGTAGGTGCGCCAAAGTAGGTGCTATTATATACATACGATACAATGCATAACATCTACTTTGACTCTCTTATGCCTACCTCAAAATAAAAGATTAAGGTTCAATATAGGTGCTAAATTTCGACTCGGGTACTCTCCATATAAATTATTCGGTTTTGCTCGCCCGACACTTTCACTTAATCTCAACCATCTAACACTCGTTCGTGATTCGTGTCAACACGCACTTTCGTAGTAAATGCAAGTATTTAGCGCATAAGTTGGATTAACCTTGACCGGTCGTGTAGGCGGACTTGTAGTGAGTTTCTCGCACTTTCGTGTCTCACGCGAAACACCGTTTGCGTAGGCGCTGATTAAGTGTGGAGTGAAAAGAAAGAACGTGTCGCCCAAAATGGAACGTCGAAGGGGTGAAGCAAAATCGACATTGCTTTCGTCGGCAATTGTCGCAGAATCTGGTATTAATTTCCGGACAGCTGTGGTCTGTATGGATATGAGGCAAAATCCGGTTTTAAGCGAAGCTCTCGGTCTGCCGAACTTGGCTCTCGAATCCCGAACTTCTCCTCGCGTCTGATATAATCTCAGCGTGTGGCCACCGTTAAATTCGACTGAATTCTCCCACAAATCTGCTTAATTTATAGAACGTATGCGAGCAGAGGCTTTAACGAATATCGATAGTTCTTAGCAGCTTTTCGTTAATCCAACTGCCAGATCGTCGAGAAGAGCTTGGCTGACGACTTTGATTGTAATACTCCCTTTGAGCTTGCATTGCGTGCATAATCCGCAATTGTTGTTTCATCAGAATATGCGTGAATAATTATTACGAACATCTACATATTAGAGAAAATTTACATAATAAATATTGAATATTTGTGATTATATTTTTCGTACTGAAAGTACTAAAAGTGCTCCAAATGTTTCAGTTATTCAACCTTTTCGTATAAATAAAGCACGCGTCGTGCTTTATGGTGCGAATATGCATATACATATCTCGTGTCACGTAAAGCCCCGCGTCACGTGCACACGCACGTGCTCTTGCATTTCGTTCTATCTCGCCATCTGTTCGTTTACTGTCTTCGTCGGACATTTCCTCGCTCTCTTCTTCCGCTCATCTCGACGACCCTCATATCGGATGATACAGTAGCATGAGGGATGAACTGTAGGGGATGTCTGTACGATGGGCGAGTCGTTTACTGCACCGAATAACCCGAAAAACGCTTAGGGTCCAAGCTGCAAATTGAAATCTAAAAGGACAGATAATCCACTGACCAAAATTCGGAGATAATGAGAATTTTTTTTTCTACAGTCTTAATTTTATTTTAAAAAATTTCAGAGCGAGTACTTTTATCATAAAAAAGTAAGAGTATTATAAACTTTTGCGTTAAAATTTAATTTTTATATGTAGAAAAAAAATATTGAGTAATACAAAACTAGTTATACCAATGACTGTAGTTTAACAGTTATAAATTTTATAAAACTTTTTATCGTTTACAAATTAGTATTTAATTCACAATTCGAGTTTAACGAATACGAGTCGTCTCATTATTCCACGTGGATCAGTTAACAATTAGCCGGGAGCAAAGTTTCTAAATAAATTTTCGTTATAAATTTCGCGGACATTACGGTGAAATTAAAGCTCGAAATTTATGGCGCGCCGCTGCTTAACGAAGCACCATTAAAGGCGCTTCGTCAGTCGTTTAAACCAATATTCATTATAGCGCGGTGGACAGCGGCGTGAAAGATATCCGCAATGAAATCCGTCTTTAAAGTATTGCTATCGAAAACAACGGCATGCGGCTCTTTAATCGGGCGTTAACCGACCGTTTTGGCGGTAACCGAATGGAAAACGGCGGACACGCATCCATCCCGGAAATTTTATAGCTGCGACAACATTGTCGTACGTCGGGACGACTCGCTGTTTCTGCATCGTTCGTCGTCCTCCGGAATAATGGACGATCGTACGTGGTGATTATGTACGTGTGATGATCGATGACAAGCAGTCCCGCAATCCCCGATTGGCGGTCGGATTTATCGTGCGGGAATAAAGCGGAGACCAAACGGAAAATACCAGGAAACCGATACGAAAATGTCATCAGCCGGCGGGGCGGCTCGAGGTGTAACGCGACGCCGTGGAAACGTCGTTGTTTACACACCGCCGCGTAAAAATTCGTAAACACGCGCGCTTTATCGAAGCGCTCGCAAATATTACCTGTTTGCTTTCAATCTGCGAGTATTGTGGATATTCCGCGGTCGCGTATCGCGAGTCGTGATTCATCGCGCCCTTCGCGACGCGTTTCGGCCAGCCACCAAATTGACACGTCACATTTGATCCGCCGTCCATTATATACATGGTTTTCCAGATTATCGGTGCTCCCTTTTAGCCGTCTATTATTTGACCCGTCTCTAATCGTTTTTCTATAAAAATATAATTTCAAATTTTTCGGCTTCGAAGGGCTAAAGTGAAAAAAAAGTTTTTTTAATTAAGCTTGAGAACTAAATACCAGATTGTGTTTTTCAAGCAATTTAAAATAAGCTTTAATATAATTTTAATATTAATTTTTGAAATCTAGAGAATTGAGGAAAAAATGATGATATTCCATTTTTAATATGAAAAAATTGATTCATGATTAATGTGGATTCAAACATTTACCTAATCTCTCTCTCTCTCTCCCTCTTTCTCTCTCTCTCTCTCTCTCTCTCTCTCTCGGATATCACATACGCATACGGTGATGACATATTGCTTTCTCCAAACATTTGGTCGGCGAACATCTCTATAAGCTCATCAGTGAGCATACTCGCAACTCGCAAGAGAATATGTCACTTCGGCCAGACGGTTGCCGGTGGCACGAGTCGTGCCGTGATGCATATCTGCGACGTAGCTTTCATGCTACGCGACGTTGCACGTGAAATTGGTTTGCAAATAAGGCGCGAATAAAGGGGCTGCCATGTGTAGCGTGTAGAAGTGGTTCCACGACCATTCGTCTTGGATTTAAGCGCGGCGTCGGTGCTCTAGTGCACCGGAGCGAGAGTGTAGAGGAGAAATAGGTGGCGAGAGGTGAGGCGCGGGGTGACGGGGAAAGCAGCACAACGAGGGGTGGTGGCTCCTTTACCCTCTCGGCAATTGTCTCCGTGAGTTCCGTTGTGTCGCCTAAATTACCGCTGCCGGCACCGAGTGGTCCTTTACCTCCTCGAACCCTCCTTCATCGGCCACTCGCGCGTTGACGTCTATCCTTACCCCTTACGCTCTTCATGCATCTCCATCTCCCTTGTATCGTCGCTCTTCTTCTCCCCCCCCCCCAACCTCCCGGTGTCTGCCCGTCCGTTTCTCTCTTTCATCATCGATTTCATTTATCCCGCTTGCGTGGCGTGGACTGCGCCGGTATTTAAATACCGAAGTGTCTCCGTGGCTCATGGTGCTCCTTTAATGTCGCCTCCCTGCGCCTTACAGTGTAGTTACGCCTCCGGCGGAGAAGCAGTCGGATTTATTCGCCCGACGTTCTAGCACGCCGCGACAGTTTACTCGAGCAACTTCTGCCACCGCCGCGCGCGTCTTTCTACTCCCATGGCCGCGAGACCCATATTTCGTCCCTGTCCTACCCTCGCGCAATTCCGCTGCTCCATTATGTCGGTGTCACCCGGTTTTGTATTCTGCTCAGCGCTGGAGATTTTATTTATTATATTTGCATATCGCTTGCACCGCCACGCAACACGCGCTAGATCGATGCATTGAAGAAAGGGATTAGGAGTATATCGGGGCCAGAATTTGCGCATCAGCCGCTATGATAGGTGATGTCTTTGTTATTTCCCATAGGAATATTCACTGGGACGTGTCTTTAATCAATCTGTCTAAAAAAAAATAGTCTATTATACATATCAGTGTGCGCACGAACAATGAAGTGTTCATTTCCATGGATATGGTTCCTACTTTTTCGCAAGAAATCTTTTTACCCTCGTGACCGTGATATTCATATTTCACTCTTGTCCTATCATCTACTTTCACAGATACGTTAAGCTCGGGGACCACCATCTTTTTCTCCGATTAATGGCAGTCATTCTTCATAGCCTGTATCTCGCCAAAGAACATCGATCGAATCTCTATGACACTGTCTCGAAAAGAATGTGATGATAATGCACTTTCTTTAGATATCGCCGTTGAATATTTCGCTTTACGACGAATAATGAGTAAAAAGCGTCATCAAAATGATGATTCATATTAAATCACATTTACGGTAATTCAAATTCAGTTGAACAATTTGGTACAATAGTATCATACATACAATACAGTATCAAAATATTAAATAAAATAATATTTGCAAAATTGACACAACGATAGAATATGTATATGGATAAATGAATATGTATAAATAACGAGCACGCTTAAATTTTTGTGAAATTTTTATAACAATGACGGTGCATCATAATCATTTGCTTTTGAAATTTAAAATTGCAATTATAGTATCACAATAAAATTAATATATTAAAGCAATTTGCATTTTGCCTGCAAAATATTATTTATGTTTATATGCATAGAGTTTTACTCATTGCTATCATAAAGAGTTGTAAAACATCCTCTTTGCAATTTCGTATAAAATATCTTTGTTTTATTTGCACCCTATTATCGCAGTGTCAAAGCTACCTCATAATGTACAGCCTACAGCGCGGAATTATGCAGGACTGGCGAACAAAAGCGTCCGCGCAAAATTAACTCGGTCGGTGCCTGCATCCAGGCGTATTATGAACAGATATGAACGGCCGTCAGAGCGCATTTTGTTACACGATAACATCGCGAGCCTACACAAAGTGAAGAGAACACCACTTTTTCAGCTGTCTGTGCCAAACGTAAGTTGGATTCGCTGCGTTCTCCTCGCAATTCTTATTCACGACACTTGCTTTGTGACTCTCTTCTAATGCGACGCTGCGCATAGGCGGATAAACGATAGATGCGCGCGCGCGCGCACGCCTATCTAAGTGTGCTGCACTTAAGAAAATAATGTTACACTTTCAATCCGAAACGAATGGGCTAAAGGGGCATTTTTCCGCGCCGCGTAAAAAGCTCCACTATCGTCGGCCGCTTCATTCCATCGCTACGGTTATTGCGAGACGTACGTTTTCACATTTTCCGCATACGTCGTTACGCGTTAAATGGCATAGATGTACGTAGCTATACGTTCTCTCGGATGGGCCGTAGAAAACAGTGAAGTGGAACGAGTCTGTTTTATGACTGAGATGAGAGAGAGAGAGAGAGAGAGAGAGAGAGAGGGAGAGAGAGAGAGAGAGAGAGAGAGAGAGAGAGAGAGAGAGAGAGAGAGAGAGAGAAAGAGAGAGAGAGAGTCTACGTGATCAGACTCGACCGACTCACTTCGCCGATATTCTTCGTCTTTGAAACTTTTTTATAGCTTATTTTTGATTTCTATATTCGCCTCGGTATTGCCAATTTTATTTGCACAATGTTTGCTGCGTCATGATCATGCAATATCTGAAACAGTACGCTCTTCTTGTTAATACACATGTTATATACATTGCGAGAGGGGCAGAGTATTGTTATTAGAATTTCTTTTTTAGATATTATTAGTAAAAATTTGATCAGTTTTTCTAGCCGATTTCCTTCAGTTGCAAACATAAATTATTTATAATACCAAAGTACTTACAGTTGAATGTAATATTCTTTCTCAAAGAGAAACTATAAAGCACGGACTGTGTACGGATTTCTTGATGAAATGAATCTATTGCGCGGTTTTTCACTGCGATAAGTAAAAAGTTATTAGTGGCATCGCGAGAGCCGGTTCTTTCCATTTATTATTATTGCACTTGCGACTCAGGAGAGGTAAGAAAAGGGAGACAAGACAGAGTGAGACAGACGAGGAAGCAAGGGCAGGCAGGAAGATGAGAAGCATTTCACGAGGTTTATAACGAAGCGTTGTTTTGCGAGCGTTTTTAATGGCCCGCCCGCTTCAAAACTCTCAGCTAAAGTCGTGACTCCGCGCCTTTCCATTCTTTCCGTTTCTTCATCGTCCTGTGGTTTTATTCTTGTCTTCCCTTCGCTTCGGTAGCAACGGTGGCACGGTTTTCGCATTATTTTCCATTTTCTTCCGTCCTTCCTCGGTTGCTCATTCCTCGCGCTGAAAAGAGGCCCTCGCGCAAGGAGACAGGAAAGACGTTCCTTCCTTTTATGCCATTCAACGCACGAGAACTCGCTCTGATATTTCTCTTCTCCATCGCTACGTTTATCAAAGGCAAATGCATCAAAGAAAGTGCGGTATCTGTGACATATTACAAGCTTTTACAAAATATTGAACATCATTGTGCAACCGATAACCGTCAAAAGCGCGCCGTAATCTGTATTAATCTAGTGTGTATTAATCTAGTTTCATTTCAATTGCCATCAAGCTTAATCAAATTGTGTTGCTAGCGAGATCTGGAATAAATGAATTTTTGTATATTGCAATGTTTTGTAAAAAAAATTGCGGTATACCAGGCTTCGGCAATTAAATCGGCTCAGAAAATTGAAAATGCATAGAATTTAATAGCATGGACCGCTTGTATGAGGTGCAAAACGCGCTTTGTATAATAATTGTTTAACCTTTTTGATAATTGCGAAGATATGATAGCAGTTGAATAGCAGCGAAAGGAATTCCCTTTCTTCTTTTACCCTTCTAAGATGCCTGGCGAAGAGTCGCGAACGAAAGACGGAAGTTTTTCGAAGTCACTTTATTCCGCGGAGACAAAGGTCGGGCTCCTCTGAGAATAATGGATAATCGAGGAGGTCCTTGATTCTCTATTACGGCGAAATAAAGGAGCGACTCGTCCTGAGGCACGCTTGAATATCGGCTTTTCTTCTTACCTATGACTTTTTCTTGCTTCCTAGAAGAAAGTACGTGATCTTCCTTACAACGGGTATTTCTCAAAATCGGACTGCTGTTCGTGCAATCTAACGCTAGGATCGACGTGCGCATAAATTTCTGTAATCCGCTCGTGTTATCCTTCCGCGAAGCGAATCCTGTGCGATGAATAACTACTTTCACCCCCACGGTTTCCAGAACGCGGGAATATTTATGGGGCATCCGCTACTAAATAAATCTTCGGGAGCTACACGCTCAAATCCAGATAACGTTGGCATTAATATGTGCATATTATGAACGTTGTAAACAATACAAAATGAATTTAATATCTAGCTAGCTGTCCATTACGCTAAATCGCGCTTAATAGAATTTATTCGCGATTAACGCGCGCTACATAAATAAAATTGTCTCCCTTGAAAAAAAATTAATGCAGAGACTTTATTACACTCTTAGTATTTCGATAATATAAAATGTAACAGAGATTATTAAAGATCGTTACTCGCCGACGGATAAACGGCAAGTCTCGATACGCTAAAGTCCGCAACAATTACACGGTCGGCGATTGTTTTAGAGTATGTTCTGTGCGGCGAGCCACTGAGGCATACCTCACGTCCTTGTGCCTCGACATATGCGTTCAACTATTTCTAGACATTGAAATCTCAACGATCGATAGGTCTCATTGGTCTGTTAAATAAAATTTTCACGTTAATTATTATTTGAAATTCCCGATATCAAATTACGATATTAGAAACCAAATTAAATCGGTCGAAAAATCTCATTTGTAGAAGTATAGCGATAAGGATTTCTCAAAATCACAGTCGCAATACACGATAACATACACGAGGCACCCGCTTCGTAGGAGAGCAGTCGGCGGTCGAGAGCGAGGAAGTCGTCGTAGGATAAATGGGGTCGCCGTATCCTGCGATGCGGGGAGATTTCCCTTAGGTTTTCCAGAGAATACGAGCGACGTTTGACGTACGTGTCGCGACGACAGGGGCGCGAATACGAGTTCACGCGAGCGCATCGGCGGTCCCACGTGAGTACCGTGCTACGCTCGTCCGCGTTTATACGGATTATCAGTTCAAGACGCAAGACCTAATGCGGTCATTTCCGGAAAAGCCGCAGCGCAGCGAAGAACAACATGTGACAATGAGGGGCTGCAAGTGGAGAACGATACGCTGGGGAGAGGAGCCGTTCATTATTTTCCGCCGCTTCGAACGCTCTCGCGTGACTTAATTCCCGTTAGGTCGAGCGTGTAGCGGAAGCGTCATGCGCCTCCGACATCATCCTTGTAATCCTTTTTAAGTGCATCGGGCGGTTTCTCCCTTTTTTAGACGAGCCGATCGTCCCAAGAGCAGACAAATGTCCGCCGGCGAAGAAACGCCGCCCGGTAAATAAATTCTCGACGGTAGATGGGTAAAATCCGGAGGGTACTTTCCACTCAGGTTTCGTTTCACTTTTCCTTAACACGTTCGCGGGGGTGAACGGCCCGGGAACGGAGTCATCTCGCGCGACGCGGGATCTCCTCTCAATTTACAGCTCGCGAGGGACAGATTTCTGCTTTAAAACAATATCTTCGAGACCCGCTGCGAAACTGGATGCCACGTCTGTCGGGTGAGAGCGGGAGGAGAACGTGTTATATTCCCAATATGCATGAAAACGGCCAAGGGTGAACGCGCCGGGGCGAGATGACTACGAAGTAGGAGGCGGGGGAGGGGGAGGGGGGGATAGCTCTCAGCCATGATGCCTCGACTGCCCCCGGGGACATGTAAACACAAGAGACACTCAACGTCCTGTCAATCGATGACGATGAGACTTCTCCAGCCAGCGGCGTCATTTTTTCTCGCACGGAAAACCGAGCGAGGGGGAGGGGCGGTCTTTCTCATCTCGGATTTCGGCGAATTTCACGGGCGATGAAGTCGGCCGAATGTCGATGTTCTTCTTTCTGGCCGGAGGAAAATCAGAAGTACGACGGCGACGCGAAAGCAGTACGCAAATTTCCACTGGTATTGCGCGCTCGAGCAGATATAAAGTTCGCCAAATTTTACAATGTAGATTCCGGGCACGCGCTGGATAATGCTCTTTGAGGTAACTTTGCCACCTGGAAAATAATTATGATAATTTGGCCGAGAGCAACGCACGATAATTGAGAAAATAAACTTTGACTTTTTTTTTTTTTTTTTTTTTTTTACGTTGATTGTTTATTTTTTTTTTTTTTTAAGTTTTGTCTTTCATATTGTGAGAGGTGCGATCATCGTTTTGTTATATTGATTGGAAGAATCGGATTTTGTGCTGCATATTTTTTTGAGTAAATATTGAGCGGTTCGATTAAAACAGTGCAATCATTCATCTTCTGGTTAAAGGCACTTTTTTACACGATTTGAGCCAGTATTTTGCTGAAATTGCTTTCCGAGATTACAAAACGACTAGTGCGGATGAAGAAATAGAGAAAGAGATCGCAAAATTATGAGGAAACCCCGATCGATAATCAATGTTTTACAATTTGCCAACCGCCGGGTAATAAATTAAGCGAATTTTATTCTCGTCTGTATAACCGCATTAAATATTTACATCCGTCGCTGATTGCGAATAGTGGCTGTTCATTTGATCATTCATCGAAACGCGTATTAAACGTCCGTACGTGGATCTGTGTTGCATGTTCGTACATCTGTCAGTGTGCTGAAATTCGCGGGCGGAATAAGAAACGACAGCTTTTATAGTCGCAATTTCAGAACTCTATTATGTCAATCCGCATTAAATGAAGCATTGTCTTTTTCGTTCGTTGCCCCGCTTTTAATGCTTATTTGTTGGTTACTTTGAATGTCGCGCAAAATTGCAAACATATATAAGATTTTATTACAATATTCACGTGAATATGGAATAATTTTGTATACGACGCGTTACATTTTGATTTTGATACCATTTACGCGCATTTGTGCTAATGCTAATTTTATAGCTCAGGAAAGAGTTTGCAGTAATTGATAAAATAATACCGATGCAAATATGTATTGACGATAAATATTATATGCATTATGCAAATGATTAATGTGTAAACATGTTCCATTTATATAATATCGTAATTTACCGAAGTTGAATACATCAATGTACTTGAAACTAGAGCAACCAATGACATATGATATGCCATTTCCTTTTGATCAAAGCTACTAGGTAAGATTGGCCGTTCCAATTTCAAGGTATCGCTATGCGACGAAATGTGCGCATAAATCATCTCAAATGATTTACTCAAAATATTTATGTCATCGCTGCGATAATTAATTCGTTTAAAACGTGCATCAATATTTAAATACGAAAATGTGCTCCAACGTGTATGTTTAAAAAAAAATCTTTTTACTCATATTATTGAGTTATTTTTAAAATCTAAAGCGCAAGATTCGACGATGTTAAAGAAACCACAGTTCTCTCACATTTCAGAATTATCTTATGTCGATGTACATTGACTTTTACTACCTTTAATGCTCACTCATTTTACTAAAACACGTTAGAAACGAAATACTCTGTACTTATTGATCAGATACAAAATTATACGTGCATAAGTATTCGTGGATGCGGCGTGTTTGTGAAAATCGATTGCGATGCGGCATAGACGTAGACAGACTGTGAGGGATGAATCCGTTGGAACGAAATGTCCAGGGATGAATTCGGGCGGCGAGGGGTGAAGTGATGCCGGTCGACTTGACAGGGGGTTCATTCTGTATTTTATGGCTGACTCTCCGCGCGCGCGGGGTATTACTAGCGCGGTATAGCCATTGGCGATAAGGTGATAACCTCAAATGTATTGGTTCCTATCAAATCGTACGCTTTATTGCTACAGGCAACCCCCATAAACGCTAAACGTATATCTCCGTCTATTTCTTTATCTATCGTTATTTAAGGAAAGTATTCGTGATATTTCTCAATCACTAAAATGCACTTTTATTTGCATGCAATCTACATGTCGTTTTATTCATCTTTCATTCTTCCGTGAAATATTTAATTGTATATTAAATATATTTTTCAGCTTGCAATATAAATATTTATTTATATTTTACTCTATATTTTAGTGAGCGATTTTCTCAGACTCTCATGTTATTTATGTAAGAAAAATTTGTTACATTTAATATCGACTTTGCTTCCGGGCAGATTAAATATTATAGATATTTATTGATAAAAAGGTATTTATAATCAATATTATATTATTCTGCAAGAAAATACTCTACGGTTCTTATTTAATTGTTTTGTCGTGTACTGATTAGCTCTTTTTATAGTTATTTGCAATTAGTTACGCATGCAGTTATTCCGCGTTTCTGGTCTTCAACACGGCAGCTTTTAACACGACAAACGTACGAGTTTCGCACAAAGATCCATTGTACAGGTACAGATTGCGTCAGAAAATTAAATTCCTGTCGCGCAGAACAAAGGGATGGTAGAATAGCAAATAAATTACGTTCAATCTCTATCGGGAGAGTGAAAGTGAAAAATAGGATTTGATAGAGATATGACAGAGAGAATGCAAGAGGTAGAAAAAAAGAAAATAAAGATGAAAAGAGAATGGATCTCTTTGGTCTCGTTTGAGAAACTCGAGCCAATCTCGGAGAGAATAATAATAAGTAAATAAATGCCGAATTCTCGTTAAAGGATAATTAAAAATACAAAAGAATTTTCTTTTTTAGCTTTTTCGTAGAATAGTAGAAATGATCGGCTGTACCGCAAATTATAATCATATAATTGATTGTTTGCTCTTACTTTGTGTGCGTTTGCGCTCAAACGGCGCTCCAGCTTGGAAATATTTTCCGCGTGTTCTTTACCAGATATCCTGGCTATTCCGGTGATTCAAAGCTCTTTTGGGCACAGCAAAGATAAGACTGGTGCTCGGTGAGCTCGAAGAAAACCCTGCGTCGTAAATAGAGTACTTAATCGAATACGTGTCAGGGAATAGCGAGTGTGCGATCGGGCGAAGAAACGCGGCATCGCATTTATGTCGTTTGAACATACTACCGAGTCGATATAAGAAAGACTCGATATAAATGATCCTATTATATAGAGACACACTATAAAACTTTGCGGAGTTTTTTAGGAAGAGATTTGAATTTTTTTTTTTTTTATTTAAAGTAACTGAAAAAAATTGGACTTTTACGGAAAAAAGATGATTGTGGAGTCAGCGCGTGTAGCGGAAACAATATAATTTAAATCTTAAAAGAAAGAGAGTATACGGATGATACGAAGTGTACATATATCTTCTACGTGCTCACAAGAACTGCAGTTTCGCACATTCACTCCAGATTTATATCGTTCTTAGAATTTTTCAGGCTTCTCTTTGATATCTTTCCGCTGCTCTCCATTCCGTTTAGTTCACGACCCGATCTCGGTATCATGTTTCGTCTCTCTCAGCCTGCGTAATATTTCACGTGTTCTCAGATCGTTAGGCAGCTTTGACTCGTTCGCATTAAGTGTACTCCGTATAGCGGTTTTCCTGCCTGAGGTGCTTGAGAAAGCTATTAAGATTGCTGCGATACTCTGGTTGCCTCGAGAAATGAACTTTTACTGCCGGTATACTAGCCGGTATTTAAAGGAGCGCCAATTGTCAATAAAATCTCTTGTGAGTCATTGAGAAGTTTCCTCGATAAACGATTTTTATGCGCGAGATGCTTCTTGCAGTATAATCTGGATGGTGTAGTTAATGGGAGTAAAGAAAGTAATGAAGAAAGTCTCGAGAGCACGCAGCGCGCTGAACAAAACGCACGGCAATAAAGTCTGCTTCCGGTCTGATTATTATTAATCACCGACACCAGCGAGAACAGGCAGACACTTATTGCGAATCGTAAAGCATTAGCTTTAAGCAACAGAGTACGTAGGTAGTTCTTCGTAAAAGCTTTCCGGGTGACAATATCCTTGTAATCACTTCCATCCGAAATTGGAATTTTCGAGGCGAGCTTCCGGGACCAACGAGAAATATCGCGCTGAACCACGGATTTATAAGGAAACCCCGTCCACAATATTCGCGAACTTTCGAAACGACTTTACTTCTTAATAAGATTCAACGTTCCAAAATGAAATTCGAAGCTGTGTGTGCAGGACGAAGGTCGTTTGGTAGCGTGCTTTTGCAAACTTTCTTAGCCAAACTTTCGAAGCTTCTATGCCTTTTTTTCTTACGGAGTATATCTCCGGGAAGAACCTCGCGGGAAGTTATGCACGCGTTTCAACAGCGTTACACATAAAACACTTTTATTCGCCGGCTATTGTCCGTTTCCCTTTACGTCAATTTCGGTGCAAGCTTTAGACGTTACTTATCGATTTTATAAACAGAAGGTGGATCTCGAATGATTTTATTTACCGAATGTATCGAACGCATGAGTCGTGATGTCAAGTCCTTAATATCTCTGCCAGCTCGCCGTGAGATACGTATAGATATTTAAGAGACTATATCTATTCTCGTCAATACTTCTTTACTCGCGAACGAGTGACGGAGAATGGGAAACTTTGTCGCAATTTCGCCTGGCATTGATAAGTATTTATTGTTATCAGAGTTTGGCCCGCGATCTCACTACGCCTAGCGTCCACACTTTCAACCAGACCTCTCCTTTCTCGTTCCGCTCGTCACTGTCTTCTATTCCTCTCTCCGTCTATTTAACTCGCTCTTATATATCAGTCCCCCGCGTTTCCCTGTCGGAGCTTACTAACTTTGCTCCCTCTATAACTCCTGCGAACTGTTATCGCCTCGTTGTGTACAGGGTGTCCCCATTTCCGCGATCGCTCGAGCATTTGCCACAAGTTCGGAACAGAAGCTCGCGGACGCTTCGAAACGTGAAATTGATTTCTCTGTACCGCCAGATTATTATCGACAGACGGCGTAATAATCTCGAAAGTTTATTCGCACTTATAAATCGACTCTGTATTTGAGGCTGGCTCCTGAAACCGTGGTGGAAAATTACTCGGAAAATTCCGTATGAATTTTATTCGTGATTTAAATCGACTCCGGTGTTCTCGAATTAAAATGTAAGATTTATTATCGCGCGCGTGACCGGCCGAACCACCGGATTTCGAATCGTTGCATAAAGAACGGGGGGTTTTTTTCTTCCTGGCCGAAAGAAACCGTGTGCAGGTAGCCGTGATATTTTCCGACGTCTCTCTCTCTCTCTCTTTCGTTAAGCGACCAGCCGACGGGAAAAGCGGAGGAATCGTAATTTTTCTTACATGCTACATGAATTTTCTCGAGAGTATTGCCATCGGCAATCGGCCGTGGACCGCGGCCATTGGCCGGGATCGTGAAAATAAAACACCGCCGAGGCGAAGGTGGGCGATCCGGGAGAATCAGAGTTATCGACGTCGTACGACGCGGAAGGAAAATGAATGGAACGAAAGAAACAAGGGGTGGAGAAGCGAGAGCCTCGACGAGAGCTCTAGCGCGAGCGAGGAGAAAGAGAAGGAAGAGAGTGGCGGAAGGATTGGACAACAGTGGGGGGGAAGGACGGGTAGGAAGTAGAATCGAATGATTCTGGCTGGCTGATCAATTTCATACGCTTGGACCTCCTACGGCGAGCTATCCATCACGTGGCATTTGACCCTTCGTTTCTTCGATTTTTCCTACCTCCAGCTGGTCGGCCGACGCGCCCCCTAATTCCTGCCCTGGCCCCTTTTCACCCTTCTCACGCTGTTTTACCCCGTCGGGAGATCACGATATCCCGGCGGCGGCGAGGGTGGGCGCAGATCGCTTCCGTCGTCGTCGACGCCGCGGCGACAAAACGCCTGCAAATTGCTAGCGAGTCACGAAACGCTGATCCCCCATGAAAATGAAACGAATCACCCTTTGTGCTGGTGACATTCTTTTTTTTCCTCGTTCCTCTGTCATCGATCCTTCTTCATTAGCGGCGCCGCGGATTACGGTGTAACTCGTGCCGGCGCTGCTCTCGCATACATATTTATATCGAAAAAAGTTGCCGACGCTGCCGCCGTTGCCACCGCCGTTGCTGTCGTCGCTGTCGTGGTCGTGGTTAATTCTCTTTTGTTAGTTCGGACTGTTAAAGCGTTTTCGACTTTTTAATTTACCATTGTGAGCATTAAAAACAAAACCGTCGTTGACGAATTAAATTAAACAAAAAAACACCGGCGCTTGTGTGTCGAAAAAATAATTGAAACTTTAGTTGACGAGAAGTTCGCAGCAGACAATTAATTTCAACGAGTTTTATGTTGTACGTATACCGGTCATCGCAGATAGGACGCGAATTAATCCCTTTACGAATGAGAAATGCTAATTAGAACTTACAAATGATTAGGATAATTAGACTTACCTGGAACTTCCTGGTGGTTTATTGCGCGTGTAATGGGATGTTTTATAGATCCGGCTTCGTCCTTAGTGGCTCGCTCTGAAATCGAAGAATCGAAGTTCAATAACGCGTTTTTACGAGGACAGAAAGCCGATGTGTGCTATAAAATATGGTATAATATTGTAAGATTATACAAACGCATACTGCGCTACCGCTATAACGCGCGATATGCTGCATCGTAGGCAGCCGATGCTCGATGATGCGTGCACTTCTGATGCGCAGAGGTCGGAAAACAACAGTGACTTTACGGAGAACAGTGGAAGGGCGGGAATAAATACATTCCCGTAGCAGCGCGGTACGTGGGTTAGAACATGGGCTACACGGATTTATCTCCGGGGACATATCCGCGAAGTTACGTCGCTCGTGGGAGCAATAGAATGCCAAGCGTACGTGGACGTCGCATTCGGAAGGAACGTGTGTATCTTTAATTACGGTGTGTATCGTTCAGATTGAACACGTGCAAAAATATTGGTCAAGATGACGCGCTACGATATGGTGATTAATTTTCATTTGGGGCACCGATGGCAGGATCGTTGAAAGTGGATTTTCCAGAAATTTTCTTGGAAATTTTGCTGTGTCGAAAATGATCGATCATTAACTTTTTTTCCTTAATACCAACTTGAATTAATCAATCAATTTTAACTTCTTAACTTATTTTGCCAATTAAATACTTTAAGTAGATAAAATTCATACTTGATGTATTGTAAAAAATTATACTGTATTATATGTTATTACACGGCGGTAAATGTGAAAATTTAGTAAAAGTATTAAATTACTAAATACCATTCCATCATTTTCTTAATACAATTTGTTGCTTTTTGTTTCCACACGCGCTAAATTACAGCTAAGAAACTTCGAACGTTAAAATAATCATTTTTAATTTTGCTCCAAAATTAGTTTGATGTTGAAATTAACACTGTTAAAAGTTTATTAGAATAGTTTACGAGAATTGTTTAAATGAATTTCCACTGATAGGAAAACCCTCGGAGACTAGTGAGAGAGACGCGCCGCAAACAGTTCTTAGTACTGTTGATATATTATTCAGTTTTAAAGAGATCGTCTTGTTTGAACTACTCGCATGATATTCTATTACGGAAGGTTTCTCCCACGGGATTTCATCCCACGAAACTAGAATCGCCATACCTTGTGTGTATATATGTGTGTGTGTGTGTGTGTGTGTGTGTGAGTCTATATATGCGAATCGAGTTGTTACTGCTCGCGCTGCGCCACATAATTTCTATTTTCTATTCACACCGGGAGCTTGTATAACATTTACATAAATGAGCTTTCCGGAGTGCGTTTGTAAGCTGTTCTTATAAGACATCGGTACAACGATTCGCGCACCTCGTGCCATTTGATAGTTATAAGTGAGCCATTTAGTAAACAAATTGGTGTGCCATTTATTTAAAAATTTACTGCGCAATTGGAACGTGTTATTCTCAATAAAAATATATTGCGTACGCTGTGTTTTTTAAAATTTGATTGAAATGACAGATGGCTTGCTTTATTGTTTTCGAGCGTTACAGTCGACACAATTCGGAAAAAATTCATCAATATATTGTTTATCAGTCTATTATTTCACTCGAATATTTCACTATGAAAACTCTTCCCACTGAGCTTTTGTTGTGCATTCAACATTCACAGACATGCGTGTCCACATGCAGTTGTGATATATCATATTAAATTGTCACATTTTTTTCTTTTTAATTTCAATATAATTATACCGTATTAATAAAATGAAAGGCTTGTTATTATTTCGGATCTTTTAAGCGGAGAGATCACGGTTTAACTACTTCTAATTTACATTTCACTTGTAAGTCTTGCCTCGTCCTTCTATTCTAACTAGCGTGACTAACGGAGTACAATTTCCAAGTGTGAATTGTCATTCTTGCAACAATTAGACAGCAAGATTATAATAGAAATGCTGTGTGATGAGCGACAAAGATAGGTACACAAATGCTAAGACTAACACATTGGTCGAAAAGGTCGTATTTAAAATTGATGCCCTTTTAAATGCGCTGTCTCTGAAGTATCTATTTTCGAAATAATAGAATTGGTGTGAATAAAATTATTGGTTGACCTAATTTGCAAATGAAATAAAATAAATTAAAATTAAATTACATTTGCAATAAAAATAATAAAAATTGAGTTGTAATTTTGACGATATTATGAACTAGATATCTTATCACCCAGTGACAAGCAGAAATATACAGCATTCACTTTTGAAATATGTGTATTCATTGTTTTTCTAAACTAAAAAAGAGAAAAATAATGAGATAAAAAACGCAGGAGAAAGATAGCAGATAGTCATTCGGGAATTGTGTTGTCAGGAAAGTTTTCGCGTAGCGTAAAAAAGAAAAGAGCGAACATCTGAAAACGATTGCTTGCGAAAGACGAGGAAGTTCTTATTACGGTAGGGCGTAATCGCATTGCGTAATTGGAAAGTATATTCGAAGCAAGGAATTTGGTGTAACATTTTATGATAACTTAATCCGCATGCAAAGGGGAAGAAGCAATCGCATTAAAGCAATGTAATTATATAAATTCCAATTACGCAAATTGCCGCCGAGCAAACGATTGTTCTCGCGAAGGTGGAAATTGTCCATCATGCATAAAACAGCGACAAGATTGCCGGTCGCGTACAAAAACCGAGTTAAAAACCGAAACTTAGCCTCAACATCGCCGATCGCAAATCCATTAACAATTCGCGCGCCCGCGCGCATGCGTGAATACAGTAAATTCCGTTCTCTCGGAATCATCGAAATGATAGAACCGTGCGCTGGCTTGCGCCGAGACGTGAGAGATGTCGCAAGAGCTTCACGCGACATTGGTCGTAGATAGCAAGTAACCGATCGGAGTAAAGGACAGCCTAGGGAGAGAAGAAAAAACGCGCGAGAGAGGAAAGAAACGGGATAGAGGTGGCGTGGTGAGATCTCTTGGTAATTTGTCTCACCCTCTCTTTCCTTCTCTCTCTCCTTTTCTCTTTAAGCGACCCTCTCTCTTTCTCTTTCTCTGTCTGCTCTAGCGGGGTGGTGACTATCGATCTAGCGAGTCCGTAGGGTGTGGTTGTGTTGCCCGTCGTCGCGACGCCTCCGCCCCTCCGCCTTGTCCTCTTCCCTCTTTTGTCAGTCAGATCGAAATACATCCGGCACGTGGCCTCGCCACTTCGCTGCACGCGCTTTACTTTGCAAAGTCGGCTTGGCGCTCGGGCTGTTGCTTACTTACCGGTCTACCCTCGTTCGAACTACCGGCCTTGGGCGGTTCACGTGACTGAGACACGCGAAGTCAGCGGAATATTTTACAAAGTACAGACACGGGACAGTCGTGGATTCTGCCACGCAGATTGATCTCGTAAAAATAAAAGTTGTGATCAACTATCGAACGTTCCATTCTCATCGAAACGATGCTTTTTGAAACATTCAGACAGTCCGGTGTTCTTCATATTGTTATTTGGCTGTAGAATGCGTAAGCAGTATCGTTGGAATCCTACGAATTTTCTTATTTTCATGTAAACTTTTGATCAAACTTTTTCTTTTACAAATGTCTTTCTGTAATATGTAAATTGAATTTTTAAGATTATTTTTCTCTATTTTATTATTCATTAAGTTAAACTGCGATTCAACATGAGACTTGTACATAGCTAGTTAACTAGGACACAAATTTGCGGCCAATTATTTGCGATGATGCGGAATTATATAGTATTAATTATTGCCACACTTTACACAAGAAAGTATATATATTTACCATAATTCGAATAATGCAAAACCTTGTTTAATTGGCGTAGAAATTATCGCGTTGTAGATTCTGGAAAAGCGCGCAACAGTTTCGTAAATAAACAACTGTCGTAATGAATGGAGGAAAACAAGGAAGAACTAAACAAAAGTGGTGAGCTTTCGAAGACATGACCGAAATTGCGAGCTGCTTAAATTATTACGGGTGTGTTTACAATTGCGGAGCGTGTTGCAAAACGTGCCAGGATAGTGCTTACTGAATCGCCCACCCTTAACCTTACTCTATCTCAAGAACCTAGCGACCTGTACCCTTTCGAAACACGCTCTCCGTTGCTGGTATTAAAGATCATGCGACAGAGCGTATCAATGCAAATATCCCGGGTGCATCTGCATGTGCAGCGGCGCTTTAACGGATTGGTGTACGCGTTTGCACACGCTGACGCACGTAGCCCTGAGCTGTATGTACAGGTGTCCAATGTAGATTACGGTATGACATGTTTGAGGGATTTTGAAATGAGAAGAGAGAGAAAACTACTGATAAATATATTTATAAATACTGAACTGCCAAGTGCTAAACAATTCTGTAGAAAACGGAAGAAAGAAAAACTCAATTTACATACAGGGTGATTCAAAATAACCTGATGTTCTTGCAATGCCATATTCTTGAGCGAATTCTGAGACGATTTTTCCTTTTACAAAATTTTGTCCGAAGCTTAGTTTTCGAGTTATAATTGAAAATAGTTTGCTACTTACGAGTCCGATACAACGGACAGACAGGGACGGTGTAATGTGTCATGAGACGATAGTAACACTTGACAGTCTCATTATACGTTGCGCGTCCCTGCCTGCCCGTTGTACCGAACTCGTAAGTTGCTATCTATTTTCAATTATAACTCGAAAACTAAGCTTCGGACAAAATTTTGTAAAAGGAAAAATCGTCTCAGAATTCGTTCAAGAATATGGCATTGCAAGGACATCAGGTTATTTTGAATCACCCTGTATATCAAATAATTTCCGGTTGTTTAATTTGAAATTTAATCGATAACGGCAGGTTATATCTTTTCGGAGTGCATTTCTGCTCAATTAATTCCATTCCTTTGTTCGCTGTTTAGATTCGTGTTCATGATTAGATTTGCGTCTGTAATCTGCGATTAATAGTACAATTTGTAAATTATGGCAACTCAAAGAGTTGTCAGTCAGAGGATAAATAGATTGCTACCAACACGAATTATATGAGAAAGTTTAGTTGCTGAGGATGCCATATCAACCCCAGGAGAGATTGTAGTTAGTTGGAGGTTTGCCTCGTAATATGTTGTTTAACACGACAGTTGACAGGTTGCAACGGTGTAGGCTTGGATACTCTTGGCATCAATTTACCGCATTTGTTAAACTTGTTTCATAAAACATGAAAGAAGTTTACGAAAAAGAAAATTAACTCGCTATTATGCAAGAGAGTAAAATTAATAAGATTATATTCTTCATTCATCGGTTTAATGTAGATATATATACTCGTTCTTTGATAGCAAAGCACAATTATAACATTCCTTACTTGATCAATGTTAATAAAAACATGGATTTTTTTCAAATTTTTTCATACTTTGATGTTTTTTAGAAAAGTTAATTTATTTAAAAATTTATTTACATTTTTATACGAAAACTGTAATTTTACAAAAATGACACAGCAATTTCTAGCAATGTAATTTGGAAAGAGAATCATGCTGTACTTATTTTACAATGATTGGTTGATAATAATCAATATTTAAAGACTTGCCCAGAAAGCTTGCTTTTTGAATTACGACCCTTACTTGGTAAAATGGGTTATATATTAGCATCTTATTGCGAATTATTATTATATTAGCGTAGACCGCTCCGATCGTTCGCTCTTATGCAATCTACTAGCGTTGTGATGAGGGCTTATCCTACCGCCCGTCAGGATCTCCACCCTTATTTCAAGCTATCCATAAACCACGATCCGAAATTCCTCAGCACTGCGGCTTATACGCGCAGGCTGATATCGTGGCGTCCGCAAAATCGTAAACAGCCCTTAAACGCACCCTTAATCCTCATCCACTGGGGCTTATATATCCTCTTCCCCTCTCGCTGTATCCGCAGGGATTGCCTTTATAAATATCTCAATCTTCTACTTGCTCCGCGCCGAACAGGCCTATCGATCGAAATGGCACATCTGTAAATATACTTTTTATGAGAACGACAATTTCATTCACATATCTGTTTAGATAGAATAACAACACGACTATTCATCAATTGGCAGCACAAGACACCGTGATTATTGTTCTTATTTATGTATAGAAAAAAAATTGTGTTGATTTAACGTACAAATTTGTGTGAAAGTTATAATGAACAACGCGGAGGCATGATAACTAGCTAAACATTTCACAAGAATCAAAATAGCTCTGCAATTTTGCAATCCTTGCGCTTGGTCGATAAAATTTTCAAGATAATCGTATTTCTTGGATTACGCAGTTTTCAGATTCCGCGTGTTGAACTTCCGAACTTGTTGATCTTCTAGATTTCTCGGATCTTCAAGTTTTGAGCTTATTCCAAGTTCTCCGAATCACATGTTTTCATCTTTATAGATTATTCTGCACCGTTGAGAACCTAACTTTCTGAATTTTTGTAAATATCTCGCTTGTCGCTCGTCTGATAAAAAGATAGCGCCAGGTTCCCTTATACAATATGTGCATTGAAAAAATTACGGCCGCCATAGAATTACGGTCGGTCCACGCTCGCTGGCGAAGATTAGCAGAGACGCAACGTATAGGCAACGTCGAACAAGAGGCGATTCCTGACCGCCAGCGTAACGAGTACGACACGCACTATTAAGCGCACCGAGAGACAAATCCCTTAAGCCAATTTACGTGGCTAACTCGACTCACGATCTTATCCTCTCGGTAATGGTGATGGGTAATGACGAAAAAACGCGGTAAGTACCGAAGGGCATCACCCTCCGCTCAGCGAGGTTTTTCCTTTCTTTTGTCATTGCGACCTACTGTGCCGTGGGTGCTATACCCACCGGCGTTTTCATTCCCCGAGTGACGTAACCTATTAAGAAGGGGAGGAGGAAAAAAAGTTGGGCGAGCGAATATTCGGGCCCGTCGGCTGCGGGCTCGATCATCAATCTTCATGGCAGACCGGAAGGTTTTCTAACGCGTTTGCGCTGCGTAAAACGCTTTTCCTGGGAGCACGGCGTTCCGAAGCCTGTCACTAGCGTAGTATCATAATTATCGTTCGAACGGATCGGTGTGAACATGGATGATTCACTGTAGATAATAAAGTTAGATGGTTAATGGCAAAAAAAGACGAAATATTCGCTGCAACATACAAAAAATTCGCTAAATTTTTACCAATAATACATGCAAAAATTATATGATTAATAACGGAAATGTGTAGAACTATGCAATTTGACCCAAATTGTGTAATTTTATCTTTTATTGTGTAAATGTATTTTTATTTTACATGGAATTTACAAAAATAGAAAAATATTTCACAAATTATATGTGTAAACGTACAAATTTTTCTATGATTACGTAGCAACGAAAATTACGTGCGGAAAATTGGACTTATTGGTCCTAAAATTACGTGCTGTAATAGTTGTAATTTTACACTCATTTCCTTCTTTTCACAATAACAGCGTCAGATTGTAGGCAGGCAACGTTAAAAAAGAACAAGTTGTAGAGGAAGAAAAAAAGAGAGCCACGTTGCAATTTTAATGAAGAAGGAGTGAAATTAGCACTGCGTATCAGAATGACTGAGGATAAAGTTACTTTGAGACGCAAGACGTAATCTTTTAATTAAAGCGTTTCATTGTAAATGAGAACTGTACGCCGCAATGCAACCGCGGAAGTAAGAGGAAGTGCGGCTTCTCCGAGCTCTCCTTTACTCTATTATTATGCAATACTAAATTACTTGCGATGTCTCGTCGAGTTTGAAATTCTGAAGCAGTCGGAATTATTACGTCATGACATGTAATCGAAAGAACATGAATGTTGTACGTGAACAACGATTAATATAGAGAGAGAAGTACTTTTAACGCATACATTTGTCATTCCAAATTAATTTAATAAATATTAACCTCAACTATACTCTATATTTTTTCAACAAATCTTAAATTTCTTAAACTTTCGTCCTACTGTCATTGAACAGCACTTTATATTTGACATATATATTATATTGCAGTGTTAAGTATCGCGAAAGACAAAGAGAGGCGCGGAAAGAGGGAGAGCCGCAAGTGGGGGCGGGGTTAATCTTGAAGGACCTAAGTAAACCGCTTCTAATGGATCCTGTCACTGGGCTTCAGGTTGCTCGCGTTTTGTGTACTTCACTCCGACGGACCGCACAGTGACGTTAATAATGGGGGAATCGAGTGTGAAGGGATGACAGAGTGTGATAGCCAGGGAAACAACGGAAGCTTCCGCGAGATTCTTGCGAAGTCTTCGTAAAATTAATGAGATCGCCAGAATGTCTCGAAGATAAGGGACATTGTTGGTGACAATGTCTTCCCTCGATCTTCTTTATTGTGTTTTTCAACTTGCGCGTCACAATAAACATATGCCGCTAGTAGCATCGGAAAATTTGTTAGGAGCTTAATGATGTCGTTACGTCGTTAATTTATAAACCATGAAAATATCTTAATAGAGCCGCGCTGGATCGATTAATCTTTCGACTTACACTTTAAAATCGTTGGCGTGCGGAAACTCACAAGTGTTGCAGGAAAAGCGACAGGTACACCGCATGCATCAGGAAGAGCGCGCATAGCAATCAGAGTTTGCCCAAAGTTGCAGAACCATAGAACATTGTGTCTGCGTATCCAAACTCGACGAGTTTTCGGAGCTTCATGCTCTCGACGCGGTAGTGTCCTTCCTCAAGAATTTAAATTCTCATTCCAAATCCGTAGGAATTTTCGACTGACACATACTGATGCGTACAATTCGCGCAATTGATTGTGAATTTAATAAAGCAAATCTATTGGTTTTTCTTATAGTAGCAACTATGCTATTTCTGAAATGACATAAATTTCATAAAATTCAAAAAATTGCGGAAGATAGCAATATAATAAAAAGGATTAAATATACATATTAGAAATAAAAATGTGTCTAATTTTAAATAATACATTTCTTTCAAAAATAATTTAGAATCTTGAAGCTATATTGATCGTAGCTGTAAAATTTGTCCTTCGATTCTTAAGGTTTTGATCCTCCTAAATCTTTTTAAAAGACAGATGTTTATGGCGTGAACATTTCTTGTGTAAAGAGGTATCATCTTTTTCGGCCAACTTTGACGTTTTCGTGGATTTCAAACGACTGCCTGTATCCAGAATCCTCATCAACAAACTTTCTTGTCGTTGAATTACCGTCGATCCTAATAAGACCTCGTCCCCATTGACACGAGGTAAGCAAAGGCATCTGGGGCGTGGCTTGGAAGGAGCACTGCCTCGAGGTGCCTTACAGTAAAGGCATCGGCATCGTGCCTCTTCGACAATTCATCCTGCCGTCGCGACCCTTTGAAACGGCCGGGTTATTGACGCCCCTCCGCCACGACGTGCGGTGGCATATATATCGCACACATATCTTGAACTTGGGATCGTCGAGATGACGGGTGCACATAAATTCGATTGCGGATAAAGAATTTTATCGTTCCCTAATCTCATTCAATGTGTATTAACCCTCGGCACCAACGGACACTATTCCTTCCCCGAAAGCCGCGTAGTCTTGAACCGACTTTTACATTTTGGCTGAAAAGTACTGTATTCTTTATCACGAAAATAACTGCTTTTCGAACAAATGTGTTTTTGCGACGGCGATTTTAATCACAGAAAATTCTGTGATTTGCAACAATTTTTAGATGTCATTTTTATTTTGCATTTTCATATAAATGTGCATCTTACAAATGATTCAAAATTTAGAAGTATGATTCGAAGAATATTAAGATGCAATACTTTTGCATTTTTCCACCGTAACTACCTGCCATATTCGACACATGAATGAATCATAAATAACTCTTAACGCAGCTACAATTCATCGTTTGCGCCGTGTTTCTCCCTCCCTTTCTCTCTCGAATTATGATTGGCCGTGGAGAGAGAATTTTCCTGTCGACATATATATATATATAACGAAACTGCATCGAGAAATACTTAATGGCATCGCGGCAGTAGAACGTAAATGCAACGATTTCGCGGCGTGCTGGGTTGGACAGGACGGTGAGGGTGGCGGGAAATGAATAAAGAGAAAGGAGGATAGGCGGCGAAGATATATCCTACAATCTCCGATCGAGCTATCAAATTGTCGCACTGCGGTAGTGATGTAGGCAGAGGTTTAGTCAGCCAGAGTCGCGCTGACTGACTAGGAACCGGGACGCGACTATTGTCAGCAGTGCGGAAAGAGCGAAAGAGGAACATTGAAAGGGGGTGGTTGACGGAGACGCGAGGGTGAATGGTGTGAGTGGCTACCAGAGAATCGTCGCTTACGATCGCAGCTTGTTTCCGTCGATCTTCCTCTCCCCTCTGCCTCTCCTCAACGACATTGCACGGCACTCTCTAACAATTTTGCCCTTGTCTCTCTCTCTCTCGCTCCCGTTGCCATTCCGCGCTCCTCCTTCGCCTTCCCCCCGTCTCTTCCGACGTCCAGGTACTTCCTACACAAGCCTGCCTCCTTCTTGTCCTCTATTTCTGTCGCTCTTTTCTGCAATCTCCACTCCATTCCTCTTCTCTCGAGCCTCCACTCGACTCCCAAATACTGCAATTTCAGCCTTGTCGCCACTACGGCACTTCAACTACGAAATGATAAATTCCTAGCCCGTCTGCCCTGCCTCGTCCCGCCGTTCCCTCCCTCCTCCTCCCCCCTCCCCCCTCCCCCCCCCCAACCCCGTCGTACCTCGTCTCCGTGCCTTGCCTTCGTTCAACCGTCCTCGTTTCGCCGGCAACTACTCCGTGTTTCCAGCGCGGTTAAGCTCGTTCGCTCAATTGACTCGATTGACTAGATTGCTGCCTCTGTTGCTGCGTTTCTTCGTCTCTATTGCCATTGTAAAGAAACTATTGTGATAAAGTGATCGAATTAGACTGTAAACTTTCAATTGTATCCCGCAGTAGGACGACTCGTAGTCTTTAATCGCCAAGTGTCTAAGTGTCGCAGTATTTTATAGTCACCCATTCGTGAGCGGAATTACGTGAACATTTCCGACAGACTTACGAATATCCGCTTTTATCCGGAGAAAAAAGTCTTAGTACGCCCACGAAAGATATACGCAAACTGCCGAAACTCCGACCTCCTCCGATCGACTTGTTCGACGAGTTTAATCGACGGGATGCTCTGGTTCGATAGGCGAATCGAGGTTAAACGAGGCTCCGTCCTCGAACGAACAGTCGGAACTTCCGGGTAAACAGAGAACGGGTCAGAGAGGTTGCCATTCGGATCGATTAACGGATATAGCTGTATGTGCGCACGCGACAGAAAGACAGAGCGAGAGAGAACAACTGGAGCAACATAAGACGGCAAAAGAGAAGAGAGAAAGAGAGAGAGAGAGAGAGAGAGAGAGAGAGAGAGAGAGAGAGAGAGAGAGATATGGGTGCAAGCGCAAACTGAACTCTTGCAATGAAGATATGCGAGAATGAAGGAAATGGTGAATGTCTAGCAACTACTGGCAGAAACGTGGCGGAATCCCCTGTAGCCAGCCGTTTTCAGAAAGCCCATTAACCCATTTGCTCCCTGTTTGCTCGAGGCACTTTACGTCACCGATATGTACCTGAATTCGCACTCATCGAATACGTGCGACGCTTAACTACGTGCTATTGCTATGAAACTATTAAGCCGGTTTGGACGCTCGGTTATGCTCGTATTTCGCAAGTCGGTCTCATTATACTGGCACGAAGTGCAAATATTTGCACGAAAATTTCGAAAGCAATAAAATCGTAAAGATATTTGTATGAACGAAATTCTCTTATTATCACGAATAAATAACACATATTCATGTTTATTTACATAATCAGTATTGAAGAAATTAATTTTTTGACTCTACGTATTTTTTATTTATTAAAATGTGATATTTTTTATATGATTTATAATTCCTGATGACACTTTAATTTTAATGCATTTAGATATATTTATTGTATTTGAAACATTGGATTTTCATAGCGAAAGGGAAAGTCAGAAGGTGACGGAACTTTTTCGATTACCAACTCGAAGAAAATATCCTTTTACTTTTTGCCTTTTTCTCATAAGTTTTTTTTTTTCTTCGTCAAACTTTATTTTTTCCTTATATCTCAAATCTTTAAATGCTCGAATGCATGAATCTTTAACCTTTTATCTTTCGGAAGGTTGTTACAAGCATAATAAATAGTTGCCAGTCAGCAAGATAAAATTGATGTATGCTGTAATGAAGAAAAATGAAAGTAGCGGCCCGATCCTTATCATGATACTGCGCTCGTACTATTACCGTATTCCGAACGTAACTAGGGTCCGCATAATACTCACCGTCCAATCGATATTCCTCGCGAGAGATGGTTGCCATATACCTCTTTATACTATCGATATGTACATTCCGGGGTATGGAAGCGCGTGCGAAGTTCTTTACGCGCCTGTATATTCCGCGGGATGGTAAGTTCTGGAAAATTTAGTGAGCCCCAGTGAGACGACAAATCCACTTTTCATGCGTCGGGAAGACGAAAATGTATCGCGCCGCTGGAAATCTGACTTTTGAAATTCCGCGAACGGTCTTGCCATAAATTCGGCGAATGTGCCTGATATATTTTATAGATACGGGTAACGCGGATAGGATTGCAAGAATCCGTATCACGCACTAAAGTTATTCTCATAATAAGTTTGTGTTCAATAAGTCAGACGTATATTCTGATTCACGGTATGTTGCACTGCACGGGCGCGGTGCTATCAGCTTTCATGTAATGCGTTTCTTTTTTTTTTTTTTTACTTTTTTACTTATTCGCTCACGATGCCTTACGTTCGAGTGTTCTGTATTTAGCGGATCTATACGCTTCGCAATATCAAACACTTCGCCAAGCTTAACTTTACTTCGCGTCTAATATCTTTTAGTATCCTCGATCTATCCCGATCAATTCTGTGATAAATATCGACACGGACTATAACCATTTATAGGAAAGGCCGTTGGCCACGAAGCGGGGCGATCGTGGAGGGAGAGGGTGATTTTTTTTCATACAAGAGGGATGGCGCGACAGTACGGCGGAGGATGAGCAAACAGAGAAGACCAGGAGGGTGGTTCTGTCAGGCTGCCTCCATCAATCTTCAGCAAAGGGATGACGCTAATACCCACGAGGTACCGTCTTCGTGGTTCCTTTATCCGTAAAACGTTCTGTATTCTACATTAAAGCGTAGGTGTGCCATTTGGATAAAACACGGACCGATTCTCGGACTCGATACGCGAACGTAGAAATTTATTTACGCACTTAGGGAGAAAACGAGCCTGTAATTCCTGACATATTTTATACAGTCAGTAGGACAAGGTGTATAAATTATACGCCTCCATCTTCTACATAAATTACACGTTAATGTGTATTCGCGTCAAGTTATTTGGTATAACAATCGTGTAATTAGGACTGGCAAAACAGGCGGGGGGGAAAACTTTCGGTGAATCATTTAAGCGTCGGAGAATTAAAAGAATCACAGATGCTGCAATCGCGCGGAGTAATGCGCCGCCGGTAGTCGCGGAAGACGAGAACCGTAGAAAAATGGACTTTTCAACTTATTACTCCTAGAAGCAGATTACTCCTGATTGCACTCGCCCGAGCACCCGTCATGAAGCGCAGAGACGACCGGGCGACCGGGCGAGGCGCGAGGGGGAGGAAAGGAACAAGAGGGCAGGAGTCACATCGCGCGATTTATCAATTTCACGGAAGACGAGGGAACTTTTTAAATTACAACGTGCTGATCAGCCTCGTCTTTCTCTCATTCCCCTTATCTTCTGTCTGCCTCTTTCAGGCGCGCCGACTTCCTTCCTGGGCTTTCCGCCTGGGTAATTTGCTCGGCGACGCATTGCGGGAGGCAATAATTATTATGCAACAAAGGGAGCAACTGCCGTTAATCCAATTTATTCGTTTAGCGTTAAAAACCGACGACGTTGCGAGGCACGTACATATGGAGCGCTTTGCGGAGCACATTTATATACATTACTCTAACAAATAAGTAAACTATTGCAGAAGACTCGTTGCTCATGTTCAGGAAAGTCGAGAACCATATATTAATGCAATGACACGTGCTTTAGTGGAATCATATTTCGGCGTGTATTTCGGCGAGGGATTTCTTGCTGTCGAGGGAAAATCATAAATCGTGCGAGACGGTACTTTACTTCGACGGTAAGCTTGGAGATTCGTGTACTACGCTGTTGTGCATTTGTCTCACGGATGCACGCGTGAGATTGGCTCGCCGTAATACCTAAATCTTAACTAAACGATTTTCTAACAACTGTCGTGACGGAGAAATATCTTCTCCCTCGTCTCTTTGGTTTCTCGAATTCTTTGTACGTTATATTCGTAAACCTCTGAATTTCGTTATTATTTACAAATTATTAAAATACACAAATTCTTTTTGATTGTACCAGCATCTTTTTTAACAATTTCTTGATTGTCAACGCTTATTTTCTCAAGTAAGTTTCAATCTTAAAGTTCTTAATTTAAAACTTATTTAAAAGTAAATAAAAAATGTTATCTATTTTTATCTGTGCAAAAAAATTGAATGCTTGAAAAGATCTTTATTTTCATTTACTTGTAAAAGTGAAAATTTATTCAGGAAAAACGGATTGCAACTTGTTCACACGAAATTCACAGTATTGAAAGATGATCTATAAATCTGAGAAATAATCCAATGTGTCTTTCTAGATTATTATTACAGATTATTATTGCTACACTATAAGCAACATACCGATTTAAAGCAATTCTTCTTTCTAGGTGAACTGGTCGAATGTTTCGAATCGTGACAGCTACAAAACTTAAATTCGCAAGACGTTTTTGCGTTCACCGGGAAGATTTCGTGTAAGTGCGCACTTCCAATGCCACTTCGCCAATTTTGCGACTACGAAACCGTCGTTTCGCCGCGAGTTCCTAGTAACATCCTCGTCGTTCCCTCGTAAAGAAGTTCCGAACAGCGCGTAATCGAAAGGATAGGTGGCGGAAGAAGAGTTTTCCAAGCAGGTATGGACGCGCGATACCATTTGCTATGAAAGCCTTTGTTCGATTTCAAGTACCCGTTTTCCTACATCTTTTACGCAGCCGGCCAGCCCTATACTTTTACTTCGCCGTAGTGGAAAAGATGAAATCAGATAAGTGAGTCGATGGAAAAGCTGCGTCAGACATCGCTTTCGAGTTTAAAACCGCTAGCTCTGACGCGATCGTAAAGTTAAAATGATAGAAACTAGGTCGCCATGTGCAGAAAATTTGCCATCCTTCAGTTTCACAAAGATTGCAATATTGAGATTATATTGTACATATATTATCGATAAACATTTTAAAAACTAGAACTTCTTTTCAGAAATTTGGTCTAGCATTTTACACGATGCAGTCGTCTTCAGAGTAAATAAACTTAATCATATTCCAAAATGTTGCGTCAATTAAAGTGCAGTTATCTTCACAGCAACTCGGCGCGATATCTTTCTGTCACATCTAGGAAATTAAATCAGGCTCGTAATAAGTTGCTCGCCCGACACTAATTGACTTAGAACACTTAATTAAAACAGATTTTCTCCTAATTTCGCCAAAATAATTTTCATATCGTTTGTCAACTTAATATTGCGAAAACTATCACCTTTACATTCGGTGACAAAATATTTTAATTACTTTGCAATGCTCGGCGTTCTACAGTTTTTAATTATTCCCACTGTCTTTGATATTTGTGTGCGCACACATACCGAAGCGCTTGTTAAGCGCTCCATTTTGCTCGAAGAAAATAAAACCAGATGCGAGTACGCGTAACGCTAAATGTTTATTTCAATATCACCGGGTGTGATCCATTGTTATTTGCTTTGGATGGGTGGCTTATATTTCCTGGTGTGGAACGTGCCTGGTAGTTGGTTTCAAGGATCACGGAAACCACGAAGCTTGATTACATTCCGCTGTATTTATGGCGGGATCCTCATTTTATTGAGAAAAAGTCTCTTTTACATTTTGGTAAAGAGAAAATGGATATAAACTTCGAGAAAGTATTTTTAGCGTTTAAAATTTTATAATAATATATTATATTAAAATAATTTTATCAAAGTAGCAAAATAAATAAAAAAGTAGTTAATAATTTAAAAAAACAACCAATTTAAATTATACATCTTAAAACGAATATAATTTTCATTACTGGCTTGCAAACATTTTGATATTCCGTCGCAGTTTAAAATACCGCTGGATCGTTGATCTATTAGAAATCGCAGTTACCGAAGACAAGTTTTGATAGCTGGCTTACTTACAAGCAGTTATATGCGGGGACATATCTCGACTTCGTTAGTATGTATTACATGCGTCGTGCGAGGCCAATAAAAATGTTCCACGTTCCTCGCTTATCGAAGCGAAGGAACAAAGAGGTGCACGCGTTATAAGGCACCGAAAGGGGAAAGGATAACAGTAGCGTAACGCATTATGCAAGAGCGCGGATAAGAAAAGCTGGAGGAACATAGAAAGCGGTTCGCGTATAAGGCGATATACACGGGACGCGTGGGCGACGAGGGGGGGGGGGGGAGGAGGAAGGGTAAGACAAGAAGACGACGCGCCTGGAGAAGATCAGGAAACGAAAAAAAAAAGGAAGGGACGGAGAAAAATTGGCTGCAGGTAACGGGATTAAGAGTGCTACTGCACGCCCGTTACCGGGATCATCCCACAAGAAACTTTGCACTTGCCAACTTTTAATGGTGCGCCGCAGAATCCTATCCTGCGTCGGCCGCTGCTTCTTCCTGTCTCTCCCTTTGGCATTTTCTTCCCCGCTCCTCGCGTTCCTTTCGCGCATACTTCTCGGCTACCGGGGAATTTAGCTTAGAACGATTCTTGCTACAAACTTCAGCCGCCGCTAAGAAAGAGAGAGAGAGAGAGAGAGAGAGAGAGAGAGAGAGAGAGAGAGAGAGAGAAAGCGAGCGAGCGAGTCGATCTTTACGACGAACGGGGTGGCGCAAGTTCTCAGCGAATATCGATGCATCCTGTTTTTGCCCTGCTCAGACGCCCGCGACCGTCGCGAATATTTTCAGATATTTCCTCAAAGTACTTTCTCGGAAGCACTTTCCACGGATACGGGCGGGAGAGGAGTAAAGGTACTTTTGATAAGTGGCCGATTCGAAACTCTCGCGAGCAGACGCCACGAAAGATATGGAGGGAGGAATATTTCGCGAATCGAAGCGATTTGAATGGCGAGCTGCGATTCGAGCGATCATAAAGGACGAGCTGTCAAAGAACTCTCCTTGCGAATTCCCCGCTTTTTCGATAGCGCGTTTCCCAAGCTCGATCCGGGCAAGGTGCGCCGGCAAATTCGATTCTAATCTCCATCTCGGCCGACGCTTTCTAAGCGTCTCTCTGGAGAGTCGATCGACACCGGTCGACGTGTTCGCGCACTCCTCGTTTCCTTTTTCGGCTTCACCTTTTGCTACGTCGACAGGAACGACTCTCTTCGCCGGTTGAGATAGGATGAGAGAAAGGCAAACGGAAAAGAAGGAAGGAAGGAAGAAACCGACGGGGAACGGTCGTGTCGATGTGAAAATACTGCAGTGATCTTGGAAATGAGGTCGATACCCACTTCCGTGCGTCCCGGTATCTTCGATTCCGTCGACGATTTAGTCGCGCAATGACTCCATCGCGCTCGGGAAAAACGAACGTGTAACATATAACCGCGCGTCTTTCAGCAGTGAAATTGAGAATCCGTGTAAAATATTTAGTAACTCTATTTGGGCGAAATATGTGTCAGACTCTTGCTATTTATTTCATTTGTATGCGAAAGTACTAAATAAAAATGGTTCAGCGATAAAAAATGTTTGCCAATTCGCTTGCACATTTAAATAAGATGTAAAAATATATCTAAAACGCCGCCCGGTGAAGAGATTAGGATGATTTCATCATTTGAAAATACATATAAATTATATAAAAATTTTATTGCAAAGATAACACTCTGATATCAAATTATTATTAAATTTAATCAGATATATAGTTTCTTCTAAGATTCATTTAACTCTTTGATGATTTGATAACGTTAAATAAATCTTGGAAAAAATCTAGACATCGTCATTTTTACAAAATTTAAATAATTTTTTGCTTCGATTTTCGTGTGTACGCACAGAATTAATAATGCCTTAACACGCGAAACTACACCAAATTTTCACGCAAACGCGTCGTGTTACATACGTCAAGCGCTAAAATTGCTAAACTGTCCAACACAGTTCTGAGTTATAATGATGAGAATATCCGAACACGATGCGTCTAATCCGAAAAGTCTCAAGTTAAAAGTGTAAGGCATTAGTGACGGCTACACGCGTTTCAACCAAAAACTAGCGGATTAATATATCCATACTTGTAGTTTTTACAAAAATGAAGCGAGTGTCATTCGAAGGAAGATAAGAGTTTTGTCGTACAATTTCCGGACAGATCATCCGAAAAAGCACGATCCTCTAAGTACGACAAAACGCTACCGAGAGAACTTTGTACAATCCCGTGCAAGTTTACAATAAGCGTCGCTTACGAGCCACGAAAACGAACGACGTGAACCGTTTCACGACCATAATCCAAGGGGTGGGCGGTATACGATCCTAGATAGGCTCCCCGGCCTTCTTACGATCCCGGGACTATGGGCGAGGGATCTAAACAATCTCGCATCCTGTGCACGAGATCCTGGCCTCGTAGGCAATAAAGCCCGGCTTTTGGTAGCTTTGCCTTTTACCCTGCCTTGCGTCCCGCGAGTAAAAAGCCACCGACTATTTCATCCAGCTTCGTTTTCCTTTACGTGCCACGGCGGGTCATCGTCGAAATCTCGACTCGTTATGGCCCTATCTCTATTCTTTACGTTCCTCCAACCCGTCTCGGCCTCCCGCTCGAAGAATGTACAAAGACTGCGATGTTACTTGAAACGATAATGATTTCGGAGCTTGGCTTATCGGTTTCCTTCTTATTACTGCAAGACGGAGATTTTATACTAAAGGAAACTATTGTGGCTCGGAGGAGTAATATGTTTCGTAATAAACGAGAGACGAGGAAAGTGTCTTTGAAAAAAGAAACGGTTCTGTCGCGGTTATTATCGGATGTTTGAATAAAAATTCCTGAGCAAGAGCTTTTTAACTACACAGATCGATAGAAATGCAGTCTTATTGTAAGTAACGTATGCAATCAGTATGCAATCATTTCTCGTCGCATTCTCGTTAATGATAACTCTTCAGTTTTTGATTGATGATTGAAATTTTAAATGTGAACAAACATTTCGATAATTGCGATGTCAGATTAAAAATAAAAATAGGTTAAATAGAAAATTGAGACAATAAAAGTGATACAATATAATCTACTAACATTAATGAAATGACCTTGTTATTATTTCGCAATTGATACATTTTACTCACATTTTAGTCAGACATTTTCATCAATCTTTATTCATAGTTCGCGCATCTGAAAATTAAGATCGTCTTGAATTAAACATCAAACATATTTCATTCCAAATTAATCGAAAGACGAAATTCTGTACTCGCAGCATTTGCATTTGCATATTTGTCGAAACCGTTTAATTTCTAATGCGAAGAGCTCTATAACTATGTCGCAAATTAAGTTTTCACTAATTGTAAGAAGAGATAAAATGTAAATGAGCTTAAGAGTAAATCTGAGCTATCTATACATACTCATTTAGAGCAAGTCCTATATAGTTCCCTGAAGAATCGTCTTGTTCCATTTGGCACAGTTTTTGTTCGATGAATATTCAATGGAAAACCGATCGCGCGTACGCTGCGAGCAGCTCCCTTTTATAGCGGGCGATTTCCTCGACGCGGCGTTAGCCACCGGAATGAGATTTATTATTCTCGAAAACGCCGACGCGAACGGGATCGGGCTTGAGCTCGACCAAGCGGGCGTTTATCTCGGCGCGTTTATCCGCAAATATTTATTCGATCCTAGCAATTTCTTCGTCCATTGTGGATACACAGACGGGCGTACGTATTAACACGTACGAGAGATCTTCGCGTGAGCGTAAATCTCTCGCACGACGAGGGGTGGGGAGGGGTCGCGACATTGGACTTACATATACGGCTTGCGCACGACGCGCACACGCAACAAAGACACAAAGGTATCATCCATCAAACTGTCTCGAGAATTCGCCCGATGCGTTACACGCACGCACACGCGCTTACCGCCTGTAACGCGCAAGCACGCACGTCCGTGCCGGGTTCTACGTCGCGACACTCGCGCGCCGCGCGTCCCGTGACATCGCTTGTTTCCTCCTGGAGGAGGGTCGCCGGGATGGATGCGGACAAGATCGATCGATCGAAAGGAGGAAATGGTCCTGACGCTTGCTCCTTGACCGTTCCGTCCGAGCCACGCGTTTGTCATCCCTGCCAAGTAGAATACCCCTGATATTAACCCGACACGCAGCTAGTTTCCATAGAACGCGGAGAGAACGGCATGCGCTCAGATTTGATCTATTTGATGCAATTACAAGCTACGCGTATGCTGCCATTTTGTGTAAAATTATCAATTTGATTTTTATTCAAACAATTTAATTAACGAAGCCACGTTAATCTCTCATTTCTACCGGTCCGAAAATTTTTACATTTTTCTTGCAGTCTACGTGTATATGTGTACATGTAATAATGATGAATGAATGGAAATAGAGAGAATGAATCGGATTTTTAATTAAACTCCCTTCAACTGGTTATTTCCACCAACATTAATCTACTTTACTGATTTTCTTGTTTACCAGAAAACATTTACTTTTACGCTCAACTGCTATAATTTTTCTGCTATTTAAAATCTTCAGCTTAATTTAATTTGTGTTGCACATTTCGCTTTAACTGAAATTATTATAAGCAACATTTTTCTATCATATTTCATATAATATTTCTTTTCTATTGCGGTGCTTCAGTTCTTCGTTCTAAAAATATCTTGAAAAAATAAAATTAAAATAAAATAATGTTAAAAATTATTTGCACGATTATTTTATCAGTTTCTCTTCAGTGGCTTTGCGTTTGTTCTTTCGTTCAGGCAACGCGTAAAACGTAACGCGTAAACATATGACGTTACGACCCTTACTTCTCTTACGTGTATTGCCTTCACCTCGGTCTTCACACGTTTACTCGGTTCTCACGCATATCTGGAACGATGGCATGCTATATTGTTAACGCGTCGTTTCTTCATGGTCGCGCCTGGATCATATGGATATGGGTCCGATGGCTCGTTCGATCGCAAATAGGAAACAGACGGTTGCTCGCCAGCCTTATTCCACGCTCCCCGTTTCTTACGAAAGATGCCGAGAACGAGTGTTTCTGATGGTTTACGGATATCGCGCCGTAAAACGCCCGGATCCGGAACTGCCGCCCTTGATTTTGCACGCTCGTACGAGCGGGTGTGCGAGCGTGAGCGCGCGTACGGAACGGAACAAGAGCGGGACTTTTCGTGAGATCGGTTTCCGGAAACGATCCGGTCTGTTTTCCCGCTTCGTTTACTTTTACGCGAAACCGCGAAGGATCCCGCTTCCCTTTTGTTCGCCGGGACGAAAATGTGTCCGTCCATCACTCGACGGCGCCGTTTTCCTCGCCCCTTTTTTTTTATATTCCCTCTCTTTCTTTCTGCATCGGCACACGCCATCGTACGCGCGTACGTGTGTGATAGCGTCGCTCGACGACGCCCGTGTGCACGCGATACCTTTCCCATTCTCCGTGGTTCGTAAGATCTTGCCGGGATTTACGAGGAACGAAAGGTGAGCTTCCATTTTCGCGCTGCGAAAATAGACTTCGTACCTTAAAGTTGCAGGGATATCGATTTCTCTAAAGACGCATAGAAGAGACTCTTTCTTCCGTTCGAAGTGCATGCGGCTGCGTAACTCGATCGTCGAGGGTATAAATTTCAAGCCGCATCAAAGAATTGCAATTTTCAGCAAGTTGATCTTTATATCAAATCTATCCGGTGTTAATATCTATTTTAATATATTTAAAACGCGTGACTCGCACATATCGAAATGTTTCACTAGAATTTTTGTAACTCGGACACATTTCACTAGAATTTTTCAAAGTTTATCTGTAACTCGGACAAAATCATAAATATTTCTCGTTGTGAATTAATTTCGAAAACTTAGAAATTAACAAAATACGATAAAAATATATTACCGACATATTCCAATATGTCTGACGAATGGAGCTGAATGCGCTTCTATAAAGAAGTCACAAGCGATTATTTCCAGGTCATTACATTTGAATAGACATCCATTCATATTGTGAAAATTGAAATGTCATTTTATAACATGATGCTGCTTGACGTTCTCATCAGATGCAAAATTTTATCGCGACCAAACTGATTTTCGGACGCCATTCTAACTACTGGCGCAACACTTGATTAGATATTGATCTTGCGTTGACGAGGGAGACTATGGGCGATAAAAGCAGCGCGGTCCGCGATATTTGCCGTAACGAGCTGTGAACAAAACGGCGCGGCGCGTGACAGGCAAATCGAAAGCTTTGGCGCGAAATAATTTGTGTTCGCGCGATGAATCACGGCGCACCGAGGCCGAAATTACGCGTTAAACAATAGCGTGCCGATAACTATAACTGTACACTGAACGAAGTGGCCCGCATCTAATTAGCGTAATTAACTGGCTATGTCGTTCCAGTGATTTCCTATCGTCTAGTCTGCGCCGAATAAAATTACCATGACTCAATTCACAAAAGAGATAATGTATAAAATTAGTTTTCGAACACTATTCTTTCATTTTTTTTATTGAAGATTGGCGATCTTCAATGCCTAAGTGCTAAAAGATTAGAAAATGTATTCAAAGCGCACAAAGAGAAGGATGATTCTTCGCGAATTAACGAAGCGTAAATTCTGAATTGTTTGTTTTACCAATTCCTTCTTTTATTTCCATTTTAATTTAAATCACTGAAATTCCTGTGCAGTTTAATGAGCAAACGTATATGAATACATAAAGATGAATATAGGCAATTTTCGACCATCGATAGAAATATACTTGCACGGTGTGTCACAATAGCAATAAAATATCTTGTTATTTTGAGATGAATCAGACGCAGAAATAGTTTCGCGCCGTGAAGCAATAAAGAGCGAAATAATCGTGAAATAGGACGTTAATGTCCAGACGCCAGCGAGCGCATATACCGGAAAGGCCACGGGGTTCTAATGACATTTCGCCCAATGCCGGACGCATCATTTCGCGATTAATTCTGGCGCAGCATGATATCGATGCAATGTAGACGACCGGCGGTGCGATCGTTTTCCGTTTCCAGATGAATAGACGCGGTACACAAACACGCGCGGATCAGTTCGCTCTTTCTCTCACGCTGCGCCGCGTTTCCGTCCCCCGCGCTCATCACAACCCATAAGTCATATAATACGAGGTATTTCTAAAGCTCGTATCCGCGCGGCATAGGTACAATATAACGTAATGGCAGCGTAGAGTTCAAATCCCTCAGCGTGTCCTCGCCCCGATCCGCGCAAACGTCTCTCTTTCTGACCGATATCTCTTCCTTGCTCCGCGTTCTACGATATCGCGACGAGTCTCGTTTCGAGCGGATGATGGATGGTACGAACGTACGCGCGGATCGTGCTTTATAATCAGGTTTCGGAGCATCATTCATCGACCGATGGGTTGAGCCTCCAATTGGCCCATTACCCGGATCCCAAAACCAATTGGTTGGATCATGGTGTGTTACAGTATGCCTGCGCTCGACCGCCTGCTTATCTGCTTTATCGGGACCGTACGTTAGTACGGTAATATGATGTAACCTATATGCTATTTCTTTTATAGTTACGCGTAAATTATCAGCAAATATTGAAATGTTATTTTAGAAATGTTTTTTTTTTTTGTATTTTTATTGCATTGCGGGATTTGCGTTAGAAATAAATCCGAAAACACTATGCATCAATGGATTGGCCTCAGATAAAAATAAGGATTTACTTTGATCGTTGGATAAATCGTATATCAAAAGCAGAAATCTTGTCTAGATTCAGCAACGTATGGGAACATTTTAGTTTTATCAAATCTATTTTTCCCGCAAGACTTTATACGTGCGGCTCTGACTGTGCGAGTCTGCTGGGTCCACTCGATTTACACCGCGACTTTATGGCTTCAGGGCTTTGCTCGGACAGCAAGAAGGATAGAGACGTTGCAAGTGCAGGTTTTCAATTTTATAAATGTCATATTTTTCTGGATGAAAGACGTTCTTAAAATTGGGCTATATGTACACATCAGTACATTGTACAAAATAATAACGTAATTATACGCATAGTTATCTGGCATAAAATTGACTTAAAAAATGTATTTAATCACTTTTTTTGCTTTTTTAGAGAAACATTATCATAAATATTTCAAATTTAGCAGAGTTGACAAACACTCGATCGATATATTTCAGCGGTAAAAGTAAAAATGAAAAAGGATCGGTCAACAACCGATGGCGATCATTATCGACGACATATATTTTGATTTCATCGAATCTCTCTCTAGGGACTCGATGTTCTCGGTTCAGAGCCTCGTCGATTTATCGCTAAGCTTTATGGCTTCGTGGCTTTAGGATTACACGTAATATATGTACGTGTAAATGTACGACCATGATACGCGCGTAATATATGCGACACTGCGTTTCGCGACATCGATAATTAATTGTACAGCTATAAATCACACGCACACTATCCGTTAATTGGCAAAAATAGATAAACTATCGTTCTGATAACACACAAATATTATTGTGAAATATCTTTTTATTTTTGATTTTACTTATGACGCACATAAATAGTATTAATTAATAAATGTATTAACATCATCTAATACTATTAATGTCTCATATTTAGCGTTGAATATAATCATTTGATTCTGACAAAATCTCACATAAAGATCGCGTAATATTATCTCGGGATGAATGCGGTTCATTTAATGTTAAATATTGAGGTCTGAATATAAACCTATGTGGAATTATTTTGGTCACATCAGTTTCACCAAAATTTAATAAACTAATAACGGAGAGATCTGGCGATTAACATAATAATGAATCAACATCACCCACCATTACACCAGTAATCGGATATTATAACAGGCATTAAGCGCTCGCTTATTCATTATTTACATGCCAATCGATAAGACCGTAAACTCTATTAACTCCTTGCGCCTCGCTTCAATCGTTAATAATACGAGCAGCAACGGTGTTTGAAAGTTTAATCTGCCGCACTTCGCGGAGCAAGGAAGCGTTTTGTAATCCGCGTTCGTAGCCGTTGGGAAACTTTATGGTTTCGCGGCTTTGCAACTACGTAAATATATAGTGCCGCGAGCGTGAGCGAGGAGCGGCGTAGCATCGATATTAAACGCAGCCAGAGAGAATTACGTAGCGCCGAACTAAACGGGCCTCCAGTGCACCGCCATCGTGTACACGCACCTGGAGAACCGTATGCCGGGACATAACCACACGAGGGATATCCCAACTATATATACGATTGGTACGAATGTGTATCCAGTGGTCGGCCGGTTAGTCGACTGCGCGTCGAACCGTGAAATTACCCTCCGATCCCGGAATCCTGTTACAACTACTCCCTTCCCAACGCCCGTCCACCCCTCCTCATTGCGCGCCCGTCGACGTCACTTTACCCCTTTCACGATTTTATCTCACGCTAGAACAACTACCGCACCCGACTATTTTGTACAAGATTATCACAATGACGTCCAGTATTTCGAAAAAGCTTCTCTCGTTCATTTCTATTCGACATATCTTTTTGTTGACGAAAATTGCGAACGTTACGTGTATACGTGTGCATGTGTGTGTGGCATATTTTTCTCTTCTCGTCCCGTTATCCCAAAAACCAGATTTCAGAACCAGTATTTCCCTCTCGAAATAATATTAATGTATAAATTAGAAGATCGCGGTATTTTCCTATTACATCGTTCGTTTTATCTCGGATCGATAAACTGCGAATGTTAATTGCTGAAACCAACTAAAGTTACTCTCCAGTTTTCGAAATGCCATTATTAATTGGCGTTGTATCTCTTTCGCGATTTTCTGTCCTAGTGGAACTATTATCGTGTGACTGTTAGTAGTACACAGAGGTACTATCATCTACGAGGCGATATTTCTTGCGCGATAACGATCATTTATTCGTAATTTAAGTTGAACGAGTTGAAATGGTTGGAGAATATAGAATTTAACCTTTAAAAACCGAAAAGTCGATTTTTTGCAATTTTAATAATTTGAGTGACATTAAGATACATTTAGCTTGCTTATAATCTTTTAATTTACATCAATATTGAGAGGAAATACAATTTCTCAGTTTTAGAATAGTCGCAGAATATCATTTTGACACGTGAATAGAAATTTTAACTTGAAAATTGTAAAAGTTATTGAAAAGTACGATCTCTAAACGTTAAAATACACGTTAAAAAATTCACGTTAAATATTTCTTGGCATTTTATTAAATTTTCAATTATCAAAAACTTTATTTTATTTTTATTACTAATGCAAACTGTTATGACTGATAGAAAATTGTTCGTGGTCTCTGAAATTTCGTTATTGTGTCGTGTCGAGGCTCAACCCCACACGCGTACACATGGAAAATATACTGCATGATACTTTTCCATGATCAGCAACGAGCTGCATATCGCAAACGTGTTTTGTTTGTTCAAAAGATAAATGATGGCTATCGCAATTTGATTTTTTGATTGCATCGCACGCGCTACTCTGACTAGTCAAATTTGTAAATTTCGACGTATTCCGGCGAAATCCAGAATGCGTCGATAAACCGCGTCACCAGCAAAAAAAAAAAAAAAAATGAGTCGGAATTAGTGTCAGATAGCGGCTATATCATCGCCATTGGTCAGCAGCGAGTTATTTGTTATGACTTTATCTTTAACGATTGACAAAATTGCAACGCGCTCGAGATAAATGCACACGCAAAATTATCTGATTGATTGCTCTACTGATTGCAACAGACTTTCGGCTGCAAGAAATAAAGTATGCAAATTTTGCGTATAAAAATTTTTGATAATGATATTTCCTCGTTCGAATCTGATTAAGTAATTTGAGTGCAACGCTACATTCATTGTTCGGTCCGCGATTTCGCATTGCCGAAAATTTACGATTGCGTTAAAGCTGAACTTCATGAAAACCATGGAAACGTAATAAAACCGTCTTTAGGCTTTTCTTCGAGTTCTCTATGCAGAGCATTTCCATTTACGAAGTAAGCTTCTCACTTTCCGGAATTAGCAAGCCGCATTCGAAGGGTTAATCCGGGGGGTGTTACGACGCAGAGGCGCTTCCGGAGAAGTGTTTCGTAAGTGTATTCGTCCTAAACGCACGTTTAATCGGCCACGTACTATTTTCGGTAACGATATCTCGCAACTTCGAAGGAAAATCTTATTTCGGAAATGTGTTCAGTAGAGAATCGCATTCTCAACGCATCAAACTGTGCGAGAAATTGAAATACTATTTGCTATATGAGATGAAAGAATTGTATATCTTTGTATGTATCACGTGCATTTATCATAAATCGATTGCTTGAAATTTCTTATTCACAATCCTGTAAAACCGCAAAACTTACCTCTTTGGAAGATCTGAGTCGGTAAACATTTAAATGCAAATTGAATATGAGTGGAGGTCAGGGCATCCTTGATCCCATTCGCTACCCCTTGTGCATGTTCTCGCGCTTGCGGAAAATATCTGTTAGATTAGAGGAAGTCACGTTGTTCGTACGCGGTGGTTCTCTATGCTAATCAGTGCGTATCTCCAACGATATTCTAGAGAAAATTCGACGGATAACCAACGACGTATTGTTGTTTAAAATTTAATCCGAAGCTTATTTAGAAGAGTTTACAACGAATTAAACGACGCTTGATATGCTATGTAATATGTATTATATTTTCTTTCCTTTAATTATTTCGATGTAAATTACTTTTTTTATTATCCATTGCTTAATAACGGCAGATAACAATATCGTCGCGTGTGTACAAATCACAAAGCGGCTGATGTTCTTTGATGCCGAATACGTCGAATTATTAACTCATGTCGTTTCGTTTGATTTTGTTCTGCTGCAAAATATTTTTTGCAAATATTGATGCAATCCAAACTAAAACTGGACGCGCTCGCCGCTGGCATTCCGTGGAATTAAAAATAAATCGTGTTTTGGTACAAATGTTGGAATTCTGGTGTCGCGCGTGCATCGCCGTAATCTGCCCGTCCGTTCTGTAATTTTTCGCGCATCACCTTCCTGGCTCAAAATCGATCGGCTAAATGCCGACCCTCCCGCTAATACCTACCTGGTCGAGCGCAGTGCAAAAGTGTTCGTTTTAACTATACAAAAGCGAACAGGCTTCGGCGCCTGGTAAATGTGTTCAGATGAAAATTCTATAATTGGATCGTCTGCTCGTTAGTCCCGAATCGACTTCCGTTAACGCCCGAAACGAGTGCGCGTACGTGTTTCGCAAGGCTGCGCCGAGAGTGAGAGAAAAAAAAGGGGGAAGGGAGAGGGAAATGTAAAAGTGTGAACGGTATTTGGCAATGGAAACGGCGAAAATGGGCGCGGACGGAAAGCATGGAAAGGCAGAAAGAATGAGAAAGGGATAGAGACGAGAGGGACACGAAAGCCGCGGTTGAAGAGGTGGTGGAGAAAACCGCTTATTCAAATTGTACGATCAACGGGACCAACCAGCGAAGCAAGTATTGCTTCTAGAGAGCGAATATTAGAAATTCAATGGCCACCTGGTATTTGCATGGACGATCGATACGCCAATCATGAAAATTTATTAAAAAAGTATGGAGAGATTTCGTCCAATTAAGAAACGCGATAGACGTGAATCGAGCCTGGGCTCGAGGCCGATTACAAGTTAATTATCTCGTTTAACTGCGCGGTTAAATGGAAGAGCGAATGAAATTTTAGCAAGCCGTCGATTATCATAAATGGACTTGCGATTATCAGGACGGGCAGGTGCGTCGTTAATTCAGCTTTAATAGTCGAGTAACGCTCATTAAAGACACTCGGCGCTGCTCTACGTTTTAATACTTTTTATAATAAAATAACATCGCGCGCGCGTTTAGATTGCACGCTTCAATTTTTCGAAGTCTTGCCGTATTACACGCTCGAAAACGGAATAAAGCAATTAGTAAATTTTTATGCGCAATTGAGCTCGTAAAGCTCGGCTTTGCATCGGTTACGCTTTGCGAAATCGCGCTAAAAGGTTTCTTTAATTATTGCTGATATCGGAACACGCGTAATGAAATGACGATTACGCATTTACGCTTAAAGTATTACAAATAATTCCAAGAATTTGTTAATTGTACTTTTGGAATTTTATGCGTAAAAGAAAATTATTTTCTTTTGTCTTTTTTGCAAACATCCAATTACTATTGTATGCTATATATATATAATGTGGACATGTTTGAAATTCATGATCAGAATCGTATATCTAAAAACGATTATTAAATGCAGTAGTTCTTTTTAGAGGCGAGCCATAATAACATATTGCGGATAATGTGTAAAAGAACATCAAAATGTGTGTAATTTGAAATTTAAATCATAAATGATACCATCTAACTGCAAGATTGCAATACTCTGTACTCAATATCCCCTAAATTTACATAATCTACGTTATCCTAGATTGACTACAGCCGCAAACCTGAATTCGACACTAAATCAATCCAATTTTCGATATACCGCATATATCTCTAACTGTTGCGGAATTAATGGCCAAGCTTTCAGTTCACGATATAGTCGTGTGTGTTTTCAATGTAACTTGATTTTAGGTTTGCTGGTAAAAGGGAATAACGCTTAACGTCAATAAATAATAAAATTATAAATAATAATATTCTCTACACGCTAAATGAACACAAACGCATTTATTCGACGGATGTTGCGGGCAAAACCGTCCGTAATCTAAATTATTTAAAGCCGACGTTAAATTTATTATTAAATTCTTTTTCGCAGTTTAGTGAAAAAGCTGAAGTTTATATATTAACGTTTGACTTGAAATTTTTAATAAATTTACACTGATTATATAATTTTGCCGCATCCAGCCAAGTTTCATACTCAGTTTCATATTCAGTTCACAACATTATACGTCAAGGAACTTTGTTCGCGAATATCATGCTGACGAAGCACAAACAAACGCCAGCAATACAGCCGGATACTTAACTCTCAACAAAGTCGAAGCTTGCCTTTTCGATATTTGCATGACCGTCAAGTATCGTCGGTCGAGTGTCGGTGGCACCACTCGCGCATAATGGATTTCGGCAGACAGCCGCACAAAGGAAGTAGAAATGGACCGTGTTGCCGCGGACGAGTGGGTGGACGAGTTATTTGTTTCGTTATTTCACGATAAATCGTATCGATTTCTCGTCGATTATGATTCGCTTGTAAATCATGCCCGTTGCCGGCCAGCGGGGTCAGCCAGCCTGGCAAACCCGCCCGTGTTACGACGCGGCCCATAAATCGCGAAACGAAATGAAAAGAGCGCGGCTACCGCGGAACGAGGGGAGGCGGTGCGGAGGCGAGTGCGCACCGGTGAGACAGCGAATTAAAAAATAAAAAGGAAAGTTTGATGCGCCAATTCCCCCTAACGAATTGCGGTGCAGTGTATATGCACTATGGCGAGCTCGAATACGCTCATCGGGTATTTGCGACGCGACGACGGCATTTAAGCACTGCGCGCCGAGAGTAAAACGAATCGTTTGTCGCTTTAAATATTCACTCGCTTTTTCCGTGTACGCGAACCTCTTTGCTACCGATCTCATCGGCAGATGGCCAAATTCCATTTTAACCATTTGATTCCATAAAAGTAAGATTTTTATCAGATAGGAAGGTGAATCGTATACAGATTGGAATTGCCTCCAAAAGTTAACAAGCATGATCTAAAATCATTTCGCAAGATTAGAAAATACCTTAAAACTTTTCTTCAAATTTATCGAAAAAGTGAAATATTTTATTTGACCTATTTTTTAAATAAATGCTTTTATTTTAGCCAATTTTTTTATTAAAAATACCTAAAAAAAACTGCTTGCTAATTTTGATTCTTGATTAATGTTTTAATTAAAAAGACTCATATTAAAATATGTTTATGTCTTTAGGTTTTATGTTCAGATTTATTCAGATCTGTTCAGATCTGTTCAGATCTGTTCAGAAAAATGATGAGGCAAAAGGATAATATTTAAATTTATCGGAGATTATCGATTTCATTTTTAAATATTCATTTTAAAATCTTTAGATATTTTTTTATATCTTTTTTTTTTTGCAGAGTAATTTTAACTTATTTGTATTAAATATTAAAATGCCATGTAATATTCGACAAGACTTTAGTCAGATTCGAAGCGAGCAGATTGAAAGTAATATTTAAAATGGGAATACATTAATACCCACGCAAGCCGCTTTGAGGGATATTTTTCATTAGGCAGGGCGGTGCGAGCCTTCCGCAGGAAGTGCAGCCAGAAAATTCCGAAGCCAATCGATCGTCGGACGGAATAAGAGACAAACGAAAAAGAAGAGTCGACAATCGTGTATATAACGTAAAATCCAATGCAGACGCGACGGCATAACGAAGGCAATAGCTTATTTCGATTACTTTTAATCTGAAACTTGTCTTCCTTACTGCAAGGGCTCTTACCAATCGGTTCTCTTTCACTCACTTTGTTTACTCCTACAAGCTATTCCTTTATTGAGAATAATCCCTTTATTACAAAACTTTGCTATATGATGTTTATCTCACGATTTTCGACAATAAATCGGACAACGCATCTCGAATATGAAATTTCGAGACCGAATTGCTATACCGAAGTTCAGCGATCAAAAAACTTGAAATATTTTTCCATAAATATTTGATACATTATCTTTTCCGATGCTCATCATTCACTTTTTCTCTTCAAAATCAATCATTCCCAGACGACAATAAATATTACTGTCGAAGCAATGTCCAATATTTTTATGCTTCTTTTAATCAAATAAATCGAGTGCAATTTTGCTAATTTATATTTGTTTACTTTGTGCGATAATAAACAAATGTGTATGAATGTTTGACAAAAAGTTAAGAGGCAATCTATCATTCGCTACGCGTCGAATAGGGGAGTGATTTTTCAAAGTGTTAAGATTATACTAAATGCTCTGAATAAACTACTTTCCGAGTGCGCTGTTTACTATTGACACTCGATGGATATTTCCTCCTCTTTACGATAACTGTAAATTGAGTTGCCAAGGGAATACCGATGCTTTTCGAACTTGTACAGCGTTTCCTAAGCTATTTTATGTTTGCGGGATGGGGCGTGGGCATGAGGTTGACGGGAGCACGGTGAAAAGAGTTGAAGATGGTGGCTCTTAAGGTTAGTGACAGGTGACTGATGAAACCTCTCCGACCCGCAACTACAGTCGAGAGTAGTACGCATCAGGATCGTAGTTCTCGATCAAATGCGTCTCTTTCATGTGTTTGTAGGAAAACATCAACCCACTGGAGCTTCCTCTGATTTATTTTTCTTTCTCATATTTCTCTAGCCCTATCATGATATGCTAAAATCAAATTCGTCTCGCTACATATTTTGCAAGAGACCTCGCGCAGTGAAATTTTATTTCGCGAAATGTCGCTGTATAGCAATTTTATTTATGTCAAATCCCGCTTGGTACTTTCCTATTTCTCTCTGTGCTTCTAACATTAAGTAGATAATAATTTTTTTTATCGAGAACAAGTTATATTTAATTGACAATGTACGCATTTTAATTGAGGAAACATTATAAGTGGAAACAAAGTGGAGAGACATTTGATGTCTACACAACGTTTCTGTACGGCTGATTGATTATTGCTTAACATCGTTTTGCGCAACGATTCCATCGCCTCGTTACGTTATTGGAGTGAGGCGACATCCTGAAGAAGCATTAAAAATGCGATAACTGGATTTTTTACATCACTCCGATAAAGATCGAAAAATAGTTGAGCTATCACAAATATTTGGTTATGCAAACTATAAACTACACACACTTATAGTAATATAAATATTTAAAATTAAATATTAAATTACATTTGAAGTAGATAAAATAAATTTAATTTTGCCATGTATTTGCGCTTTTGAAGAAAACTTGGGTGAAAAAAAATTTAATTTTTACTTGTTTATACGACATTATTTAATTATTTAGTTATTTATCTTTAATCATTGCATTTATGATAAAATAGTCATAATTAAATAATTTTGATGCAATGTATTAATAAATTTGTAATTATTTTTAAAGAAAAGAAAATAAGAAGCATGTATTTTGTAAAGATTGACTTGATAACACACGTCATTATAAGATACGATCGCGTAAAATAACTTTTGTCTGTGGCTGCGAAGATGAGCTCGTCATTAGCCACCACGAAGGCGACAAACATTCTGCATCACGCTACCAACGTCAAGCCGATTATGTTCCGCGTCACAGCCACGAGCGAGATTGTAATTGGGGACCGTGTTATCCGGTCAATCGTAAACGCGCCGTTGCCGGCAGCGACGCATTTTTAGCGCAAATCAGTGGTTGTGGAATCGGAACTTCCTGACGAGCACAGCGAGGGTGGCCGAGCCATTTTAGGGGGATGACGTTTGACGTGCACGCGATAAATGCACGGCCTATCGGTTATTGCTTAATGCTGTTTCACGAGCAACGAGCTCGATATACGGTTTCATTACGCTCTTGCTTATGAATTAGGGCTTTTTGCACATCGTCAATGCACAGTCGATGTTAGAATTACTTATAAATACTACATTTTATAATATTTTTTTATGCTTTACTTTCTATGAATTTATTCCTCTATAAATCGAAAATAACAATAGTAGTTTTAAGAACGCAATATAAGTTTATTCAAAGATTGATAATATTTAACATTTTTTAAACAAAAATTTAGATCTAAATATTTACATATATAAAAAAAGATTTTTAAATATAAAATTAATTAATTATACTTTTAGATAGAAATATATGTGATTATTTACGATTGTTAATATTAATCTAATTCTTATTTGAATGTATTAATATATTTAATACATTTAACAATTATTATATTACAATAATAACATTATTACTTTCTATTATAATCTAATTATTTCAGCAATATTATTTTGATTTAATATACATTTTTATCCGTTTAATAAGATGTCGCATTACTAAATAAATTTCCCGCACAGACCTACGATCATGTGACCGCGAATTAGATAGTCATGTGATCGCAAATAGCTATTCGCTGATCAGTTCATCTCGGGCAGTGCTAGCGTACGGGTGATTACAGTCGCTCCGCGTTTTACATTTTCTTTTACTCATTTTTTATCCCAAACAAATTTCGCATATAAACAAATATTAAAAACACCGAATTTAGCAATAGGCGATTGTCTCAGTGCGATTGTCTCAGCTCATTTATTTGCGAACTTGCGAGATAAATGTGTGTTTTTCGATATTTGTAAAAATGTTTTCGGCGCGTTCCGAAAGCTTCGTTTTCTAACACACACGTCTTACATATTTCAGAGAGTTATCACGCGTCTGATGAACGTCGAAAGACCAGCATTCGGAGCATTGAAGGATTATCACGGTACACATCAATCGAAACTAATAATCTCGGTTGTCGTGATATTCGTGTAAAAATCAATGATGGCGTCGATTCGTTATACTTTGATGCCGTCTACCGGCACGCGGTAGTTTTACTTCGGTCGGTCGACACGGCGCCATTACGCCGCAAAATTGCTCTGTCTTTTCACTCGTCTCGGGTGAAGTTCGTGTACAAACGAGCATCGGTAATGGCGAATTTGACGACAAACAATTGTCTCAGCATACTAATTTATCTACGAGCTCACAATAAACATTCACATCGATGTCCGTTGCGCATTCTAGAAATTTATTTTTTGATACGTACGTCTTGCATATTTTGGAATGTTTATTCGTTCGAAGCATCGCGAATGTCGGTATATAAAGTATTATAAAATATCAAAAAACTTTGGAGGATCACTACGATGCATAATCGAGATAAATAAGCCTGTTTGTTTACGTGATATTCCTGGAACTGGTCAATAGCGACTCTCATCACTCTGCTATGTTTGTGTCGACGTCGCGCCGATTCTCGGAATTTCTACGCTGCTCGACGGGGTGCGTCGCGATCAGGAGTGTCGAATGAGTTTACCAGCGAGTATTCACGTGTGTTGTCTATTCGCTCGCTCGACGTTTTTTTTTAATATTCGTAACGGATATCAGTCGCGTAGTATCGCCGCTCATCTGAAAAATTTGTTTAACCAATAATTCACGCGTTTTACATTGTGTACTGTGCGAGTGTGAAGAAACGTCTGTAGTACCGAATAAATCTACGGACAATCAATTTAATCTGTCAATTATTCCGCTCGACCGCGATCGAATCCGTTTTTCTATTTGTCCAAGTTCCGTTGAAGTAAAATGTATTGACACACGTGTCACATTATTCCGCATTATTGGCGAGTGTGATTGAACAACGCGAGTGTAACGGGAGTGTATCGAGCAACGTGAGTGTGTAACAAATGCATCGAGGAACATCAAGGAGCACCGAGGAGTAATCGAGGATCATCGTAACAGATTAATCCAGAGATCAATCCGACTATGTTGCTGTTCGTCTCCAACATTCGGTGAGTACTCATTAATTATTCATTATAACATTATATTGTTATTTCGTAATAATAAATATACACGCACATACACAAACATACAAGTAAGATAAAGTTTATTGTTGTCAAGCTGCACATTAATTAAAACTAATTTCAATCTTGCCACTGCATTATTATTAAAGTTTTCGTATCGAAAAGTATTGAAAAACTAAGAGCCGGTTGTTCCAACTTCTCGGTAGGTTTACCCGTCAGTTATTTATTAATAAATATTGTTATTACCAAGAGTAATTTTATTTGGTATTCCAATCGCCGAGTAAAGATTACTAATATTTATTAATAGGTGGATAAACCTATTAAGATGTTAGAAAAATCGGCCCTAATGCACGGTTCCACCAACGTAGATTAACTTTAATCTCGGTTCAACTTACTCTTCATCTTTTTCTAGTTCTAAGAATTAGAAACTAGAAAAGATTCTTAGAATTAAAAAAAGATGAAGAGTAAGTTGAACCGAGATCAAAATTAATCTACATTGGTGGAAATTGGCATAAGAGAATCAAATTAAAAAAAAAAAAATGAGCGGTTACATTTCAAATACTGAAACGTATTCGGAAATATACATGTTATTATCGGTTTGCTATCTATAACGTTCTTTAGTTGAAGCTGATATTCCAATTAGTTACACAACAAATTATAATTAAATGTTGCTGTATTATGAAAGAGAAAGATCAAATTTGCCTATATATTATCGGTACAATATTCGCATCAATTCCTTTGGATATGCGCGCATTACGTATGTATGTGTGTGGGTGTATAAGCGGATATTTAAATAAAATATGTCAGAACACAGATCATGTAGCGAAAACACACGAGTTTTTCGAGCAATGCAAATTACGTCAATCTACTCGCTCATGACAGATTTACGATGAACCGAATATAATTTCATTTGCATATGAAGGCATTTGTATCTTTTACAATTTCCCTTAACATGCGCGATATGAATCAACAAGGATAATTTTATTTATTTTAACATTTCTTTCCTCTAGTATCAAATAATTAAATGATCAATTAAATAATCAAGTAATTAATATTAAATAATTATTCATATAAGCATATAATTATTCACATAAGCATATTAATATAAAAATGTTTGCAATCAAATTACAAAAATGTTTTGTGGAAAAATAGCAATAAAAATTTTATTACAAATATCGTATGTTTTTAGTTGCAATAAAGTATTATGCAAGATACCAATTGTATTTGTTAATAACAAATTTTTAAGGTTATTTGGAAAACAAAAATTATTTGCAAAGATTTTTGTTTCCAAATGATCTCACAAATCTACTATTAACGGGTAATACAGGGACATCCTGTATATCTTTTGAAATAATAAAATTTAACGAAGCGAGCAAACAAACAAAACATTATTTAATTATTATATGAAATTAATCGTCATATGAAACTGCACGTGGAAAATTAAAAGATATTTAATTTTTAGGAATGTTGAAAAGTATTTGTAGACTTGTAAATTATGTGCATGCTTTAGAATGAAAATTTTGATATATATATTTTTATTTGCAATATATGTTTATTGGTATAATATATCGACATAATTAAATTAATATGGATATTCAATTGTTTCGTGAAATTGTGTCATAAAAGATTTTCGCGAGAGAAATTTAGGTGACACACACTATTCAAAAACGTCGACATTTATTTCCTCTTGTAAAGTCTCTTCCGCGCAATAATTTGTCATACTCACGCGTGCTTTATTCCCTTTTAAGAGCTTTCGCAGTTTTTGATGGATCGCCACCTACTCGTGAAATTGGGTCACGAGAAGCGTGCAAATTTGCTCGTTAGCGTTTATTAAGTAGAAAATTACGGTGATAAATTTCATAGAAAAATTTTGTCTGCGAAAATTTTTTCTATTGTTTGTACATTCTTATTCGCGAATATTTTCAATAGATCGACGATGAATGAAACAATCTTGAAAATACCGCATTCTTTTTTTGCTTGTCTTGTTTCGCTCTGTATATCTCAACTTTCCACGCTGCTGACTTACGCGCCTATCAAGTTTCGATCGTTCCGCTTCCGAGCTGCACGATTTTTTGTTATCTTCGGCACGGAGATGTCGTATTATCACAGAGCGATGCAGCGTTAGCAAATACTGCTGGCATGATATTCTGATTTTTAAACTGCAATTGAACTTGTATGTGTGTAAAGTTTTTTACGCAATCAAATTGCGTGTATATGTTGCACACATGCACACGATTTCCTTAAAAATAAAATACTTTAATACAAAATTTGTCGCAGTAGATTTTAAAACATGTTATTATTATAAAAAAAGTAATATTTGTTATTTTATAACAATAATATGGAGATAAATATTATAACCTTAAACAAGTAAAGTATAGACGTTATGATACTTTTTTATACATATTTACAATTTAATTTTAATTTTGATTTAATTTGATCAATTATACAATTAGATTTTTCTCTCTTTTTAGAAAAAATAGTCGTAAATAAATCTAATTCGCTTTTGTCAAGATTATGTTAGTTTCATGTTACGGATATCTAGCTGCGTGCAGAACACAGATATCGCATGCGCTATTAGTAATGTAGCCTATACTGACTTACTTATTACATAATATAATTATATCGCGTGTGCGCGTGATAAAGTTAAATTATTTAAGAAATTATTATTATTATATCGATATAAAGCACACATAAATGTTTCCATTTTCCTCACTAATTTTCAAAATTTGTTATTTGCATATATTTCGATTAGCGTTCGTATCGCAGTAATTAGATTGTAATTCATGCAAAAGAAACTTTTCACGGAAGGATCTTATAAGATCACGTAAAAGTTACATATAGTATAAGAAGAAAAACATGAAGTTATATTTCCGTTCTTTTATTAAAGAAGTAGGTTAACTACCGACAAAGACACTCCGCTTTCTCTGCGATTTTCAGTTAAAAATTCGCGAGATTCCATTTAGCCAAAGAAATTAGAAAATAGTCTTATCTTGCCTGTTTTAGCGTTATATATATGCGTGGCTAACAAGATCAAATTTGATCATTTTAAAGTGGTGGAAAATTTTGCACGAAATTCTGCGAAATTGAAATTTTTATGGTGTAAAAAATTCTCTCATTTGTACGCAGTTCTTATCAATAGTAAGTAAATCATTAATTATGAATAAAATTAATTATATGCGTGTAATTTTAATTTCTATAATTATTGTTTTGAGAACTTGCAAAATTAAAAAAAAAATGCATTACGAACGGTAAAACATTTGATGTAGCAATTACAATTCGGCCGCATAACTGCTTTCCCAAGTCTATCTCGCTCGCCACATTATAATCATAAGAATGATACGGAGTTGAACTACAGTGACAGTCTTTTGAGTTTTCGCATTTGATGGTCGGCGTCGCACGACTATAATCATAACGCGCGTCTTATCGGACTCGCTTAGGCACGATAACTAGAGGCAATATCGTTAGTGGGCGATACTTTCGGACGGACGAAAGGGTCGTCGAGAGACGCGGAAACGAAAGAAAGAAAGCATTGAGTTTCCAAGCGCCCGTTAACTTCTACCACACTCGGCATTTAACTCTTCGATGTAACCGGCCATTGAGAAGGACGATTTATATCTCGTTATGTTCCACCGTGGGCGGGGAACACCCTTGTTCGCAGCCCATGGGAAAAGTGGCCTCCTAAGGTACATTTCGTGCTCCCTAATCTGCGTACTGCGGGACCCTTCTTATCTCGCGCTGTCCTTCTTTACTTGTGTCCCCTTTCCGCGCACTCGCGGTCTTTGTCCGTCTCACTCTTATTGCGCGCCTTTCTACTCCACGACCATTTCCACGAAAGTATCGTCGAGAGACTCGAGGAATCCGCCTCTCCCTCCACAGCGAGAGAAACAAACGAAACTCGGCGAAATCGTCTTTGCTGTAGGGCCGCGCCTCCTTCTCTCTGGCCTCCTCCCCTCGCCCATCCTGCCTCGTTGCTCCCGCTTCTATGCGGCGAATTCGTTTTCCGCGAGGATGAAAGAAAAGCTCCGTCGCTGTAGACGACCGGCACCAAAACGAGAAAATTTCTTTACAAATATATGTCTTTTGGGCTTACTTTATATCTATGAGAGACTCTCTCAGGTTATATAAGCGTAGTGAGAAGATATGCCTTCTTTGTATGCGATATCAAGAATACACGGATTTTAATGTATATCTTGGAATATGTAACTTGTGAAAACGACAGTATAAAAACCACATGTATTTATGCTTTCTGTACACGCAGAAAATTATAATACAGATGTGTTTTACTTTTTATACTTTTATTTAAAATAATTTATATTACGATGCATCTTTTGATATGTTTTTTTTCTACATAAATATGTTTAATAAATTTATTATAAAAAGCGTTGCGTATTTCAATCTCGCTTTTGCATATCTCATTTACGTAATATAATAAAATCTGCGTTATTTACGTTTTATTAAAAAAATTGTCGTTTTATTGCAAAAATTATTTTCATCCCTTCTCGGGATCAGTTTGTATTTTCTACTGTCTCGCTTTTTTTCTCTTGTTGTAAATATAAAGCCATAAAACACGTTACATTTCGGACAGTGGTAACAACGATGACAGTCGTGAATGAAGAGAAAGAAGAAAAGGAGCTCTTGTTTATACAACTACGAGCGCCACGGCGCTCGCTATCGAAGAAAACTCGATATCCTTCCACGCCTCGATTCCGATCTCCTTTGACCGTTCGCTTTTACGTACGTACGACTTCCGTACGGGACTACCTCGCTGCAAACGAGTTTTCGAGTTCCTCCCTTGTGGGTAAAAGGGGATCGAGGAAATTCCACAGGTTGTCCCTTCTTCGGCAAATGCCAGTGTTTGTTCCTTTCGTTTGGTGCCGCGCTTATCGGCCGTATCACTGGCTCGGGGCAATGCCTGTTTGAGAAGATCAAGAAACCAGTCGTACGGTTGCGAAAATCCCATTTTCCCGACCGGCTCTTTGAATCCATACAGAGTGAACCGTGAAGTTCTTCTAACCTTCTGTACTTAAGGCCATTATAACCGTTGACCGTCAGCTAAATCAGCTATACGCGCATCGTTCCTTTTTTACTATCTGCGTCACAATAAAACATTGCCCCGGGAAAGTCGTTAGCGCATCTTATTCTCTATTTCGTGAGAAAACGTTTTCAACGCGTAAATTGATCTGTCGATCGTTATTTATGCGATGGGTATGCTAGCACATGCTAGCAATTTCCATTTCGACGCGACGCCTTTAGAAATAATACGCGCGTATTGTCATTGAAACCTTAGGTTAACAAAACACCGTAAAACATCATATTTATTCACCCTTAAAATGGCGAGGGAAGGAAAAGGCAAGGGACGAGTTATCTCCCGAAGATTGTAGGCGCCTTGAAGAATTGGTTAAACGCACGGGCTTTATTCAGTGAATACTTGCGGCAACCGCGGTAAGGTCTCGTACATATGTATATTCGCGCGCGGCACGGCCGCTTCTAGAAGCGCGTTAAGTGCGCGTAAGCAAATGCTTTCCCCCCTTCTCGAGAACGTCGTAAGGTTTACGTTTCGGCTCCTCAGTTTGCATTCCGCCGCGCGGCTGAATATTCCACGAAAGAACCCACCCATCCAACCCGCTCGGCCGCCCCCTCCGTCCTCTCGCGTCCCGGACATCGTTGGAAACCGCCAAGAAGAGAGGATCTTCAGAGACGTTTGAGAGGCGACGTCGTGGCGAGGATTTGGCGCGGTGCATAATTCAGTGGTAATTCCTAGTACGTTCCCGACCGCCGAGACGGAGAAGCTGCGCGTGCGTCGCGTTGCGTATGGTCGGCCGAGCTCCATCAGAGCCCGGAACTTTCCGCTATTATTACTATTTACCCGCCCTTACTGACGGGCATATAGCCACATTTACGGCGGTCGTTTCCGTCGTTAGCGAAACATCGTTCCGTCGGCGACAACGACTGGGGCGCCGAAACGACGCGAGCGTTCCGCGAATTACAGATCGAACGCGTTGATGTTTCGACAAGCAGAAACATGATTGCCGCTGGAGAAGCAGTTTAGGAAGGCCAGAATTTATGACCTCGTTAAATGCGACGTTGTGGTTTTTCTTTTTAAAAAGAAATTTACAAAAACAGGATACACAATAACATGTAATTGATCTGAATTGGAATACGCGAATTATATGGACGGGACAATAAAAAGAAGAGCTAGCAAATCAAAGAGCAAACGCTCGTCAAACGAAACGGGATGACGATGTCTTCCAAATGAGAGGCTGGACTTGGGTTGAAGAGCACTCGATGAAAGATAGAAAGCCGCCATTAGTCGATAGTCGAACGAGCTTGTGAAGCGGGTGCGCAGCGGACTGTTGAGATGCACCTGATGTAAATCGTTAATTTAAGAGGAGAGAACTAGTTTGACTTAAATATTGACTCGACTATGTTAACGCGAGACTGACTCAGAGGTAGTACGGTCGCGTATGTACTTAGCCTTGCATGGACGAAACTCTGCCCGTGCAAAGAGAAACCGCTGCTGTGCGCTAGGGAGAGGGAAGAACGAACGAGCGAACGGGAAGAGCTGAAGCAGAAGAGGCAGACCTGACGACACGCATAAGCTGAAGAGGAAGTTAACGGGGCGCATGACGAAAAGAGAGAATGTCGCGAGCGAGCTGTTAGAGACGCGTAAAGGGAGCTACCCGTAGCGCTACCGTAGTCTGACATGTTGACTACACTACAAACATTTAGCTGCCAAAGCCGCTTCGGAGAGACTTCCATATTGTTGTTACTACTTAACTGTTACTTGTTATTATTACTTATGGCGCTATAGCTTCGTTAGCGCGCTGAGGACTGTTTCCCCAATTAAAGCATGTGAACGCGCAACTGTTGGAAACGAAAATTGTGATAATATAAAGAGACATGTCGTCGTTGGCATGTGCGTACACGTGTTAGCGTTCGCGTTTCCCGGCATGTGTCAAATAAAAATTTATGTAATAGGATGCGTGTGAGGTGAAACTAGAGACCGCGATGAGTGAATGCGGCTGAAACTGCAACGGTAGCTGACATTCGCGATCTGCTTTTTCATTATTATGAAAATTTTTAATGAAAGATGCTGTATAATTGAACGTATACACAGAATGCTATTTATCGTGTCATCAGAGCATTGAATTATGTAAACTCATTTCGATACTTTTTCAGAATAATTGCTTTATTAAAAAAGAAAACAACGTTGAAATGACACGAAGGAAAAGAAGTAAAGTTTATAATAACGACTGTTTAAATCCTCTTCAATTTCCGCAGAATTGCGAAATTAATCCGCACCATATGAATTGCGCTACCTGCCCACCTAGAATCATCTTCAGCACCGCAAGAGGAGCCGCGATGGTGCATACATACGGGCAGCGCGCATAATTGCATGCCGCAATAACGCACGCGGTACGAGGTTTGCGGTGCGGCTTATTCTAATAATCGCGCCCGTCCGAAATTAAAGTCCGGGTTGTAATTAACGTCGCGTCGCGCGGTTACGGACGACGGGATATATACGGATAATCGCCATAAAATTACGGGAAGTTTACGCAGGAGCGACGCGACAAGGGAAGATCTTGAAGGGTGGGAAAACGCACAGAGCGGAAGGACCGGGTAGATCTCTCACCGACTGACCAAGGACTGAAGGGACGAAAGGGACTGAATTTAATAAGTCGTAATGCCGGCCCATGTTTCTTTCGCGCGACTTGTGTCACCGGATACCGTGCTATTTTCCAGGCGCGGTCATTTTCTCCACGACTTTATGGCATGGAAATTCCGTGTAGATGGGGATCCGTTGTTTCAGCTCTCTGGGACAAATACGGTGTCGTGACCCAGTTCGACGTACGAGCGCAAAATTAATACGTAACGCGAAGTAATTCCCGGAACGATGTAGAAATGACAATGGCAAGACACGCAATGCAATACATTAAAAAGATTGCTATTAATGTAACAATTTTGATGCAACTATATATATATATATTTTCTCCAGACAAGAGAACAAAAAATCTAATTATATATCTAACGAAATATCGAAAATAAAATTAAGTTGCAAATATATATCAAGAGGAAGAATAAAATATTGTAATCTTTATGATCTTTATTTAGCTCAGATTTATCATTATTAAACATTGCTTTTTTACTGTAATAATATGCTGTAACGCGAGTAAAAGTGCATTATCTTTGCCGGCAATTATCCAAGCTCTTTGGCATAAAAGAACAGAGATTATCTCATACTTTTCTTCTTACACTATATATGATTTCCATGAAACCTTAATACGCTCCCATTAAGAAATTTCTGTATGAATAATGATTTAATTACTACGAGATACTGTGCGCTAGCTAAAATACATGCAAGTGACAAATTTTGAAAATTAATAATAAAATCCAGACTTACTTAAAATTCAGTATTTGCGCTTCAGATTTATCGATCTATGTAATATTAATCAACTTCTTTTACATAATTTTACTTTATCGCACATATGTCACCTGATATACCTGTAAATGTGATAAGTTAGTACAAAATACGTTATTAATAGTATATTGTTATATGATATCTATATTCCGCATGCAATTAAATATCTGTAACATGAAATTATCATAATATTGACAAAAGCGAGTTAAATTTATATAATAAAAACTCGTTTTTCCATTATACAATACTATACATCAAGCATCGATAACACCTTATATTTCTGTTTTGAATCATTGTGTCTAGACATTTGTATATCATACTATTAGAAAAGTCTAAATCTAAAATGTCATTAATTAATTTACATATTATATGCATTCTTATTAATATTTTAGTTTCACGTTTAATTTTTCACACATGTTAAAAATCCCAAAGTATTAATTCTGAGTTATAATGCACAAATATTAATCTAGATGCAATGCGTCCGTTTAAAAATTTTTTCGAAAATCGCAATTTAGTTTAATTTTATTTTTCAAGGCATTATTCATTTCCAACAAAATAATTCGAATTCTATTACTCGTCTTAAAATATTTCTGTCACGAAAACTATACAGCGAACTATGCGGGAAAATTTCTGACGTTTAATCTCGATTTCTCCGACGTTACATCTCGATTTCTCCACGCGACGAAAACGAAAAAGATATTATTTAACGTAAACTTATCGTATCTACAAATACTTGAATTTCTCTATCGGAGTTTGAACTTTTTGAAACATAAAAAGTCTCCCTTTAGAGAGTTTTGACAGAACTTGGTTTTGCTTACGCAAGAAACGAAACGCAAAAGAAATAACGGAAAGGTTGTTAAATTTTGGTGATGTCTAAGTTTTCCCGAGGAAAAGAGTCTCCGCGAATATTTTACCTTCGAAACGTGACCATCGTCTGCTCCTCCGGTTTTTTCTTTTTTTTCAAAGAGGGGATTGAGTGTCGCGAAAGGGAAAGATCGAAGATTTATTTTCTTCGAGTGTCTTCTCCTTTATTACATTTTCGCCCGCATGGTACGACCATCGTTTCTCAGAGACTTATCGTTCTTTTTTTTTTTCGGAGGAAATAATCTAAAACGTACCGATTAAGCCTCTTGTTTACAGAGTCGTTGATGCAAAAAAATTCAAATAGACCTAATCACGAACTTTATCTCGAACGCAATATATATTTTATGCAAAACTGCATTAATATTTTTTTGAAATCAAATTCTCCACAAAAGCAGAATTAATTATCGCTCTTCCTGCGTGGAAGGCAAATGGGGAAAAAGATGCAAGTAATTGTTTGAAATTTGCTTGGACGTTTTCGTCGATGTTACGTCGATACACGCTCCGTGGGATGAAACTCCGGAACCGACCCGGGTTTCCTTCTTTTCGTTTTCTCGGCGAGAAACGAGAGGCGAGCCCGAAAGTAGCGGGGTCTCGCGCCGAACCGAGACGATTTGTTAAATCGGTCAAAAGCTGGGTGGAGGGATCATTTTATCGCGATCGAACGGACCATCCTTCACCGAAGGTGACCTGCACGGTCGAAGGTTCCCTTCTCTGTCGGGAAGTGATGGGTGGTCTCGGAGCTCGTTTCGCGTGAAATCGCGCTCGAGCGATTCATTGGCACGAGTATCGTCCGACAGATCGATTACTCTAGTGGTTCGAAACGTGTATATCGAGGGCACGATGGTACACGGATGCAAGGCCCGTAGCTATTACTTCGTCAATGTTTCCTCCCTTTCTCTTTCTCTCTCCTCTCCCTTTCACTTTCTCCGATCGTTTCTTCTCTCCTCATTTTCTCTATGTCCCTGCCTTTACGAAAAGAAATATAAGAAGGCTTTAAAGAAAAGCTCGGCGGTAAAATTCACGTTCTGCTTTGCCTCGTATATTCCGAGATAGTATTACCTCCGCGAGCGGAGAATTCGCGTCTATACTTTTTCCCGCGGCGTTTTGAAATTTATTCGATGGTGCGGTAGTACCTTTGCGACGAAAGAAACGCAGGGTACTTCTTAAGACAAACGTTAAGGTGGAAAATTTGCGTTAACTTCTCCCCCCTCTCCCACCCCATCCCCACCCGACCGTAGAACTTTACGGCTGCTTGCTTGCGCGTGGGGAAGGTAGTCACGCCACGCCGTTAATAAAAGCCTCTGAAAGCCGCATTGTGATTTGTACGTCTTTGAACGCTTTGTAACAACATCGCGAACATTTCTGTAGCGCAGGCTTACTGTAGTTACACTTAACAATTTGTCTTTGCTTGGAAATAGCTATTTGCTTGTCCGCTCCGTCACGTATCCTTTTAAGACTATTTCTTTTCAGAAATATTAACGCCAAGGTGGCGAATGTACAATTTAATTAGCACGTATTCTTTTATAATTTGTTAACTTGCAAGCAAGATGCATTTAATTCATATGATATTACTTGAGTTTAAGTTATACAATGAATATTTAAGAATTTTGAATGTTAACGCTCATCACTTAACGCTCGCCAATCGAATTCTTAATGACGAGCGGACGTCCGAGATTGACTTAAAAATTTTTCCCTCGTTTCGTGAATATCGGACAGTGAGAAAAATATGAGAATTTTTCTGCGCGAGACGTGACGGATGGTTGCGGAGTTCGTTTCGCATGGAATCACGTTTACACGTTTCATTGCCTTTCAGCAAATCGATTGCATTTCGAGACTTAATATATCGTAAACTTGGCAACGACTCAGTATGCAGAGACTATCCTTATTGAATCCTTATCCTCTTTCTATGATGATGCAAGCAATAACAATCGCGAACGGCATTTGCAATAGCCGTATAGAACATTGTGTGCCAAGAAAATATTTCAACATATATTCAATTTGCAAGCAACATAAATTTCTAATTTTCGAAAGTCGTAATAACAAACAAAAAAGTAATTATATAAATAAATTTAAGCTTTTGAAACGCAAATGAATAAAACAATTATTTTTTTTATTTTAAATGGACTTTTCTTCACTAGATTTACAATTTGAGAATTATAACGCTTTGAAATCTAAAGCTGGCTATTTTCCAACAATTTGTCTTATATCTTTCGGTGATATTTTACAAAAAAAAAAAAAACTATTTTAATCCACGCATAAACACAATTATACGAGTACAAAATTTCACAAAGCAAAAAGTATATTTAATATATTAATATTGAAATGTTCGAACCGAACGAACAATGGACAAAGGTAATGGTTGCGGTAAAAGACGAGCGGTCGGTGCCGGATAGTCTGACCTGGCGATGAAAAGAGAGAGGCAGAGAAGCGCGATCGGTAGGACGAGAAAGGCAGAATGGGAGGAAGATGGAAAAGCTAGAGAGCGACGGCATGGGCTGGACAAAATAAGACAAGTTGAGAGCGAAGAAGGGAAAGAGGCGGAGCGTCGAAGGAGGATGCTAGAAGACAAGAAGACTGGAGTGGAGCGAGGGAAATTAAGCAATTAGTAACTTTGCACCGCGGCAGCTCTCAGCGAGATTTGATTATGTTTTCGGTTTAAGCTCTCTCCGAAGTGAAGCTCCACCCCTATCTCCCCGGCCGGTGGGTAGGGTGGTGGGTGCCTCGAAACGAACTCGACGGTGCTTTCAAGAGGCCGGCGTATACCTGCAAACTCCAAAGGTGAAACGTGCCTTGTGAATACCTTCAGGTCTCACTCGGTCTTCCCCGTCGCGCGTCTGTCATTCTCTATTGTCTTTCTATTCGCCACACGTTCGCGTTACTTCTTGAGCTTCCTTAGCCCCGTGTAAAGCGTGAGCTTCCTCCGCCTGCGTGTAATACACGTTGAGGTGCGCGATGATGTTGGTAGTAGCGTTTGAATTCCATGCTGCGCGTGTATCTCCACAGCATATTGTGGATGTATACCGAAATATGTACCTGCATATCGCTCGGATCTTTTTTTGCATATGTTAGGATATACACAATAAAATTCGCAGAGTTTCTTTGAAAATAAAGAACGTGTCATTTATTTACGCCGTGAAGAAGGGGAAAAGATACGAGGCCGGGCATTTTTCGAAAAGGATACCTTTTTCTGCGCTTAATTACGTTTTTAAAATGTACAATCTCGAAAGTCGAGGTAAAATATTCTATTTTTCAGACGCGTCACAAAATAAAAAGGAATTTTATTGTTGTAATTTATTGCCAATTAAAAACTAAAAAATGTTCGCTTCCAGCGTACCACGCACTTTGTAATATTCTCGTGCAAGTAAAAAGGACATGTGCAAAAACGAATGAAACTTTACGTGAAATATGTTGAACGAGCGAGTATGATGCACCGTGTACATCTCGCCGCTCTTCCGCAAATCTTCCGCTAAAAATATGGCAAAAACCAGCAACTTGCCACGAGCACTGTGGGTATATTTATGGCACGAGGTCGTAACTTACAAAATCCGAAAATGACAATTTATAGGTATAATATAGTATGCTGCGTGACCTCATAATTCACACCTCCTTGACCGTCTCGTCCTCCGCTGGAATGACGCTAGGGTTTATCGCTCATAGGAAGCAATATACCCGAGCACAATGAAAAAATATACTCAAGTGTTTCTTACATTATATAAATCTGGGTGAGAAAATTGAGTTTTCTGAAAGAACAGTGCTCCGACGTTAATATAACTGTTTACGCAAAATTTTGTCACAAATCCAGAAAAATAGATTGCAAAATGGCATATATTATTTTACATATCTCATATTTTGCGCATTTATATTATTCTCGGTGACATTCGTTTTTGCACAAATATTTGAAGTGTTAATATTTCAAAAATATTTTAGAGATTAATTCAATATATTGATAGAAAAGCGTAAACGAAAAAATAGAAAATAAAGATAGAAATGGCATAACACATTTAAAAGCGCGCAATGACTGTTCTTTACACAGAACGAATTTATATTGTGCTCACAATTTAAACAGCACATCACGGGAAACGTTTAGTACGGACATGTTTTACGGCAAGGGCTCGTTACAGCGAGTATGTGCGCTACTGCGTACGGATAATTGAAGAACGTTCGTCTTTTAGACAGTAGCGACGCAGCTATTCCGTTCCGCATACGGCCGTCGGTTTGCCCATCTATCCGTTCGACTGTCCCGCACAAATGTTTCGCTGTTTATTTTGCGCCCATCCACCACCATTTCCCCCCTTCGTTTTCTTCCGTGCGATCCCTTGGATAGGGCAACAATTCTGCGCCGTCCTCGCGACCACGTGGAACGTCACGTAGATAGTTCACTGACATTTCGTTTAATTCGACCTGTGGGGAATTAAATCTCGATCGTAGAAGGGTGTGCGAAAGTAAATGCGATACTCAGTGATTGTATTTACTGCATTGGAGAGAAAGAATGAATCGTAATTATTCACTCGTCACAATTCATTGAATCTTTATTCTAGAATCTTTATTCTAAGGTTGTCTCACGCCTACAGTGTTTTTGATTAACTGATGAATGCAAAATTAAAATTTGATTATTAAATGTATTAACGATGTAATATATGTATTTAGTTCGGTTCAGTTTTGTACACTTTGAATGGAAATTTCAACAGCTCTCTAGAAATTGCTTGTCGCGCGTTTTCAATGTTATTTTTTTATTTTATAACTGCGAACGCGCATATCTCGCAATTAGCTCGCAACAGATTAATTTTAATTTAGGTACTTTTCAAGTTCGAAAGCTATCAAAACAATTTTTTAGATTTGTAAACAAATTTGTAGTTGTTCTAAGTATATGTTTATAAAACAATTTTTGTTTTTTTAGATAAAAAATCACATTATATGTGCATAAGAATTTAATTAAAAATGTTTGAAAGTAATCTTAGCGCAAATTGCTAATGGAAAGTAATATATAATATTCTTGGCTGAAGCATTTAGAACGCGATACAATTTTCTTTATACAAAATGAAATTCCAAAGACGAGAGTATCGTGGCTTGTATTTAACCTGCACTATCCGCTTATCCGTTTTCACTTACCCACATCCCGATCGTCGCCGGAACTATCATGCCGCGCACGTTATATCGCGTGCCTAAGCGCTCGTCAGAAATTCCCGAGTCCGCTCCCGGACTTCTGTCCGGCACAAATTATCCGCATTCCATATCTGGATAACGGTACGGAGAACGCAAAGTGGACCGCGCGGTTTCGGAAACGGCCGGTTTCAGTAAACGAGAATTTCTTTAATTAAGCGCGACCGGGATAGATCTTTCCCTTTCTTGCCAGCGCCGCTCTAACCCGCTACACAGCCGAGGCTTTATTTACCACCCTGCTCGTTCTCCCGTCGTCGTGCTCTTGTACGTTCGGTAAAGGCGAATAAGGGTGTGCTGTTATTTACGTACAGTCCTACAGGCGCATTCGTAGCAGCGGACGAAAATTGCGAGGGGGAGGGATACGGAGAGAAGGGATGACACCGCGGCGATGGAAGAGATGGCAAGGGGATAGAGTGTAAGAGGCGCGAGGACGAGGAGGAAGAGGAGGAAGCGGAGAATGTGGCAGCCTGGACAGAGCACGGGCCTGTCCCATGTGGGTTTCGTTAATTAACCGAGTCTACCGAGTTCTATTCCTCGCGTTATATTACCATTCCCCGCTCACCCCTCCGCGGTTCCTCTGACTCCTCCGCCTCATCTGCTTCCGGCATTGCCACAGAACCGTTGATGCACCTGGGGGTTGTGGAAAACGCAAGCTTTATGCGACGACCCGCCTTCTCTATCCTCCCTACTACGGGTGAGGTCTATATTTGTGCCGTCGTGCATTTACTCCCAATGCATTTACAGTATTTTGCTCGCAAGCGCGCCGCGCCGCAACGCTTGTATCTACGCGATCGCGGGTATTCGTATACGAATAAATCCTTTGCTACATTTGATCCTAGATACGTACGTAACGCAATAACTAGATTTCTGAATATATGTAGCTTGTACATCTGTGTGTGTGTGTTTTACGATTCTTTCTACAAAAAAGTATGTCATATATGAGATTTGAAATAACATATTATGTAACTATCTTTTTGATGTGCTGCGGGTTTTTTCATTCGATGCTATTAAACTTAGAAAATCTCATTTATTTTATGCTTATCGCTCTTGCAGTGATGACTACTTCAGCATATCTAAAGTAATACGAACGTGTCATGTGTGAACAAAATTTCAACAAAACAATTTGATCGTGGATTACATCAGCATTACATCATGTATTGGCGTTATCGTTTTGTTGCATAATAACAGACGTGAAGCGCAATGCGGTGAATTAATTATGAAAAACTAATTAAGCGTTTGTTTTTGTAAAAGCTTGTAGATTCCGTGCAAAACAATTTTGCGTTTTGCATAGAAAGTGATTTATAAAGCGAGATGGCGATCGCTATAGCCCCCGGAAAAATATGATTCTCTCTCGTACGGGGAAAACAGAATCCATCCTACGAACGTAAACGACCGACCAACGCGCGTAAACGGCATACAGTGCACTCGCGGCGGCTCTCTCGTGAAACCATCCACAATAAATCACAACAATCGACAAAAACTTGACGCTATATCAATTAGGTGCGAGTGTGCACGTGTTGATTTTCAATTATTATATTCTCGTCGCCGTTGATTTACCGCGGCATCGACGACGGTTCGCAGCGGTGCTTACTGTTGTTAATTAATCGTACGTTTATTTACCGCGTCATGCAACGCCGCCGCCCTTATCAGCATTCTCCTCCTATCGCGTCCCGCGTATATACGCACGGCATACGATTCTGCGCGATCGATGAGTAGTTAATCAAAAATCGTTATATTATTTATCATTTTCATTTAATTGTATTACGCATCTCGTGCTTCTTTTTCCGCCTCCCCTTCGCGTGTTTGTTACAAGTCCAAAATATTCCACAGCGCATTATGAAATAAATTCCAGGAACATATGTAATAAAGCACGATATTGAAAAGTTTTTAATTAAAATATAATTATTCCAAACTAATCTACAATAAATTTCAAATGAATTAATTTGTTTTTAATCATCATTGATAATTATTTGATTATACCAAAGCCATTTCTCGTCTTTCTTTTTCTCGCGAAATCACAACGAGTAGACACGGATGCTCGAATTACTCGAGGGTAGGCAGGAAATCGAGGAGAATGAAACACGTAAGACAATACTCGATATATATATTCTTACCAAGGAAATGAGATTTGTATTAATTTCTGCAGCCGTGGCAGCCGCGTCCGTAGCTGTCGACGATATCGACATCCCAGCTATAATACGATCCTCTTCTCTTCCGTTGCTTCTGATAACCGTTCGATTTACCCCCCCCCCCTCCCCCCACGGTTTTGTCAAATCAATTTCAAGTCGATACGTGTTTCTGCATTTCAGAATTAATAATTTCAAAATTTATTAATTATTGTTTAATTGAAAGTGCATTGAATGTACACTCACCCGAAAAAAAAGCGGTACACTGAAAATGTGGGAAAAATTCATCAAATTTCAACTGACGATAACTTCGTAAATAATAAAGATAGAAAGTTCTATAAAATATGGAAATGAAGCTAAAAATCTCTACTTTAAGAATCAATTTATTTCAATGTTGCAAAATAAATTTATTGAAAATGGCGGATGACAAAGCGCGAGCATGCAAAATTGAAAAATAATGGTTCGAGTTTGCGACGGTGCACGGTATAAACAAAAAATTGTAGCTTATTGGGATCAAAAGCGTACGAAAGTACAGAGTCTCCTCTTTAAAATGCTTTTTTATGCATCTCGATACGATGATTTTTCGCCGAGAGATTCGCATTTGAAGAAAAAGGCAGATTCTTACTTCAAATGCGAATCTCTCAGCGAAAAATCATCGTATCGAGATGCATAAAAAAGCATTTTAAAGAGGAGACTCTGTACTTTCGTACGCTTTTGATCCCAATAAGCTACAATTTTTTGTTTATACCGTGCACCGTCGCAAACTCGAACCATTATTTTTCAATCAATTGTTTTGCATCCGAAGGAGATGTCTGCAGATCTTTTGTGATTTCTTCGCCCTGACTTTTTGTTTATGCTCGACCGCACATTGCGAGAAGAGTGCTTGATTTCTCTTGATCTTTTTTTTTCGAGACGCGTTACTTATTCGTACGACTTCGTCAAAGTAAACAATAATTAATCTTTTCGCATTGAAATTATTGGTCAATTATGGCGACGATAAGTCCTGAAAAAGCTGCTCAAGTTGTAGCGTTAATTGAAGATGGGAGAAGTCGAAGGTACGTTGCTGAGGCACTTGATTTATCAGTGTCAATCGTGCAACGTGCTTATGCTAGGTACTTGGAGACTAATTCTGTCCAAAGAAGACCTGGTTCGGGACGTCCTCGTTGTACGAATGAAAACGATGACCGATTTATTGTTTTAAATTCATTAAGAGACAGACATCGAACGGCTGTTCAAATTTGAAACAATTTAAGAGATGTCCGCGAATGTAATGTATCCGTTGACACTATTCGAAACAGATTAGCGGAACACGGTCTTTTTCCGCGCAGGCCAGCAAATGTACCTTCGCTTATGCGTCGCCATCGCGTAACTCGACTCAATTTTGCTGTCGAGCATGCAGGCTGGACATATGCAGAATGGAGTACCGTTCTTTTTAGCGACGAATCTCGTTTTTGTCTGTATTCTTCAGACGGACGAGAACGAGTATACCGTCGCGTTGGAGAACGATTTGCAGACTGTACTGTAAGTGAGAGGCCTAGAAGTAAGAATCTGCCTTTTTCTTCAAATGCGAATCTCTCGGCGAAAAATCATCGTATCGAGATGCATAAAAAAGCATTTTAAAGAGGAGACTCTGTACTTTCGTACGCTTTTGATCCCAATAAGCTACAATTTTTTGTTTATACCGTGCACCGTCGCAAACTCGAACCATTATTTTTCAATTTTGCATGCTCGCGCTTTGTCATCCGCCATTTTCAATAAATTTATTTTGCAACATTGAAATAAATTGATTCTTAAAGTAGAGATTTTTAGCTTCATTTCCATATTTTATAGAACTTTCTATCTTTATTATTTACGAAGTTATCGTCAGTTGAAATTTGATGAATTTTTCCCACATTTTCAGTGTACCGCTTTTTTTTCGGGTGAGTGTAGATTTTTCGTATCGTTTCAGAAACTTTGCTTCATCTTTCTTTTTGTTGCAATGTTTTATGCATAATTGAAAGTAGTAAAATCATTCTTTTATGCAGATGTAATAGCTGTTGATTAAATTCAAAGGATGAATACCACGAGCGAAAATTCTATACATACAATAGTAAAGGATTTGTAAGTTTAAAAGTTTTCTCCGCAATCATTTACATGATGAGAAGCGAAGTCGAAATAGTGTGTTCATATTGAGGAATTACTGTTCTTTGAAATTAATTTCATCGCTTTTGTGAATAGCACTTTTATAATCAGATAGTGTTGTCGAAAGTCCCTTAAATTAAATCCCGTAATATTCGACATCTCGTGGTTTATAGAGCTAATTATTTTCTTCGCTGGAACGTGGAAAATATTGGTAATCGATGACGCGCCGGAGAATCGTTCGCCAAAAGCGATTATCTTTCGTGTTGATAGAACGACGCCTGCATTCGCGTACGTAGGCTGACTCGTACTCTATATACCGATCGTTAACTGTTTGACCCAATTCCGAAGGTTATAACGCCGTGCAATATGTACAATAACATGGCAACAATTCAATTCCCGCTCGCGTAAGAGACTAAGAAATCTGCCGATACAACGAAGAGAAACTAGATAAAAGCTTTTTATTATTACCAAAGAATTTATTAAAACGTTTAATTCATTATTACGCTGTTTAAATGTGAAAGTACGCATTGGATAAAAAGTTATAATATTTGTTTTACAATGCTTTTATTTTATATGCAGTTCTGTTGACAGACGGTATTTAAAAAACATGTATCAATTTAGCAATTAATTTATCAATTCTTATATCAAAATTATTTATTGTTATCGTATAAATTTTAATAATATAAAACGTTTTACTGCTTTCTGATCTAAGAATTCTATGCAAAATTCATATTACAAAAACCTATGTAAAACCTGTAGTAAAACTATACTGGCAATGATATCGCCATTACTATTATAATTTAATATATGCGACGCGCGCTGCAACGATCGCATATAGTAAGTTTCGATGCCAAAATAGCAGGTCGTTTTCAATATTGTTGGCCAATGTTTGGCCAGGAAGCTCTTGTTACAAGAGAAACGAGCGCCACGTATGCATTTCGCGCTGTGTGCGCATTCTTGAGGTTTATCACTAGCCGTAGTATGCAAACCAACGAAAATACTATTCGTTTGCGGTCGCGAGCCAGGCTCGTTCGCTGCTTCATGAAAACTAGTCCGTGAAGCACGATTCGCAGATGGAGAAGCTCGTAAAGCGGCGCTTTCGTCTGCCTGCCGGCCCTTTATGATCTAGTTAAGTTTTCATGCCTCATTGTCGTCGTTCCCTGCGAGAATAATAACCCGGGTATTACGTATGTGTAACACGATATTACCGGCGGAAGCGCGATAAGCGTGGGCGTTGTGTGAACGGGAGATTAAAAATAATTACGCGATCGGCCCAGTGGCTTGTGCGATTTATTCACGCCATCAAATGCGAAAATCATTTCAAATAATCTCTTGAAAAAATTGAAGATTTGCATACCTGTTTTTTGTTGATGTCTGCCGCATTCTCTTCTTTTTGAATAATACATGGTACAGATGTTTTTGCACCTGTAACAATATTTTATATCTTTAATCTATGAACATGTTTATTAAGTTCTTTTATGTTCTTATATCACGAAACTTATCGATGTAAAATAAGATATCAATATTATTTTGCTCTTTTTGTACAAAACCGATGGTGTGGTAGATTTTTGTTTTTAAAAAAGGACTACTTGCCTTAAGTTTTGAAAATGAGTTGTTCGATCAAATGTTTAAAAAAATTATGATAGAAAATACATAATATTTTCGCATTATATGAATTGGAAAAAAATAAAATCGATTAAATGTGCGATCTTAGGATTAAACGGATAGAAAATTTCAGAGATTTGTTGCGCTTCCGATGAGACACGTATTGTCGCGATCGTAAGCTGTCGAAGATGCAGATTGATTCTTGATTTGAATAAATTGTCTTATCGCGTAGTTCCAGCGGGTCTCGCGACGATTAGGGGCAGCCGCATAACAACACCGTCGCCATCGAACCCGGGCTAACACACGGCGTTGTCATTGCGCATTACAATAGACGCTGCGTTATATAAGCTGGTCACGTGTGCCGCACGCTATAGCTGTTGGACCGCCGGGTCCTATGCTCACACACGCATACATGTGCTGACTTTAAGGCGGCACGAGGGCAATCACAACCCCGCGATTCTCCTGGGCAGAATTATTGTCACGTGTTCGAATAAAAGGCACGTTTACCGTCGATTGTTGCGGAATTTTCGTTGTGCTGCGTGCTCCCGTATTTTTTGATGTGAGAAACGCTGGTGGATTTCAGCAAAACTGGTACAAAAAATATAAGATTGATTTGAAATTGTATCTTTATAAAAGTATATAGAATTCAAGGATAATAAGAGTAATTTATTAAAAAGTAATTTATTTTTAAGAATAAATAGTCGCGTGTAGCCTGCTACAATTGCTATAATGTTTTAACAATATAAAAGATATAAATTTCTTTATAAGTTTTTCAATTTCTTACAGTTTTTAATTTAATTTTTGTAAAATGTTTTTTGAAGATTAAATACTACAAAGAGATATATAGAATATTCTATAATCCTTTGCAAAAGTCTTTATTCAAAGCGTACTTGATTAAAAGTTATTTTATTTGTCACGTACTGTTATTATATGATTTCTTACTGGTAAAATACTTTAGCGACGAGATAAATTTTTTGGTAGTGCAAACAATTACTACTATTCTGCCAGCTGCCACTGGGATTGTTATTATTGGTAATTATTCCGCAATAGATTTCAACTTACGTTACTACTGTTAAACGCCCGTTGAATAGAAATTAGCTATCGCCGTAATATGCAGCCGCGCTATTAGTATGCAGCAAAAATGAAGCACGCTCCCTCCGAGGCGAAGGGAGAAATTAGTTTTATCCACGTCAGAGGCATCTGATATACACGGCACGCAGCATTACCTACCGGAAGCAGAGATGGAAACGTGGAGGCTGGTGTCGGGGCGGAGTGTAAAGCCCCCCGGGGGCAACAATTGTGCATTCATCGGGGCGAGGGGCTCTAATTAAAACACATTGTTTATATTCTTTGCAGGAAGCTCCGCGCTTCTCCTTCGTCCTCTCTCTGTCCTCGACGCACCTTCGCTTCCGAGTCACCTTCTCCCTTCCCTCTTTCTCTACACTTGAGTTCTCAGGGGTTCTCTTACAGAAACTTTCCGGTAACTCGTTAAAGATAATGCGGAACGGAGGTCTGGTTAGGCGTCTACCTGATCCTCTTTCAAGCCGGTCGCGTAAACAACCGATCGTTTTACTTGCATTCTCAGACAGACGATTCTAAATCAATCGATCCTATTTTCCCTTCTGTTAGATATTCTCGTATCAAAGAAACGAGGGAGACGCCAAAAGTAGAAAGGAGAATGTTTATCTTTCGCCGTGCTATCGACTTTCACGAGGTTGGTATTCCATTTTGAAAATTGCGATATAATTGATATAAAATACGGGCTTTTCCTGAAGGAATTCCAAAGTTGCTGATACGTTTCAAATAGAGTTTCTTTAAGTTGTATTGATAAAGAAAAGGTACACAGAAAATAGTGTTCCGAAGTATCAGAACCTTTAACAATTGCTGCACGTGCAGACTTTTCGCACAAACCGCTTTTAACGCGTCTGTGCTGTCGAATCGATACTTCGATAGCCGCACAATCCCTAATAGGATATAAGTTCCGCCGAGCGGAAGCGCCATCGATTCGCATCGTTCTTCCGACTTGGCGTATCGGCGTTCTCGGAGATAAAGGCACCCGCCAATTACAGGAAAATAGAATGCAGGATGCGACGCGGCGGTTCATGGCTGCGAATTACGTGCGTGCACGAGTCGGAAAAGATGGCAGATGTGTGAGAGATGTCAAGGGCCACACGAGATCGGGAAACGTATGGAAGGCGAAAGGACGAAGGGAAAGAGAGAGAGAGAGAGAGAGAGAGAGAGAGGGGGAGGGCAAGAAGAGGCGCTTTCACCGGCAGGAATCGAATTTGCCGAGGACCTTCATTTCGTCCTGCGTAACTCCTGCGGGCACGTCGTGCGCAGACTGTCGAGGTACACGCCTCATCCGCAGAGAGAACCGTCGCGTCGCGCCGATCTTTCCGTTTGCCCCGGAGGAAAATTACGCCCCGATACAAATCGTAATTGCATGTAAAACGAGCCTGCCGTACGAGAGAGATACGGCTGGTCATATTTCACATCGCGCGCGGCAGTTAGCACCACCGACGAACATTACGAACACACTCTTTCAGCGGCAAGTGTTCACATATTTGCACGCGTGGCAATGTATGTGCGGCGATGTATGCGTCTGGTACATGAGAGCAGGTATATAAGCAATATTCGCTCGCATACAAGCAATATTCAGAAATGATCTTCAACCGTGATACACTCATTTTGTTGCGTTTAAATTTTTATCTAACATGCGGTATACAGATGTAGTTTGTATTAACAATATTTTTTATTCGGTTTAACAAAATAATATTGATCTGAAATTATTAATTCCATTAAGTTCCGCTAAATTTGTTCTGCATTTGTTCCGCTAAAATAATTTAAATATTTTATTTATGATCAAACTTTATTAATCGAAAATATTCATGGGGATTGATGAGTTGTACAATAAAAAAATTAAATTAATCTCTTTTGTGATAAAGATGAAATAATTTTCATCTATCGAATATTGATCGGCAATATCTAATTCTAAACAATTATAACAATAAAGAAATACCAATTTGCATGCATATAAAATACGACATTTGTATACCTTTATATTCTAATTCAACGTGTGGTATTCCATAAAATTAATTAGTCTTTAAAATGTACATCTAGTCGTGAAACTTTCTGCATCTAATTACAAGAAGGTACGACCACATTTAGTGCCGTCAAAACACACTTTGCGTACACTTGTACGCGTACACACGCGCAACAAAATGGTAATCATACACATATTAGAGCTCATGAATTTCGCGGTAAATGTTCTGGAGCGAGAAAGAGAGAGATTAGCCGCTATGTACACGAAGATTCGTATGTGGATATAAGAGGGCGAGGAAAAAGTACACGGACTTCTAATAAAAGTGGCAGAGTCTCCCCGCGCGTACCTTCCACCCTACCCCTTTTCAGCGGCGGTCGCCGCCCTTTTCACGAACCACTCGCCCTCTCTCTTTGCCTCCTCCTCACCCGCAATAGCTACAAACTGCCTCACGTTTCTCTTTTTTCCCTCGCCGTCTCTCCATCCCGCGCCGTCTCGTTTTTAAGTCTCCGGAGGGGAGCTATCGTGTTAACAAGCATATTTTACATTTCATTGCAGCCACTTAACGCGCTTAACCACCGATGCCGCTACCAACAACCAGGTATCGCGCTGTATTTCGCACGCTTGTACCTCGCGCGCGCGCGCACGCGCACGTGCACCGAGCTCAATTAGAGAATACGATGCGACGTAATTAGGGCCTAATTATTTCAAACGATCGTTCGTCATGATCCGTGCAGGCATTACCGTCAGCTCGGTTTGCAATTATAATATAAAATTAGGCGATTTTGGGCCGTGAACTACGTCGATTAAACGGTTTAATTCTGAGCACGTGTAATGAAACGAATGACGGCCATTGGAAAAATTGGATAACATTTGTCATGTGTGTGATACGTTGAGAACCGCGCGATAACATTCTATCCGATATGTTTATTAATATATTTATTATTTAATTATGCAGTGAATATAATCAGTCGAATAATTGGCATTATGGATTTGATATTAAGCTTTGTTGGCATATTGCACTTCTGCTGTAATGAATATTATTTTAGTCTTTGACATTTTTTGTTCAAGTGGCAAGTGGCTGAAGCAATCTTTCAACTCGCATTTCTATCCATTTATTTCGTATTTTTGTTATACCTGCGTCAGTGCTAACAATTTACAAGAATTAATCAATATCGATATTTTAAAAGAAGAAAAAAAATATTTATTAAACCTTAGATTATTGTTTTCACAAAGCTCTACAATTTAACTGCTTTAACGTACGCTTTAATATTAAAAAATTTTCCTCATAATATTTTTATTGCAAGTATGTTATAGAAGTATCAACAATTCATTCATGTTTTACATTATATACTTACACGCATGTATATAATTCATGATGTGAATTTGCTCGAAGAGGCGCTTTAGTGAGACTATTTTCCGGTTTCCAGTTTCAATGTGACTATTTTCCACTTCACTATAAATAATGCATGTGCAGGCAGAGCGTTCGATTCATGTTCACTCTGTGTTCACGGTGAAAACGTGATAGCGGCCGTTATATAAAAGCACTACCGCACTGATAATTAGCTTTAATCTTGTTACAATATTGGGTATCCGTCAATAGTTCTCTCGTGCAATTCGCTGCAATTATTCACCGAGTGGAAATGCAAAGCGAGAAGCGTTGCAGAACAAGCGGCTCATTAAAATATTATTTCGACCGAAAATCGCGGCATTTCATTCAGTTATGGGAGCGATCCATCGTTAAATGCCTAGCAGAACGTGTTATACATACGTACATTTAGGAAATTTCGCGACGTGTAGTAATCGCGATAAAATAGAAAAGGCTGATTTCCAAAAGTTCGTCTAGTTTGTAAATAAAAATGTTCAGGGACAGCAAATTACACGCTCAAATAGCTGCGCGTATCTATTTTATTTTATTTTATCTATTACATTTTTTCCGAGTGGAGGCGCATAAAACTCACGTATATTGCAGCGGTAATTAACTTTGCAGATATAGGAGCTGTCAGCTTTAGAAACATCTCTTAGTCTCTCTCGGAATCTAGAATGTTGTTGGTCAAACTGCACATCAGGGCCTATATTATGCACATGAATATTTATGCACAAAGCCGGTCGGCACTGCGCGAAAGAAGAGGTACAAACATATAAATATTTATATCAAGCCGCTCGACGCGCGATTTCCTCGCAAAAATTGCTATACGCAGCGAACCCTCTTTCCGTAATTGCTTAATCCGCTTTCTATATTAAATCTCCGGTGTAATTTATGCGCGCGTTATTACGGCAACGACACGACACCGCTTAAATGTTCAACGTTAATATTTACGTTAACACTGAGAATTGCTCGCTCGTGACGCGCCATACAAACAGTTTTATGCAATCGTGATGCAATTTCACTGAAAAATATAACGAACATGTTTCAAACTTTACTAAACAAAATACTTTACTGCGCCAAAGCGTTTATTAAGAAAGCTTCTTTGCACGTTTTTATTTATTTATCCAGTTTATCCATTTTCGTTATATTTTTAATGCCTCCGAGCTAAAGTCGATAATAATAACGACTCATTGCTTAATGTAAACCGAATACTGGCATCTGCATACCCAAAATTTCATCACGATGCGTACTCTACTGGCAAACAGACGGCATGGAATAACGCGGAGACACGGAATAGCGGAAAACGCCGATGGGTCAACGACCAGGCGAGAGAGCGTAGGTTCGGCTCGGCTATAATATCAAATCCGCAACACATTGAGTGTTCTGCAGTAGCATAGGTTACACACAAGAACCGCCGGGAATAAGCTTAAAGCGAGAACTTTGCTGCGTCACAAATGCTAGCGTTAAAACGGTACTTTCAGTAGCACGCGCGATACAATTTGTGTAGCGTTGTACAAATTTCACCGTGGAATAAGAATTATGTTTCGAATATTAATAGCGTTATAAACAAAATTCTAAATTGTTTCGGTAAATATATTTTGATGGTTCAAAATATGGTTTATTTTTCAATTTAAAAAAAAATGTTTTTTTTTTTTTTTTTTTTTTTTTTTTACTATTTGGAAAAATCGAAGAAAGGCAAAAGTTAACAATGCAAAATCGTGTAGTTTAAAATAGCGCGAGGCAAAAACATATTTGATGTTTCTTGTGAATATAATCTTTCGCTTTTACCGCAAAACAAGCCCGCTTGCATTTTGCAATGTTCGCTCGCAAATATGCTTTTGCAATACGCTTACAAATTCCATAATAACAATCAAAAACCTAATTGCACAAACATATATAGAATCACGGCGATGCTAAAGATCAAATTATTGAAGGCGGACGGAAAGTGATGGTCAGCCGGCGAGCACGGAATACGTGTATACAACAGCATCGTTTGATTCTTGCGGCGGAAAACCAAAGCTCTCCACGTATTTGCGAAACGTGCCGCCAGCATACAAATGCGACCGCGTTTCTGCCTACCCGCTTCGATGATACTCTTCTCTTCTCTTCGCTCGCTCCACCGTCATACCCCCGGTGCTTTTGTGCGCGTTTCGCACACGTGTATGCGTGCCCGCCGAGACACGCACGACTATCCGGCGGCAGCCGCTCGCGGTTTATCCACAGTCAATAAAGGCGACCTGTCAGCATGAATACCAAAAGCGGGGTAGGTAGGTAGGTCCAACGTGGCGCCGACGTCGCCGCCGCCGCCGCCGCCGCCACCGCCGCCGCCGCCGCCGCCACCGTCAGAACCCCCGCCGGCCAGAGTCGAAACGGGGGATGCGTACTGGCTGTTGCGAGATTTACCGAGGCTCGTACATCATACGCACGTGCGTGCTCTAGCGGTATCGTAAATACCGAGATAGTATCGCGTGCATTCATATACGTGTGCGTAAAGCGCACACCACACGCGATTACGTAAGTATAGAAACGGACAGCCGCATTTGCGGCTTGTGGCTTGCGAGTGGATTCTCTGTGGCACACTGTGTCGAACATCATGCTTCGAAAGCGTTAGCGAATATCCGGGATCCGCGAGCAGTATCATAGAGATTTTTATATTTTGTCTATGATAAAATTTTCATTTAACTGAGAACAGAGCTCGTGAAGCGCTCTTTTGATTGATAAACATATGAGGGAGAATTTAATTGCTCTTCGGTAATTTTTGTAATTAAAGCTGTGTATATAGTTAAGAGGTAATAAAGTATAAATTGCATGAATTTCCGCACGCAAATATAATGAAATTTGTGCTTCTATTGAAAGATGCAGTTATAAACGTGCGATAATTATAAATAATACTGAGAAATTATGAATAATTTTTTGAGGAATGCAGTTTGACATTGACGTTTGATATGTTATATTACACACAATTAGATTACAATTCTAATATGAATCAAGCATTTGAGTACGTAATGACATAATATTAATGTAAATTACGTGCTATTTAATTAATAACGTAATATAACGAGAACCGTCAATATCATGCTGGTATTTATCATTATTTTCGCGAGAATTCTATCAAATACTAATTATCTATCAAGCTGATTCACTTATGCCGCTGTCGGCACGTTTTCATTTTAGTTTTGACATTGCGCTGAGGGATTAATTATGAATAGAAAAAAATATAACACTATTTATTAGCGCGAGAATTTTTGAGAGCTCGGTACGAAATGCTTGCCGGGAAGGTAAAAGAAGTGTGTAGAAAGAGACCGTTAGCCACTGTCAAAGACGAGATGTATGTACGTCTTTGTCGCGAGCCCTTCCGTCTCTAGCTAGGGTTCCGAAAGATAAAGAAAACCGTTTCAATTTCCCTAATGCTCGTGCAGTCCCGCTTCTGCATCCGATCCTCCTCTTTCTTCCGCTCTCACTTTTCCTCCTTCTCCTACACCATCAAACTCCGTCACTCCGCTTTATTTGTCTTCCGCTTGCCTGTTCTTGCTCTATCCCCTCTCCCGTGAAGCTTTTCCACTTCCGCGTCGTCGTTTCCGCAGCTTTTCCGCTTTCGTTCCTTCCCCTTTCCGCCCGCGTCTCTCCTCGTTCGTCCGGCTTGCTCAATCTGACGTAAACCTGTGGTCGACCCCTATCTAACCTGAGGGACGAGAGAACCTTCTTTGGATAATCCGCGCGAGTCCGTAGTTTCCGGATAACACGACAAAGGGTAAAACAGCTTACCGCGATCCTCGAGCGAGGATCAGTGAATAGCGCTTGGATTGGACTTCTTCGCAAATCACGATCATGATTATCTACTGGCTTAATATTAAATGTATTATAAATAAATAATTTGTTTAAATTTGGATAATATTTGAAAGGAGTGCTCGGTATAAATCTTAAATATTTAGATATGTTAAATTCTAAGTTTTTTTAATTTTAACTACGTGAACATAAATGTATGTGCGCGCAAAACGCGTAATTAATAGCGATGATTAAATTTACATGTATCGCATAAAAAAATCAAACATATGTTTTATTTAAATTTTAAATAAGAATTTTTATTGATTATTTACTTTTTATATTTTTAAGTCATTTTACGAATAAAATTTGCAGACGTAAGAATAAAAGATTAGAAAATATCAATTTTTACAATTAATCAGAATTATTTAAAAAGTGCACTCAAAAATAAAAATTAAATTCAATGACTTCTAATGATATACCGAGGATTAATGTATTTTTGGAATACATTGATAAGACGATAGCCAGTAATAAGATGTCTTAATACAGTTGCTTAATACAATACGAATATTTAATCGACGTAAATCCAATAGTGGAATATTAACCGACTATTGTTCTCTCTTGGAAATAGAGTTTACGTCAAACTTGTATTCAATTTCCGTTATCTTATTTCGCAACTGCCAAACTAAATCTTTCAGTTTCAATTGTCCGGTAATTATTGTAAGATCAACACACACATACACGCACACAATCCCGCTACGATTTAAAATTGCGCAAGAACGAACCTCGCGCATTTGCATATTTGCAATCACGTGTTCCGAGAGTTTTGCACGAAATCCTTGTAATGTAATTTCTGTAATTAAGCGTAATTGATCGCGTTCTCTCATCGTGATAAGGACACGGGGATGGATATACCGTATATACCCTAATCCTTCAATGTGTTCTCATTTGCTTTGCATCATCTTGCTTTCCTTTTATCCGCGGATAATTAAGAAGATTGCTTTCAATTTCAAAATTGAAATCTTTTGGTTACTGATAAAATTCAAATAATTTTCGCGATAATTTTCGCGATAATTTTCGCGTTTTTTTTTTCATGAATAGTCATTACGACAGATTGATAAAATACTCCAAGAGCGTACGGAAAGTTGGGCACCGTAAATACAGGCAGATCTTCTTCGACGAAAGGATTGCGAGTGGCGGGGTACTCCGGGACACTAAGCCCAGCTAATGAAACGAATATATCATCATGGCCGAGACCAAATCCGTTTCTACTATTACTACACACGCCATTACGTCCCTGACGCCGTGCGTTAAGCGTCCCATTTAACCTCATCTAAGCTCCCTGCTAAAGCGTATGTAACGCGTTTGCAATTGAATCCCACCAAGTTACATAAATCCGCAAAATTGTACCTTGAAGTTAAGTTAGCTTGTTTGAAATTGCGGTGACGCTGCATCCAGGGCGAGGGAAGTGGCAGCGTTCTGACAATGAAAAGTAATTAGAAAGTTTAATAGCAGTTGTTTACGCGATTATGAAGCGGGAAAGATTTAAACAATCCAAAGAGAATGGAAAATATTATTGTATCTGAAATCTGACTTTTGAGTGAAAAGTTGGTTCTATACATATAAAGACTTAAACTAGTACAGACATATTAAAAAGAAAAATATTTATTAAATCGATTATTCTCTCTTGATGAACATTATATTAATTTTTCGCGGCCGCAATTCGAGATATTGAAATTCTGGCTTGCAAAAGTAAATGGTTAATATAATTTCCGTTTCTTAAATTTGCGTATGCCGTAATATCATTAAAGTTTACAGTTTTTAATTAAACTATGAACGGTACAGGTCGAACTAAACGGTCAGCGAGCGAAAGCACTTGGTTCTCAAGCGGCTAGTAGTAATGGATCCTTAACGATCGTCCGGAATTGTTTGCGCCGCTGAAACGAGTTAATGCAGGAAAGTCTCGAAGGTTACCTGCGGGAATAAGCGAGGGCTATGCAAGATAATACCCAACCGTCTCTTTTAAGACAAAATCTCTTCCGAAAGCTTCGTTACGTTAGAATGAGCCACGCTGGGATCGTTGAACTCATAGTTAAATATAAATAGATACTTTTATGCAATTAGTTAAATTTTTAACTTGGCTTTGTGATATATCTATTAACCTAATGGTTTTAATGCTATTTTTTAAACGCTATTTTTATTTTTATGGATTCACAAAAAAATCGATAAATTTGTAATGTACTTATTAGTGAAAGTTTGAGAGAATTTTAGTAAATTAGTAGATCATTATTTTCGGTTTTAAGCAAGTATCCGTCACAAAATGTCAGAGTAATTGGAACGAACGTTAGAAAGTCAATGTGAATATCTTCCACGAATTTATTACTTTCACGTAAACTGTTTTAAAGCGTCTTAGACATCGGCAGGTCTCGACGAGAAGTTCTCAAATCTTCTTAGCGTACGCTTCAAGGTACCTTCGCCGCAGTACGCTTAAACTCGATGATTGCGTTTGCCATTCACTGCGTTATTTACCAACGGTTCAAGACTCAGAAAAGTATACTCGATGGTAAAATTTACAAAGTACATAACGGAAGTTAATGCGAATTCTATGTAATTCATGATTTTCATGGCAAAAAATTCATATAAATAACAAACAAAATATTAAGCGAGGAAAATGCCTTCGTTGATCTGAAATAAATTATGTAAAATGTGAAAATTGGGATGGTTCGCACTATTAATTAGGAGACACTTCTACCGATCTACCGATTCCTACCACGTATACGCCGATCCTTCCTAACTTCCCAATGCTATCCAAATTGCTGAAACTTCTCTCCGAGTTACATTTCCATGCGAACTTTATCTGCTAATGCAATTTGTTCCACGAATGCAAATGTCAGAGGTCAGAGTGGATATCCACACTTTACGTTATGCGTAATGACTCGCCTCGTAAATGTTGTTTTATAAACTATAATTCGATTGCGCATGAGCACTTCTGCCATAAACTACTGAAAATTTAAAAGAAAACTAAAAGATGAAGAATAAAAGACGATCTTTTACCGAAGGGCATTTGCATTTTTTATGCAAATGCAGAAAGAATAGAAACAAATGTGCCTACATTCGTGCACGAAATGTAAGTTCTTCCAAGAGTACTAGCGTAAATTGAGCATGACTTTTTATTTAGCAGGAAAAACTTGGGACAGTTTGTTCCAATGCACGACGAAGTCTAATTAGGAAAGATATCGACAGTTCCACTGTTTTGTCTCTTGGTATTCTTTATATTATAATGTGCCAGAAAGTATTGCAGTCCCTAGACGCTTTTAATGCAACGGCGCCCCTGGGAAACGGATGGTAGATGCGAGTTACCAACTGGGAAAATGTTCATTATTCAAATTATCCGGAATACAATAACCATCGTCACGTGATAGCTCTCATCGATTGAGTTACACGACCATGTTGTAGCGCAATGCCTTCTGTAAGACAGGTCGCATTAAATGTGTCCACGCGGGGTGAATTATGTTCAGCTGTATAACACTATGATTTATGTGTGTATATTTATTTCGAGAGAAAACATAATTAATCGTTGAAATAATAATTCCGTAATATTTGAAATTACTACAAAGTTCTAATTTTAAAACTTTAAAAGTGTGTTTCTGAGCTTCTAAAATCCATTCTAAATTAAAAATAGTTAAAAATATGAAATTTTTTGAGCTCTCTTATTTTCGGTATTCTGGGTACAAAAGTTAAAAGTTGTTTTAAAAGCTGTTGCGAATTTTTGAGAGATAAAAAATATTTTTTAAATCTAAATCGGATATTATTTTATTGTATTTATATTTATGTTTTTCTGTTATTCTACTTTATTTACCTTTTATTATTTTACTTTAAAAAAAAAGAGTAAAACTGTGAAAAACCGGCAAAATAGTAAAAATTTCTGATACATATACATATGTATCGATCTGTTTGGAGCAATTCCCTTTTTTGCTATAAATTGTTCAAAGTAGGCGCGAACAAGTTTACAAATCGCATTATGCACTTCTTTCTTCGATCCGTCTGCAGTCGGAACCACCCAGAGGGAACTGAGATTTTTTTCCCATTTTCAACGAGCGGACGTCGTCACTCAGAATATGGTAATCGTTGACCGGCGCTTGATGTCCCCCATCAATCCGCGTGGAGCGCGGCATTCATTCTCGTATCTGTCGTGGCTGTCGTGAGTTTATCGCCGACAAAATGCGGCGGCACTCGTTAACGACATGAAATACGGTCGTCCATAACGAAGGGACTCTTTTTGGGGGGCCACACAGGGCCGCGGGTAGCGGTGGTGATATTTTCGCTTTCGTTGTTTCGTATTCCTGCCTCCGCGTACGGCTCCCGATGCCACGCCGCGACGCGTTATAGGGCTTTAAAAGGGCGTCGTAATGATCACTGGTCGGCGTTGATTAAAAAAGCTTCATCCCTTGACGGGGACGCGTGCAAGTTGCGTGCTTAACAATTTGGCACGCGTTTAAAGTTAGCTTCGTACGTTTCTCAATCATCGACTAATTAACTGTTTTGATTAAATACGAAATAAATTAATTATATTTGTTTAGAAATGTAACGCTTTCTATAGACGATTGGTATTTGGCATACTATTACACTTTTTCTGTTATTGCAGTCTTACATTGTTTGTATTTATTTAGTTTTAATTTTTTATTCTCTTTTATTTGTAAGATAAAATCTATAAGCCTTTTTTGGCTGACTTGATCAGCGACCTATCGACTTGGCCAGTCCAACATCGACACAGTCTCTTGATAATCGAATATCAACGATTCGATTTCAGACAAGGATTCTAACAGCCGCAGTAAATAGCGTTACATGGTTTGACGAGTACCAGGTTTTCTACTCTGGACATTTTTTAATAACATTAGTGCAAAACGCCGTCCGTTGTTCGCTATAATCTCGCGCCAGCTCGCGTCGTTTTACGACAAAAAAATCGCTCGAGTCCTTGTAGTAGCCACGAGGATGAACGAATGCGACGGCGACTGTACCGCTGATGTCGACGGGAAGACCGGAGACACGGCGGGAAGGGAATTTAAGCCGCGAGGATAATCCGAGCTTTAAAGTGTTAGAGCAATAGCGCTACTTCTCGCTTGCCTGCCTATATTCCACTCGTTTCCGCTCACCACGTTCATTGACGTATTCACGCCGACGATGGACATCGGCATTTCGATGTTCCCTTTATATTCAGAGCGCAGCAACGATGCACAAAGGTCGGTCTATCTTTCGTCGAGCGTGTCGACCGTGGGCATAGTTCACGCGAATTGATATTTTGTCTATCGCTAGATACATCGATATTTAAGGTCATGGAACGGTGATGTTTATTTATTTAAAAATTTTTAGTGATTTTTCTGAGTTTATTCTATGAGACTAGCTAACAATGATTCAATTTAAGAAACGTTTTTAAAAAATGCACTTTAAATTTCGATGTAGAAGGTTAGTTTATAATAACTTTTTACCATTTTCCCTTATCACGATAAAATTAAATTTGAATTAATTAACTACAAACGTGATTAATTTTTGAAAAAAAAAATGAGATATTATCAAGATTATTATAAGATCTTATAGCCACTAACTTTGCCGAACAGAACGATGTTAGGGAAAAAATTGTTGACGTAGCTGCACGTTATCTCACAGGTAGCCTCGTAAAAAGCACACACAGGCAGAGAACTGACATGGTGGCCGAAAGGATCGGATGAGGGAGAGCAACGGGAGCAAACGTGAATTCGGTTATCGGTTACCCATAAATCGAAACTGAACGAGCCGATCGTAGTAGATGGATCATCATAATCCGAACGGATGATGCGTACAGGCGCCGTCGATTGAGGCTGCTCGCAGATTAACGAGAGTCGTGATTTTGTTGAAAAAAAAAAAAAACGATAGCAAAACAAATAGATGCGTTTTATGTACTAAATACATTTAATTGTGCAATTGCACAGTTTATAATCGATGTTGTCATGCGTATATTATAACACTTGAAACAGTAATTATAAACTACGATAATCGCAATAATTATGCTTCAATCAGAGATAGTCATTAGTTTATATAAATAATTTTGCATTTACAGTTATAATTATTGTTCAAATACGGCAGGATTAAATTTCGATATCGTAACTATTGCGATGAATCTGATGGCAAATAATAAACGCGATTTATATCGCCTTCTGCTACCAACATTTTTCCATTCCGCGACCTCCGAATCTCTCTGCGCTTTTGAATAATTAAAATACACATGTCCGAATTATACACCGGCGAATGATAAAAGAGCGGAATTCTAAATATCGCCAATGCCAAGCTTGATTATCGCAAATAGCGGGATACAGAAAATTTCTCCTTAATATGCGACAACGTGTTATACGCCTGCACGAATGAATACGCGTGCATTATTCATCTAGAAATATTCCGCGGGAATAATCGGACAGTGCGTGGTGCGAAAATCATAATGAATTATGCTTACACTGCCTTGATATGAATTTGACGTGGGCGTGAGCCCGCGTAAGAAGAAAAGACGAGTCGACGTTTATTCTCGAAATATTCGCCCGGATATTTTGCGTTGCACCGCCGACGGGAATGGCGAGCGCGACGGCGCGGCGTCGGAGAACAAATGATTTAATGAGAGAAGGGCTGGAAACCCGACAGTAGCAGCCAACCGGGAAATGAGAGAGGGAAAAAGGGACACTGGGATAACAGGAGGTGCGAGTGAGACGGAAAAAATACGGCCTGCGAACACCGGGTATGAACCCTCTGATGCAGCGAAATACCAATGAAACTCGAGCGAGATGGAAAGGGGATAGAGATCTGCGTGTGGAACTTTTCGGGACAATTCCCGCACGCGCGCGCTTTCTCTCTCTCCTCTCCCCCCTCCCCCTCCCCTTCCATCGCCAATTTTGCCTCGGATAACATCACACGCGATTAATGCAGAGCTTATTCAATAGCGCTTATTCTTAGTTACATCCTCGCGTCGCAAATATTTGATTTTCCTTTTCGTCCTGCGAGATCGTCTGCACCATTATCCGCTTCGCTGAGTAACCGATCGAGTTGGAGATATTCCAAATACGGAGCTTTCAGAAATGTTTGGATTGCGGCAATGACGCCTGTATCTCTTGCTCCTCGCAGGGATGATAATTTAGCCGGGCTGAGTCGCGACTACGTTCAGAGAGATTGTACGAATCCCGTGGATCCAACTTTACCGCGCTTTAAATGAACGCGCTCGGTACGTGATGAAAATTTGAGATTCGTTACTGCGACGAGGGCCGCGAGGAAGTTTCAACGTGTCAAGATTAGACGCGCAACTTTTAGCTATTCTGTAGCGACTGTTTCGCGCGATAAAAGTTTCTCGCTGCACTTTATAAAACGGAAACGTAGGAACAGTAAACAGACGTAACTACCGCCGCGTCTTTTTTAGTTACGTTTTATGTGTGTAACTCTATGTCGCGCGGGGCTCTATGCGGCTTCCACCTACCGAAAATGTCCCGGGCGACGACAGTACGCTTTTTATGGTCTTTGGTGTCAAACAAATTTCCGTCGACCGAGGTCTCGTTGGAGATGACATTTGATGCTCCGGGCAAAAATCTGCGAACGCTCCAACGAATCGCGCAACTCCGCAGGATTCCCTCTTGGGAATCGCGACGGGTGGCATTGTAAAACTTTTACGACACGCATTATGACACGGAGCGTAGTCGGTCGCGTTTGGCGGAATGTGAAAAAAGGAAAAAAACGCTGTACGTTCACGTATATCGGCGCGGGAGTACCGCGCTGAGATCTCGTCGCGCGTAAAGCGAGCGTTATGATTTTCGCGCCTCCCTTCGCTCCACGTTTATTGAAAGAATTTACAACGACAAAAACTTAATAAAGGCCGCGGCGCTCTTCGTGGCTGGCGAGCACTGGAATGAATCATGTCGCTTGGCGAAAATCCTCGGCGCTAGATTACAACAGGTGCATGTTGTAAAAATTACAACGCTATTCGTTACAGCGGGCGAGAGACAAAGAGAGAGAGAGAAAGACAGAGAAAAAAGAACTAAAGAGGACACCAGCGGATCGTATTCATGGGCAAGTAGAAATGGTATACCATTACACTGGCAGAGAACGTGTATGCGACGCGTGGATATCCTCACGCACACACTCTCTCTCTCTCTCTCTATCTACACAGAGAAAATGCTTTCGGCTATTGTACCTACATCCACGTATACTTGAGTCCGCAGCTTAGTTTAGCTACGGTTTATGCCATGATGTAAACGCTCGATGTGTATATATATTACGTCTACACGTTTCTACGGGGCAATCCACCTAATATCCTCGTTTTAATGTTAAATGCATATAATTTACGAGGAACGTGGGTAATTATTAAAATGAGTCATATACTGTTACTAAATTACTAGTGAGTAATATGATGTAATATGCTTTATTTATGATAATATAGATCGTTCATGTATTTAGCAAGAAAAACATGCAAAATATACATGAGAGATTTCGACCTTTTTATTTCAAATATAAATATTGATATTAAAATACTGATATCGCAATTTTTATTTATTATTTTGTTTATTTATATTTTGTTTAAGTAAATAAGATGAGATATTTAGCAACATGATGAAGGTAAAGGTGCCTTTTGCCTCGCTATAATTACTCACAAACTGAAGAAGGCAGTAAAATAATTGCTCGACCGAAGTTAGTTTTCAAGTCGAAAATACTTCAACTCGGCGGTGGTGCAAATGAATATGCAAAATTATCACGCAGTCCGCCGACGCTCTGTTTTACAAAGGTGGAGCTTGTTTCAATTGCCGATAGTTTGTGCCGCGGGCTGTACGCGCGCGATGAAGAGACCCGTAATAGGAGCGTGCTACCGATGAAATTAAAATGTAATTCCGCACTCCGCATTGCACCCTCGTAATCTCCGCGAGCATCCCCGGGTGTCGCGACGGCGGATACGTACATCACGCGCTGGGTTTCTCTGTGGGCCCAGGGGTCGCGCAGGAGGGACAAGCGGTTGTGGGACGGCTTGCGGATTCGTGAGTGGTTGCGAGGGTAGGCGCTGCGACGCGATGCGCCACACCGCACGCTAGTTCGAAGGGGAGGACTACCGGGTTACGAGCTTAGCGCGTCGGTCCGGGTTATTTGCATATTTTAATCTAACGGTAAAAAGTCGTGCGACGCTAGTTTTCCCCATTAGTCTGGGGATACGACTTTAAACATAACCGCGTATAATATTGTACACGGTGCGTATCGCGCGTGATGAATGTAAACGAGCGAATGTAATACGCGGTTTTACGCTTTAAAAGGGAGCACCGATGTCGCTGGATTACGTCATGGTTATTCAATTTGTTAACTATTTCAATACTGGGACAAAGTATCTCATAAAGCATCTCGCTACAAATATTGAATACACATTTATATTCAATTCGAGAAATGCGGACAAAGGCATTATTGATTGTGAAGAGAAGAAAATGTTATTTTATTTTTCAGTTATATCTGTCGTGTTTTTTATTATAAAATAAAATATATTATTTGTTAGATACTTTTTGTCATAAAATAAAAATTTAGTATTTGAAAAGATAATACATTAGATTTTCTGCTCGTGATACATTTAACGAAGTGAAATGTTGTTACGAGTGAATGGCGCGAGATTCATGAAGCAATTGTACGAAATATAGACCGTTTTCATCTGCCAGTGTATTTCGGTGATTGCTTTACACGTTTCGTTAAAATTCGATATCTGTAATTTTTAGCAATACTATCAAACATCACCGATTTTATTAGAAACTGAACAACAATAACGCTCCCTTTGCACGAGAGAGCACACAATTTTTATCATAACTCGATTCGTGCGAAATGGCGAATCGCGCGACTCAGTATTGGATTTTTAGGTAACTTTTCCAGGTCGTTTCAATTTTCATCCAAATCGACCGATTACACCCATAGCCACGCATACGAAAGTAATTACATTTTTGGGACGCCATCTGGAAAGGCTGATCGCGAAGGGCGCGGAAACTGGCGTTGGATTTTGAGAGAAATGAAATTGCAATTGGGAACACCACGTTCCCAGAGTGTCACACTTTTTCACGATTTTGCTGATTAAACGCTAATAAATCGTTGTGCTTGGAAATTGTATAAATGATTGAATGGTTTCCAGTAAAAATTATATAGGGCGTTGATAACAAACGTAATTTGAGAAACAACTTAAAATTTCTCATTGAAAGTTTTTTCTTCCTATTATTTTTATTCTTGAAAAAGATATGTAAAGTCGAATTAAACGAGTTATTGTTGCCTCTGCACTCGTTAGATAGAAAAGTAGAACAGTGTTTAATTGAATCATTTTATGTTGTTACAAGGATAAAAATCTGAGCAAGCCGCTACCATGGATGCAGAGAGGAAAAAAGGGCTCTTGCTTCGAGATGAGGGATGAAAACATAATGCGGTGATGCTGTATGGTAAGTGATGATTTTAATCATATCCTAAAAAAGTAACATAAAAAGTAGACATGATTTAATAAAGTAAACCCAACATTATCGTTAACTCACACAAACACAATATATTATGTATCTTGCAAGAATTGGTTGTACTAGGATTAACAGATCATAATATTTTCTCCTTTCATTTACGTGCATCAATTTCCAAATGAACATTTATTAGTCGCATAACAGAAAGTGAACTGTTTATTTGATACTGTTAATGTGTTCAAACTTGCAGTATATTGTTTAAAAGAAAATACTAATGAATTATGATACGCAATATAAAAGCAAACAAATCTATGCATTCATAACGAGTGCTTATATTTATTGCTATCAATATTTATGTATTCGTTTAATATTGTGTCAAATTATTAACGAATGCGTAGCTATTAATCGAATCGTGAAAGCTTTATATTATATAAAATATATGAGAAATATTATGTAGGTAAATATACACGTGTGCACATTCCAATTATAAATATTTCACAAATAAAAGTATAATTTTTATATTTATCTGTTTGGAATTACAAATAATTTCTTTACATTTTTTATATTAAAGCTTTGAACTATTTTACTGAAAAATATGCCTAGAATATATAGGTAAAATTGTGATTGTGAATGTTTAATTAATTTGGATAATAAATTTATCGAAAACGACATAAACTTTTAATCTTGATATAAATTGCGAATATACAACTATTTGTAAGAGGATGTTGATAAGATAATTTGCTCGATCTTGGATTAGCAACATCCTGCTAGGAAAGCCATGGAATCTAAATCTATTTTCCGGTATGGTCAATAAATTTCCGGCTATCGACCGCCATTAATTGCTGGAATATATCATCACATCGAAACTGCGCCGGTGTAGCAGCGGTGAGGTATAATTTACGGAAACAACGTGAGTCATCCATCATAAGTGCCACTCGCGCGACAATTGTTCTTTCATGTCTCAGATCGGAAAATCTTTAAATTTATTCACTTCTTTTTTAATTTCACTTTTGAAATTTTATAGGTGTTTCTACACAGTAGATCTCGTTCATAATGTTCTGAAAATCAATAATAAAGGAAATAATTTAATAATTTTAATGCAATACAGGCGTAATACGTTTGCAAAATATGGGAAATAAATCCGAGTTATTTCTTCTCAATCAAATTAGCTGATCAAATAATCTTTCATTTATATTAATTTGAAAATTTTTTCAATATGCTTTTTTGAAAATTTTATAAAGATTCTTTGAGCTCATGATAAATACACAAAATTGCACAAATATCGAAGAAAATGGTATAAACGCATCCGCAAAGTCGCCATTCATACTTTTTAACAATATGACATGCCGCGGTACGAATGTGCGGTTAATACTATGTGCGATTAAAATTATAATTTAATCTGAAGGAATCACATAGGCGACCTATTTATGAGCGTGTATGCGGTGAGATCGTAACCATAAAATTCCGACCGCTGACAGAAATTACAAAACGATGCAATGCCTTCGGTATAGTTTCCGCGCTTCTACCTCCACCGCGCGCTTAAATAATTCATACTCTCTCGTGTTCCTAGCATAATATTTTCCGACCTTTCTGCGCCGCAATGTGCACGCTTGTACGGGACGACGATAGAACGGAATGTGCCCGGAGCATACATAAAAATGAAGGAGAAAAATTTTGTCACTGACTAGCGTCCAAAAAAAAAGTATCACTGTTTATATGTTGTTTCCATTTATACATCCGGATTATTTACGGCATTTAAGCTCGTTATGATTATCCGCAGAATCATATTTGTGAAAGCTAATTATCATAAATCACGAATTTATTAATGCGTTATTAAGTACCGCGGGTAAATATTTATTAGCGTGTTTGTTAAATGATTTGGAGGGTCGCAGTTTATTAATCCGTAATTTTCTCCCATATAGAAACTATGTCCAGTTTTTATGCTTCTCGGGGTTTCGAAAGCAGAGACTTTCTAATAATGAGAGCAGCGCACCACACTCGAATCTGCCGAGCTTGTCGCTTATACGCTACTACTTAAATGCAAATTCTTTATGAAAATCTGACATACCGCGAACGCCGGTAAAAAGCAACGATATTGCCAAGTCGCCCGTATACACAGAAACGCGGAGCGCGCGCCGCTTTGCCGTTAAAAGTGTAGGGAAGAAGGAGCGTTTCCTTCCTCCGTGTAAGTGAGATTCCCGGGTACGCTCGGCATACAAGCGCGTATTAATTAAGTTGGCTTCTAATTAATGCAGAACCCACTTCGACCGCGAAGGATCACTTAGGATGGAACTTCCCTTTAAGCTGTAATTACATTTACGGTACACGTGTCGGTGTATATCCGTCGGCACCTCGTGCCGCACAATATGAAGCTGCTACCCTCCCGCACCGCTCGCACTTATCGCTCGCACCCTCACCGTCGCGCGCTCTCCTCCTCTGTATATATATGTAGATGGGTGGATATTTGTTCCGCAACCGAGCTCAGTTTTGGCTGGAAGGGTGCGCGCGTAAGAATATTCATCGTGTGTCCTGAAAATGGCATCCAGGCATTTTCCAGGCGCGATGCGAGTTGACGGCATCGTACGGCCGTCATCGCCGAGAAGATTCCCGTGCGAGCGCGCGTGCTCATCGGCGCGTTAAATAGATCATGCGAAAAGCATTCCGAATCAGTGGTGTGATAACGTCAGCCCCGTCGTACATGTACGAACGACCACGTCACTCACCATTTCTCCCTTTTAATGTCGCCGCTGGCATACTGTCGTTGGCAAAAGCGCGCATAGCACTGGCGCCAGTATTTTCTGCCTTGATTTGCATTTTACGATTTATTTATGACTCGTAATTCGATGTTAATTCTCTGTTACTCGGGCAAATTGGCTTTGCGATATACTTTTTTATTTTCATCATTAAGATGAATACTTAGATCATTAAGATGGATACTTAAGATCAATACTTACTAACAGAACTAGCAACAATAATCGTAATTATGTTGAGACATTTAATACAGTCCGCGATCAAATTAACTATGTATCTGCGGAATGAAGATTGCAATGTCTCACGTGTGCGAAAGAAATTAACAAAACTGGGTTACGAACAATATAAATGTGTAGATTTAATTAGGCGATTTAACTAGAGGAATAAAGTTGCTGCTCCACTGATATTTATTTCGATACCAAATATGCAGACTAATGTTCGGAAATTCGAAACTTTTATGTAGAAAATTTGCATACGACTGACTAAAAAAATATTAAGTTATGTTTGCATAATAACATTGGTTACAATTTTACTGATAATTTAGCTGAAAAATAAATTGCATTATATAATGTAAATATTCTAGTGATCGAACATTTAAGAGTTAATTATTGAAGATATAATTTTTTCTATTTTTTCACATTATTTTTTTTATCTTTTTACATACATAATAAAAAACAAAATTTACTTAACGGAAATCAAAGTAAAATTATGATTATTAATTCAGAAGCTATTAAATTAATTCTGGGTTTTATATTTATAAAGAGTAAGTAATAATGTGTTTACCTTATATCCAAATAAAAATTCTAATACAAATAGAAATATGCAATCTTTTATTTTTAATCATAATTTTATAATATTAAAAAAAACATTTTTGGTGAAAATATTTTATATAGATATAATGAAATTAATATACCTATAGATGTTCACAATGATATGTAGATATATATGATGTATGTAAGTTCACGCTTCGCCATTATATTTAACATGTGACTACTACGTCTGCCGAGTCAATATCGACTGTGCCTTTTCTCGCCTTTTCCCAAGCCTCTTCTAGGACAAAAACGCGTGTTTGTTAGTGACCACAGACGCGCGGTGTTCGTATCGTGCATGAAGGGATCTCGCAAAGGGCGTCATAATTGCCAGGGATAAAAGTCCTGCTCTTTTTTTTGCGCTTTTTTCAACGATTCACTCACGCGATGAAACGCAATCTCTCGCGGTGCGTACGCACTAGGCAAGGCAAAAAGGACATAACGGAAAGGGTGAGAGAGAGAGAGACGGGGGGAAAGTGTGTATGTATGTGTGTGAGACAAAGAGGAAGAAACCATCGTTATTTACAGCTTCGCTCGCATATCCACCGCGAGTAAATACCGTTCCTCTCCATACCTCGTATTTGCGCCGCCCATGCTCGTTCCGACGTAAAAACTCTATTTCCCTTTGCAACGTCGCTATCGGCTCTCACCACTAGTTTCAAACTGGATTTTCGCGCCTCTGTCGCATCCTTCTCTCTTCTATTTCTTTCTCTTTCTCTCAGATTCTTCTTTCATTCGAGCACGATCGACTTTTCTCTATAAAGTACTTTGGGAGCTCATTTCCGTTGATCTTGTTGCCGTGCAAAATTGCTACCTGATTCTGCATACGTACGTGACTACCATAGTGAATGACAATCCCGCATAAACGCAGTTATCATAGTCGTTTAGTTAATGTTTCGCGACAAGTTGCACAGAAACTGCGATTTGCTTGTAAAAATGTCAACTTAAAAAAGTCTCATTTTGCCTCGCATTCACCTCACAAACCAGCCAGGAAGAATTGTGTTAAATTTAAATGAGATAAACGCATTAATGATTTCTCTGACCGCTCTTAGCTTTCCGACTGCAGCACATTTCCTCAAACTTCATTTTGTTCGAGCGTCATACGCTTCCCTTGTAAAGCTCTTTCCAAGCTCATTTCCGTTGATCTTGTTGCGTCGAATACGTGCCCGTGCATACGTAATCTGACGATAATCCATCGAAGAGAAAGCTATTTGCATAATCGCGCAGTGAAAACATTATGACGTCAGAAAAATGCAGAAAATTTGCAAAGGTACGATAAACCGCCCTTTGTAAGAAAGGCAACATTTTATCTTTACGAGAATTAAGAGGCCTGCGTTACTCAAAAGTAATGCTCGCGGGAAAAACTATTCGACATTGATTTCACGTTTTACACGTTTCTTTTGTGACCTAGTTTTGCAGGCTAGCGCACGTACGTATTTTATGACTGCGATATTACAACGATAATTGTTAAATCCTGCACGTACAGCTTCTGCAATAGCATAAAGGACGAAAGCCTCTGAGAAAATTCTTCACCACAGTTACGTAATTACAGCGTTACAGCGGACCAGATCAGATTCGCGGCTCGCGAAATTAGGTGCATACGGAAAGCGGAAAGCTTTTTTGCATTGTGAATACGCGCGCGCGAAAGTGGCTAGTCGTGTTGCATTATACCGTTACGAGAATTGTTATTCGCATACGTGCCTATCGCGGCTGCGCGACATTCTAGAAAAAAAGACTCGTAACCATAATCATATAGATAGATGTTTACGAGAGACGTCGTATCAAAGCGGGGATTCTAGAAAACATGCAGAATACAGAATTCTCATTGGTCAGGGATTCAAATCGTAACGATGTCGTGCGAATTTCATGACGCGACGCGCTCGTTTAAACACGATAAAATTTCCTTCATTTTGCATATGCAGGATCATTTCACAGAGAGGACATATGCCATTGAACATAGTTATGCAATATAAAATAAAGTCCAAAAGTATTAGTTTTTTTGCTATAACTTTTAAAAACTTTAAAAATACAATTCTACTTCGGCAATAGATATATCTAGTCAAAATTTATAAGAACAGCAAAGGATTTTATATTACATAATTACATTTAATTTTCTATGAAACAAATATTCATTTAAATGTTTTTTTTTTTTTTTTTTTTTTTCTTTACGTATTTCAGAATGTTAACGAAATTTTATTGAAGTAATAATTGTTGGCGTAAAATGTGTACATAATTAACACGCATTTATTATTCGCGCAGCACAATTGTAAAGAAAAAATTATATTTTCCATCTCGTAATTTGTACATGTAATTTAATCAACGGCACCTATCAAGTAATTGTGCCAGTAATTAGCGCCCTAAAGTGAGCACTTTCATTTATCAAATTTCCGTCAGCAATGGATCGCTGATAATCGAAAATGTAATAAATTACGCATAAATATTCTATGAAACAGATTATTTTTATCTGCTTGCAGTTGCATATTGCCTGAGATATATATTGTAATTTATATCAATGATAGCACACTTTATCTGAGTTTCATATTTTCGAATATTTTGATATTTCAAATATTTTAGTTCTTCTTTGTAAAAATAAATTTTTAGAGTTTTTAGAGTTTGTCAAAAATTTCAAACACAAATGCTTAATTTTGAAAACTATCATTAAATGTGTAAATAACTTTGCTTTTTTGCTTTATTAAATTTTAAATAGACTACATTTTCTAGCATAATTTTGACTTGGGATTTAATTATAAAAATATTTAAAACATTTTTTTAATTAAAAAATTCCATCCTTGAAAATTCAAAAGCTATATTTATTTGTATTGCATAATCCTCGTGAAACGATCATAAACAACGGTGCATATTAATGAGAAAAAAATTCCATTCGAAATATTGAGACGCATTAAGTGTTCTTTATATCTACAGTGATTTATCGTCGAAAAATGTCGATAGCAAAGACGAGTTCCTTTCCATCTCGCAGGACAGGAAGAAAAAGTTTAGTATTCGTACGAGACGTTTATATACGCTCCGCTTCTATGTGACGGAATTTAATTCTGCAAAGTGCCGAGACCGTCGTGATCGATTGCGCGAGCTCACACTTCTAAACTGCTCCTTACTTTCGACAGTCCTCTCGAAAAAAAAAAGAAGCAGCCATTTGATGCAGGCTAATGCATATGCACGATACTCGCACATGTTGAGACGAATCGGGAATCGATTGACAGAACCGCCTCGACAAACAGGCCGAATTAGTCTTAACCTCTTATACATATGTATCCTTCATTACGTATGGGAGATCTCGTTATTTAATTCTTGTCGCGCGGGAAGAGCTAATGCTATTTTATAACGAATATAGAGGTCACGCATATAGAGGTGTACATCAAAATGTTAATTAGTGCATAATGATGTGGGTGTGATTTCTCATTATACGTCGATACGTTAATGGAATTTAAATAATTTCACATCATACGCGTGTAAAGATCAGGTATCCGATTATACCTGATCAATATCAGATATCAGGTTATGGCATCTATAGATGATATATGATTGCGAGGAATTAATTATAGTAACAAGCTCACAAAGGGCAAGTGGCCCCTTTGCCTCGGTTTCACAGAACCGTTTTAATGAACCTTTTCCGTTTCCCATATTCCGCACGCGTATTTTCGGTGATTTTATTTGACTTCTTCGTTCAATACGAATTTTAGTCAAAGGATATGTCTGCAAAATTGAATAATTTATTTCAAAATTACCCTATGGTAATAACATCATCAATATAATACAAATAATAAAACATATTAAATGAACAAATTTTACGTAAACTGTATATTAAGAAATATAACATGAATCAGCGATAACATCCACCACACGGAAGGATATACACACGATATGTGCGGTAGCAAACGAAATTATTGGAATTGACAAGGGACCACTGTCGATTGGATTTTGTAAGCCACATCGCCATATTTGCTTTTTATTTACGCCTCCACTTCGTAATTGCTGCGGTATGGTATTTCCTGATATCTCTATGTGCTTTTTAAATGGAAATTCCTCCTCCGCACGGAGATGACTAGAATTGTCGTTTTTTGTTCTAATTTATGTCATTCATTTAGTCGTCGTTATTTGTTTAAGAGGTTCTATCTTGAAGCAAGTTGTGTACAATAAGTATAATCGAACATGAACTACGAATAAAACTGTGCTTTATTAACGCAGTAAATTCTGAAAGGTATTATACGCTAATGGCATACAATCCTTTCTATTCCCATTCATTCTGCCTTAATTGGCCTATTTTTCAATGGTGGAGTCGAGGCATTCTCGAGAGCTCGGCAGAATTTTTTCGCGGAAAAGTGAAATGAGCGACGAGAGAAAATGCTAAGATGATGACGGCGAATTTCTCGTACAGTAGTAGTTTCAGAGTGGTTAACGATTCCCACGAAAGTCGGCGATGCGAGAGACTCTGCACGCTTCGAATGATGAGATGAATCTGCGTAATTGCTGGATCGGAATCGTGTGGTCGATCCTCATGTAATTAATATGCTTCGTATGGCCGACATGTATTTAGTGACGTGTACGAACGCGCGGCGGGTAAACGTAGAATGTAACGCTAGTTCGCATAATTAAACTCCTAGCAAATTCGTATTTAATTTTAGGCATTAACCGCACTAACAACGTATGTCACGTATAAGTTATACTACAATGTTTGTCAGTTTGAAAATTACAGTTTAAAGTGACTTGCGAATTATCGGCACAAACTATGATATAATGTTCATTTTAGATTAATCCGAGGGCTGAAATTCAAATACGGATCATTCAGATCAGACCTCGATCTTTCACGTTTTAAGATAATTAATAAACTTCAATATATTATCGCTTTATTAAATCTTGACGCAGAATGTTGCTCAGTATGTCGTAACGTATTTCGGAAAGTTTGTTTTTAATATCGCCATAATTTTTATATTTAAACATAATTATTTAAGCAAAAAGAAAATTACGCGATACTTCGCACTAACCAAATAATAAATGAACGTATCGTTTGCTGCAATAACAAAAAATATTTGTGCGCAATGTCTGTAACAGTTTGCCGCACGCTGCTTGAATCTATTGGCTTTCAGTTTGGGAAACGATCGCGTACTATAGTTCCAGCAAATACATATTTGTTCTCGTCTATAGGTGACAGGTAGGATTCACATGGGGAGATATCCTCCCAATTTCCTGTCCTTTCGAGCTTATTCGCTAACTCGGCAGCTTTTAGCGCGGATGATCTGTACACAAATCCCGAAAATCGAATTTCGTAGGTTCTTCCGTGTTAGGCATCTCTCCGTCTGGCAGGTACTACAAAGCGAATTTGCGAGAATCAGATTTCGCGGGTCGAATGCAATTTGACAGCATCGCTCGTTCGTCCACCTTGAAAGTTAACGGTGCAATGAATTCACCGCAATTATCTCATTGCTGACATTGATAGAGCTAGCCTCTTCTGCATCAAGCTTGTGAAGTAAAAATTAGCATGGAATTTTTAAAACGTCGAAAGTAAACAATAAGTGCAGTTTCTTGTTTGTGTAGAGATTCAAACGTTAGACTGTTTTTATTGCGAGAGAATTGCGTAGAGTTTCTGGGCTTTGACGTTACTTTTGAAAAATTCATAAATGTTATTGCTGTTCAAGAAATTAATGTTTAAAACTGTGCTTGAACACTCATCGAACAATAATGAAAAAAGAAGAATTTAAAAGCTCAAGAATGCATTCTTTGATTACTGTCTAAAAAAAATAGTAGGAAGGAAATCTTGCATTAAATTCCTTTTTTAAAGCAAAGATTTAGAGAATTTTTATTTTTTTGTGAAAAAGATATTTGCTTAAGATATATAGTTTCCGCTTGTAAAGCTTCAAGGGGCAGCACGGAAATGAGGATGTTTAGTATAATAGTTATACGAGTTCTACTTTTTTGTATACACAGGTCCAATTTAACGACTCGTATGAGTTCGTCGCTTGACGGGAGTGTGCAATGGGCGCTACGTATGAAACATCCATGAACAAAAAGTATTCGTGTCAGCCGGTCGTATATAAGCACTCACACAATGACCTCCAAGAGTGCAGTCGTTATTTAGCGTGTCACACGTATTTTATGAGACCGCGTCGCACAGCTTGCGCAACAAATAATATCAGTAGAAATATGAACGCAGGAGAGAACTGCATCTTTTTAACCCTTCACACTCCACATTGTGTAAAACGTTGAAAAAGATGCAGCCCTTCTCTTTCCAAAGATCCACGCTATTTCTCTTCTCGACACTGTGATTATAAAAGATACGCCATTCTCTAACGCACGACGTAGAATTGAAAAGATTCCAATTTACGCGCGTAAATTTGGAATAAATTGAAAATCATGATTATCAAGCAAATTATTCTGTTCAAATCGGTTTTTTAATCGAACATTTGAATTTCGATGAAACCAGAGATTAGAAATATAAAGAGTTTACGAACATTGCTTTGATATGACGAATGGAATAACCGAGTTGCAATAAAAAGTAGATCAATTACATTTCAAGTTTAACAACTTCAGAACATGCAGTATCCGGTTACGAGCCCGATGTGTAATATGTGGGAAAAAAACTTGCGGAATTCTTCCTTACTTTTCCTCAATTAACTACAATGCGGACGGTATCACCTTATTACAGACTCTACCGAAACAGCTCTTCGTGCGCCGCGGAAAACTTTCTACGGCGAAATTACCAACGTACGAATATATAAATTACACAAACAAGAAGTCACGAAACTTCACTCTTATCGCAATCCGCGCCCTGCCATGCGCACGAAATCTTGAACCGATGTAAAAAGTGGGCCAACTCTATATTAAACTGTTGAGATCAGTCGTCGTACAGTCTGTCGGCTGTGGATTTTGAGGAATAAATTTCCGTGACGCTTCTTAAGAAGTATTGTGTGAGTGAAGTTTGTACTTGGCGGAGTTCTTATTCAAGAATAATGGCTTTGTGAAGTCAGTCGCATTGCGTCCAATATCCAAAGAATAATTTTAAGTTTTTGATCCGTATTTCCGTTGTGCCTTTTTAAAGCAGATGAAATATAATACTTTGCGTGTCTATCGTTAACGTTTATGTGTGTGTGTGTGTGTGTGCGAATAGATTTATTTTCGTAAATAATTCGTATGTTAGATAAAATTGATGACGTCATAGTTATTTTAGAAGTTATAAAATTTAAGATCCCTTAAAATGTCAAATATAACGTTCAGGATTTTAATACTCATTTTATTTGGCGTTTCGCTAGTTTTACGCGCGAAACTTGTCCCTTTATTGAATTAGAGCTCTGTGTTTACAGATTGCGTCGTATATATATCGACTAAAACTTACGCAGAACTTTTGAAGAGAAATAACGATAAAAAGCGGAATCACATAGGTTAAAATATCGTAATTACCCAACGAGCGGGTATAATAGAGAACATTAGACATACGCAGTGTTTATTGTGCGCAGGTAGAATTCAACGTTTCAAACAGTTTGTACTTTATCCAACTACGTTAAATTACCCATTCGTCGTTTACATACCTGCATGTATATACATATCTCCCAATCATACGATAATATTTTAGTTAGAGCTACGCGTAATTTCAATATCATCTCAGCGTTTCATTCTCTCTCAGCGTTGTATTTTATTGTTGTGTATAATGTGAAAATTATATTACACTAATTTTATTTTTACACAATGCGAAAACTAAAATCTTTCAATCTGTCGAGTCATCTTCTTCGTCCAATGTTTTGACTTTGAAATTAACCTTTCATTCAAAGATAAACTCGTAAGAATTAATTTAAATTACAAATTGCATTTGTTCCAATCAGATTGCGTCTTAAAATACAAAAATTAATTTAAGTATTAAGATGTAGAAGTTGAAAAACAAACCAATCTTCGCAACAGTAACATGTTATAAGGTAGTTTAATTTAACTTCTGGGTTATTCAGATCCTGCTTTCTGTACTACTTTACATATTGGATGAAACTTTTCATCGTGGCTGTTCGTTTCGCCAGCGTTAAAAGTCGCTATATAATACGTATTAAGATGTGGTTGCTTCCGGCTGAAATTACGTCGGGGATTCATGCCCTTTGGAGGAAGTTCGATGAAGCGCGAAGTTACATCCGCAGCTAGTTTTGCAGGGTAGATCGAGAGGGTACGATAACAACCCTTTGCTCAACAGCACGAGAGACTTTTAAGCAAGGAATTTAACCATTTTGTGGTGAACTAACCAAATTTACGCGACTGAGGTAAAGTGGGTAGTAACCGTTCGTAGACAATTGTATTTAACTTTAATTTTACGAGATTAGACACTTTTTGCGACACCGTACTTCGAATGCAGCGCACATTCAAGTTATATATTGAACAAACAATCATAATTGTCGATGTCGATTCCGTCTTGTTTGATTTATAATTCATGCGTAAGTTTAGCGATTTCTATATCATTACAAATATTTGATTCAATGAAATTAAATGATATTTTATGCCGAAACAAATATTTTTTAAGCGATAACATTGCATTTATTTATATTAGCGGTAAAGGAGGAAAAATTACGATCCGCATTACGAAAATGTGTGTAATTACGCGGACCCGTAAATGTGGAATCTATACGAGGACAGATTTTTACAGAAGTGCTAATGCGTTATACCCCGTTTTATTAATAATACATTATTTTTCACAAACACAGAGTGTTGACTAAATAAACCCAACCTCTGAACTTTCAATATAACATTTAAAATTTAAATTTTGCACTCCGGTTTTTGTGTTCCAAAAAAATATTTTGTGAAAATGATTACCATCCTGCTACAAATATTTTCAACAAAATAGTAGCTTTGTCACACGAGGGCTCTCGCGTTACGGTAGAAAATGGCGTGCTTGCGTTAAAAAATTACCTCCTGTCGCGCATTTAGCGGTGACTTTCATCAAATGAAATTGTGCTTGACGATTTTCGCCGAGGGTGGAAGCCCGTTGAGGCGTAAAGTCGCATCCCCAGCTACTTTGCCAGGCGGATCGAAAGGGTGCGATGCGAACTCTTAGCGAAGAACTTTTCACAAAATGCGTTATAATTAATCGTAGGATATGCCGCCTCATAACGAAGCATCATTTTTCGTAAATATCAAAATGAAGGAAAAATAATGTCGAGACATTTATATCAAGTAAAATGCGAGAGGATGGCGAGAGTTTAAAAATTATCTGAATCTCGAAAACAGCATTTTATCAAAAATGTGCGCAATATTCCATTTTCAATGATACATTTTTAAGAATAGTTTTTGAATAATTGACAACTGAAAAATAAAGGAAAAAAGTTTAATATTAATCAAATGAGGAAAGCTATAAAAGGGATAGCGTGTGCAGATGAAATGCAGTGCGGTCATAAAACGCGTCCATCCGGATGGATAGCTGACAATAGTTTCGAGATGAAACTGTTTGCCTACGATATTACATCAAGGTGCGAGTTATTACGCGGCGCGGACGTAATTTTAGTCGTTCGCACAGAGTGATCAAAATTACGTCGTAAATCGTGGTTCTCGAAATTCGATGGCGCGAGAAAGTGCTTCCGCGAGCGTTTTGCCGCTCGGAGATCGACGAGACGACGACAAAGAGCCGACGAAGATATTCTCTACGCGAAACGATCGATAAGGCGGCTGAGAGAGGCGCGTCTCGCGGAGAATGGGTTCTTCGAACTGCGAGAGTCGAATTAAGCTTTTGACCGAGTGACTCGTACAACCTTGTAACAGTCTCGAATTTTGCTAAATTATCGTTTGCTGCGAAATTTGCGGTAAACAGTACGCGTTAATTAAACGTAAGAATAAATTAAAAATTTTTAACATATCTTGAATATTTAGTAAAAATATTTAATCTCTTTCTGTGAGAAAGAACTTCGTTAAAAAATGTTTTTAATTAAAGTTTTTATAATTTATAACACATATATTTGATTTCTAAAAAGGATTATTATTTTTATTTTTTAAATTTATTTATTAATAAAGACTCGCAAAGCCAATACTTTCCGATACCTTATTAATTTGAAATAATTTAATGAGTTTTAATATTTTTTGTACGTGAGAAGAATATTTGGACACAAATCAAGATTTCAAGCAACCGCATACTAACGCCCCTTTTATAGCAACATTACAAATTATTCGAAAGTTCCAGTTTCCATAAATCCTCGGCAAATCCTACGCGTTAGTTGTAAGTTACGGCGCATTAAGAGTCGTTACGTAATTCGGATCGGGATATACTCCATGCGCCGCAAGACGGCCGAAATTACGTTTGGGACTTAGTGCACGCTGAAAGCTCGGCGAGATGTAAAGTTATACCCGCCCGAGCACTCGCAATCGCCGGATAGAAAGCTTTGATCCTGAATAAAGTGCCGGCGGGAGATAGAGGAAGTTGCAGATAGAGAAAGGACGCGCGCTTCTTTCTCTAGGGTGAAAGTCGATACGAGTCGCCTCGACGCCGACGGCAGGCGTCGGGGAGTCGACTTGATTCCACTCTCTCTCTCTCTCTCTCTCTCTCTCTCTCTCTCTCTCTCTCTCTCTCTCTATTTCTTTTTTTCCTTCTCCGTATATGTTTGTCGCCGTTGAGGTTATCGTGCGATTTGAATTGTAATCCTTGAAAACTGCATTACGTGCCGCGTCAATAAAGTATAACGTGAAACAATGTGGCCGATGTTTTTGGCAGCTTTGGAGCGCAAGATTTCACCTCGGAATTTAACGCTCAATTGCGCACGACTCTTGCGGTTACACGCCGTTTCTAGTGCACTGTTGTGTTGCATTAAAAATGCATGAGAGAATGGCCAGCTTGGTACAGCGTGAGAGAAGTTAATTCACAATTACGATAAAAGCCGATTTTGCATCGATCCGCCCGTTCTGCGATAAGAACTTTATCTTATATTCTGCTTAAAGTATCATTTAATCCGAATCTCAATCCCAGTATTCTGACGATATGAAAGATAAAAAATAAAGTTGCGTGATTGAACATTTAATTCTGCCATGCTTTGATTCAAGGTTGGTTGACGAGAGTGTCGGGAATGTTTAACCGCAGCAACCGAGACCGTGGCTAATGAAAGCGACGTTTGATCATCGACCACAAAGTAATCGACTTACCGTGACTGACTCTGCCTTTCCCCTCTGGCTTCTCCTTTCACGACGTTCCGTATCGGGCTCTTCGCTCCCCTGTTTTCGATCTCGTGTTAATTAACGAAACACTCGCGACAGAGCCGCACGGTGACCACTTTCCGAAATCAGCGTACTCCAATTTATATTTTGACAGCTCCGATGTGCGACCGACAAGCCTTTTCCCTTCGATGCGTTTTTTCGCAATAAAATTTCGTGCACCTCGTAATCGTAATCGGAAGGAAATACGACGATTGCTTTTTTACTTAGCCTCTCAATAAATCCAATAACGTGAAAAGATCGTAAGACAAAGCAGACAAATTGAATTTTAGCTGCTGAAACCAATTAACGGACTATTCTTGCCGCGTAAAAAATTGCGTCGCACGCAGGCTTTCTGGCGGAGATAAAATCGTTCGATCACACGTCCTTCGATTTTTTTTATTCCAAATGTTCTCATCTCGATAAAATCTTATCGGAATCGATATGATAATTCGAACAAAAATGTGAGAAGCGATCGAAAGTTTGCGTTTATCACGCTCCCTTCCCGAATTTCCGTCGCGACGCGAAACTCGCGCACGACTTCCGCTCGCGCGAGCGCGGCGCTCTCCAGCCGCGAGTTCCGTGAATCGAGAGACTGCCGCTTCATCCCCGTCGAAGCACGGGGGTCGAAGTCCCGCGTCAGACTGCAGGGTGTCACCCTCGTTCGTATCCTCGAACCTCCGCGATTTCCACCCTACCGCCGTCATTCCGCGAGTTGTACGCATGCCCGCAGGAAATCCACCCTCGCCGTATCTCGGCACTGCCTCATATATATGTACGTGCCTCCACTCGAAAATCGTGGAAGCGTGCACGGGTGGGTGGGTGGATGGGTGGATAGGTGTGCGTGCGTCGGATGTCCACACGTGAGCGCGATTGGCAACGAGCGCGCGTTTAGGCGTGTGTGCGTAAACTAGTGTGAGTATGGGCGCTTCGAAGGTAAACACGCGTGCGATAAATCGCCGCTCGAGGATGCGTGCGCGCCGCCGTCGCCGCCGCCGCTGACGCCGCCGCCGCCGCCGCCGACGACAACGACGACGACGACGACGACGACGACGACGACGACAACGACGATGAAATAAAAATCGAGTGGACCAAGGAGGGTTACGGGTTTATCGCGTACTCAATTGCGCATCCCAATAGCACTGCGGTCTCGCGTCTCTCATTGATGATGTTCCGCCGTCGCAGTGGATATCGTGTTGCAACTTTGGCGTCGCTGAATAACCGGCTTCTTTAAGTAGATGACTATACGCGTTGTTGCGCCTCGGCGTATGCGTCCCGTTATTTACGAGCAGTTCTCGGGCAATCATAAATCTGCTTACCGTCTTTGATGAGATAACTCGTCGAGGGTACCTCTAGTATGGAAACTTCACGCCTTGTATCTGGAACACAGGCTCTAATTTATTGAAGAAACTTGCCGCTAAGTTCATGTGCTAAACGCTAAGCTTATTTACTTAATGATTCAGTTAAGTTGACTTGACATTTTACTTTTGGCAGCTGACGTGATAGCAATCTTTGCACACGCTTCGTTATTCGCTACGTAATTATTTATGTTATCTATATCATTTTTTGTAGGCAAATTTGGACATTAAATTCTTTTAAGATGTTATTCTAATTAAATATAATCCACTCTTTAAGAAGCATGTAAAATTAAATGGATGGTCAAACAAAACCAAGGGAAAGCTAAAAGATAGATAATAAATTTATAATTGCATAAATTAATTAGTTGGCAAATAGAGCGCGATGGTGGTAAAATGCTTTTAATTATAATTTTTTTTAAATATACAATATACATCAAAATTACCCACATTTTAAGATAGAATAAGTATGTGTAATATTGTTGTACCTTGCTCTAGTTTTTCTCTGAATATGCGAATCTTGTCGCGAAGATAAGACTGTCGTAAAAATTATATATTTATAAAATTAGATATTTAGTCGTAAAACGACAGTTTGCTGCAAAAAACACGCGTAGGTGGAATTGCTGTATCTCGCGTATATCTGGTTTCAGCTTTCCGCCTGTTTGATTTTCATTTCTATCGTGATTTTAATAGAAATAACCAGCGATTCACAAAGCGGAAAAAAAATGAGCAAGGAAGCGTAATTCCGTCCTCACAAGCCGGCACGCTTTAGCGTCGAAAACGAAATTAATAAAGCGCAGCCGGTGCAACAAATTTCGATAAATCCACGGGCGGCGATGCGATAATTTCGATGTTCTGCAGTCCGCTCGATCAACTCGCGTAACACGATCCATAAGTAATTTGACTGACATACCGTATTACATTCGCTCATATATAACATTCACTCGGTAATACGATATTGATTTAAGAGCGCATCGGCGACGCAAACATCGGCACCGTGGATAAGAATTCGGTACGGATAGTTCGTTCCACCGGAGCGTCGCTAAGCGCTGTAAGTAAGGCGACGTTTTAATAAACCTTCTAATTGTAAGTGCACTTCCGTCTTTCTCCTTCCTGTGCAAATTGCGCGCGACCGTGAAAGACCGAGCGCTTAATATAATTGCTCGCAATTCGAGTTGTCACGAGTGTGATAAAAGTCCTTGTCCTAAATAAAGAAATCAACGACGACTCTTTTTACCCCCTTCGCGGCGCATTTCCTTCCATTGCGAACAGCTCGGAGGATCTCGTTTTCTAGCTTGTAATAGTTAGCTTGATGGTGAAACTTTCGCGGCACCTCGGTGGAGCGAGGTTTAAACTGCATTAACTACGGTCTTGATAATAAAACTTTTCGGAACGTTTGACGGATGAAGCCGAGCAAACGATCTGGCTTTCTGCATTTTCGATTTTCCACTCGGTAATTAATTGAGAGGCACGAGAGGGACCTCACCGAACTTTGTGTAGAGTGTTTTATGCTTAACCTTCCGCGGCTTTCAGCGCTTCGCACGCGTTCACGCTGTGCACACTGACATATATTTCTCATTAAAACTGGCAAAAAATATGGAATTATGAAATTTTATTGTCTCCCATGGCGAAAATTGGAGCGTAAAAACATAGCAATGTAAAAAACGTTCTAGAAAAGTTTCAATATTTTTAGATGCAAAATTCTTTTCGTCTATTCTTTAAATAAATATGTTACAAATTTTTAATCGAAATATGCGCAATTCTATTTTCTGATTAGCAATCTTCGTAAAATAGAAAATGATATTTGCCATATAAACATTATTTCATATATATTAGTATTTCTGTAATTTTTAAGATACATATTTGCAGATATATATTTGAATTAGCTATATGGTTATAGCAAATACGTATTTCAAACAGTATTTCAAATTGTTTCAATTGAAATATGATTCGATTGCGCATAACGTGCAGTTGGTATATATGGACACTTCATAGAATTTGAACTAAAATTATTTTCTAAAATCAATAACCAATTTTGTACAGCTTCATATATGCAATTTACCTTATGCGATACAATAACAAATATATTTGGATGTGTATAATATTATTTTGTAATATGATTATTTTAGAAAAAAAGCCAATGTTAGCGCGTTTAAGGAAAATAGGTTGTTCGGATGGCTGGGTGTAGGGGTTAAGGATGGTTGGGACGATAAATATGTGCCACAGAGCAGAAAGAAGTATACGACCCGCGCACCTCGTAAAACATCGCACCGAGCAAGCGGGAAGGGCGAGAGCGGATGACGGAGAAAGAAGATGAATTATTTCCGGTATGTTCTCGTTCACAATTTCGAACGCAATTAATGATTATGTTTTTAGCATTCTCTTTGCAATTGTAATCGAAGAGTAAGATGCCCCAAATTTTTACTTTGAAGCTTTTTTTTTCACTCGTCTTTTCCTTTCAAAACGTTTCCCTGCAACTCTAATACGGATAAAAGGTTTTTTTGTACGTATCCGATTTGTTGTTATATGCCGCCATTTAATTGAAGAGCACACACACACACACACACACACACACCCGCAGTGTGTTATCTGAAATCCTGCTTTTTGCGAGAAAATGAAAACTAATGTCGCCGCACCTCCATTTTTTAACTCCGATATCGCGCGGATCTAGCGCATCCGAATGCAAATTACGCCGAGTTCGACGATACTTTGGCGCGAATAGTAAATTTTGCATTCTATTGTGGTGGCGGACATTAATCTCGTCTGGTCTAAACGTAATGTATCGTTTCTCCCGCAATATAACGTAGCGTAACAGTCGATGCGCGTGTATCATTTCTTTCCAATACTACGTGATCGTACGTAATGTCAATATGGTAATTAGAACCATAAAAGTGTGATAGAATGATTGCGCCGAATTTATTTAATTTTTATTTTTTATGCTAAGTCACGACCTTTTTTCGCCCCTTCGGGGTTAAGCAATTTAAAATTTAAAGTGCTTGTGCAAATCGGGGAAAAGGGCACAGTTGCATAAATTACAACGTGCAACTATAAAATTTGTAATGCGACGGATACTTGCGTAACCGCTTAATATGTAGTCGTCAACACGAACGCAGCACTAGCGGAGTATAAAATTTTAATTTTGCATCACGGTCGCGCGACTCTGCAGCGAGGCTACGAGAAGGGGTGATTAATTACACTTTAGAACGTGCGCGAGATGTTGCGACGTGCATACGCGCAAGTACGCCGGCTCAAGCCCAGACGTGTTCTTGCGAGCCAGATTTTTAAATTGATCATCCGCAAATACCAACGGGTATTTGATAATGGATAAATGTCAAATGTCACGCTATTTCTTTTATCTTGGGGAAGAAGGGAAATATGAAATTTATCACTATCTACACACGAAACGTGTTGATATGTGTTTTTTTTTTGTCAACTTACACATCAGTTTTAAAAATTACGGTAAAAATTATATACACGGTGAACAAACCAGATTTTATTTTCACCGTTTTAGAAACGTTAAACTTTATTGACGTAAAATATAAAAAAAAAAATATTTGAGATACTTAATCGATGACTGTCCAATAATGCGAGATACGGATGTCGTTTGCATGTGCGCGAATATCTAACAAAACGAGCCTGTTACCCATGACGTTACCGGTAACGATCCTTCGGACACAGTAAACGGTGAAGCGACCAGAATATAATTGATTGTCTACATTTCATTTCATTGTTGCCGTTTATTATGGCGTAATTAACGAAGCCGATGTCGAATTAATGGAAGTGTCTCCCCGCTTTTCTCCCTCGCCTCATCGGCCTTTCTAACGATCATGACGTAATCGATGTCACCGGGGTGTGCGTAGTAAATATGTTTAGGAATATAACGGCACGGCAACAAAACGACCAACATTGCGTTACGTATATAACGATTGCCCCGCGCGCGCGCCATTGTAATCGCCGACCGATCCAAATATCATCGCGCTGTATTTGCGATCCGTCATTATCCGTGTTATCGGATTATTTTTAACTGTATGCTACAAATCGGATTTTGCACTGCTCGTTTTCCCCCGTGAAACGGTAATGCGAGTAAAACAATAATGTGGTATTGAATAATTTATTCGATATTCCGAACACATTTTTTTACTTTAAATTCCTTCGACATTTTTCAACTCATTTGAACAACGATTTGGTTGCTTTTTTTTCACAAATCGTATCGAGAAAGTGCCTGTAGATTTTTCATGCATCGATTGTTTCACAAGGGACTTTTCATGGGTATAGCGCATAGGATTGGAAGCGGACGAGAAATGCTGCGGCGATCAAAATATTCACGCGGTTGCTGACCGGCTGCCCGGTATTTTAATACATTTCCACCAAAAATCCATTTTAAAACCGGTGACGTTTCGCTTTCTCTGCTTCAATGTTGCTCGTTCTCGCATTGTTACGCGTTTGACAATTAGCGACCGACATGCAGTGTTTTCTTTGCGCGAATCAAACAATTTAATATACTGCGAAAACTTTTCTATTTTATTTAGGTCCGTTTTGTTTATTTTTTTACTGATTTCAAATTGTGTTCAAAAATAACGATGCGAATGACTCTCTAGCTAGACTCTCTTACTCCTCGTGTTTTTAAATTTCTAAATTTTGTTCTTTTAAATATTCGAAGAGACTTCAAAATAAGATCGTCAAACATTTGCGGTAAACATACATTTTATTCAGCGCAAGAGGAGGATAGAAGTTGGAATGAAAAACAACGGTATGATCTCGCTGTGACTGCATCGAATCCGTAACAAACTGACCTTCATGCACCCAACGGAATTCAACTGTGCGGATAGATTTAGTGTCTGACTGTAAACTGTAAACGGATAGCGTAGCGCGAGAATGGATAGTATAGGAACGAACCTAAGTTTGAGTATAAATTCTCCGGCAACATAGAAAGTGTATCTTCGTGGCGGGAGGGTAGTGCTTTGTTTCGCAAACAGTTTGATTGCGCGGTTGCATAGCTGGTTATCATATTACTTTATCCTCGGTTTAATACCCGCTTCATCTTCGCAGCATGTCTCTCCTTGCAAGGAGAAATAAATTTAACTCGCATAACACACTTATTCTCTAATAAAACTTTATTTTTTTATTAATTGCGAAAATGTATTCGTCAAAAATTATTTCTATAAATTTTATATTTTATTTTAAAGCTCGTATTAAAACTTTTTATTAGGTCCTTGAATAAGTTCTCGCTGTTTCTTAAAAGATGGCGTAGCGGCACTCTGTGCATGGAATTTCGTACGGAAACGCATCAGCTAAGTAGTACTATATGTAACCTCAAATTCTAGTAGATACAGTTTACCACAGTGTCAACCACGTGTTTAATTACCTATTGCGAAAATGTCTACTTTTGTGCCAAATAAAGTGTTTTTGCGGGGAATTTTATTGCACTGCTTTATTCAAAAGAAATCTGCAGCTGAAGCACACAGAATTCTTGTTGAAACATATGGTGACAATGCTCTGTCGAATACGACATGCAGAGACTGGTTTAGGCGCTTTAAAAATAATGACTTTGACCTTGAAGATAAAGAACGTTCTGGAGCACCAACAAAGTTTGAAGACGAAGAATTGGAGGCATTGCTTGATCTAGATCCATGTCAGACGCTAGTAGAGCTCGGGAAAACATTGCAAGTAGATGCGTCAACAGTTTCAAAACGTTTAAAAGCGTTAGGAATGATCCAAAAGCAAGGACATTGGGTGCCGTATGAGTTGAAGCCGAGAGACGTTGAACGACGTTTTCTCATGTGTGAATTGCTGCTTCAACGGCATAAAAGAAAAGGTTTTCTGCACCGTATCATCACTGGAGATGAAAAGTGGATACACTACGATAATCCTAAGCGTAGAAAATCGTGGGATAAGCCCGGCCATGCATCAACATCGTCGGCAAAGCCGAATATCCATGGTTCGAAACTTCTGCTCTGCATTTGGTGGGATCAGCAGGGCGTAATTTATTATGAGCTGCTTAAACCTAATGAAACTATCACGGGAGCTCGCTATCGACTTCAGATGATGCGTTTGAGTCGAGCTCTAAAAGAAAAGCGGCCACTATACGGGCAGAGACACGACAAAGTCATTTTGTTACATGACAATGCTCGGCCACATGTGGCAAAACCAGTCAAAACTTACCTGGAAACGCTTCAATGGGAAGTTCTACCTCACCCGCCGTATTCACCGGACATAGCCCCCTCGGATTACCACTTGTTTCGGTCGATGGCGCATGGTTTGAGCGAGCAGCGCTTCCATTCTTTCGAAGAAACCGAAAAATGGGTCGATTCATGGATTGCGTCAAAAGATGAATCGTTTTTTCGACGGGAGATTCAATTACTGCCAGAAAGATGGGAGAAAGTGGTCTCTAATGATGGACAATACTTTGAGTAAAGTTATTGTAAGCCTTATATTTTAAATTAATGTTTTTTTTTAACAAAAAAAAACAGCGAGAACTTATTCAAGGTCCTAATATAAAAGAACAGTAGTCGAATCTGTCGACTCTATAAACAATTTTCAATCAAATACTTTTAATCTGAAAATATTTTTTACTCTTTTTTTTGTTTATTTATATATTTAAGCTTTTCCATAGTAGAGAAATCCGCGAACAGCTCGTCGAAATATTGGATTAAACCCTTATTCTTCCACGGAGAATGCCATCTCGCAAATCATTCAGTCATTTATCATTGATCAAAGTTACTTTATCAAACGCCAAGAGTCAAACTGTGTTCTTTCCGCATGCGAAACATTAGCTTTTGAGAATAGAAAACAAACGATCTTGCAGAAACGTTACTGGCGAGTTTGAGGAAGATATATGTCAGTCCTGAGAGATTAGCTCCCAGATCATTTTCGTTTCTATGTCTTCTCTTTTTACGCAGGACTTAGAAAGGACTTAGAAAGACGGTCAGTTCCTAGTCGATTTTCCAGGCACGGTTCTGCAAAAGATGTCCCCTTTAAGCGCGTTGTCGCGGTCACATTACAGGAAGAGAGCGGGGCTTTCCAGAATCTTGGTCCAAGAAATAAATCACGCTTCAGCTCCGGACACGGACGTGTCCTAATTCCGAGCAGATGTTCCGGAAGCCGGATAAAGTAATCTCAAATCTCCTTCTCGCGTTATCGAGAGTTAGCTCACGAAGACGGATAGCCATTTTTTTGCGCCACCAATTTTTCAGAATTAATATAATATATTGGTTCGCACCAACAAATGTGCGAGAATACCGTCGTGCAATCTCGTCGTTCGCATTAGAATATATCTCTTTCACCAAATTGCCTACAATTTTCGCAAATTATCACTTTTAGACGCACCTCGTGCCCGGTGAGTTAATGAGACCAATTTCACGAGTGTTAGATTAACACGCACGCGAAGGAATTCTCCGCTCCTTAATCCAGCCTGCGCTGTGCAGTGGCCACATGTAATATCAATAAACCATCAGCAAGAACAATGCATGAATGGCTTAGCTACCTCTCGAATATCAGCTTAAGATACGCGCACGTGAATATATTCGGCTATCACGGGCTGCAGGAGTTACAACAGTGGCCACGGTATTACGACGGCAAATGAAGTTACGAGGTTGCGGTTTGCTTGGGCCCGTACTGTGCGTTATAACGACGAATACCTCCACGTCGTTTACCCGCTCATATTCGCATTAAGCCCATCCCGAATGCGACGAAAACCGCCTTGCCGAAAGCGAATCTAGCTACTTCGCCAGCCAATATTATTCGACGTAACGAAGGCTTCGCTATTAATCAACGTCATGATCGAACATAATTTCGAAAAATTAAATTGCGAACGCTATTAATGTGCTTTCTACGAAAACAATTAGTTCTTGAAAAGAGATAGAATCTTCTTTGGCTAAATCCGCCAATGGCGAATGTCGACGTAAATAGCTTTTGTTGCAAGCTTCTATTGAAAAATTGAAGTCCTGCCGCGAACTTTGAGAATGCAAATAGAGGAAACGAAATCTTATTTACTATTTAATCTGAAATAGACTTTATTTTAATGGAATTTTAACTTCGTGATTATTTATCAAGATATATTTAAAATGTTGAAAATTAAAAAATTGCAATAAATAATTACCTTTGTCTCGATATCTTTCTAAGGATTTCTATATTAAACTTGAAACCAAATTTTTAATTAATCTATTTTTAATTAATCAAAGCAGTCGTGCATAAATTTCTATAAAGTACAAATATTTGTTTTTACTATGTACATTCTCCAACACGCCTTCTCTGATTTTCTCCGCTTGTTAGGTGCTCATGTTTGACAATTTTGCACACGCGCTTGCCTCAAGAGTTCCACCAAACAACGGAGAGCCTTCCTAAGTGTGACGAGGAAGCGTTCACGGCGCGTCCGGCAATTTGCCGCGTTATTAAACATACTTAAGAGCCGGCACACTACCGGCAGCTCGCAGACACGAGCTACCTTTTCCGAGGTAAGGACACTCTCGGTACACGCGAGTCTCGCGATATGCAAAAGAGGACATGGAGGATTAACGCGTTCCCGCGTTTTCCAAAACACGGAATTGCACGGAGGGCTCACGTCACTCGCGATATGGAAATCTCTGGAAGGAGTCTCGCGATCGTGTTTCATCTCCTCGTTGTACCGGTCCTCATCTAACTCCGACTCGCTATTGCGCTCGCTTAGCCATTAGGCTTGTACGTAGCCATCGCATCAAAGTGGCGCGCGCGATGCGGTTGGCATCCTTGCCAAACGGTTACTGCCCCCCTCCAATCATCCCTAGTGTTAAAGTAGTTGACGAGGAACGGGAGAAGTGCGTAATAAGGCTGGAAGAATGTGCGGTAAAGAGGAAAGTGTCATTCGTAGAGATTCGTTTGAAACCACACTCGCCCTCGTCATTCGAGAATCTTGTTTAATTTGCACAAATGTGAAATTAGCGCGTTACATATGAAACGAGCAGATCTACTGGGTTTTCAGCGAAACCGCTACTCCCGATCGTTTAACAAGCGGCTTATTGAGATGAAATTTTAGTCGAGAAGACTGAAAATATAATTTTACGTTTTTAACTTTTTTCCCCGCGTCAATCGATCGACGCAATGTATATAATCGAAACTCTAATTTGTCGAGCTTAATTTTGTAATAAGAACAAATGCCTTGACTAAATCCGAGTAGAATGAAGTTATTATTCCGTCGAGATAAGCCACGTAAATGTTAGAACTCTACGGAGTGCGAGTTATATAAGCAGTCACGGTGTAATCTACCGCAGAGCTGTTATGTATACGCCGTCTCATAATTAAGGCCTGGTAAGGCCTACTTAGACTCCGATAAAATTTCCAACCTCAACCACCCTTACGGGGAAGTGCCTTGTATTTCTACGCAAACGAGAAGGGCCGTCGGTATCACCGAAGAGACTTGTCTCAGTTGGCAGTTCGCGTAGCCTATGGGAACGAAGCCAAAAATATTATTGCAGAACGCGCGCACGTCCAACGATGCCGCATTCACTGTAGGACGACGCCTCGTAATGCAACCCCGTGCAACGTGGCGAGACGACCGCGAAAAGCGAGAGACACGCGGAGAAACCGCCATCGTCGAGCACCTTGTTCTCATCCGGTCCCTTCGTACGGTTCGCTGCGCGATGTTGCAATTTCGTAGAGCGATTATTATAATTGCACTCTGCAGATTAGCAGGCCAACGTGGCGAAGCTGAACTAATCCGTCCCCTCGTTTAAGCGGGAATGGTGAAGAAAATGGAAAGACAGCAATGATACTTTTTAGCAACGTGTTCCGCATCAAAAGCGAGATATAGGGACTTTATATTAAACTAGAAGATTTTTATATCAATTTTTTTTTTAAATTAATATTTTCCGATATTTTTGATAATTTATATTATTGCCATTAATTATTGATTTAGCTAATTTAATTATTATAAAAAAATATTTTAGTGAAAGAAAAATAATTTTCAAGATTTCAAAAGAACATTGACGGAAAGCAAGAAAGAGACGAGAGAAAGAGCGCAGTTGCGTCGCGAAGGAATGCAGAGGGAACGAGTCAGTGTAGCTGCAAGCTTATCTTAATTGCCGGTAATAAAAGCTTTTTATCGGACAGAGTTATGCTTTCGTTCGCTTCGGTGGCCACTATTATCTCGTCTTGCCGCCGGCGAAAAAATAATATCTAACCAACACGCGGACAGACGGACTTTGCGGACGATGCCTACTGGAGGGTGAATTTGCTAGCGAGAAATTATGTCTCAGCTGCGGGGGTTCTTGCGAGGGTTTTCGAAAAAAGCGAGGGACCGCTGGAAAGTAGAATTTTATACATGAATAAAATAGATGCACATTTGCGTTGACTTGTTTTGATTTATCAACAAGCTAGTCCGAAGCCAGTGTAAAATATTGTAGGAAAATGATCCTTTTTATCGATAAACCAACAGAATAATAATAAATAATTGGATACATTTTTTTATTTAATAGTACATTTTTTTGCTAAGTAACACAAAACTGCCAAAAATTATTAAGCGTAAATTTTGTGAATTTTTGGACAAAATTTTCCGCGTTCGAGATAGCGAACGCTGCAGCAGAACATAATCGTCAATTTGTTTGTTAATCCACATTGATCCTAAAATTCTAAAAGAGATACGGAACAGGGGTGAATGAATGGGGTATAATTAACAGAGCTATTGAGCGCTATTCGTTTCAGGACAGATAGATGCAAAGGGTAATCGAAGCCGGTTCCGACTGATGATTGATGGACTTTTTACTAGCTTATTTATTAAGGTTGTTTCACTTTTAATAAGCTGGAACCGGCTTTTGGCGGAGAGATTCCTGACTCTCGTTAAAGCCGCGGTTTCACGCTGACCAACTTTTATTAGATTCAGCAGCGTGTCCGCTGGCTGCGTGTGTTAAAGCCCGTTAAGTTATGCCAGCCTGTTAACCTCGGTGTCGGCTGTAACAACCGGCTATTTTCCCGACACTTTTCCGCCCTTTAATAGAAAGTTCGACCGTCCTCTACCGTAAGACGAAAACTGCTATCGTAAGAAATAAAACTCAACAGGATATTCTGCGCTATTATACAATTCATATCTCTGTGTCGTTAAACTAATATACATATGTCACAATATTAATTTATTATATTGTTAGCATTATTATATTTAAAAAAAATTTTAATATTTTGAAAACTATTTTGTAAGCTTGACATTATCTTTTTTTATATTGTATTTTGATTAATTAAAAAAAAATAAAATTTGCTATAATAATTTAACACTGATACGTGAAAAGTTGAAAATTTATTGTTAAAATAAAATTCATTAAATAGAGTAATTAACGTGTGTGTATTTATAAATTTTCTTTTATGACTTTTATCCACTATATAACACACATAATACACACGCGACAATACAAAGCTACGAATATCTGCAAATTGAGCACTTTAGAGAAAGCAAAAAATGCCGGACATTAAAGCCATAATTCGTGTGATATATCCGTAGTGAACATTCAGATAAGTTAATTACCTTTACAAGCATAAATAACGTGAATTGCATCCGATAAACGGATCGCGCGCGACCCTCCGCGCGTTTCCTACGTTCGGCTTCTTGCGATATTTTTATATGATTGCAATCACGATATTTTTACATAGGGTTTTATCTCGCATTGCTGCCGTGAATAAGTATTAGTGTACAAACGTTTCGATCATCGTTAATCATTGCGATAAAAGAGCGTTGTGCTCGAGGGCATCGATTCGCACTAAAGGGAATTTACGATAAAGGAAAGTTGATTTTTAAAAAACGAGTATTTAAATAGTCCAGCTATTTGACTCTTAACGTGAGATACGAATAAAAGCGCCTCTTAATTTATCACCGTGACCGACACAAAGCGTGAGAGAAAAATAATTTTTTATTGTGTCACGTAATTTTCTACCTGTCGCTCGTCACTTATCGTCCATCTGGATGGCGCACGTGATCCTTTTATAAGTATTCTCGGCGCGACTTCTCTCCCGCGTGTCCATTCTCAGCGGCACCAAGCCATGACCTTCTTCGCTCAAGCAGCAGTTTTTTTGTCTTCAACGCTGGGGGCAAAAGTCGCAGGTTCTCGCAAGCTGTGCGGGATGGCCGGTTTCGCGGAGCGGTAAGCCGTCTTTTATTAGTTTGACCAACAGCGGTCTACTTTCCCTCCTTCTTGCGTTCTACCGCCGACCTCAATCATCCCTCCGTGCGTTGTAGAAGAAGCGCCGGCGGGCGGAAAAAAATGACCGACTTTATCTTCTCAAGATGCGCAACGGTTTATTCCCACCGCGCACTCGTGTATTCGAGGAATGCATATTAGAGATACTTTTAGATTACGAGGTGGCCAATAAAGGTAGCGTGTCTTGTTTGGTCATTTTATTAATGAAGGGAAATAAATTACGAATCCGGTTTTCCTCGTCCAGCGGACACAACTCGGGGATACCAAATATTGAGATACAAACTGCTCTTGTGTACAGCCTTGCGTGGTCACTATTTACCGGACACCGTGTACAAAGTAGCAATTTCCAATGCGAGTGCTTAAAGCGCTTTGATATCTTACGGATCGATGTACGCGCATCGAGTGCGCGGCGCGCGTTTCTAACAGAACGATTAGATACCTTTAATGGAAGTCACGGAGTTAATTGAAGTGTGCTGGTAATTACTCACCTCTGGTGCGATTACTCATGCCTCGATTCCGATCTGCCGTATGATAATTCGTTTGGTGCATTGACTACGTTAATTACTAAACGGAGTTACGTAATCATTGCAAAATTTCTGTGTGAGGGCACATAATATTAATGTAAAGGGCGCAGCGATGGTCGGAGCTCGTTAACGAAGTTCACCGCAACGTTTCCCAATTTCCTCTAAAAATGTCATGAATGCCGCAGCGTACGCGGAATATTTGGAATATTTGCGGCTGCATTAAGGGTGATGGAACAAGAAACCGATCGCGATAACGAACGTAACCGCAATGCTTGAGGGTTGCCACGCTTAAAATAATTTTACATGAATGTTTTCCTTAGTTTCTACTACAATGCAGGCCGCAATTCGCGATCTTTTTTTAGTCTATGCGAAAAAATCCAGCCGAGAAAAATTAAAGTTACACGACTACACTCCTCGCCGCTCTCGTTCACAATTCATTCGCGCGCGAATATCCATTCAGTGAGCGAAAAAAATTACGTCACATATGGGGCGAAAGGGAACGAGAGAATCAAGAAAGCGATTACTCTATATTCTTGCGAATTATAGCGCTAATGCCGGTTTGGTGACAGTTGCGCGGGGGAAACGACCATCAGACCATCGATCCGCAATATTTTTCGTTGATAACCGATCGACCGTCCCGTTTTCCGATGTACGATCGGACCCTACTTTTCTCATCGCGTATATGTTTCCTCGTAAAGAGTATACTCACAAGTATAGACGAGGGAAAAAAGGGATGGATGGAGATAAAGAGTGAGAGCGTCGTGGAGCGAAACGCGGCGGCGAGAAAAGGGCGGGCGCAGTGAAAGATAGTATAAAACAAAAAAGCTCGGCTATCTCGACGTTTCCTTTCCATTTCGAAATATCGTCTTTGTACATTTAGCTAGGTGTCTGAGAATCTACGGTCTCGCAATTGATCGTAAAGAGCGCCAAACTGCGCGTGCAACGAGCGTCAGGCGATAGACGGAAGCGACGAAGAAGAGAGAAAACGGGAGTGTGGAAGGGGGAGAGATAAAAGATGAGAAGGGGAGGAATGAAGGAAGTATAGAGAGACCGACCACTCGTTTCACAATTTCCGAAGTGACTCTCCGCGGGGCCAAAGTACCGATGCGTTTTTCGCGCGGAGGAAAAAGCGCCTTTCCACGTCCTCGTGTACATTGTACTTTTCTTGCTGTTTCTTTCTTGCTTTGCATTCGCAGTGAAACTCATAAAACACGAAGTTGTCGACTTCGCTTGTTATTTAGAAGACATTCGAAAAAAATACACCGCAATGGAGTTGTTTCAAATCCATTGTGTCTCACAGGTGCAATAGTGTTTAATATAAATGTATACACATTGTCAATAACTAATTGGTGGATGATTATAAAAAGTGGAATTCTTGGAGAAGCGATCTCCAGGCAATTTTGTCAGCATTGCTATAAACCGTGGAATACGAATAATCAATAATATTCGCAGTTACACGTATATTATTATTTTATAACAAACAAAGACCCCGTAATTGCAGTAATATAAAGAATAAGAAAAAGATTTGCTTATAATTAAAATTATCAATATTCATTTTCCCGAAAACGTTGTATTTTTCTTCTGAAGATCCGAGAATTTTTCTTTGATCTCACTTCTTACTACATGACATAACTTCAGATAAATGAGTGGTCCATTGACACTTAATTTTTGCGCAAATACTCTAGAAAAATTGGATCGTAGGAAGTCGATCTTCGTAACGGATGTTAGCTCAACGTTGATGTTTCAGTAATATTTTTTACATCTCAGCGCAATTAACCGATTACCATCGCCGGCACTTGCATCGGGCGAGCTCGATCATTAAGCAAACCAAACATTTTTCTTTCGTCTTCAGACGCGGGGACTTGGCCGACACGATTTAAAAAACGGCAGGCGTACCGCGATCGATCGCGAAAAGACTCAACCCCTCGGATACAAGGATAATGCGAAAAGAGCCGTTTTCACATCTCGTTTAGTAATGCGTAATTTTTATACTTATACCATATTTTTATTTTTCTATTGCGTGATACATGAAAATAATATTAGCATAATTTTAACTGATAATAAAATTAATTATTTTTATTAATTTTGTTTTGCCAATGTTGTTACATTAAAAATTAATTTTTTCAAAGAGAAAAGAAAACTTAAAGCTTCTAATTTAATTGAGAGTCGTCTCAATCTCGTCTTGCTATTTATTAGATCACAATTTGCTAAAAAATTTTTTTTTTAATCGGTCATATAAGTGACTTTTTGATATAGCATAACTAGCGCCTATGGTATGTGGATAGCAGAAGAAAAAATTCATCAGGAACGAGGTGGCTAACGTTAGCGTGTAACAATTCTGATCTTTAAAGAGCGCGCGCGCTGTTACATAAGCCCGGTCCTGCGAAACAGATGAAACTGACGGTAGAAGCATACCAGACCAATATCCGCGCTCTGCCTCCTAAGTCATGCGTTTAAATTACCTTATTATGAGGCAGGGCTGTCATAATTATGAGCGCCCGGCGCACGGAAGCGGGAGAGGGGTTTGCTGCCACCAACGGCGAGGAGCGGCGGAGTGGTTGGTGGGCCGACCGGGTAGCCAGGCCGGCGGGGATCGTGGGTGGAGTGATAGAGTAATTAACATCCAGTCAACTCCAGACCGTGCCAATAATTTCCTACCTTCCTCCACCTGACTGACTCGGCGTGCTCCGCTCGGCGCGAATGCAGGGAAATATTCCGCATTCCTGCCGTAACATTTTCCCCGGGGAAAGTACTCTCCCATCGACGTTTTCCTGAGGGGCTTCGCAAAAAGGCGGCGGGAAAAAAAGCGATGCTTATTGCACAGTCGAGGACACTAGCCTTGAGAGCGCCTAGCATACGCGCGGCTGCAATAATTGCGTATTAACTCCCGGCATACTCCAGCAATTTTCTAAAATATCACGTATTCTAATAAAGCCGAGAGACCCGAATTGCAATCTAATAGAAAAACATGAAATTATTTTAGTTTAGTTATGCGTTACTTGTGCTATTTTTTTTTACATTTCTTCTTGCATCTGGAATGCCCCAGATTCCGCGCATTTCTTTTCACTCGCAGATTTTTTTCAAGATTTTAAGGTTGATTTTTTAAACAAAAATTTAACATTTAACAGAAAACTAATAATATGAATATTTCTTACATTTCAGGCCATAAAGAAGATTTTCAAATGTGTATCCCACTTTGTCGTGCTTGACTTGAATTATTTTAACTCTCCAAAACCAAAGGTAAGTATCACTTTTATCATCTTGTAGAAAAATCTAGATCAGCGATGTAAGCATTACTTTATATACGGCTTGTACGATTTTATGATATGTTTCTCGTGATGTGATAGAATAATTTAATTTTTTAATTTATTACAAACAGCTTTTACATTAATGATATTTATATACGTGTTTTTATCGCACACATTTTCTATGTGCAAAAATAATATTTAGATAATACTTTTCAATACTATTGCCTCTGTTATTGCGATTCATAATTTTCTCATCATAACTCTTCATATTTAATAATATAACATAGATTAAAGTTTTGCACACTTTAAAACTAAAATAAATACGCGTGAATTATAAGATACAGTCGTATCATATCTTTTTATGCGTTGACAATAATATTCTTTAAGCTGCGAAGACATAGAGTTTGTGCGGAAAAATACATATACATTCGCCATAAAGAAGATTTTCACCCTTCTTTCTCATGCTAAAGTGATAAGAAATGTACAGGATTTTCAACCATATGTAAAGTAACGCCTACATTCCCACGATGAAAATTCTGGAAATAGGTCTTTATGTCTCACAAATCTCTCGCATTCGTGTAAACGGATGCACTTACTTGGTTAGGCAAATAAAGCACAGCACTCTGCAAACGAATCTTATTCATATCATTTATATGGCACGCATTTACATATTTATATGTGAAATATGTGCAAAAAATTTACTCTTTGCACTTGCTAACTGTACATTAATATTTGTTACATAACAAATTCTGTTATGTCTTGTACAAAGTAAGAAATATGTACGAAACGAATGTTTGTTTCCCCTTTTGTCAAAGCGCAATAATGATTTACTTAGCTCTTCGAATATGTTAATAATACTTCAAAGAAATTCTCATTTCTTTCATGCAAAGTGTACACTCCCTTCTGTCAGTAGCACATATATGACTCGTGACAAACAGGAAGGCGTAGGAAGCGTGTCCATTCAATTCGTGCAACGCATAGGTAGCATACATTTACTGTGATCGCGCTCTTACAAAGTTCCGCGAGAGATGTACTTACGCTTCTGTAACCCACATAGTGTGTTTCTCGGCTTCGCGTGGACGGCAATAGATACGACTTGGCGAGACACACGAGAACCGTTGGAGACGCGTAGGTATGTCCGTACGCGAGTTTATGAGGGCATAACTTAGGACCAAGTATGCGACGGAGGACGCGGAATTTCGAAGTTCTCCGGATCTCTGGCCCTCCTCTGCATCCTACTCGCCTGGCGAGTATGAGCAGGGCATTTGCAAGCGGCAAACGTGTTGCACGCGTGTTGCTCGTGGCCACGTGTCTACGAACAACAACAACAAAAGCCAATTATTCAAGTGCGACGCAGTCGTGGACTCATGGGCAATTTAATTTGCAATTAAAATTAGATAATGCGTTACCGGATGAATTGGAAAATGTTAATACAATGCGTGCGTAGTGAAAGAGCAAATTGAACGATGCATATATTGAAATTTAATGCACATACAAGAGATTGTTGCATTAATTCTTTGCCCGGTATTTTTTAATAACAGATTTTACGTAGTTTTACAATTGAACCTCAGATTAAAATACTGTAAAATTTTATTTGAACGAAGAATGTCGATCGAGGCAATTTCAAAACGAACAGAGAGCTTCTTGAAAACTCAACGGTACCCAAATATCAGTGATACATAATATCTACGTATAGCAGAGCTGAAAGGAACAGAATCTAGGTGACGGGTTATATAGGTAGCTACATTTCTGGTCGCTCTCGAGAATCAACACGCAGCGACGGAGGACGTAAAATGGATAAGGGTAAATGGCAAAAGGGAGCAAGGACAACCCCATTCACGGCACACAAGATCCAGTTCTAGTCCTCGCGGTCCGCCCTTTCGGGCGACAAACAAAAGCTAATGCACTTCTGCCGGATAACTGCTAACACTCCTTAGTGTCGTTCCTCTCTCTTCTTCAGTGTCCTACCTCTACCCACCCATTATATCGTCCTTCTCTCTGCTTTCTCTGCGCGCTATATTCTTCTCCCTTTCCTTTTCATCCCGCTCGACGGTTAACTGGAGCAGCACTAGGAACTCTCCGTCCGCGTGTTCAGAGATATTGTCTAGCTATCTGAGAAAATTCCTCTACCTCTTTTATCTGATTTCTCCTTTAATAAGTTACGATTATAAAGTCGATCGATGTAAAGTCAGTGAATCGCGGAAATAATGCACGATATTGTTTCTATAGCGAGTTGCTCTCAAATTTTCTGCAAATAACGCGTTGGAATTTTAGTATTAATATTTTATTACGCAATCAATTAAATTGTCGAATTTTGCATAAAAGGCGAAAAGTAGTAATAATTTAAAACATAAAACAAATCGATAAAAGATGAAAAGAGTAAAAACGTACCTTTTATGAATGACAATAACTAATTTATCAAAGATTCGGGAATGGGAAGGAATAAAAGACGAATGAACGAATTGATTATTCACCTCTAATTGGACCGGAACGACTTAGCGGCGCAATAATTTAGGCAGATCGCGAGATATCGGCCGCAGAAACGACAGCACCGTAAAACAAGCACCGAGTATTGAATAATGCATTGCGGATAGCGAATAATGGAACAAAAAAGTGGGCTGTTAAAGAGTAAGGAAAAGGGGTTAAAAACGTGCCGCGAAATTTCAGAGATTTCGTGGGAAAAGGAGATGAACTTGCATATGTTTTGCATTTCTAAGGCTGGAAGACTTAATATTCCGCCGTTTTAACGATTTCTCTCGGAAACGTCATGCTCTAACGAAATCGAATTCAATATATCTTTTTAAAAAACTATTTTTTAATTGTGTTTATTCACAATTTTTTTATATATACTCGAGAAAACTGGGATAAATTTTTACGTTACGCTGCGACCATTTTGCGAAAGAAACATTCTCTTCGGTTATGCAAATGCACCGGCCGAGTTGGTTTATTACAAATGCTTCACCACGAAGGTGACTTTCTTTCGGTTACATCTTTTGACTGAAAGCTATAAAAAAATCTTGTGAAAAAAAGAATCTCTCAAGAACGCGTAACGCATATAAAGAATAAAGTGTGCTGGCTAACTGCGTGTTTACAAGGCAACGCGAACATACGTTTATAATGTCACCGCCAGACACCGTGCGCGAACTTTATTCCGCGCGATACTATTTTATCGTTTTGTTTCGGTAGCGGCAGAAAATTTTCTGCAATTACGGCAAAAGCCCGTGGCGCGCATACTTTCTCGCAATGCGGAGATAAAATCCGCGGCCAGCCGCGCCATGTTCATAAAACATATTTAAACGGTGTTCTGAATTTGTGTCGCGCTGAGGAAATAAATTTATGAGCCGCTTGAATAGAAATATATGCCATATTTAAATTTATCACGATGTTCATTGTGATATTTCACGGCCGAATGCGTTATGCACATGTAAATGAATCGACACGGTGTCGTCGCACTGCCTCGCTATGGCTTACGAGTACATCATTTCGGCGGCAACTATTTATCGATAATCAGTGACCGTAATATTAATACGTAATACATAATATCGATAAACGTTATGCCATCGCAAAATGATGTAATGGATAAACTGTAGAAAAGGTTAAAACTCACATGTCGCGCGGAATATTTCAATATTTGAAGCGCTTAAAATAATTTGAGTTATCATAATAATGCTATTACGAAATAATTGTTCGGATCAATGAAAATTCTTTGTGTGCACACACACGCCTGCTAAGCAAATTAAATTCCTTAATTAAATTTACCGCGACGATTTGATAAATGTAGACGTAGAGATAAATGTAGAGGAGGTACAAGTGTCAAGTAACATGGAAATCGTGATCTAGCTGCGTTGCGTGATCGAGCTGCGATTATCGCGAGTCAATTTAATAGCATCTATAGTGTTTGCCGATTGACAGGAATTCCAAGCAGTGCAGGGATGGGTTCTTGTCCCACTTTTCATTCGTTAGAATCGATCGTGCCGAGGTATTAAGTGCGTATTACGGAGATGATTAATTTGACATCTACTTCGCGCTATTCTCTCCCATTTGACACGTAGCCTAAGAGAAACGTGCTTCTGGTCTAATAATTTTCTATATTTAAATCAAGACCTCGAAACGTTCACAGTGCATATAATGTTTTATTCGTCATTATGATAATTAGAAAAACGCGTGAATTATGCTTGAATCGCGAATGAGGCAGAGAGATTCTTTCAGAGTAATGTGATAACACGTGCAGAGAATACAATTCGGCATGTGTTAATTTAAATGAAACTTGATGAAATGCGATATATCGCTGAATACGAGTGGCTGAATACATTGAAGGAAGCCACAAAATTCTGTTGATGATCAAATGTTGTATCAGCAAAATGCGCGGTAATTTAATCTTGTTTTTAAATACGAGATCGCGCGGCGGAGTTTAATAGCGAACAAAAACATATCGCACCATAGTGCAGACCCATAATGCTAATGAAATATTGTTCAGAAATACTGGCTGTTCGACAGCAGGAGTATTTGGTGAGCAAAACAATATTCTTTATTTTACAGGCTCAAATATATCTTTTCTCTGCCAAGATTTAATTGGACACTATTTATCCTTGTTATTCTTAAAATTTTATTATACATTTTGATAACAGCAGCACATATTTTTTATTAAAACAAAATCTATCTACTAACTTTATTTATTTTCGCTTGCAGCTATTCGTGCCTTGACATTTTCATCAAAGAATAATTATTTCAGTTTTGAACAAGGTATATTTACGTACACCGAGTATATCTTTCATACTCTGCGTAACATTTGTGAAAAAAGCGAACAAAATTACAAATACACGTAATTAGGTGCCCACATTACTGAGATATACGAAATACGTTATTATTTGTTTCCCCGTGCAATGCCTCTTGCATTATGAAAATGCGTTGCCTATCTATTGTCCGCGAAATTAAGGTAATGTTCTAATTAACACGGCATGCTCGTTATTTCTTCGAGTACCGCGAGCAAGCCATTCTAGTGGGGTTGATATTGTCCAATTAAAGCGTTGCTCGTAATCGGGATGAGAGGGAGAGAGAGAGAAAGAGAGAGAGAGAAGTTCGTAAAACGCGAGACAACATAGCCGAGCATATATTGAGAAGTCAGTCACCATGAGCCACCATAAAAGTTTGAGTGCGTCCCTTAATGCGGTATTCGCATAGGAGGAAACCCCGGGAAGGTGAGTGGTTGCCGCACGGCGAGGGTCGGCTTGAGAAAAAAAGTCATAACTACCTTGGTTCACGGCAGCCCGTTCCGCTGTGCTGCCTCCTCTTCTAACTCTTTTCAACTTCTTTCCTCTTTTTTCTACTCGCGCTTTTCGCTCTTTCCACGCGAGCCGGGTTAGATTTTTCTAAAGCTCTCTGTCATCGTTGAGCTTTTCAGACTTTTCTGCAGCGGTCCGTTAAGTAAGGAAGACATCGTTTTCTCTCTCTCTCTCTCTCTCTCTCTCTCTCTTTCTCGTCGCCTCTTGAATTTATTGCGCTCTCGCATTTATGTAAATCGCCTGCTTATAAGATTCATCAGCCGATTCGCTCACAAAATATTACTGACAGCGATCAATACGTTTGACGATCAATACCAACAATCTGCTTTAATATTTTAAAACTGTTCTCAAATATTTACTTATTAACTATCGTGTTATATGTATAATTTTTTTTAATTACGATTATATAAGACTGTTATTAAATTTAATATATATATAAGCTAAATTTTAATAATTTTGCTACGAAATTCTAATCTTGTTAATATTTCTATCAAAAAATATTTTGCTTTTAACATATTTTTTATTTATGGAATAAGTAATATCAGATATCACAAAACAAAATCAGAATGGTAATATAATCATTATTAATTATTTGAGAATCTGTAGAAAATTCATTTATAAGACTTTGAATAAAATTTTTCAAATTAAACTTTATTTTTTATCAAGCTTCTCGCAATCTCGTAAATGAGATTCTCTTCTAGGAAAAAAAAGAGCACTTTTTTGAAATTATTTGGGCAGAACTTTACGAGGACTTTTTCCAGTGACATGGATCGATTCTGAGACTCAAAGTTTCATTGCGAAAGTCTGATCGCGTAAAAGCTCTTTTACGAGCAGTTTAATACTTGGAAGCTGCTAAAGGCGCATTTGTGTTTTCCTTTTCTTTACCATCGGCATGTAGACTACTGCAAACTTATATCAAATCTTTATGGTTTATATAAGACGATGTGTACTATATCATCAAATGCTTATTGAAATAGTTTGGTTCCCCTAAAATCTCAGTTATTTGCCCAATAAATTGATCGAATATATACAATATACATATATGATAGACTGTCATGATTTAACGTCTTTAATTTATTGTAATTTCAATGACCAAGAAATTATAGTAGCTATACATACATTTACGAGAATCCTGATAATTACATATGATTGAGGTTATTCACTAAACTACAACGTAATTGTCATTTGATTGAAGATTAGTTGAATAACTGTGTTATTTCTAAACTGCATTTATACGAGACTATATTAGAGGACACGATAAGTGAAATACGTGACATTCTATTTGAGTGACCGGTAAACAAGAATTCGAAAGTTGTCTTATCGGAAATCCAGCGCCCGGCCGAGAGATTTAAGCCACTTCGGTAGTTTCTTGGCCGGCGACATCCTCAAATTATACGGCGAACGATAAAACGAATCCTCCGTGAACTTCCCTTGAGTCGGGACTTACGACAGAAGCCTCGAGGGGGGCGTCGGAAATGCTCCTCCTCGTTTAAATATCGCCCTAATCTCGTTGGCCCGAACCACGCTCGCTCTCCCCTCTTCCCGGGGTGCCTTAATTCTCCGAGAGCGTAAACTTCGGGGCTTCGGTGACAAATAGCCGCAGCCACGGATTATCCGCGGACGAAAAACTAATTAAGCCAAAATACTGCGTCGCGCCGACCGAAACGCTCGGATTGAGCGGATTCCATCGTTTCGCTGCGCCGAATATTTTCCGAGGTCGGATATTCCCGTTTATCTACCACGCTTCGTGTACCAAATATAGTAAGCCAAATAGAAGTCACCGATGCCTATTGCCGGAACAAAAACCGAGATTGCCGGGGCTCTCTATTCCCGCCTATCTAAATAGTTGTTAGAGTCCATAAATCCAACCGCTTAAAGCTGACTCGTGCTGCTTGCTTAACTCCTTTTATGCGCGAGATACACCTCGGTGGCGCCGCCGGAGATTCAAAGTTCTATCGAGCAATTTGCGATAATCTGAAGGGAACAAAAATCTCTATACAGCGAAATCTTAATTCTAAAGGATGCAAATCGACGTGTTCTTTTACTGTCTTAGACGCACATTTGATTATACAGAAATTGTATCTCCGGTCGGAGGGCGATATCGATTCTGATAAGTGATTTTCGATATTACGATGCTTTGATGACATGATCATATGACCATAACATTGAATTTTGTTAGACGCTTCCGGTTCAATAATATTCTCTTAGATATTTTGGTGGTGCTTAAATTTTAAAATACAATTTTATATTGGACAGGGTCCAATTTTATCAGACGTGCTCTTTCCGTACATCGACCGATTTATGTTTCCGAAGTTTCTTTCCTTTTCGAACTCTTGCAATTATTTTCAAATCCAATGCAAATTTGGAGAGAATGATTTTACCGCATTGTCATGCAAATTTTTCCGGCTGACTGCCACAGTTTTTGCATATTTAGAAACATGGGTTATCCGTTAGGAAGCAACGCGATACCAAATATTCCGTAAGATACTTACTCGGAGAGTCTCCACTTGGACTGCACCTTACTCTAAGTACATTCTAAGACGGACTTACCTCGTTGGAGATTAAGCTTAAGTCCCCTCGACAAAGTGTCACATTGTCTCGTCCTTATCGTGGCAATTGACTTTGGCGCGTATCGTGTTGGTTGTGTATCCGCCGTAAATCGTAAAAAAATATTTTACGATGGCTTTTAAATTGCATCTTCTCGGAGCAACGCTAGCCGTTTGTATAAACTCTGAATGGATGGTCAGATTGTTACTTTTGCCATGAGTTATCATTGATCTCGAAGAAAGAATAAAGCTTCGATTTATTTTTATCAATATTTGTTGACATATAGAGTCTTTCGTTATAACGAATTTTTTTCTCATCGCAATTTTCCATTTTTTTTTTTACATTTCTCACTCTCATATCTCTCTTATTATGTCACTCATGTAAAAATGTCCCTAATGCAAAAATATACAAAAAATTGGGTTAATAGCTTGTAGCATTATCCCGGAGAATGCAAACCGAGAGAAGCGCAATGAAAATGAGTTCTTGCAAGATGCATCACGTTAGGAGGAAGCAGGCTGCACGCGCACTGACTTTATGATGAAAGAAGGAGAAAAGTGAAGGAGAGATAGAGAGAGCAAGAGAAGGAGAGGCAAATTTTCCTTCATCTTCTTTCTACGCCACTAATAGAAGTGTCACGAACAGCCAGATCTTATAATCCATTCGTGCTAATTTCAAACCACATCGGAATCGCCCTGAAACACGAAGAGCGATCAGACCACAGTTTTCCCAGATTTGTCGTCTCTCGAAAGCTTTAAACTTTTCAAACCACTCGTGGAACTCGTGACATGGAATTCCTAAAAGTATAGATCACGACATTGCACATCTCGACTTTTAGCTTGTCGCAATCAACAATCCGAAATCACAAATGTCTTGTATTTTTTAAAACTTATCTTCTTATTCTTTATTGTGATATGAAACGCGTTTTTAATAATTACATATATTGTGCACATACACACGTCTATATTTTGAAAGTTTCTCCACGGTAATATTAGGGGAGCTCTTAAAATAATTAAAACAGCCCGTTAAACACACTACGATAGAAAGGTTCCGCCAGCCAAAGATAATTAAAAAGGTAATGAGTAAGCGGATACCTGTTTGTAGCGAAAGGGAAAACGATACACCTTAAACATGGTTCGACAGCCAACCAATGAAATAATGACGCAGAAGAAAAATCAATCTTCTCCGCATAGAGTTTCTTCTCGATATTGGGGGAAGCTCGAACCATCGACGCTAACTATCGTATTAGAACTAATAATAACGCTAATAATAACAGAAGCATAACTAATACAAGTGTAAAGTTTCGAAGTTTTCTACAAACAATATTTAGTAATTAATACAAACTGTGTTTATTGCAGATATATAATTATTTTGTCATTAAAATTTTGGTGAAATTAATAGAAAAACATGATACTAAGTACATCATTTAAAACAAGTGTTTCAGATATTTTTACGAATATATATATTGAAGGAAATATATATTTTTGTAAAATAAATAATTGGATCTTTGGAATACAATGATAAAGGGAAATAATGAAAGCCATTGCATCATTTTTTATTTTGTTTACTCTAAAGTTTAAGCTTGCACAGTGTGTCGACTATACAACAATAATTGTTAGGTAACTTTTTACGAAGTTGATGCTTGCTATATGTACAGTATGTTACAAGAAGTTCCTCAAAACGTGAACGAGATTAAGGTGTGACTGGAGTCTTCGCACAAAGCTTTCTTATAATGAGAAACTTCGTTCTCTTCTTTCGCGATCCGCATTTTCTTATTTCTTCTTTAGCAACTTTTTCTTGCAGATCATGTCCTGCATGCCGACGGCGAAGATTAAAAACTGGCGGACAACTTATATCAAATATGTCAATGTAATGGTATCTTGATGAACGTTTCTCTAGAATTTATAACAACTTTGTTAATAAAATATTTGCTTATTTACTTAACAATAAGAAGCGATTAAGTATCATAAAATTTATGATGAATGAGAAAACAATGAAAAATTCAAATAACATCTACAAAACAAAAATTATAACATAATTTATATAATAAAATAATAAACGTCAATAAGTAATGCTCTAAATAGAGCTGTGGAGGAATGTTAATAATTAATAAAATTTTGTAATTTTCAACATACTAAATTAGAGAAAGGCAGGTTTATTTAAGAAAAGAGGGCATTTTTTCGTGACTTTTTCAAGATTATATAAACATGCTTAACAACCATACGTAGGGAAATGGCGAAGGAAAATATTCAACATCAATATAACGCGTGTACATTTGCCAAGAATTTGCAGAGATCTGGTTATTTGTTCTTTCTGTTACGTTTACATAGGAAAACATTTGCCTCTCCATGATCTACGGAACAACTTGATTTCTTTTGCGCTACATCGAAAATATTTTTCACAAACCCCAGTCTTTTTTTATAAAGCAACCGGTATTGTTTATCATCGATCAGAAAAACTTCGCATTTTTTTTTTAACGTTTTACCTATCGGATAAAGTGCGCTACTTGTTTTTAGAACTTGATTTACCTTTGTTATATTATGTATACAATTTTTATCCACTTTAAAAATAAAGTCATTCATCGATTCTGTCGTCACTTTTTGATAAAGTCAATTTTTCAATCTATTTTCAACACAATTAAAAAGTTACATCCATAATTTTCTAACATTACATTTGATATATTAAAAAATATATTTATTTTCTTTATTATTTTTTATTAATTACATGCCGATAATTATAAATCTATAAAATACATGATTACGAATTAATGGATTAAACATATTAAACGATTTGTGTGGCACAAAACATTTTGAAGATTACGTTATATCGCTATATGATCACATAATAGCAGAATAATTACGAGATCGCGCAAACTAAAATTATTAAATGAGTCTGTCGTTGGGACGAGGATCGGGATCTTCGGGATAATTCTCTATAGTTCTGACTGACTCCTTTGTAGCACCTAAACTCTTATTCTTTCTTCGCGGGGGCGTTGGAATTTGTCCCAAATCCACCGCTATGTCTTCTAAATTTTGAAACAGCTTGCTAGCTTCCTCGGTCGCTTCTTCGATGAGCTTTGTATCTTTTATACTAGTTATAATGTTCTCAAGAAAGTCAGAGCTTGATTCTAATTCTGACTTGATGATGGAATCTTTGGAATCAGGACTTGTCAGCTTGCTTGTACTTTCAGGCGCTTCGGATTCTTCGTTTTTCAAATCGACATCCGTCATGACCTTTTCTTCCCAAGCGCAAAAGGACACTTTTCTTTGCTTCGGTATCGGCTCCGAGTTGCTCAGAATCTGCTCCAAAGATACGGACAACTGATGTGTCTTGTGTTCAGGCGCTCTATCGACTAGAATGTCATCGTTCGCTGAGCGATGTCGATCTGTCGCGCTTCTGTCGATCGCGCTGTGCTTTTCAACGGGTACGATATTCGGTTCGAGAAGCTTTTCGCTAGGATTCTGTTTGCAGTCTCCATCTGATTTCTCTTGTTTCGTAGTTTCTTCGGGCTGATCCTCCTTCTCCAACATATCCGAAAGCGCTACCTCCAGCTCGGTGAGACTCGGCGTCATCGAGCTGAGATTGCTTTCGTCGGCCGCTTCGTCATTCAGAACCTTCAGCAAGGTCGAATGATCGTTGTCCACGATCTGAGCTTTGATCTTCGGCTCCGGGCTCGGCGGCGGCGTTCTTACCTGCTGATCCTGGCAATTCTTTTTCAATTTATTCGTCGTATCTTTAGCCAGCTTCTCGTCGAAGAAGTCGATCTCCTCATCCGCTCCCTCCAACATCTCCCGCGGCAGCGACTCCTCTGATATCGTTCTAATTAACTTGTTCGTTACGTCCAAATGTGCATGCAAGTCTTTCGACTCGTACGGATCGTCATAGGGTTCGCTCTCGTTCGATAAACTACGACCGAAGATCAGCCTCGATTGGTCGGATCGATCGGATTCCCGGACGACGGCGCCGTTCCTGCAGGACCCTCCGATCGTATCTACCAAATGGAACGTCCGCGGTTTAACTAGTCACGTACGCGAATAGTTGGGTACCTTCTACACTCCAGACGATTACCCAACCGACCAGGATAGAATCCAAGAGCGGATAAGTACGTGGGGAGTGGAAGGTGCGCGCGCGCGGTTGCGGTTGCGGACGTATATTCGGTTTACATAGTCGACAATTTCTTGTAAATAGCGAGAGGAATTTCACTCATCGTCACTTCTTCCGCGATCCATTGACATTTTATACAACTTTAGGACGGATTACAATAGAATTCCATAACGATTTCATTTTTTATAGCAAAGATTTTGAAAAAAATTATAGACAAATTTTTTGCAGTATCGATCAAATAAATTTGAAGATTTATAGATAATATTAATGTACGTATCATAGATAATATTTTTACATGCATGCACCCGATTTTTCAGTTACTATAGTTTATGATATTTACCCAAAGCCGAGCGTTGAAGTTCTTCGTTCAAAAAGAATGGCTCTCTACGCACTGGCGACGTCGCTAATTCACAAGTCGGCGATACTTGACAGATCTCCGACATTTTAGGAGGATCAAAATATCTTAGTGATCTGAAATGAACAATATTATTTATTGTATTATGTACCAATTTTCTAAAATAATTTTTCAAAGGAAATATGTTCACTTCTATACCTGTTTTGATCTGCAAGGTCAGAATACTTCGATTCTTTATCGAAATCAAGCATCGGCGATGCTGCCTTGCCGAAAAATTCAGGTTTTTCCAACGATGAACTTATGTCTCGACGGACGCATGAGATTTCAACTTCAGTCGTCTCAGCTTCTCCGGTCTCGGCGTTTTGCGAGTAGTCGACAACATCTAAACCCTTAGAAAGTTCTCTTTCCGCGTTATGAGTTCCATTTCGCGACAAATTCTAGAGTTTAGATTTGAAATATATGAATTAATGCAAATAAAATATTTTTAAATTCGTTACAGAAAGCATATGTGAATTAACTTTTGTGCATTAGGAAATTTTATTACTTTTTTTAATCGCAACGATTTTACGAAAATAAAATAATTTTACAATTATTTAAAATCCACTCTGCTTCGAAGAGTGAAAATTTGACGTTTCTTGTACGTTTCAGTTTCTTCATTGGAAAAACAGTATCACGGCGTCAGCTTAATATCGATTTCAACGCGAGTCGCATTGTAAACGTACCTCGGCGGAGAGACGCCGATTCGAGTTGCAATTACTGATGTCGCTGAGGTCCCAATCCTCCAATTTACTCGGATCGTACTTCATGAATCCGCCGCCAGTGACCTCGTTCTCGCTGGAGCCCAGCTTCCCCAATACCTGATACGGCGACAGGTGCTCGATGCTACCGCGTCGCGGGATGTAGTCCTCGAGACGTACGCTAGTTTTCTGCAATCAAGAATAATACGAGTGCAATCGTTACTACAGTTCTAACTCTCCGCGCTGATGCAGATTTGTATACGTGATAAAAGCTTCGGGAAAAGAATTTAACTCTGGTCCTTCGTGTTTTTAGATTTCGATGCCATGTAGCAGCGTAATGTCAACAAAATTCTTCTTAATAATTCTTGAAGCGCGTAATATAATATTTTAAGAGATAAAAATTTTATTATTATAAAGGAATAATTTTATCAAGTCGCAATTTGTGAGAGAATTTCAGAAATTTCGCGTCTGATCAGTGAAATGAAATGACGGGGAATTATTATACTGAACCTCGGAGAAGGGCGACAGGAAAGATTCGACCGGAAGCGAACCGGTGCTGCTTCTGACGGGTCTCTTCGGCTTCATTTTCTCCCCTGCGCCTCTCTCGTTCTTCGCCGTGCCTTTTGCAGAATGCCTAGCCACGTCCAACTCATCGTAATTCGGCAAGCTAACCGTGCTGTAGTTCTTCGTCCTTGTATTTACTTCCGGTCTATCGTCGTCCCTCGAGGAATCCCTGATCCGCTTCTCGAGCTCCTTCGACTTCCGTCTGTCCTGGCGATTAGGAGTCGAAGAGTCCTTGATCGACTGACTCTGGGTGAACCTCTCGTATTCCTCGTTCTCGAGAACTTTCCTGTGATGATGGCTCGATTCCGAAGTCCTCGAAGTTTTCTTGTCGACGAATGTTCTCTTACCGGAAACCACGTCGCTGGATATTATCCTTCCAGTGCCGTTAACCTGCCGGAGGAAATCATTACTTTTGTCATTCAACTTGAATAGAACGGAGAATTGGAGAATTAACATAATTCCTAGCGAGCAGGTTATATATTATATATAAGTTGGATAGTGCAAAACTAAATCAATTTATTAATGATTTTGTTTATTAAGATTGTACGGTTGAAATGCTTAGATTGGCTAACAAGATGAAAAAAAAAACGAATAACATTAATTGCAATATGCTGATTCACCTTGTGCTCGAAAATCTCCTTCGTTCTCCGCCCTTCGGGCTTCGGATCTTCCCTCTCCGTTCCCCGCATCTCGACGTTACCGTCCTGATCATCACGACTCGTTTTTAATGACTTGACCGACAAATATAACGGTTCCTCGCTCGTATCGCCGTGTCTTAAATTGTTGGTTGCGCTCTCAGGAATCTCATCCGGTTTCGGTGGCAATGGTCTGCCCCTGTTTCTTTTTCTTCGTCTCGGAGGTGGCACGGGAGTGACGCCCTTTGGATTGGAACCTGTAACGATGGTAAACACATTTGTCCGGACAAATGGTTCGTATGTATTTAATTATCTTCAATATCTCTACATGCCACCGTTGCAATAACGCTCGCAAAACATGCACATTTTATTGACTTTAACGACTTTAAATAATTTAGCGAAAATCGCTATTATCGCGGTTTGTCAAACATTTATATAGTATAGCGATAAATTATATGGGCTTATGCTTGAACAAGAAATAGAGCGAAAAGAAGTCCCCACGTGCTGACGGTTGAATTTGCAGCTTCGCTCGTGCTCCTATTATGACTTCATAACCGGGTACTTGAAATATGATTCTATACGAGGTGATAGAAAATCCACGACTCAACTGCCATAAGCGACCAGCAAATTTGTGCGAAATTATCGAGCAATTTCAATATTAAATTTTATCGCGTACCTTTGCTTTGTAAAACATACTATTTTTTATAAATTATTCATCAAGGAATTAAATATTTTTCATCTTTTCTTAATACACTCTGCATTTTACATCATAATTTCCTTTTGTTGCGCATCGTGCACTTTTGGTTTGTACTTTAACGATCCACTGTTGTACGATTTGACGATAAATTATGAGCTTACAGCTGGACGTAGGTGTAGTAGCCGGGTGCAGACTAGTGTTGACGGTTGAATTCGTGAGAACCGAGCTTGCTCTCGGCGGGCTGGGCACTTCTAGATTAACGTCCACCCAGTCGCTGGGATGAAAAGGCCTGTCCACGGAGTCTATGCTCCGTCCCCTTGTGAGCAGCTCTCTCGGCGGTGAGCCGGCGTATCCTATTTCGGAGCTACGCAGAAAAGATTAAGTGAACTGGCTGCCGCTCGTGATGTGCTATCGGTGATGCGTTATCGTCGGGCACGAATGTAAATATGTAACAGCGCGAACGATGTCGAACTTAATACGTGTAATCGATCACCGTGCGACTGTGCCATTAGGTTCGTGGAAATCCATCACGATACGCATGTGGGTATCGCTGGCAAATTGCGCTTCTTAGTGATATACACTCACCCGAAAAAAAAGCGGTACACTGAAAATGTGGGAAAAATTCATCAAATTTCAACTGACGATAACTTCGTAAATAATAAAGATAGAAAGTTCTATAAAATATGGAAATGAAGCTAAAAATCTCTACTTTAAGAATCAATTTATTTCAATGTTGCAAAATAAATTTATTGAAAATGGCGGATGACAAAGCGCGAGCATGCAAAATTGAAAAATAATGGTTCGAGTTTGCGACGGTGCACGGTATAAACAAAAAATTGTAGCTTATTGGGATCAAAAGCGTACGAAAGTACAGAGTCTCCTCTTTAAAATGCTTTTTTATGCATCTCGATACGATGATTTTTCGCCGAGAGATTCGCATTTGAAGAAAAAGGCAGATTCTTACTTCTAGGCCTCTCACTTACAGTACAGTCTGCAAATCGTTCTCCAACGCGACGGTATACTCGTTCTCGTCCGTCTGAAGAATACAGACAAAAACGAGATTCGTCGCTAAAAAGAACGGTACTCCATTCTGCATATGTCCAGCCTGCATGCTCGACAGCAAAATTGAGTCGAGTTACGCGATGGCGACGCATAAGCGAAGGTACATTTGCTGGCCTGCGCGGAAAAAGACCGTGTTCCGCTAATCTGTTTCGAATAGTGTCAACGGATACATTACATTCGCGGACATCTCTTAAATTGTTTCGAATTTGAACAGCCGTTCGATGTCTGTCTCTTAATGAATTTAAAACAATAAATCGGTCATCGTTTTCATTCGTACAACGAGGACGTCCCGAACCAGGTCTTCTTTGGACAGAATTAGTCTCCAAGTACCTAGCATAAGCACGTTGCACGATTGACACTGATAAATCAAGTGCCTCAGCAACGTACCTTCGACTTCTCCCATCTTCAATTAACGCTACAACTTGAGCAGCTTTTTCAGGACTTATCGTCGCCATAATTGACCAATAATTTCAATGCGAAAAGATTAATTATTGTTTACTTTGACGAAGTCGTACGAATAAGTAACGCGTCTCGAAAAAAAAAGATCAAGAGAAATCAAGCACTCTTCTCGCAATGTGCGGTCGAGCATAAACAAAAAGTCAGGGCGAAGAAATCACAAAAGATCTGCAGACATCTCCTTCGGATGCAAAACAATTGATTGAAAAATAATGGTTCGAGTTTGCGACGGTGCACGGTATAAACAAAAAATTGTAGCTTATTGGGATCAAAAGCGTACGAAAGTACAGAGTCTCCTCTTTAAAATGCTTTTTTATGCATCTCGATACGATGATTTTTCGCTGAGAGATTCGCATTTGAAGTAAGAATCTGCCTTTTTCTTCAAATGCGAATCTCTCGGCGAAAAATCATCGTATCGAGATGCATAAAAAAGCATTTTAAAGAGGAGACTCTGTACTTTCGTACGCTTTTGATCCCAATAAGCTACAATTTTTTGTTTATACCGTGCACCGTCGCAAACTCGAACCATTATTTTTCAATTTTGCATGCTCGCGCTTTGTCATCCGCCATTTTCAATAAATTTATTTTGCAACATTGAAATAAATTGATTCTTAAAGTAGAGATTTTTAGCTTCATTTCCATATTTTATAGAACTTTCTATCTTTATTATTTACGAAGTTATCGTCAGTTGAAATTTGATGAATTTTTCCCACATTTTCAGTGTACCGCTTTTTTTTCGGGTGAGTGTATAAATACGAATAATTAGGGAGGCGTAAAAGAAGATTTGGAATCTGCATTCTTTCGTCGATATTATGGATGCGCAAATTGCAAGGTATCTGAGCAAGTTAATTCTGCGCCAGTTTCTGAAACGATTTGTGTCCATCAAAACTTTCAGCTGGATGCATCGAAATAATCCAGAATCGTTACGATGCAATGTAGCTTATACGATTTATCGCAAATGCATTCCGTGTTTCTTCGCATCCCCCGAGCTATAACTCTTTCGGGGCGCGAGACATTACTGGAATTTCTCTCATACAGTCTCCTTCTTGCGCACGAGAGTGCCTTTCAACTTCGTACAGAATGCCTCCGGTGCACGCGAACGACTGCAAAATATCCACAAAGATGGAAGAATTCCATTGGTCTCTCACTAGAGTGTTTTTTATCAGTGATTTATTTACATTGAACTGGCATCAACGTAAACTGACATGACAGAATGTTTAATCGTATCATCTATCACAATATTATCCACTATAAGCGCAGAAAAATATAAATTAACGAGAATTTGATGAAAACTGATGGAAAGTATAAAATCAGATTTTATTTCTATTTTAACATTAACAAAATGCTACAAATTACTGATCCATCAATGTTTTATCCTGTCCTTAATCGATATTATTTCGGCATGATTGCTTGACCTGCACCAACAATGCGCCATAACAGCGTATGACACGTGCAGTTTCTTTACTATGTTAACCTGTGCACATACATATGAGCCGATAAATTGTAATTTATGCTTCAAAGCGTGCGCGAATAATTTACGTGAAATCCTCGTCCTCGTTGTTCTTGCGAGCTCCAAGTAGATTAAAATTCACATTATTAAAACAATTCGTGTCACGAGAAAATTATTATACACATATTTTTGTTATATACGAATTTTATCAAAACAAGCTTACAAAATCTACATATTTTTTATGTTACGAACGTGATTTCTATTATATTTTTTAATCATTTGTAACATATTTTGTGTTTTTTTTTCTAAATTAATTTATTCATTTATTATATTCTTTTCTTGAGACTATAAAATTCCTTCAAAGAATAAAAAAAATTATTGATTAATAATATTTGAATCCCTATTTTAAATTGTATTGACTTCATAAAATAAATATAATAAAGCATGTTTTTTTTTCGACAATTTATACACATGTTCTAATAAGTGTAGCAAAGAGTTATATAAGAGAAGATAAGTATTTAATGTTTACATGACATAAAGAAATTTATTCATCTAACAATGTACACAACGGTCTGCAATATCTTGCTGATTATTACCGGAGTGTTCAACGATAAAATCAGCGCTCGGAATTAGTTGCACATTTCGGGCCGATTTCCGAGACAAGCCTCCTGTTTCCCCACTACCGCTCGGCCGCTGGCGGCCAAGCCGCCGATAGCTCTGGCTCAGGAGCGTTTTATATTAGAAATAGGCTGGATTGTTTAGGCATCTTTCGGGAAATTGTAACATTTTCTTCACTACATAAATAATGTTTATTTTTATTAATACATAATATATATATATTTAATTATTAATGAAAATAAACATTATTTATGTAGCAAAGAAAATATTACTATTTTTTGAGAGGTGCCTCAACAACCCAGCCTATTTCTTATATAAAACGCTCCTGCGCCAGAGCTATCGGCGGCTCGACCGCTAGCGGTCGAGCGGTAGTGGGGGAACAGGAGGTGTCGTCTCGGGAATCGGCCCGAAATGTGCAACTAATTCCGAGCGCTGATAAAATGTTATTACGATAAACACGCAGCTTTTCGTCCCTTAATTTACTTTCGTCGACTCTAATGTTAAAATAAACAGTACTATCTGCGTCGTTAATTACAGTCTGACGATAAACACTAATTCAGTAACAGCCAGTCTAACGGTACGCTATAAAGAATATCTAGCCAGAGTTACGAAACTGTTATAAAATTATCACACCGTAATTTTACAACACGTCTATTACACGAAGCGTAACTAATAAATTTTATTGGCAAAATAAAGAACCTCCGCCATCGATAACTTATAAATAGAAAATTTAAGTTTTTTTATTTCATTACTTTTGATTTTTTGGGCTAATTAAGGATCAATTTTTAGGTTATCATAAAAAAGATATTTATTTCAACAAAAATAAATAGTGAAATCTTCAAAATGATATAATTTATTAATTTAGATAAACAATTTTATTGACATTAGTAGAAATGACTTTTTAATTATCAAAATTACAAATGGAATAAATATTAATCTAACTTAATAATAATAACAGATTAATATTGAAAAAATGTGTATTACTTTGAAGAGTGCTGTGACACAATCTGTAAAAAACAATCTTTGATAACAGTAAATTTGTCTTCACTGGATACACCTGTACAAGTACACTCGCGTAGATGATTCTCGTAATATGATACAAGAGGAATGCTTGTGTAACTACACGATATGTTTGATGACAATAAATTAGAGATATTAACTCGCCGTATGCGAAGTAGCGAGCCAATCATCTGATCGTTACTACTGCGGTGATGTTATCAATTTAACTATTCCCAACAAAACAAAAAATTTAATTAAAGTGGCCACGCACACCAGTTCGTAAAGAAAAAGGCAAATCGAAGAGGGAAAGTGGATTCCTTCGAACAGGTATAAGTGAGCTAGTCATATATTATAGTTCTCGTAAAATATGCATAACATGTTAGAAGTCATTTGCCGCACATTTTCATTTAGATTCCTAGAAAGATTATTGAAATTAATATGTCGTATTTATCATCGGGCACTGTGCGCATGAAGATCGTATTATACATCTGAGAAGTAGAAAAATGCAAATTCAAAATAATGATATAAATACACGAAAATCGATCATTTCAAACTTAATCGTTCCGAAACGTATTTCAAGGTTTGAGACTTTTGCACCTGCGAGTAACTTGAAACGTTTTACTGACCTTAAAAAGGAATCGCTATAGAATGAGGCGTAGGATGAGAGGAACCTAAAGCCGTCGACCCACGCTCGATCATCGTAGTGTGGATTCACTGTCACGTGGTCTAAAAGCTGTCTGAATATGGGATAAACCTGTCACGCAACGTAGATCCTTTTCCACGATAACGAGAGAACCAGGAGACCACTGTCTTGCCCGCAACGTGTCGCGCGCGTTTTACATATAACATATAACTTCGCATGTGTGATGTCCAAATTCCAAAAATATTCTCTGTTAAAATTTAATATTTCTCTTCTCGCAATCGATACAATAACCTCGAATTTTACCGAATCGAATATCACTGGTGCATGTTATCAATTTCTCAATATTAATTACACTTTTGATAAGATATTAAATAATTATAAAATAAGTTATATCAAATAATAAATTATGCAATTTTTTTCAGTATTTTTTATTTTATTAGCCAAAATTTGAAACATTTTGCACAATTAAAAAATGAATAAAAATATAATAATTCAATTCTTATTTCTTATTAAAAAATAAATTTTTTCTTTGATATTTAATAGAAAGAAATAAATTCAATTTATATTAAATCTATATAAAATTATTTTTTTTTTTTAATGCAGATCAAAGAAATAAAAAAATGATTTAATCAATCTTAACAAAAAAAACTGTTAGTAAATATTAATTATTTCATTTTCTTTTTGGATTAATGAATTGATTGACGAAACGCTCTCTTGAATACCGTAACTCCTTGAGTGCCGTAACAAGTACCGTATCGGTAATTTTATTTCGAAAAGTTGCGAAACAAATAAAATTGCGTTATCGGGTGCGACGCGTTCGGCATTCGCTGACACGAGAACGTAACCATTTAAGGTCGAGCTCGCACTTTGCCACCTCTCGATTCATTGTCAAGTTAAGTTCAGCTTCGACGATGACGCTTACACGCTCGCTCGTTCAGATTTCACTTCGAAGCAGTTTGTTGCTGTTGTCACAGCAGGAAATTGCGTTCTTTCCTCTTTATGTGCGCTATCACAATTTATTGTACGATCGACAAAAGATTATAATAGCGATACTGTGTACTTTTAATACATAAGTAAAGGTAGCGCTATTTATTTTAATTGGCGGATATAATTTACTATCTATTTGACAGTCTTTAACGTTCCACCTTTTATCGCCGAAGAAGTAATTGTCCGCTGCATTTCATAGAATGCACGATGATGTCCAATTGTATCAATAACACAGCTTTCATACTGAGCGTTTTAAGAATAGCACAAAGTGGACACGTAACGCGATTATTTCTCCATTAAGCCAATAAGCCATTAAAGTTCATTGTCCAATTCAAATTAGTAGACCTTCTTTCATAAAGTCTTTTATACTTCCTGTGTAAATATACTTATGACGACACGTGTGACGACATTAATCACATTAATGGTATAACACAATTTTTTTGTAGATCGACGAAAGAGCGACTACCATCGCCTTCTATCAATTCGGGTATCTCTCTAGTATTAGTATAGTCGCATGGATTATATTCCCCAGTCGCCTCTAAGTGATTATCTACGACCCACGTTCTCGCGCAATTAACAGCAACGATGATGTGCGCTCTTGGCAATAACCGTGAGCAAAATTACAGCGACGTGACTCTTAAAAGCGACACTGAAATCCTGTTATATACGGCCGATAAAACTTGTATACGGCTGTTCGCGACTTGCAATCGTCCTCGAAAAATGCGCGAGTGTAAAGTTTGTGAGGAAGAAAAAAAAAAGAAAAACATACCTCGTAACTCTCTGTGTGGCGCCTCCCAAGACCGAGCCTTCCTCCTTTAAACCTGGATAAATCTGCAAAGAAACAAGCGTTAATGTTATACTCGTTATCCCACATCTTTATGAAAGTTTAGATGAAAAAAAAGCACGCTGTTTTTATCGGTAATGAAATTGGCAGTTTCGTTATAAGCATGCATAAAATATCACCAAATAAAGTAGGTAGGAATATACTTTAATGAGAAAAATTGTTACATAAAAAAAAAGAAAGTAAAATGGCTTAAGAAATTGTAAAGCCTGAATAAATCTGAAAAAGAATAAAATCAGGTTTTATATTTTTTTAAATTTTCATTACCGCTTTCATTATCTTTTTCCATTGCCTCAATCGCTGGGTAAATAATAATGATGATGAGCATTTTATTTAAAATACAGTAAAAAGAAATAGAAAGGGACAAACATGGATCCAAAGAAATAAAAGTTTTTTAAATGAGAAAGAGATTATATATATATGTGTGTGAAAAACTGTATTGAAGCAAAAATGATTTCATAACAACACAGCAACATAAAGTAGTTACATAAAATTAAGTAAGAAGATTCTATTTTGTCGATGGCTTCAAGATATTATACTCTTCAGGATCAATAAGTCATTAACAACATAATTACTTCGACGCACCCTTAGATCGGGTGAATGCGAGGGCAATTCTCTAGATAGGCGTTGAAACGCGAGGTGGATGAAGGATCGTCGAATCGATCGCATGGAGAGCCGATTAAGGTAATTCGCATTACTTGGCTCATCGGCTCGTTTACTCGACCGAAAACCGTAGACGCAACCATTTGTGTCCCGAATTGTGATCCTTTCTAACAACTTTGTGACTGCATAAAAAGCATTCATTGCAGATTAAAAATTTATAAGTTTTCATAAATTACGTTTACACCAATTACATTAACTCTTTTCTTTTACAAATTGTTATAATTCTTTATCTCCAAAATGTCAGAAATTAAATAATCACAATTTTTTAAAAAACTTACAATAGATTATTACTTTTAAAAAAGTATACACTGAGAATTTTTTGTTAATTTTTCCAAATTTTCTCAAGAGTTTAATATAGAAAAACGGTGTTTTTGTTACGAAAAAATTACTCAGGATGAAAAAATCCTGCCTCTTCAAAGAATTTTAGATAATATAATTCAACGATGTACGCATTATAACTTGAAAATTACAATCCAAATTGAGCGCAATTAGTATCCAATTAGCGTTCTCAGTATCTAATTAGTGCTAAAACTACTATAGAATTATAGAACTACTCTTACTTATCTCTCGATATAATTAAAAGTTGTTAATGAAATTAGAACATATTTGTATACGAAGTGAGATAATTTTCAGATTTACGTTTATAAACTCCACTTAATTCGCAGGTATAAAAAATCTAAAGATCCATATTTATTTTCCAACTCATTGAAACGGGAAGACGATACAAGCAATAAACTTAACGGAAACACTTGGTCCCTGACACTCTTGTCGAAGGATTGTGCAATCGGTAGTCATCCTGTGCGAGTCGCGTTGCATAATTCCGTTTGTATCCTCACGAGACGCGAAAACACGATGGCGTGCAAAAGGTGCGAGTAAGCGCCAACGGACTCAATATCGCTTTACGATCGGTCTTCGACTACGAAATATCTCAGCTGACTGGCCTCTGACGTGTCGGACGTTCTAAGCACGTTGAACAATTATTTCTATTCGCATTAATGATACACTGTGCTTGATATATGAAACACTGTATGGAAATATAATATCTTCTTAAACAAATATTCACAATATAATCTGTGATATATATTTTTTCTAATGCAATCATTGGACCTAAAAAGATAAAATAGATCCATCGAAATGCGTAGATAGAATGATGATATTTTTGGACGTTGGGCCAATTTGTTCGATTTCGCTACATCAGGAAAAAAAGACGTACAAAGCATTGATCGGAATCGGTGCACAGCGAGAAAGGTCATTCGCTTCACGCCACAATGACTTTGGCAATTCGAACGCACCGGACGAATTTCGACCAAACGCTATTTTTCGGCAATTCTGTTCGCATTCGGAAATAGAGACTCGATAGACACTTAATATTCTTTTTATTTATAATTATCGTACATTTCCCGGAAAATTAATTCTTACAAATTTATTAATTATGTCAAGAACGCCGAGTTAAAAAGTTCATGGAAAAATCTTTTATTTGAATTTATATTTTTTAATAGAATAATAAAACACGAATTTTGCGCTATGAGTTATCAGCATGGAAGATGCTCTCGAAACTCTGCGATGCAGCTACGACATATATGTGAACAACAAATTAAAACGCGGTCTATAATAGATTAATCGCAAGTAAACCAGCTCGTGGCCTATGCGCGATATATTATAATAACTGGAGCATAAAATATATGATTCGTGGCTACCGCGGCAAATAGTAGCGCGTTAACGAGATTAGCGGGATGAGAAGAACGTCCTCGCATCGATTTCATGCGCACGGTGAGACGACGATGTTACTTTTCGCCGTATATATGTATATTCGTGTGCTATGCTGTGTACGTATGAACAACCCTTTGGAAATACACGTGTCGCGCGGACGTTCCTCCGAGTGCGGTTTACATTGCAAATTCGTCGAGAAACTTCTCGCGCGCGACACGTTCCCGGCGAGTCCGTGTGCAAAAGTTATTTTACCGATTAAATTACGACCCGAACCCGGTTGCTACTGTCCGCGGTAGCATTGTTTTAGCGATGTTGTTACCGAAACACATTCGGCGAGTCCCTCGGGACGACCGTCTAACTGCTTGCAAAAGTATGTATCGATAATACTAATGATAAATTGTAAATATTCGTTACTTCTAAGAGGACGATTCAAAAGTTATTTCTATATTTTTATTGAGAAGTAAAAATTCTCTCTTTCACATACTAAGTTCTGGATTAATATTCGAAATTTTTCACAAAATTTGATGAAAATTCTTCTGACAAGAGCTAAATTACGTACGTACGTATGTGAAACGTACGTAAAAAAACGTACGTATGTGAAAAAGTACAAATTTTTAGTAAATTAAATTTGGTATGCCAGAGATAAGATTTACTGTTTGCAAAAGCATTTTGCGCGGCAGCTATTTCGGCAAATGTTAACGCGGCAAGGAGTTGAAACGTAGCGTGAAATTTGCGCATGTTGCGACACCTGTTATTACCAAAGTTTTATATACCTCCGTGACAGTAGGCAATTTTCTAGGCTTCTGCACAAATATCTAATGTAACTTTCACTATCTATTAATAATACAGTAGCGTAGGTCGATCGGCCAACGTCTACCTTCGTAAAGCTGCGACTGCATCACTGAAATATGATTGTCTTTTCCAGTCGCAAGCTGAAATTATGAAATAAAAGCGCAGCAACTATGAAATTTTCTAAATCAAATTATGTCAATTCAACAAAAAGATGTTAATAAAAGATCAACGAGTTTACTCGGCTGGATTATCGATTGCTTTTTATATAAAATAGAATTTTAGAAGTACAATCTTATTCATAATCCTTTTTTTCTAATTGGCTAGTTATGTAAAAAGTTGGCATTAACCTATTAATACACAAATATTGTTCGAGCGTAAAAAGAACCGTTCGTGGCCTTGCTATAAAGACACGCTGTACTTTGTTCTATGCTTTACGTAATCTTTATTCCGCTCGGTTGGTACTAGGTACCAGTGCTTCAATCACAAGTACACACAAGTGTATCACGTGAGCGTAATTGTGTTCCTGCGTTTCTATGAGCTCGCATACATGGTGTACGTATACATAGTTCTATACGCGCATGCATCGCTAAAGATATTATGTTTTCCATTTCGACGGGTTCATGCATAACAGTGATATTACTAACGTCTCATTAACAATTCAAACTAGGTCGGCTCGTCGAAATTTTCTCGATCAATATTTATCAAAAATAATATGCAAATATAGTTTTTAAACAGATCGATTAAATAGATATGAATAATTAAAGGTATTAAATTATTTTTATTACCTGTAAGCATAATTCTATTGTCAAAAAATTTGAAGAAAAATTGGGATTGTCTGACAATATAAAATAGCGAAACAATTTTTGGGATAAAAAAATACTTTTTTTGAAAATAGGACGGTTTTTTTCAAAATTTTCCTACGTATACGTACATACATATGTACGCGCATATCAATCAACAAACTATATTTTTTAAACCGTTATACCCGCAAGGAATGTCGAGTGCGATAAAACGGCAAGGACTGGAACTCTAGGGTTGGACCTATCCAATCTGGAACGGTCAACATATATTTCTGCAGCAATCTGAACTCGCCCTCGATAAAGATAACAGAGAATTAAAAGCGGCCGAAACAATATTACGCCAAGTGCTGTTTGGATGAATTACTGCTTTACATTAAAGCTTTGCGTTTAAATTGCTTGCAAAGAATTCTTATTCACATATCTAAAAACACATCAGAAGTGAACTCAGCGAAGCTATATTGGTTTCAATTCCAGTTTATAGAGCCCGATTAAGATTCCTGTGTACACTGCAGAAACAACACAATTGTGCAAATACAGATATCATATCGATTCGGATTTTGCAGTGAACACAGCATATATGATGCGAATATCGCGAGGCTAACACGCAACAAGAACTATGAGATGAATAATACGCATTTCTACCCACGTTACTATAATATAATTGAGTCTAAAAATACTTCGATGATTCGCGATGATTTGATTCTTTGGTGCTGCAAGGAAGGTGATTGTTTGTTAATCGACTGCTCGGACTGTAGGCGAAGATAACGTCATGGGAAGAAGAATATGTTAGTGAAAGTATATAGTACAATTATGTTACTATAATTATAGAAATATTAGAAAATATTTGTATGGACAGAGAATAAGAACATCCGCAGCAGCAGAATAATATTTGCATTTACACATAACGAGCATTTTTTTCCACTCTTATTTCACCGCAAAGGTCGTGGGTAATTTTCTAGTGAACATTTCCCTAATATGAATAAAATAAAAATTGTAAGAAGTAATCTAACGATGGCCTTGTTCTAACGATTAACTCGATTTTTCTTATTGTGCCATTTCTTACACAAGAAATCCTTGAGGCGCGCAGTGTTTCTTGTTTAACACCAAACTTATCACACCGCGTCTAATTGATCGTGCCTCACTCGCGAGTTGCATGCGTCTCTCTCAAATACGATCTATCGACCGCCATCTGTGCTGGTACTAAACCAATCGTTTTTAACGCACTAAAATATACTGCTGCCTGCCCTTGAACGGAAACGAAAATACGGTCAGAGTTAAGTTTAAAGTGAATATATGTTAGAAGCAATAAAGATTGCGCAACGGAAAATGCAAAATTTATGAAAGCATAAGATAACAAAGTACATAAATTATTGTTCAGAAAAAATTAAGTAAAAAAATTTGGTATATCAAATGCAATTTACTGCGAACCATTAAGTTTTGAGCAAAATAATTTAAAGCATTTGAGTTGTAAACAAAAATAAAACATCTTTTACAAGTTGAAATTGAACGTAGAGATAAAAGAACTATATTTTTCGTTGAATTCTTCGAACAATTTCTATTTTAATAGAATTTTAATTTGGATCTTAATTACCAAAATGTTTAGTGTTTATTAAAAAAATTATAAAGTTAAAAGAATTAAGAGGTTGTGCGAAAGAGATAGTATCGAAACTTGTATCTATCTAGTATACTTGTATCTATTAGTCACTTTAATGTAATTTAATGTAATTTAATCTATGTTGTCAGGTAAAAGCGGGGAATGAGATTCATTATTAATTGCAGCTGCATCCGCATATTTGAGATTCCAAATTAGCGTGACATGCACGGCTAGTATGCATTTGTGGATTCGTGCAATCTGTGTGCGAGAGAGCACGTGTATACGTTATATAATAACGAGGACACATCTCCGTGTCCGTTTCAAGTGCAGTAGAAACCGGCACTCCTCTGTCTGTGATTTTTTGTTATTTTCATACTCGCCTCTCATCGCTCACACATAGAGACAACTCCAGTGTAATGATCGTGCAAAATTATATAGCAAACAAATGTTTCTCGTGACACGCCACAAACGCGACAGTCATCGTATAGTTATACGTGTTATCAGACTACGTCCAAAATCGCAAAATCTAACATCACACGTTACGCAAAGTATATAGGCATTATATCATAAACTTTCTTTATGCAAGTAACGCATTTGATCGTAAAGTCTAGTTTGTAAAAATGGAATGACAAGGCAAGTAATTTAAATCGGAGAAATGCACCCGTTAAGTTTTATCACGTACATTAACATAGATAACGTTTACACGTACAAAGCTTGTCGGCCTTTAACACATATAAAGCCTGTTAGGCATAAAGGCACGGTTAATCAATGATTAACGAGTGCTTAGATAAGAAGTAAAACGGTATGTTTCCGCCGTACATACCCGATGTGCGCATCGTACGAAAACCCGGTCCAACGGGGACTTGGAGTCCTGGGCCTTGGAGGTCCTCTCTTTGCACCATGCTTGTCCCATTTTCTTTTTATTCAGCTTTCAGCTTGTTCGATCCTTTTCTAGTAAAGTCACTTGTACGACGGGTAGGCAGTGGTTCCTCTCACCAATAAGACCGGATAATGTAGGCCATTTTCAGAACCCGTTCTCTCCTCGTGACCTGCCGCAACCGGCGTGTCTCCTATGGTCGGCTATACCGATCGCATCCTCGCTTGGATCCTCGAATGTGAAAAAGAAGTCGACAGAGCCCCGCGGCCGGTCGGTCGGTCGGTCGGTTCGGTTCGGTGCGGCCCCGCAAGGTCCGGCACTGAGAGGCAAAAAGAACGCGCTGATGTGTGATACGTCGTCGTTTCTTCCCAATGCGTGACCTCCACTCGCTGGTCTGAAAAAAACAAAGTATTCCGTTGACGTTCTGATTTCCGTTCGTAACATAATCGCCGACTGTTTAAATACTTATTACACAGGTATTTAAACTCGTCAGTTCTTGTTCAGGAATTTAGCTTTGGACAGCTGTTCGTCGTTAAATACAAAATATTCGAAAGCAAACAAATTTAAAACAACAATTAAAATATTTAATGGAGAAAAATATGTCAAGTTAAATTGCTGTTGAATTTGCATCGCATTGAATTTTGGTTTTCGAAATAAATAATCTGCATTTGCGATGAATAGGATACTCGCATCGTCCTGCGAGTCCTTCCATGAATGGGCGTACGAGTCGGGTATACCGTGTTGGCATTGAAGCCGCGCACGGTCACGCGGACCGCCTTCTTATGATGCGTCATTTACTTGCGTGTACGATCTACGTTTGTCTTCGGACGTTTCGTGCGAGTGTACGCGTTAAGAATCGAGCGAAAATCGCGAAAAAGGAAAAAACGATCCCTCGCATTTTCCAAACTGCAGCCGATAGTGCACGAGGCGTTCGAACACCTGTTCGAACAATCACGAGACGCAAAGAATGCGAGAGCACTGACAGTTTCAATGACACTCTCGTGTTTTACACGCCCATCGTTTCTCAAACGAGATAAAAGTCCGAGACGCGCAAACAAAGGTCCGAAGAAAGGTCTTACCTCTCCCAGATATCTTTACGGCCTCTTTTAAATGCTCGCCGTCCGAGCCGTGACTTACTCTTACACACGCTTTCTACGCGCATTCTTAACATACCTATTCTCCTTCGGGCGCGAGAAACTTCCGCCGCGGTGTATTTAAGCGCACGCCTCTTCGAGGAACTAATCTCGACCGTCAATGACGGATGATGAATCACCTGCGGGCACGGTCGAGCACGATCGGTAGGCGTTAAGCACTCGCGGAAACGAACACACGGCGAATTGAACGAGCCGCGGCGGCGGACGCGCGACTGGTACCGCCGCTGGCCCGTGTGGTACCGCTCGGTCAGACTCGCGGCACCGTCAGCACGCTTCGGACGCCCGTACGCACTCGTGGACCTCGCGGTGCAGCAACACCGCGCTCTCGGCAGGCGGACTGACACCCGGACGGTGGCATGCAGGCGAGGCACCGCGCGCGACCTCGGCTCGAAGGCTTTCTAACCGCAGCCTCCGCTCTCGCGACGGTGGCATCTCTCCACGAACAGATCGGCTGCGTTCTTCCTCCACCTCCACACCTTCTTCTTTATTCTTCGCGCGTTCTCCGCATCGCGCGAGAACGCGCGGTCCGCGCTCTCGTCCGTGCGTCTCTCCTTCATCTACGCCTGATGGCTCTCGATTCAACTCCCTCTCTCTCTCTCTCTCTCTCTCTCTTTCTCTGTCTCTCTCGAGTGATCTTTTCCAGGTGTGCACGAGACCTCTCGACTTTCTTTTCCTCCTTTTCTTCCTCCGCTTCGCGATATCCTCAATCGGCGTCTCTTTCTCCGCCGCCTATATGCCCATTCTTCGTCCCGCTCCGAAACGTTGGTTCTCTTCTTGTTCGTTTCTCTTTCATCTTTTGAGAATGCATTCTCGGGAAAACTTTACACGCTAACTTGGTGTACCCAGGATTATCAACTTTTACTGCATTTAATTCTATATATTTGTGTGTTAATCAATGGTATAAATTACATGAGAGTACGAGAATCTATTGCGTATTATTCAACAGACACTCTTAATCAGTAGAAATCATGAAAGCGAGGAAAGTTAATTCGAGTTTTGCGCGAGATGATTTATCTAATTAGAAAAATTTGTGAAAGATGGTTAAACTTTATCAAATTTATTGATGGAAAGATATGTAGAAAGTATTATTATATGCTATTTGATCATTTGTTTGCGTATTATTTTAATGAAATAGAAATTATAGTAAAATAAGGACGAGTGCGCGCACTTTTAGTGCATTATATCTACTCGTTATGTTAGATTCCATATTTAGAAAATAATTACTTACATTGCTGATCAGGCTATATATTATGTCCATATCTTTCATTTAGAATACTGTGGCAGCGAAAAAACTCAAATATTTTAAATATCTATCATTTAATACATTCACAGTTCAAAGACCTCAGGTCGTGTAAAATTTCTCTATAATAACTAACGCGACATTAACCGATAGCGATTAGTGCGATGAACATGCTAAACGCAGTTATTTAATCCGATCCAATTTCTACCAAGGATTTCCATATCATTAGCAATATACACTACTATTATATTTCTTAATTTATTTTATTTTTCTGTGGTCTCCAAACTAAAAATCTCTACACATTCTAAGAGGATTCAGTTTATTTTAAATCGTGTCACGATCGAGAAATTAGAAAAAATAATGTTATAGTGTTTCATCAACTGCGCACAATCTCAAGAAGTCGACAGTGAAGAGCTGTTTATTGTGATAACATACTCTAAATTTTTCCTAGAATACATTCGCAGATTTGACTCGTTACTTTGTGAAAGGAAATTGAGCTCTCCAGAAGGAAGCGCAGATAAGTCGCTACATACCGTCAATCGGTCTTCTCTATATTCAGGAAGAATGTTTTATTTCGTATTTCGTTCTGAGAAAATCCTCTGATGAATACGAGCATTGAAGTGCGAAGAGACTTAACGAGGACGAGTCCGGCTAAACGAAACCAATTAAACTGGAGATAGGCGAAACCTCGAAGGGCAACGGGGAAAGGATCGTTAGCGGCACCAAGATATTGTCTGCTAAAGTTGTCGACACGTTGCCGTCGTTCAAATCCTCGGAGTTAGTAATCGACGACTATGGAGAATTGGCGAACCCCGACAGGACCTCGAAATTGCGCGCCAAAAGGTCAGAATGGAACGCCGAACAGCAGCGGCGAATCGTTAGACAGAGACGCTTGACCAGGTCAATTCATGATATTCTTGGTGTTCCGACGAGTACGAAACCATCACAAATATACGTTACAAAGATATTTGGTTTGTCAGTGACCGCAGGAATGTTGGTTCGACATTGGAGTGCTTTTGCGCGAATTATCAAACGAGTTTTACACCGAAGATCGTTAAATCCGTGATGATGGAAAATTAATTTATATTACACATTGCACGAAGTTCAAACAGTCGAATCGACAACCGGAAAGCATAAATCCGTAAGCTTCTGACAAGATTCTACTTTTTAACAGAAAAGCCATTCATATCGCTAACCACAAGTTACTTCATTTAAAACTAATAAATCAATTGAATTAATCACGAATTATTTTCTATCAAATCGACAGTAACCGTTCCAAATATCGAACAAGTGTAACATTCTGGAACAATTTAGAACAATTTGCGTTATTAATGCGTTTTATTAATCGATGCTAGAATGAAAGAGTTCTTTCACGCGCCTTTTATGGACTTTTTTTATAGACTTCTTGCTATCCAAGAAATTTAATCTGTTCGACAAACTTTTGATGAAATCAGATACTTACCGATCTAAGAAGAAGAATTCGCACAGCCGAAAAGAAGACATCTGAAGCATCCAGTAAATTCAGAGGTGAAAAATATATGCAATCAAATAAACAAGTAGCATTATATTGATATTATATGTGCTAAATAAAATTTTCCGGACCCGGAAATTTATGTATATTAAGAAAAGCTAAACTACTAATTTGATTTTTTTTAATTACTATCATACAATTAAAAATAATTATTTTGGAAATAATTATTATATGATTGTAATTTCATTATTTTCATTATTCAAGAAGTTATGCGTTTCTATTACTTCGTGAAAATAATTTTAGCTAAACAGACGATAATATGCATTAGATAGCGAAGGTCAAGTTCAATTTTAATTATAGCTTTTTTTATTATTTAAATCTATTTACATTAAATACATATTTTCTTCAGATGAGAAGTTAGCTTGTATGAAAACGACGTAAAAACGATAATTATAGCTATAGCATATCCGCTCTTTAAAAAAATCATGTTATTCGATATCTCAATAGTATCGAAGTTCATTATTGCCGTTTTTCCGCAATGTCGATTGATTCTTTTATTGCGCTCGATTCGTATCGTGAGAAGGCTGTTATTGCAAAGTTTTTGACAGTTGTACATATTTTATATTTCTTTGTGATTAAAAAAATAAATGGCGCGCGTGTAGCGCGCGCTTGTATGTTTAGTAGAGAGAAAATTTTATATCAAAAATTACTATGTACGGTAATAATTGCGGATCACGAAGGAATGATATAAATTTTTACTGTGTTTTTCACATGTGAAAATAGTACAAATTTTCAGTCTGCGACTACTGCCGTGCATAGTAATTTTTTATATATAAATTTATATATAAAATTTTCTCTGCGTAGCATTTTACATAACTGAAGTTGAGAAATTCAGAAAAATTTAATGATTCAACTAGTTATCAGCATATTCCTGATGACATGATATTTATTATCAATAAAAATATCTATCGTATCTATTTAGAGAAAATGCATCTATTTCAGGAAATACGTATTTCCCGATATATTTTCTTAAATAAACACGGCAATAGAAAAATGAAAATAAAATATAAAATTGATTTCTTTTGGAGCTAATTATAGAAGAAAGTATTTTTTAAATAAGAATTATGCACTCTTGTTTCGATCTTTTAGAAACCATCGAAAATTTTTACCACGATCGGTACTTTATGTAACAACGGTTTTCTTAGCATGTGTGTCATTTATAATAGCGATGTCGATGCTCATAAAAATCGGTGGTGCGCTATAAGATATCTCACACGTTTCCTTTATTGCGTATCGTTGGTCATTCTCGCCTTCATCGACTTGTGAACGTAAATGGCCTTATATATCTCAGAAGCATTCGATGTATGTCCTCTCCAAATCGTCGTGCTCGTGCGACATTCTCCACAAATCACCGCGAATTCTTTGATCGACCTTTTTTCCTCGACACTTTTTCTTATTAAATAGACAGTTGTTTCATTAGGTTCTAATATTGTTTTTAAATGTATTGCGTATTTATTGCTATATTACTATTATTTTTGGTAACATTTAATAAACAAGGAAAGAACATTACTGAGAACACAGCGATGGTTTTACCATTCTGCAAGAAATTAAAGACGTACGTTTTCTGTAAAGTAAAGTTGTAATATATACAGGATCTTAGTATAAAATCCAAATTAATTATTAATGAAATGGAAAGCATTACTATGAATTTTATTATAATCACTCGATGAAAGTATGTTAAAAAAAAATAAAAAATTAGTTATCTATTGTATCATTGTTAGTTTTTGTGTTACAAAAAAGAAAATGTTTTGTGATAATTATAAAAATTTTATTAATAACTATATATATTTACTTATATATATAGTTATAACTATATTTATATATAACGATATTTATTATTAATATTAAGGCTGTTTACATTGAACGATTGCACGCGCAATCATCAGCAATCACGTTATTGATATCATTTTTACGATTAACTCTTTGAGTGCTATGTGGACACATATATGTGTTCAGCGAAGGTTATTGGCGTGGACTATATGGCACATATATGTGGTTAACACATTTTTCCGATTTATATTCTCAAATAAAAATTATCGGTGTAAAAAAATTTAAAAAATATAATAAAGATTAATAAAAATGATCCGTTTCCAGCAATTAGCGCGGATTGCCTTGTCGTCCGCATCGAACGTTTAAAGCGCTCCGCACAGATTTCGCCCTTATTACAAATTTCGGCGTTTAGAAAAATCGTGCTTCGGAAATTCGTGTGTTGCTTTTGAAAAACCTATCGCGAAAGGATAAAGCTTTCGGATCTCGCTCTTCTTATTTGAAAACTCTTCATCTGTACACCAAGGTAAATTAAATGGCAATCTGTAAAATAAACAGTTTAAAGTAATATTTATTTTTTAATTTTCTTCATTAATCTTGATTTATTATACTTGATTTATTAACACTATTTTTCACGTCATTATTACGAGATCATGCATGACACATAATTATTTGCAAAGACTATCCTTACTTGCTAAACTCGGTTATTCTTACCTTGATGGCACGCATCTTTGTATTTCATATATTATTATGGACTTTTGCGTACGAACTTTTTTCATTTCTGGAACGAACGTCGAATGTGATAAGTATTTTTTGTTACTCTTTAACAGCTTGCACTTTTTCTTTTCCGACAGTTTGTGTGTCAAGTTCCAAAGATTTTCACTAGATTTATGATGACTGAAATTAAATTTTCATGGATGAAAATGTTATTTATGAAAAAGTGAATTTTTAAGAAATTAATTGAACCTTAAAAAAATCCTAGCTTCTCTAAATCATCTAAATCCTTCATTTTTCTGTTACTTACCCAACGAAGTCGCAGCGATCCAGATCAGACGGTATATAAACGCATATGTAAGGTGTAATTGATGAGGCTGTATTGTTTTTCGTAATGCTTAAGCTTTTCATTTCATTATTATCTTTTAAGAAATCTTCTTTGTACTCGGTGAGAGGGTGTGCGTTTCCTACGACGATGAATGTTTGTAACGTAAAAGAAAGCAAAAATAATTCCAAGAAAGTCTTCATGGTTGTCAGAAATTATTAGCCACGCAGATACAATACTGAAAAATCGTAAAACTGTAAAATATTTTGCAGTGATTTATTACAAATGTTTTATGGAATTTCGAGATATAAATTGTATTGTAGCAATTTACAATGTCAATGGATTAAATCCTATCATTTCACTTCAGCTGACCCTAATAAATAATCTGCAATGCACATATTTCCAATTAATGCGCAGTTGTTATTATCTATATAATTTGTAATCCCTCTTCATTATAAAAGAGATGTTGAGAAGAGGAACGTAAAATCCATTTTGAATATTCGCAGAATTGTGTATCACGTAACTCATCAGGTATAATAAATACCTACTGCATTGTAATGGATTATTAATTCCGGCAATTAAACCGCGCACGTCGACGCATCGCGTCTCGGTTAAATGGAAGCATGCTAGACGATGCGCGCTGGTTTGAATAATATAATAACGAAGCGCTAGAATAGAAATAGAACTGTTAACAATGATAAGCGCCTGTTATCATGTACAAAATAATACGATTATGGATACAAGAAAAGCAAAAATAAAGAACAAAATAGACAAATCCGTCATGTAACGAAAAAGAAAAATCAAGTTTGATAAAAGATATTTTGCACTCTTTTTTTTATCTCGACTACTTTGTGACGCGCCTTCTTTTATCCTGTCGTTTTTCTCGCAATTCAAAATTATTATTGCAAACTGTACGTTAGAAAGATAACGCCCTCGCGATGCTATTAAGTGAAGATCGCAATTATGCAGACCGGGAAATTACGAAGGAGTTCTTCAAGCGCATTAAAGGAATGTGCATTTGGATACCCTAGTTTCATAATAGCATTAAGTTTATCTTTAAGTGCAAGATGCAATTTGCTCGTAAATCATAATGCGAATTTAACGAAGAATTCTTATTTTATTAATTATTGGTATTCTAGAAGATTAACCTATAATTAAATTTAGTAGTATGCATATAAAGTGCATATTATTAAAATGTGGCATTAAAAATATTAAAAACAATAATCGAATTTCTCAGTTTTTTTCATAAATGTTTAAATGTTTTTTTTACATAATACCGGTACCATATTTGTATTTGTAAAAATGTTTTTTACAAATATGGTACACGAAGAATCGTTTTACCCAATAAATCACTTTTTCGCATAACAAAAAATAATAATTATTTACAGTTATTAAAATTTATAAATCGCAATTATGAATTGTGGTTGAGCTATTTTATACTTTGCAAAAAGTTTTTAAATTTACTAATTGCCGAACATTCCTCGTAAACGCTAATATTGATAAATATAATGAATCATACCAAGAATTTCGAATAAGAATTTATAAAAACAAATCGTACATAGAGAGTGAAAAAGATGCCGTGTAATCATCGCGCAGTAAAATCAATAACGGTGTTGTTATCGCGTTAGACGGTTGCAGATGGCATAATCGTTTTATTTTGCTAACCGAGCCGGCGTAAATCTACGGTCCTTGCTTCCGTCTGTGGCCCGACTGTCGCGTCATGTTGCACGCGCCGTCATCGCTAGTGGATCCTTTGACCGCGATAATCTCGTCGAAATTTTTCATTCGCGACCTATCTCGCGTCACTATTTGTTAATAATATTACGATCACATCTCTCGCTAGTGTATGGCTGACTAAGAAGCGTTGAAAGTTTGGCGTTAAATGCGCATTTTTGCTCGATCGCTCTCGAATTGCAGAAAAAACATTTTTCAAAGGTGATCAGTGGGGGCGGCAGAGTCGGGGGCATCGTGACAATCGAAAAAGATGCAAAAATCAGCGATAATAATCGCTTCACACGAACAAGCGTCCCTGCAGCAATGTTTTCATTTCTATCTTACGATATTCTCCGGCAATATCCTTTGAACAACAACCGCGTATTTATTACTACGAATGTTTACTACGAATTATTACTACGAATTATTACTACGAAGAACGAAGAAAGAAAACTTCATCGTTATGACTCACTAGCGTTAGAACGATAAAAGAATTACTGCGACACAACGGAAATGCGCACGCAAAGCTAACATATTTGCCAAGTCAATTGCTAAGTAAACTACTCGATAAACTTAACCGAATAAATTACGTTTCGCATGGAGCGACGCGTTTCCCGAATGTCGTTCGGTGTCTTCCCGGCTCTTCCTTTAATTTGAGTAACGACCTCATCATCGCTGTGATGTAGTCGAAACGTGCTTCTATATACACCACGAGGAATTGTCAGCGTTTAATCGTACTAACATCTGACGGCAATTCGTCACTCCGCATTATATACACACACACACACACACACACAGGTATACGTCTAGCTACGTACTTGTTTCGAGATTTCGTAATGGAATCGCGTGCCATATGGGGCTTTCGCACTTCTCTGACGGATCGCGCTACGTCGACTTATATACTTGTCACCGTGTCACATCAACAGTACCAGACATCGAAATACAAGTAATTGGCAATGTAATTGTGATCGAAGCGAGTGTCAAAAAATATCATAATATGACAGACATAATGATATGATATCTTTACGATATTACTTTAATTTTAATAAATTTAATATTTTTTTGTAGAAATTTTTTATCTGGTATTGATAACCTCTTTCGAAAGTTTCGTGTCATATAAAATCTAAATTTATCAGAAGGACACGTGTAAAAAAATGCCTCAAAAGAAATTATCTTGAAATTTTGTTTGACACCTTTTTCTTCAAACTCGCTCTTTAATAAACTCGTGACTGCGAATGTTTTACTCTTTTTAATCGATTTCGTGCAATCTGCAAATCTGCAAAATCGTCCATATAAATGTTTCTCTAATAATGTGTATATACGTAACATCAAATAGATATATAAATAATTAACGTTTAAGAAGCTAGGAGAACTAACGACACAGCATAGATTACGGACTACAACAGGACTAGCGATAACTGAATAACACCACTAGTCTTATAAAATAAGAGGAACAAGACGAGTTATCACTTGTGATATACTATATATAAGAGAAAGAGAGTATACGCCCATTAAAATATGCCCGTGTACATTGCTTTAAGATTTTTTGCTTTATCAATTAGTCATTGCGCCGAAAACTTATCACCGATTTTACCGATAAACGTTCGAGCACTAATCAAAATAAGTCTAATTACTGTAACGTTTTCATAAGACTAACCTCGAGCTTTCTCTAGTCAAAGGATAGAAAAACTTTAGCCTCTTTTACGAGAACACTACAATCTTTGTGCGAGCTTGAATGGCAAACTGATGCATTCGCCAGAATTCTGTCAGGGTCGCGCAACTTATTTATCTGCGTTATTAAAAATTTATCTGCGCGTTCTTAAAAAAGAGATGAAAACGTAGTAGATTGGAAATATCGTAAAAAATGATAACTTTTATACAGTATTTTGAGAAGCAATGACAAATGTGAACGTCGCAAGAACCAGTAAAACTTACCTTATGAATCTTCGAACTTCTCTTCGAGGAAGGGGCGCTTCTCATATATTCTTATAGTTGATTTCTCGCGTACAAAGCGCAAAGACTATTTCTTTCTGAACGGCGATTATCTTCTGCAAATTTTCGCAAAGCAAATGGTGTTTTCGCGAGGCAATATAGCTAAATGTAGCTACTTCTCAGGCAGAATCAAGAGATTGAAATTTGACTATTGGCTCTCGCGTCTTCGATTAGTACGAGAAAAATTAATCTGGATTCCGAAGGAAGATCTTGACGATGTGATTGATTTTACGGCGAAATACTGGAACAATGGAGAGTGTCGGTGCGGCGCGGCGAAATGTCTATGTGTCCAGGGAGAAACCAGGAGGATGTTCGACGGATGCTGGGATGCGGTGAGAAGTGTGTAATTCGGATGGACGAGCAGAAGAGCACGTTAAATGCATTCGTCCACGTTGACGTCGGCCGTGTAACTACGGCAGGAGAAGTCGCGATATGTCCGTCGAAAGAGATCAAAACAACTAGTTTCTGGTCCCACCACAAAGCTTCTCTTGCTACGTCACGGCTACGAGGTCTGGCATTGGGGAATCGATGTCGTTGTTGAGGGTGCTGCCAGGGCAAGAGGCACAGGGACTGTCGATTGGGTGGAGTTATTCCAAATGCTTCTGCACCGCTTATGTGCCATTGTCAAGTATAATTGCGCGATTTTTGTGATATACAGACATAAGTCGCGAATGGGAGGAACGCAAACGAATTGTGATCGCTATATATTTCCGGACACTTTGCCGATTATGACGATAATATTTTCACGTTATCGTGAATCGAAAGAGGAATGAATAGTAAATACAATGGAATACACGGTAAACTTTCTCGCAGCGATACGTGTATGAAAAGTGAAGGAGGGATTTTAAAGTGAGTATTCCAGATACTAATCGACTTGAAAACAATTTTGAAAACATCACGCTGAAAGAGGAATTAAATGACCATAATTAAAAGGATATATAATCAGCGGCGTAACATAATTGCACACATTTGTTTTTTATTTTATTTAATCAGATATAATTCAACTAAAATACGATACAACTATCGCAGATGTGAATGTCATTTTTAGAACTTGATTAGGTCGAGAATTTCTTTTTATTTGGAAATAATAAGCGCAATTTAAACGCCACATGCATTTAAATAGCAAGGCTCGACATTACGCAAGATTTCTTATAAATTGATACTAAGATATTATTGCGTAAAATTTCTCTCTGATATTATATGTCAATCGCAATAAAACAATATATATAATAACATAAACATGAGTTATGTACACATGTTCTATCACGGCATTAACTCAAAAACCGATTACTGTTGATTTAATCTAGAGGTCAGACAGTGTCTTTATCTTACTTTAATGATTTATGCAAAGCTTGACCTTTGATTAATTCAAATTTAGCTATAATCTCTAGGCTAAAATTAAAAAATTATATACATAATATAGGTTACAAATAGATTCAATTAAATTTACCGTGATGAGTCAAGAGGTATCGATATAATAATAAATAATTGAAGGAACTAAATGGTCACAGCACACATTTCTTACATTATATTTTAAATTTTTAAAAATTTACACATTTAGATTAAAATAAATATAAATTAAAGCGGAGCACGTGCACATGCAATTCACATGAGAAATTGATATAGCATCGATATCAAGTCAGTTTTCGCGAGATGCTAGTCACGCGCACCGGCAATCAATTATATGTCGTAATTATCGTTTGCCTGGAGTGTAATAACTGATTAGATGCAGAGCTTCGGTGTTACGCGTGCGAATCTCGAGGATGCCACTGAAGATAGTACGGGCACCGGGCACAATCCGCTTGATCGCATCGGTAGTTTAACAGGGTAAGTAACGAATAATTGAGCCCGCTTTTACTTTGCACGTGATCGCGCGCCGGTGCACGTGCATTCCGCACGTGGACACAGAAGGGCCAGTGCACGTGCACTGACTGATACACACACCACAATCCTAGATAGTACGACTTATCTCGATAATGGAAAATTAGCTGCCGCACGACACGCATAATTCTAACTAATCTTCATCACTATCGTTGCACAACACGCTATCGACATCATAAGTTGACAGGGTGACATAAGAATTATCAAATTATACTGGCTGTAATAATGCAAATTTAATTAAATATTTTTCTTGACTGATGTTTTAGGGGAAAAAACTCGGATTGAGCTTAATATAACAGAATTCTAATAAATTTTTTAAGTACTTACAAAAACGCTTTTAAGACAAGTAATTTTAAAACTGAGCATGGTATATTTTACGCGTAATTTTATTAATTTATCTTACTTTATTTTTATTTTAATGATTTAGTTATAGTTTTCTCATGAATTTGATTGCTTATAATCTCCAAAAAAATCCCATTGATTTTATTTAGCATCTTTATTAAAGAATAATTATAACACTTTAATTTTGAACAAAGAAGAATCTGCTGTTTCTCGAGTATACCTCTTATCAAATATAAACTAATCTAATCTACAAAAAATTATTTAGAATAATATCGTTGTTACATCACTCGTGTGATTAAAGAGCGTCTCGAGATAACACCGAAACAAATTGTTTTAAATAACAAATAAGATAAAAAAAAGCAAGCCAAGCGCTTTCTCTCACTTTCTTCTTCTTCTTCTTCTTATTCTCTCTCTCTCTCTCTCTCTCTCTCTCTCTCTCTCTCTCTCTCTCTCTCTCTCTCTCTCTCTCTCTCTCTCTCTCTCTCTCTCTCTCTCTCTCTCTCTCTCTCTCTCTCTCTCTCTCTCTCTCTCTCTCTCTCTCTCTCTCTCTCTCTCTCTCTCTCTCTCTCTCTCTCTCTCTCTCTCTCTCTCTCTCTCTCTCTCTCTCTCTCTCTCTCTCTCTCTCTCTCTCTCTCTCTCTCTCTCTCTCTCTCTCTCTCTCTCTCTCTCTCTCTCTCTCTCTCTCTCTCTCTCTCTCTCTCTCTCTCTCTCTCTCTCTCTCTCTCTCTCTCTCTCTCTCTCTCTCTCTCTCTCTCTCTCTCTCTCTCTCTCTCTCTCTCTCTCTCTCTCTCTCTCTCTCTCTCTCTCTCTCTCTCTCTCTCTCTCTCTCTCTCTCTCTCTCTCTCTCTCTCTCTCTCTCTCTCTCTCTCTCTCTCTCTCTCTCTCTCTCTCTCTCTCTCTCTCTCTCTCTCTCTCTCTCTCTCTCTCTCTCTCTCTCTCTCTTTCTCTCTCTCTCTCTCTGTCTATTAAGCTGTGAGATAAGACTATCTCTTAAGGCGAACTATGATATGAGAGGAAAATAGTGTCTTAGATTTGGGTAGTTTTCCACCAAAAGACACAAGCGACACAAAAATATTATTCTCTCTGTTGCTTATTGAATATCGAACAAAAACAGAGTGATACTTGTGTCGATTTGTGTCAATTTGTGTCCTTTGCTGGAAAGCAACCTTGATTGATATACTTAACTCTACAGTTTGCTTTTATCTTACGCTTTTATTCGGTTATATTATTTTTTATATGTAAGAGATCTTTTACTTGCTCAAATCATCATGTAAAATATTATGAATTGTAAATTTCGACTTATTAAATTTCTCAGTCAGCATTTGCACAATTATATTCGAATCGACTGTTAATGTTTGACAGTTTCTTTTCACGTCATCTTCCGTCAGAATCATTTTCGCACGCCCCAACCGTTTATCATTTTCCCTGCCGTCTTTAAATTTTGTACATCACTTAAAAACTTATGTACAAGTTAGATAATTGTCTTTATAAACTTGTTTTAACATTTTATAGATTTACATTGCGGGTTTATTGTACTTAAAGCAAAACTTAATATTGTTCGTTACTTTATTGTATTTTCGTGACAAAGTGCGCTATAATATTGTTACTTTAATCGTTATATTTCATATGGCATATGTTTGATGTTCACAAAATACCAATACTTATTAAAATGTTTACACGAAGCTTTAACATACCATTAATTGCACTACAAATTCTAAAAAGTTAATCTCGTTATTTCAGACATATTGCATAGTTGCGCCTGTAGCTATCATATAGTTTACTACATAAACGTATATATGGTGACTATCCTGTAGGGGCATACAAAAGAGCAAAAGTATATATTATCACAGCTTGAATATTGTCAGTCATTGAATGTTTAAAATAAATTTAATCAAAATTTGATATCGCATGATCGCAACATCAGTTTTGATCAGTACGGTGCATTCTACGATAAACACAGCTGTACGTTTAAAAATGAATGCGTATGTCTTTTACCTTTGCGACTGATGAATTCGTGCGTATCAGAATTGCATTACGAATAATTAAAATGTGCAAAGATGCAAGTAATTAATACCGCACTCTGCGGCAAATGTATGCGACGGTAGGCCATTCAGGGGCCACGATTAATTCGAGTCGAGTTAAGGTACAAAAACTACATACTTGGCAGCGGACCAAGATGTTATACTCTGCAAACGCGTGCACACAAAGTTATCCGGATTTTCATCCGACGAATGAACGAAGTTACCGTACGGCGGACCGGTGGACAACGGCCTCATTTGCTCAGACTTACCTTTCCTCTCTAAACTGCTCCAACAATGCCCAACACCCGGCAGTAATAGCGCAATAATGCCGTGGCTAAACCGTACGGTATAAAAAGAAACTAAGTCAACAGCTGGCTTGGCTTACAATCAAATGGCACCCGCGCTGTATTCCTGAATATACACCGAGCTTTATTCCCGCCGACGGCATTTTTTTAATTTCACATGATATTGATTTACGTATAAAGGCGGGATACTAAATGAATTAATTTTCGCGCATTATTATCGACGATATTGATGTTATAACTGCTAAAAAATTTGAAAACAACTGTCATATATATATTAAATGCATCTGTATTTTTTATTCAAAGTTATTTACATTAATTATTATGTTATCTTTAACTAAGGAAAATCTAAATTAGAAATCTTAATTAGAAATTAGATACATATACTATTTGTTATACTTGAATTTTCTAGCTTTAGAAAGTTTCAGAACAAATTTTCTTTGCATTTTAAATAATGAGTTTTGCCATTAGCGGATAAAAAAATATTAATGATTTTAATAATTATTAATAATATTTAATAATAATAAATAATTTTTTTGTGTTAAATGGATTTTTTTTAATTAAAAATTAGGTAGAACGAATAAAAACCAGATCTTTAGATAAACCAGAAGAACAAAAGGTTAATAGATATACCTAGACCTTATTATTTATTAAGACTAGACACGCGCAAGAATAAAAACGTAAAAATTAAGAGTGCTTTCTACTGCAAAGAAAATTTTCTTTAAAATTTAGAGAAATTCGACTTTAATAAATTCGCGTCGTCTGCTCGCGTAAATTACAAGCCCACGCAAGCGAAGCGCGCGAAATTATTTGCCGTTAATTCGATGCGGGCTTCTACAGGATTACCCAAACGAAGGTGTGCATTACACGTAAGTTATCACAGCAGTGAATTTTCCAACGGTTTAAAATCTAATGGTAAACCTAAAAAAAAAATGTAGTAAATGAAAATATACTGTAAACACCACTTAATATATATGTATGTATAAATAAATGAAATAATTAAAGTAAATAATATTAAATTAAGTAAACTTTAATATTGGAGATAGAAAGGAATTAGAAAAAAGGTAAAATAAGAAGATTAAAAATACGTTTATTATAAAATATAAATTTATTTTGTTCTTTTGAAACGGTATATATTTTTTCACGCTAGTTTTGAAATAGCTTGTAAAAATTTAATCTTAAAACTTTACTTCCTGAATGTTCGTTACGAATGGCAGAGTAGCTGACTAACCGTGAGTATCGAATGAGGAGGACATCATGCTGAAACAGCTAAGCAGAAGCTTATGAAATAAGCAAAGCACTATAATGAACATTACATTTATTATTTAAGTTATTATACTGTAGAAATCTGCTAACATCTGTTGGATTTGTAAATATGTTTGAGGATATTCATGTTGTAGATAACGATCTTATTTTAATGTTTTATTGTTCCATGTTAATCATTGTTTCGCTGTAGCAAGCACTACAATTTCATAATTAAAAGAACTTCCATAATTTGCATAAAAATTACTGTCAACCGAAGTGATGCGTGTTAAATAATGAATTTTATTTCTTAAAATTAGGACAAATTAGCATTTCTTGCAGAAATACTTTTGTAAAAAAGATATCAATTTTGAATGCGTCAGATGAACGTGTACATACGCGAAATAAATATATAACGCTGCCTCATCGCATTGCCGAGAACCCTCGATTCATCAGATAATAAATTTTCGAATGTTTTGGAAAATCAAGTTCGCGTTCTGAGAACCCGGCGAGGCGATGCAAACTCGGCGGGCGTCGTCGACTCGATTCGGACTTCGCATACTTGCGAGCTCACCTAGTCACTTGGTGCAAGCACTCGGTCGCGGACGTGTTCTCGAGCTCACTCTGTATCACAGTTTAACAAACAGGTTCAGAAGCGATCGATTTGTGAGACCAGTCTCGACAGACGTAATAGGATGAAGGACATCTGCTCGCAGGTGAGTCTCGTGAAACTCTGTCTTCCTGTATCGCGCCTTACAATACAGTGCAAAAGAGTCGAGTCGCGCCATCGTGTGTCATCGACATGTGGCCAGAGATTTGATGTTTCACAAAAGTGGATCATTCTTCAAAAACCAACGATAAAAATAATGATGAAATTTTTTAACAACATAATGGAATATTTAGACTGTTTTATAAACGCATATTCTTATAATACTTATATACACTTGTATACATTGAGTGGCTATATATTCTGACTAACTGAAATGTTCTTGAGCTATATTAATACACTTGTAGTCGTAAGAGGAAAGAAGCGAATAAGCGCAAATTAAATTTGTCGAGTGCTCGTTAAAAGTATATCATTTTTAAGTTAGGAAAAAATAATAATTTCGAAATTGCTCATATGATCATGTATATTCTACGTGTAACAAGATATCGACTGTTTGTTATCGGATGCTTGTTCGCAAATATCAAATAATATAAATATGAAAATAGAAACATAAAGTACTAAAATAAGTATATAAGAACGGAAGTATAAGAAATTCAAAATCGAACGTCGCTGGCAACGTTGAGAAAATCTCAGAGTACTCCGATACAAAATTATAAAGAGTCTCTAGATGAAACTATTAATATTACGTTGCGAGAAATACTTGCATTTGTTCGTTTCTTACGAACAAAAAGTAAAACTCCAGTTTTTCGACATTCTGCAACCGGTAGTTAAAAAAAAATCGCACGATCGAAATACTCGACGATACGAGTTCTTATAAATTATTGTATCAACTAATTAAGAAACGAGAGTACAATCATTAATAACATTACTGTAGTTCAAGTATGAGTTCAAGCCACGACTGATGTAATCAGCCAGACCTTTTGGTTCGGAGGTCAGCATCATCTTAAATAATCTGTCGTTCTATCGAAACGTATTTAGTAACATTAATTCCACGCTATCGTAAAAATTTTAAACGATTTTATTTATAGTCTTCTCGAATATTTACTGTTGTGTATTGATGCATCATATATTATAAAATTAATATTTTACGTATTTTTTAAATTAATAACATAAACTTAATTCTAATTTATTAATAAGAATTAATATAATTAAATAGATACTCGCAAATAATTTAAAAGTTAATATAATATGCGAAAAAAACTGTAAGTTGGAAATTTTTTATTATTAATGTGAATTGATGTTATAATGAAATGACAGATTACTTAAGCAGGAGGATGCTTCGAACCGAGGGGTCCGCTCGATTATGTCAGTCGTGGCTTGAACCACAATAACGCTATTAGTGGCTGTACGTTGTGCACTCTCGTTTCTCCGTTCGTTGAAGTAATCATATGTATATAAAGGCTCGTTGTGTTAAAAGATGTGTATCGTTGGATGTTTCAATCGCGATTTTTTTAGAATTACTTTTTGTGTATCGAAACACATAAAAGTGCTTAATTATTCTAGTTGTAAATTACTGATAATTTATATCAATTTTTTTATATTACTGTTCGTGTAATTGCTGAAAAAAATGCAAAGTATATACTTCAAAATTAATTTTCTCATATCTGCATCGAATAAATTTTATGTGATTATTTCAAGTTTATAAACTAGATTAAATAAACATTTCAAGAAAAATATGTGTAATTGATCAAGTCATCGGATTATATTTGGCTATTATAACCCGAAAGTTATCGTTTGACCCCACGTAGTTTTAGAAACTAGTTTTAGATTTCAATATGGACGGCGACATATCGCCGCATGGTTCACATATGCGCGTAGCCGATAAAAACTGTTTATTCTAGAAAAAGTAAAAAATTGCCCGTACTATGATTGCTTATACGCGCATGTCGTAATATCTCTATATCTTCTTTCTCCTATTTTGTTTTTCAATTTTTTGTGTATCATACAATGAACGATTGAGTGTTTCATTACGTAAAAAAATATCAGATATATTTATCATATCAGGATTTTATTGCAGCGGACGTTACATGTTTCTTATTTATGGAAAAAAATCTTGCCGTAAATGAAAATTTGTGAATGTGTGTTTTAAAGAGATTTTAATTATTTTCAGTAATAGAATATGTGATCTAAGGAAAACTAAAACTGTGCGTAAGAAAAATATTTTACTTTTAAGCAAAAGAAGATAATGTATTTATGGAATCCATTGCCGATAATAATTTATGACGCGAAACGTGCCACCAGTCGATTTATGACCTATATTAATCTATGTCGCGCGACTCGTTCTTCATACTCTGCTGTGCTATTTAATAATCTAGTCAAATGTTGGTCATAGCGTCGTAGACTGTCGATAAACTATATGTCATTGCTGTTATTATTTTTTTATTACATTATAATTTTAACTCTTTTTTTATTACATTATAATTTTAACTTGCTTTCTTTTTATCCATACGAATAAACTTTGTATATAAGTTTTGTTAATTAATTTATCAACAATTTGTATTGATGCAGCAGAAACATTAGTGAGAAAGCAATTAAGAGATTAAAAGTTGTTTTTTCTCTCTAGACTCACATGCAAATTTCGCATGAAATAGCAAAGGCGACCTTGTCCGTTGAGCTTTCGCGATTGTGATGCGAAACGAGGATAAACGATGGAGAATGAACGCCCACGATGTTCGCCCGCGCTTCTATTCCTATCCGCGCGATTCACTCTTTCTCGCGCGTCTTGAGTCATTCGTATATGCGAACGAAATTTCAGAAAAAGCGACGCCGACGACGGAGATGACGTAGTCCACCACCCACCTGTCGGCTACGCTATTTTCGGGATGCGCTTCGTACGCATAACTTTGCGTTAATGCACGCGGCACGCCCACACGGACGGGAGTTTGGCTGCCGAATTCTCTTGTGACATACTTGCACACGCGAGAAAAAAAATGGTTAAAAAATTCCTCAGCTTGCGTTTCATAGAAACAAATGGAAGCGATTGTCACAGGTGGACTGTACAATTAATTATACCTATCATTAAATCGGTTCTACATATTATTAGATACTTTTACAAAGTAGTTAACAATCTGTCATTCATATTCAAGCTACATGCTACGTGGAAATTTTCGAATAACAATTTTACAAATGAGCGAAGTTTTTATTATCATATAAATCGAATTTACGTGTAAATTTTCATTAGAAACGTCAAGTATAATTTCTCTTCGTATTTCAAGTTAATATTCTAGATTGTGCGCGCAGTACACATTTCAGAAGATCAAGAAAGGCCGAAGTTCAATATTGAAAGAAAGCAACACAAAATAGCAGAAGATTACAGTTATCATTGTTTTGTAAAATTACTACTGCGCCGCACAATATTCTTCTTTTATCGCAAAAGATGCAACACTGGCAAGAGTGCAATAATACGTTTCGTATCGAACATAAATTGCACAAAGTAATTTCTCGCGAATACCCGAGCGGCGATGCGTAATCCACAAGCGTTCTCCTGGCATCTTTATTGCCGAGGTGCAAAGTGTTTCGCCGTCGTTGAGCGAGGAAGACTCCATAGCTTTCGATCGAACGACAAGTACGGACTTTCTATGATCGTAGAACATAATTTTTGGAATGTTTATGATCCCGCGTCGAACGCCGATATATCGCTAGACTCACGCTTCGGCGCTAAAAAATACCCACGTGCTCGGCACATTTTTCTTAACCCGTAAGAGTAATATCGGAGACATTTCATTTTTGGAATGCGAGTAGATTTTCGCGGCTCATGAGACTTGGCAACTTTTGTTGTTGGCCGCTAAACATTCGCTCATGCATAAATTAAGTGATCGGCGATTACACGCCAAGGATGCGCAAGCAGATGTTCGCTCCAACTCGTTGAATTGCACGTAAAATTGTTTCGGAAATTAAATGCCGTTTAACTGACACTTCGCTTTTGTTTAACGACGCTTTACGACCCCGGAACTTTTGTTTCAAAATGTACTGCGTGTGAGATAAGGCGAGGAAGCTTGCCAACTAGTGTAAAAGATTATATATATCGGCCAGTGAATCAGAAAAACCTATGATACAACTGTGAACTCTTTGTTGCGTAAACTCTATAGTCGTATATTATTAGTTAACCTCGATTTAAACTAAAAAAATATTAACGAAAAACATGATATTGTCGTACACATGAGGTAATTGTAATAATAAAGAAAAATAAATTTCCAAACGTTAGATATGATCAGCGGCCGAATGGGAAAATAAAGCAATTAAGATATGAGTAAGTGACGTAAATATGAAACCTTCTGTTCATAAATATTTGATTGACCGATAACGTCTTCTCCACAAATAAGTTGGATGCTCGAGAAAGCTTTAATTGCTTAATTTTTCTTGCTGCAGACGTATCTAGAGAGTTAATCTTTATCTAACACATGTAACGCGATTGCGCTATCTCAATGGCCGATAATAAAGCAATTTCTCCGCTTTCTCTTGACAGATGATGTATGCGTGTCGCAATCTGATAGCGTGATCAGCGCTAATGCAAAGCGTGGTGAACATAAAACGTAAGAACGCAAAACGAACTCAAAAAGACCATTTGCCCTTTGAAGCAGGCAATGCCCCTGGTTACTTTTAGGCATCTTTATCGGTCACAGTGTCTATTCACAGAGTTGTAATGTATCAAAGTGTCAGTAGCAAGAGCACTGAACCGGATGTGATAGTCATTTTTCAGATAGTCAAATCTGGACCGGAATAAAAAACTTCCGTAAAAACTTTGAACCGGTGAAGTTATTTTATCTGTCTAGATAAAAACAAGAACTAGAACAACCTCAAATTATGGAGAAAATTTATTTTTACACTGGTGTTAAATTTTTTTATAGTGTATAATTTTTTAATTTTTCAATAATTTTTTGACGCTAAGTATGTAATTAACAGTTTCAGAAAAATGGCTACGTTATCTTGGAGGACTTCTTTCGACCGGAGGAGATTGAAGAATTGAAATCTTGCGGAGAAGAGTTCACGAATAAATTACCACCTGAATCGGAACGAAAGATATTTAATACGATAAAGCTGCAACAGGTATTTAAAAATTAAATAGTTGTATGAAATTGTGTGATAAAAATTAATTTTTTTTCGTATATTGCAGATATTTTTAATAGAAAAAGTAAATATAGCGAATAAATTTTATAAAACATAATGTGCTTATATTTTCTGCTAATTTTAAGGTTCTTTATTTGAAATAAAACTTTAAATACCAATGCTAATAGATATAATAATTGATTGTTTCAGAATAAGGATCAATATTTTTTGGATAGTGCTAATAAAATAAGTGCTTTCTTCGAGGCTGAAGCTTTGGAAGAAGATGGAAGATTGAAAGTTCATCCGAGAGTGTCGTTAAACAAAGTAAATTGTTTTAAAAGAATCTTACTTCTAATAAAATCAATTCTCTACGGTAATTTTTACATGATTGCAGCTACTTCATGATTATTTTATACTTTCCAGATAGGTCACGCTCTTCATTGGTTGCACCCCACCTTCAAAAAATATACCTTTGATGAAAGAGTCAAGGAAGCTACTTTCCAATTAGACTACCAAGAACCAGCAGTATGTCAGTCGATGTATATTTATAAAAATCCTGGAACGGGTTCGGAAGGTAAATTAATTATTTGTATCCTCTCTAGTAGAGAGTAACCTTTGGTAGGCCTAGAATATTATATTAAAATGTACATTTTATTTATTAGTACAGCCACACATTGGAATCTTATAAGAAATTAAAGAAATTAATAAATAGTAATTTAGAATTTACATTTTTCTTCATTACAATGCATTAAAATATTTTAAACAAAGAAGTAGTCTAGAATGTACATTTTATTTTTATGCCTTAGAATCTTATATTATGTCATTTGGCAGGCCTAGAACTTTACTGCGATGCATTATTTTACATTCTAGAATTCTAAACCATTTTTTTGTTTAAAATATAAAGTTTCAACGCATCGCAGTAAAGTTCTAGACCTACCAAATAATATGATATAAAATTCTAAGGCATAAAAATGAATAAAATATACATTAATATACATTTTATTATAGCGCACATGATAATCTATATAACGTAATATAATAATTGCATTAAATAATGACTATTTCTTGCAGTTATAATGCATCAAGATGCATCGTATTTATATACCGAGCCAGTGAAACTTGTGGGTTTCTGGATCGCATTGGAAGACGCTACGCAGGAGAATGGATGTTTATGGATCGCTCCGGGTTCACATCAAAGCGGAGTACACAGACGATATATGAGAAACAAAGATAAAAATTCTCCAGAATTATTAATTTACGACAGAGCAGCGCCCTGCTATCCATTGAGTAATTTCAGACCAGTACCAGTACGCAAAGGAACCTGCATCCTTATCCACGGTCAAGTGGTCCACTTTTCTTATCCGAACAAGAGCGAAACATCAAGACACGCTTACACTTTCCACGTGATTGAAACGAAACACGTATCTTTCTCGAAAGATAATTGGCTTCAACCACCTACTGGAGGTTTTGCAAATCTTTATAGAAATTAAATACATTTTATTCCTTAAAAATTGTGTTTTTATTTATGTTGGCACTCATCGGCACCTACACATCTCAAATTATTGATAAAGAAATTTAAGAAATGTAACCTACTTTGTTACTGTGAAATTTTATTGATAATTGTGATGTTATTTATAATTGTATAATTTATACAATTATAAAGTTTTTTGTTTATACAAACTTTAGAAGTGGCAAAACAAATGATCTTTTTCTGAAACAAATAATCTTTACCCAATTACATCACTGTGAAATAATATCGGTAGTATCTAAAAAATATCGTATGTGTAAAATTTTTAGAATTTCTGCCATATATAATTTGATCTCCAAAAATAAACTTGTAAGGATCTGAAATTATATCCAAATTAATACTTAGCGACAAAACAAACAAATTTTATTTTTTCTGCTATTCAATCATTTTCAAACAAAAAATTGTTACAAAAAATTGTTACAAAATATTTTTGCCCAGAAATGCAGATTTGATATTTTTTGTTGATACTACCGATATCTCGCAACAATCACCACTTTCACAATAAAGCTTAACTCTCATTAAATAATACACTTAATAATAGATTAATAATATCAATTTATATCATAATAAAACAAACAAAAAAGATATTTACATTTTTTTCATGTATGTCATTACGTATTCAAAAAGTAATCGCAAAATCCAAAAAATTTATGCATGATTAGCTAATGCGCAAAAATGTGTACTTAATTCCTGTAATTGTCTCAATCCATTTTGCAATATATTTTTTTTTAACTGTACACAATAATATATATCTAAAATTTCCACATCTACTGTCATTCTCTGTGCATCAGGTAAGAATGTATTTAAATTGTGTTGTAAACTAAGCAATGTCTCATATTTTATCGAATTTTCAGCTTGCATCAGTAACCTAGTAACAAAAAAAGACACGTTATATAGTTATAATGCAGTAAAAAGAGTAGTATTAAAACATATATTATGTCATGAATAGATTGTCTATTAGGAGATAACTTACTTATTTAAGTTTTGTGTCAAATCATTTATTTTTTTGGTAATTTCTGGTTGCAAATGTTGTATAGCCGTTTGTGACATTGGTGGATTTAAAGGTCTGTAGTTAAAAGAACACGGAATTCCTGCGACGCTACATGCCAAACCACTATTGAAATAGAAATAAATATTGATACATATCACATTTGATTCAATCATCGATAATATATTTTTCGCACACGAATAAATGTGAAATTATGTATCGTAAAGGAATCTTACCATATGTCGCGTGCATAATTGTAGATATACTGGAAACTTTGAAATACTCTTTCTGCTCTCATTTCTTGCTCTTGGATATTTTCTACTGCACCTATTTTTGCGTATAATTTTTTCTGATCCATATCAGTGATATATTTACGACAACGACTTTTTAATTCCTAAAAATGTGGAATGTAAAAATTTATTAACTCTTCATAATGATAATGTATTCCAATGAATAGAAAGCATTACCGTAATAGCATCAAATGTTTGCGTCATGAGTTCACAATGCTTAGTCGTGTTAACCATTTGTACTAAGTTACTGCATTTTTCTAAGATGCATTCGACATCTTGCAATTTCCTGCCACCAGCTGAAAGCAAGGTCAAGGTTACACTCAAGTTGCAAAATATAATATTTTATTACTATAAGCTAAATGTGTATAGATACTTGGTGTATTTTCGAAAGCATGAAGTAAGTCTTTCATATTGCTCTCAGCATGTCTTTGAAACGATTCGTTTATTGCGGCAATCCAGTGTTTTACAGCACACTTTAATGCAGTTATTATAGTCCAAGGTGGTTTTATAATAACATATATCTTCCATTCTAACTCTCCATAAATCTCTGCCATTTGCTTAACAATGATCTAAAGTGAAAACATTCATTAAATATCAATTTGATTGGCAAATTATCAAAGTTGCCCATTCAAAATCTAGCATACGACACATACCGTTGACAAAAAATCTTTCATAAGTGTCTTTGTATCCTCGAAAACATTATCTGTCAAGAGTGATTCTTCGGTAAAGAGAGAAGTTTCATTAGGACCATTAGTCAAATAATTGGTTGCTCTATCATCCATGTTAATATAATTTATTTTTTCAAGAGGATCGTTACGTCCCAATGCCAGTATGTTATACACCATTGTTTTAGTGCAGAGATTTTTATCATATGATAATAAAACCTACATCCAAAAAGTAAGAATGAATAAAGAACATATTTATTAATATACACATGTTTTATAACGTGATAAGACAACTTACCACAGATTTTCCTAATTTTTGAATTTGTAAGCAGCACTGAAGGATTTCATCGTCTGGACAATTAAGGGAAAAGTCTTCTTTATTTTGCGCTGCCTGTTCTCGTGTTTGTCCTATGACACGTGGATGTTTGGCAGAAAATTGTTCATGAATAAAAGATATAGCTTTCCTGGCCTTTGCTCTCAATTCCCATTTAGATTTATTTTCCTTAAAGTAATCTAGTTCCTATATTATAAAAATTGTTTAGAAAATTTAATATTAAAACTTTCGCAAATAATATTCATTACTCTATGTTATACTTACACATATCACAGTCCATGGAATTATAATAAAAGGGCGTGGATAATGCTTAAACACCGTGTCTCTTGCCTCTTCAATAATTTCTAAGTTTACCAAAAATACATTTGTATCAACAACAATGTGTAGTGGGCCTTTCTCCTGTGATTCTTCCACTCCACTAAATTGCATTAGTTCTACGGTATTTCCTGGTATATGATTTATATCATCTGCACTTTCTTTATTGAGTTGTGCTCTAACAACTTCAACCTTTGTAAGGAATATGAAATTATATATAAAAATATGATATACAAATTATTAACATAATTCAATAATACTGATGATACCTGTAGTGTGATCTCTTCATCGTTCATTGGTTCCCAATCCATTTCTTCATAATCTAGAACTTCTTTGTTAGCCTGTTTTATTAATTCGTCTGTTGTAATATCAACTGGTGTTTTATCTTGTAAAGTTTGTGATTTGTTTTGTTTATCGTTGTTTGATGCAACATTATTTTTATATAATGAATCTTTTAAAACTCTGTTATGTAATCTTTTAAGTCGAACCTCAACATTTCTATAAGCATATGAAGATTCCGAGCCATCATTGTCTGCAAGTGAAAAAGATGATTTAACAATTATTATTAAAACGCATATACATATATCTCAAAATTTTATAGAAAATATTTTGAAAAATTTAATATTATCTGCCTACTATGTGAGTTAGGTAAACTTCTGTTACGTCTTGATGGAATTTTGTTAGCACCAACAGATCGACAGATTTCTTCAAATTTCTCCTTTTCCAGATTCAAACTTCTTCTTAACGTTTGCATACGTTCTGTTGCCAAATTGTTCTTTAATGAGTGTCTTTGTTCTAAACACAAAATTGATTTTTAATACTTCTATTCTTTGTACATTTGCATTAAATAGCATTAATAACATAATATTTAGATATTAATCTATAATTGTAATTATATAATTACTTGAAATATCTTGTGGTGTATAAGCACCCTTCTTTTGGTTATTTCGATATTGCCCAGTGCCATTTTTAAACCGATAAATATTTCTCTGCTCTCCTTTCCTCTCCTGCATTTTTATTGACATTTTATTTGATATATTTGTTTGCTGTTTGCTTTCGACACTTATCTTCGTTTTTTGGTTTAGATTAGATGTACCCGAGTTTCTTAATTGAATTTTGTCTCGAAGAACACACATTTGTGGTGTAAATGTTGTTGTTTTGATATTATCTTTATGCAGAGACGTCATCGATATATTATTATTTGTCTGCTTCGCAGAAGAGCTTTTTACAAATGAAGACATTCTTTTATCATTCCTTGACTTTGTATATGAAGATTTTGAAGGAGGTTTATTCTTGGCAATTGATCTCTGATGTCCAGTTTCTCGAACATCTTTCCTCTGTGGTGTTCTCACAATTTTATTTTGTGTTTGTCTATGGCTTGTTTCATCGTTCACAAGGTCACGTTCAGGTGTCTTTGCTCTTGAAGAAAATTTTCCTTCAAGATTTTTATGATTTCCATTTACCGAAAGTGTCTGTAGAAAATATACATAAATATAATTAAAAAACTTGATCTGTTATAGAACAAAGAAATAAACTATAAACAGAAATGGAAGCTAAAATACCTTATCAATTTCAATCGTTGAAGGTTGTACCCATGTAGATTTATTTGTTTTTACATTGAAATAATATATTCTGTCTGGATGACTCTTAGAACTGACAATAATCCAATCTTGTGGTAGTTTATGTTTTATCATATTGAATGTAGAATATATTAAAATATATAATTTGAAATTATTTGTGCTGTTCTTGTTTTTAATAATCAGAAAGCATTTCGTAGTCAGTCAACACATATGCGACGATATAATATTTAGCCAAATAAAGATGCAACTTCAAAAACTGAATAATACGTTGTATCAAATTATTGCGAAGCTTTCACAATGTAAAAAGAACTTGATCAATATATCCACATTTATCAAAGTGTATCAAAGACTCTGAAGCATTACTGAACATTATATAAATATCTAGATGCTAAACCAACACAGTGTTGCGATATGGGACCGGTTGTATGCGCATGTGCGGCAATACGGCGTCAGTACAGTGTCTCATACAAATTAAACAAGGCACCGTTACCCCGCTACATTAAAAATATTTCTAAATTTTTTGAAATTGATTGAAATTTTTTACTTCTTGGTTTTTTAGCTGCTGGCTCCGTAGATTCCATGCTTGTAAATAAATAAATCTTACCTTATTTGTAGTCACCAGACCTTCTCATGTCAAAACGTCCCGCCATACAGTCAACACATAACATATAACGGCACTGGATCTCCATCACCGCACATGCGCAGAGCCGCACATGCGCATACAACCGGTCCCATATCGCAACACTGCCTGCAACATATGAAGTGAGCCTTGAAGGAGTGGGGATAGCCTCGCTCTCTCTCTGTCTGACAATGAGTGGATACGTCTGTCTCATGTTTGTCTTCGTTCTTGATATCCCCACTATACGTTCTAATAAATGTGGAAGAAGAACAGATATCCCCGCCTACTATTGCTATCCTTAGGCCGAAACTACGCATTGGTTCTTAGGGCCACATGGGTTCTACAATGCGTTGCAAATACTCCGTCGCTAGTCGCAAAGAATGACAACTACTAATTGAAAACTGCTACTTCTGGTTATTTCTGGTAAGGGCCTATCCAGACAAACTTGCATAGTCGCATAAACATATGCATAAGGAAATTGATTGGTCCATAAGCAAATGCATAAGAAAATGGACCAATCAATTTCCTTATGCATATGTTTACGCGACTATGCAAGTTTGTCTGGATAGGCCCTAAGACGGAGCATTTGCGATGCATTGTAGAATGGCCCTTATTCTTCTCACTGATTCTTCCGACCAATGAAAACGGAACTAACAAATGGATTTCAGATTGACGATTGACGTATACGTCATTTTGTTCACTTTGCAAATGGCAGTAGATGATGATTCGACGCGATATTAGGTTATCGAGAATTATCAAATATTAATTGTATCGTCATTAGTAAATTATGACATCCATCAGCGAAGTCGACGCAGTGCCTAAATCGAAAAAACCATCGGGTGAGTAGTTCAGCTGTTATTGAAGGCGAGTGTTGTAACATTTATCGATGAGCTTTTACTTGAGTTTCGTACGACGTCAATATGAGCATGTATGTTTAAATAAACACTAATATTTTATTCTTAATATAGAATAAATTGGACTAATATATAATTCATTTATAATACATTAAATTTTGATACAAAATAGTAAATTTCGCGTTTCATTTAATGATTATTTTTCTGTTAAACTCATTAAATGTGTTACAAAGTTATCTTGAATCTCCAATTGTTATCTAAGTAATCTTACTTTTTCACTTCTCACACATGCGAATTATCGATCTGTCAATTTGCTTTTATACAGATAGTGCATTCAAACAACAACGACTACCAGCCTGGCAACCAATACTTACAGCTGGCACGGTTCTACCAACGTTTTTTGTAATAGGTGTTGCATTTATACCAGTCGGTATAGGATTACTTTATTTTTCTGACGAAGTCAAGGAAAAGACTATAGATTATACTAATTGTAATTCCAATTCCACAAATCACATTCAAAATGGACTACCTCTCAAATGTGCAGACATAATTGCAGCCAATTCTTCGGAACCCTGTTTTTGTGAACTGAATTTTACACTACCTGTACACTTTATGGGCAAAGTTTACATGTATTATGGCCTAACAAACTTTTACCAGAACCATCGCAGATACGTAAAATCTCGAGATGACAATCAATTATTGGGAAAATTAACTAACATAAATGAGGAGATTTCAAGTGATTGTGAACCGTTTGCCTATGATGAAAGAAACGATACTAAAATTCCCATTGTCCCATGTGGAGCCATTGCAAATTCACTTTTCAGTGATGATCTAACACTGTATTCCGCTAAACATAATGAACCTGTGCCATTATTAAAAACTGGCATAGCTTGGCCATCCGATAAAAATATTAAATTCAGGAATCCTGAAGGAAATATATCAAAAATATTTGAGAATTTTGCCAAGCCTAAGAACTGGAGTAGAACTATTTATCAATTAGATCTTGATGATCCAAATAACAACGGATTCCAAAATGAGGATTTAATTGTATGGATGAGAACAGCTGCATTACCTACCTTTAGGAAACTCTATCGTAGAGTTGATCATAGTAAAGATGGCTTTGTTGATGGTCTACTCGCAGGAAACTACACTCTTAAAGTCAAATATTGTAAGTAATCTAAACAAGCTTAAACACAATCAATTATACGAACAATTTAACAAATGAAATAAAATGGAATCAAATACAATACAATAATAATTTTTAATTACAAAAGTAAAAATTGATACATTTTATGTATTTTCTTCTTTTTTTCTTATATAAGTATTAAATATTGGATAATACATTGAATGATTCTTTCAGCATTTTCCGTATCTGCCTTTCATGGGAAAAAGAAGATGATTTTAAGTACAACATCCCTTTTGGGTGGCAAAAATCCTTTCCTGGGTATTGCTTATATTGTTGTGGGAAGTTTGTGCTTATTGCTGGGCATAGCATTACTCATTATACATATTAAATGTTCCAAAAGGTAACAACTATATCCATACACTATATATGTTTGCACTTATTCGTCTATATGAATAAACATCTAAAAATACTAAATATCATCAATTTTGACATGGTGAAGGAACAGTTGTTTTAGTTACTAAACATAAAGTCATAAAAAAGTAAAATAAATTGTAATGTCTTTAATGTTCACAAACATACTAAACTTTATGTAACTTTGTGTAATTTTACAAATGCACAATGCAACGTATCGCAATTTTAGCGATATATTCACGTACGACTTAAACAATCTCTTTTATTAGATCTGGAGAGATAAATATTCATATTTTTTTTTAAAACATGAGTTGAGATAATATAATCTAATATATGTTATACAGCAAACTAATGTAAAGACGGCTACAAGAAACTATTCTTAGGGCACCGTGTATGTTCTTGTAAGTGTTTGTAATATTGTGTTACGTCTATCCCTCTCTGTAATTGACATGTAAAATGTTGCCTTGTATGATAAAATATGACTAATCGAGCAGTGTTTTCTTATAATTTCGTATTTCAATACTAAATATTAAAAACTGTGTATGTATATTTTATTACATATATATTTAATTTGTTTACTGTATATAAGTATTGTAAAATATTATGTATTTTAATAAAAATACAAAAAAGAATCAATTGATAATTAGCTCGATTGGCCATATTTAGTGCATTGTATGCTTTATCGAAATGTATATATATTTTTCTGCTGTATATATCAAGAGAATGGGATATTTAAAACACTGCTACATAGAATCTTCGATTTAATGTGAAATTACAGATAAAAATAATTTTATTACAGCATTGTTGATTTTTTTTATTTATTTACTTATGACTACGTGATAACTAAGAAGATAAAACAATTTTATAACTATAATATAGTTATTTAAAAGTAGATATAATATGTGTATGTGAATTGTGATAGATGTAAGATAATATGACATATAAAAATAAAGAAAACATGGCATGAATATGAAGCAGTTGATCTTACAGCTCACTTTGATATTATATTTTATAATATAAATTATTTCCATAAATCATGTCATATGCTTGTTTTTTTATTTTTCTATCTTATATATGTCGAAATATATATTTTGAAAAATTTAATTAAGAAATAAAAAGTCTATAAATATATAATGAATAAATATAATAAAAAGCATGTAGCATGTTATGAAGAAAAATATTTAATCATATTTGTTATCGTATTCTTAATTTTACGCATTATTATATTCGGAAGCATTTTGTTTTCTTTTAAGCTTATATATTATTGTTGGAATTCATTTAACTGGCAAGTGTGGAGCAGTCGTGTAAATTTTTTATTTGCAATTTTCGCATATATTTATTTATATTTTTATTTTTTAGCACCGCCGATATGACCAATGTGACTCCAACTACGGAATATCATCATAATTAATGATTCCTCTACTCGAAATAAGCATATACTTTTATAAGTATGAATCATTATTGGCTATGCTACTTTAAGACCAGTCAAATTTTCTAATAGCATTCTGCTTTCGTTTATTTATTATAAACGAAATTGGAAAATGGATACATATGGTAAAGCAACAAACAAATCAAAAATTTCCTATTTATTTAAAAGATGGTTATCTTTTAAAACTAATCAAGTTTTTCAGTATTGTTACACAGTGTATCTTATAATGGAATATTAATAGCTGAATATGTAATATAATTTTGAAAGATATTAATTTAAAAATTTGAAATTTGACAAGTTAAAGTGCTGAAAACTTTTTTATGGATAATTATTAATCAATTATTTATAATCATTATCCATAATCATGATTAATAATTATCCATAATTATGATTATTGATAATTATTAATCAATTATTCATAAATCATTGTCAATACTTAATTCAGTTATAATCATTCTTGTGGAACACTGCATAGACAAAATTCACAAGTGTATTAATTATTATATTGAAACCAAATATGTTTATGTTAAAGTCTTATTTTATTAGTAGGGTAATAAATTTTTCGTAAGACATTCTTTTAAATTAAAAAATGCACTTGGATGCATTTATTAATGCATATTTATCTTACATTTATGTTGATATAGAACCAATTAAACTTTCTAAACCTTGATACAAAAAATCTAAAGATATAGAAAATTTTGTTAATTAAATGTATATTAAAAATTTTTTATGAGTGATTGCATGAAATACAATAGTTATAAAATATTTTTTCACAAATTTATTTAGTTTTGATTAATTAATGCCAGAATGGCTTTAATACATGTATAATTTAATGAATTATTAAAAAAAATTAATCTCTCTTTTTCGAAAGTACAAAGAAAATTCCTCTCAAACTGTTGTATTTGATGAATAAGACTATTATTAATGTTGCGTTGTTTAAAAATTAATGTTTATTATTTATTATCTTATGAATTTATGTATATTATGCATTTGTAATTTCTATAGATTTAAAAATATGAGATATATATATATATAGGAGAGGTAGAATATTTTATTGTATTTCAAGAAATTATTTGCATTGTAAAAAATGATAAATAATGATGTATATATTGTCAGCACTACAATTATCTCTCTTTTTAAGAGAAAAAACTAATTTATTACTAATAACTAATATTATTCGTTGATCAGATATCGGAAACTTTAACTCACAAAAATATTTGCTGTGCAATTTTATTTAATCAAATTAGTTATAAAGTTATTAAATACTTTTGTATAAGCTATTATACTATATGTCCATATTAATTGTAATTTAGATTCTCCAGACTAATATTGTTCTCAGAAATGTTTCTCCAATATTCTGAGTGCAATTTTAATTTATTGTGCCTTAACTGAAAATTATATTACAGACATAATTGTATGCATATACCTAATTAAAAATTTAGAAAAAACATGTTATAACTATTACAGTTAAATTGCAGTATAAACAGAATATTCGTAGAATCAATCTAGTCGATTGTAAATGTAATGATAAATAAAAAGTTAAAATCAACAATGTATTAATAATATTTTTTTATGTAATTTAGAATTATTTTTAGAACAGTAAAAAAAATTTTATTGAAATAAGCATACGCCACTTTAATCGACGTGAATTAAAATAAAATTTTTATATATTAAAAGTTACAGCTGCTCGTGCAACTCGGCTAAATAAGCAACAATATTTATATCTACGCGGCCGATATCGCTTATGAACGCGGCACAAGGTACAATGCCTGTGCGCGGGTGCGGCGAGCGGAGTGAAGCGGAAATATTTTCGAGCGCCATCTTGCCCCGCAACCACATAATTCGTCAGTGCCTGTGTGAATGGACTTGTCATAAGCGTTTTATATTATTTCGCCTTTCCCCGTTCCCCCGGTCGGCATAAAAATCGCGTTTGAAAATTTCTCACTTGTACCCACGCACGCAAGGTGAGTATGAACGTCACGCCGTTCCTGTCACCGCCGTCTCCGTCATCCTGAGTTGCACCAACGCGAAAGATAATAGTGGACGCGACGGAATCGAGGGGAAATCTCACGCGGTGCCGTGACGTTTTGCGCGCGCGACTATAGCCGTTATTTATTTTTCGGAGCCCACAGGAAGACAAGTGGCGAGTTCTTCGTGCACGTTCCACGTCCGCGCTGACTGTCATCGACGCGGAAGGTTTCGCTTACTGCGCGCGGCCGCGCCCGTCATTGCGATCTCTCCGAACTTGCTCGCCTTCGGAGAAAAGAGGATATGACACTCCGCGAAATTGACGTATCGCGTACATCTACTTGCATCTACCCGCGCGAGGATCCCTCCGGAGATCGATGGTGTGTGTGTACGTACGCGCGTGATACATTCGACTCGTTGGCAGTCACGGCTGGAGTGAACAGCGGTGCGTCACGCAACGAGATTACTCTTTAAACGGGAATGCATCCATCCGTTTTTCGCGTTGCCAGTTCAATTGTGTGCATGCGAGAGCCGATTGACGTCTGATAGAACGTTTTTACCGCAATTTTATGACGTAGCGAAGAGCGCGACGGTAAAAAGAAAACGGACAGTTCGAATCGACCTTTAGTGGTAATTGTACAATAGCAATAATTTCCTGCTTGTATCCTGCCGTTCTATCAACGTCTCCACTTGGTGTGCCACGATTTCACGGTATCTTACATCGCTAATGTAATAATTGTTTTTTGAAGTGTACATCTAATGGATTAAAGTCTTCCATTTGACAGTTTGGAGTTGAAGTTTTGTAAGGTAGAACTATTGCAACTTTCTTTTAGATGTGCTTTGAGATATAATTCTTATGTAATTATTCATAACATTTCTAGAACCTTAGTGGCACACTATTTACTATTTATTGTTACATATCGTTTTCTATTCTTATATAACTATCACAACATATTTTAATACACATATGAGCTACTGTGCATTAAATAAGGAATTCAAATAGTACCAAAGAGCAGAGAGAACAATGATCAATACTTTCACGGTCAATTACACGTATAATGCTGTTAGATGTTAGAAGGAAACCTTATAAGGGATTTCAACTCAGTGTAGGTTAAAATAATAGATAATACTTTCAACTTTGTTGGCGATTTATGCTCCACTTTATGTAAAGTAAATATTGCGAATAATGATATTTGCATAGTCATGCAGTAAGAGAAAGACATGACTGTTGTGTTATAAAAATAAATGTATATCTTGCTTGCAAAATTAAAAATATTTTCAAATAATATTAATAATATTATTAAGATATATATTTTTGTGAAGTTACTCAAATATTTGTAATAGTATTTAAATAATATTTTTAAATAGTATCGATAATATTATTTATTAAAACAAACATAGGGATATTTCTTAAAAATTCTGTCACACACATAATATACAAAATAATAATCATCAAAATATATTTTCAAATATTGTACTTTGCATAATAAAAATAAAAATTTTAACTGATTTTGATTTTTAAAAATGTATAGTAAAATTTCAAGATATTATCAATTTGAATAATATTTGAATACGAAATACTTAACACCTTTTTTAAAGTTATTTATCGTTATTCACATTGATAAAATTGCTTCAGTGAGAGAGCACTTATGCTACGACAGTTACGATAAGATAAGAAGTGAATACAATAACACAGAATGATGTTACAGATAGTAAATTTTTTTTTTTTCAGAGAGCAGTACGATTTTAAAGTAAGGTGTACATCTTTACCTCCATCAATGTAAGTGCTTTCTCTCCATAAATTTTATGCATGCACTCTCTTTTATCTGGAGATAGAATAGCTAGGCTCATAGATATATTTTCCCTATAGATTAAAAATTATCGATAGATTAAATTCAAATATTCTTCTTATTCCCTGATTTAATGTCTTGCTTGACAAAAACATTTATATTTAAGAAATATAACAATGTCACTCCTAGTGATTCTCATGCTTTCCAATCAAATGTAGCAGTACGATACATTTGTTCCACACGTAGTTAACCATTTATTACTTAATACATCTATTTAATTTTTGATCATTATAATTAACAAATTAATAGATATAATAAAAAGTTTCTTTGAAAAGACTAAATATATGATCGCGCGCGCGCGCGCGCGTGGCATTTGTTAATAACACCATGACTAAAATTATTGTAAAAATGTTTCTACACAAGATATTCTTAGTTAACTTGTAAAATGATAAATTTCATAGGCTGTGACATTTTGTAAAGGCCATAGCAATCAATGTGTATATCATAAATCCAATATATAACGACATATGATACGCGCGTAAGCTATTATAAATTATCTAAAAAAAGAAATTACTATTTTTATACGTAACGATTATTCTTATACATAACATGTTAACTATGCCAGATAACACATGAAGAAGTATTCAGCAGATACATGAGCTGTGCCTATTAAGAATGAGAAATAAAATAATACAATATTTTTTAATACTGTAATTATGACTACGGTTTTTTTTTGTTTTAATATTTTGAAATGTTGAATATTTTGAAACATATGTGCACATATCGCTATTACATTTTATTTTTGCTCACATCCACAATTTTGCAGAATTTATTTACAAATTTGATGACTTTCATGTAATATTCATTTGCATAATATTAGTATTTAACAAATTAATGTGTCATTATCATTTCTGCACAAAATGATATATCATGTATCACGGTGTGATAATTATACATGAAATTTTTCACTTATTTATTGTGTCATCTGATAGTCTAGGCTTTTGTTGTGATTCGGGGTATTTGGAAGTTTTCTATATTTCTGGGCAAGACCTAGAGTTGCATCAACATCACCAGCGATATTTCATTAGTCAAGAATGGCAATGCAGAAGGTAAATTTCAATAATGCTCACGATTGTTGAATTAACAAATGTGCTCACTCAATAACATGATATTTGATGTTGAAGCATTATTAGAAGATTTTTGTGTCTCAGTAAATGATATGTCAGTCTCTAAAAATAATTTGATGTTTTTAGGAAAATTTATTGTTACGTTTTATATGATCTATATTCAATTATTTTAATTTTCCAATTTTTGTTGTAATGCATTTTTATCGATTTGCAACATTTACCAATGATATGACGATAACAAGTAGTAAAACTGATAATGACAAATGTGCATTATGCAAGTCAATATTGCATCAAGTATTGCTATACAAGTATATTCAAGTTCGATTTGTTTTTAATACCGCTGTGCTCCATGTGGCTCTGTTAACGATATTTATTTCAAAGGTAAAATAGATAAAAGCGATATTAATTATAAATTTATATAGGCACATCTCAAGAAAACAAAGCCCCATCTCAAAGGATATTCTTCAATCCAAACAAGTTTTTATACTTATATACAAAACAATAATATATTTCTAAGTTTAAACAATAATTTTTAATTAAAAATATTTTTAATTGTTTGAATATTTATGTAAACTAATATTATTTTTAAATACATATTATTGAAAAACTAATTAAGTAAATAGCGAAAAACTAAAAAAAATATATATAATTAAAAATACTTTGCGTATAGGTTTCTATTGTGGTTTTGGTAGTATGGAATGTTTTTATTTAAATATTTCTTTTTTATAATTACATTTCATTATATAATTAACATATAATTATAATTATATTTTTATAATTTATAATTTTTTTATAATTATATTTCATTTATTATCATTTTAAACCAATAAAATAAAATTATTTGCCGTAGAGAAATTATTAATACACATGATAGCCATTGACTTATGTGTAATATTAAATACAATTTAATACGATTTGAAAATAAAAATTGTACAGAATAGCGTAAATGCATACTCGTGCTTATAATATTATCCTTTTTAATACATTATATAGAATAATAATAATATATTTGCAAGTTGTATTTCTATTTTCCGTTTTTGTTAACCAATAATTTAATTAGTACGCATGTTTTGGCTTTAGACTTAACTTTTTCATATCGATTAATCTTAATATGAAATCTTACTAAAATTGGATGCTAATATTGTTATAATAGTTTTGTAGAGTGTATGCATACTTGCATGACTTTCATATAAGAAAAATACCCATATTTATTATCAAATGTTACTGTAACATAATTTATATTTGTTTTTACATAGCATTTATATACGTTAAAACTTAAAAAAGACTTTCCATCAGAAAACATTAAGTAAAAAACTTAAATAATATACGTATCTACGCAAAAAACTATGAATTTATTAATTTTGTAAATAATTTTTGTTGTGAATGCCTGTTTGCTTTTTGGAATGGATGCGATAATAAATATGGGTTTCTATAATTAAGGTACATAATACTACAATTAAGTAACATATAGCGATAATATTTTAGATGAGAAGACAAGGTCAAGACGTCATGCAGGTGAACCTAGCAGGTATTAGGCGAGATATTATGAATCTCGCCCATAATTATAGCAATGCTCAGGTAATTAATATTTTTTTATATTAATTGATATAATTTTTCATCATTAATATATGAAATTAATAACGGGATATCTAAAAATATTGTTATCTAAATTAAGAAAATAAGTAAAACTAAGATATATATAAAAATTTTAATTGCTAAAAATGATTGCTAATTGTCACTTTTCTTTTATGTTTCTAGAAAGCTGTACGAAAAGCTACCAGCAATGATCCTTGGGGTCCAAGTAGTACACTTATGGCAGAAATTGCCGACTTAACATACAATGTTGTAGCATTTACGGAAATTATGCAAATGCTATGGAAAAGATTAAATGATCATGGGAAAAACTGGCGACATGTATACAAAGCCTTAGTCCTCTTAGAATATCTTATCAAGACGGGGAGTGAAAAGGTAGCGCAACAATGTAAAGAGAACATCTTTGCCATCCAAACTTTAAAAGGTAACAAATGATTCTTACGATGTGTATAATTGAGAATTTACATTTTGTTTTGTCGCAATTAATCAACAAATCTCTATCAAAGTATTCAATCAATTCTCCTAACACAATCTATTTTTTATAGATTTTCAATACATGGATGGACATAAAGATCAAGGAATTAACGTGCGGGAAAAAGCAAAACAACTAGTGGCCTTATTAAAAGATGACGAGAGATTGAGAAATGAACGTGCTAGAGCATTGAAAGCAAAAGAGAGATTTGCACAGTCTGTTAGTGGATTTGGAAGTGATGGTATGGACACTATGTCGCCTGGTAGTAGTGATGTAAGTAATTATCACCCATATTATTGATTATTTCAGTATTAGTTCTCTTAGAACTGTACAATTCATTTTATGTTTTGTTTTAGTTCCAAGATTGGGAGCCTTGTCACTTATCGGAACCAACGGCTAGACGTGCAAGTAAGTTTGCTTATCATACATTAATAATTTTTAACATCTTTCGGACGAAACTCCTCAAATTAAATTGAAGCGAGAAATTCTCACTTTATATGTAAGAATGAACACACACAACAAATGTATATTTCAGCGGAACTGGAAGCCGCAAGACCGCAAACAGTAGGCGAAGAAGAATTACAACTGCAACTAGCCTTGGCTATGTCTAGAGAGGAAGCGGAGCAAGAAGAACAAAGAAGGCGCAGCGATGACGTTAGATTGCAATTAGCCCTTAGTCAGAGTCAGCAAGATTTCAAGTGAGTAATCAGCGGAATCCAGTGCGGTCTAATAACCTGATGTAGAAAAAAAATGCCTGACCTTGCATTCACAGGCTAATGCCACATGTATGAATTTCAGAACTCCGCAATCCGAGAAGCAAAGTCATATGATGGATTTACTCGATGTAAATTTGGGCGAGGCAAGCGGCGGCCCAAGTTCTGTACAAACTGACCCATGGGGTATCCCGATAGCTGCGCCGCCGCCTAGACCGCAGGTACTTACCGATTATTTTGCCGAGTTGATAAAAATTACACGCTTGTTGCATGTTGCATGATAATAGAAATATGTACCATTTTTGCATGATGCATCACAGTCTTTGGATCTATCTCAGTTTCATGAATACCAGGTATGATCGATGAATGTTAGAGAGCGTTACCGCATTTTGAAGGAGTAAAGTAAACATTTTCGTGAAGTAATTAAGAGAATGATTGGAGATTAATCAAGTTCTCGTCCCACAGCCGCAGAACGATCCGTGGAGTGTTCCAACAACGAGTACCACATCGCCTCCAATAGATCCATGGACACCAGTTCCTCCACAGCGACCAAGTGAGTGTCATTATTTCAGCAACGGTTTTTTATTTTTACAGTTAAATTTGTACTTCATTCTAATTACTAAGTTTATATTCTTTTTGCGCATGTTTTTACATCTTTAATGATTTCTCGGATAACTCTCAGGGTCTTCAGGTATTAATTAAGCTAATTTTCTCACTGCGTTTATATGATTTATTAAATATCCTTATCGAAGAAATACGCTTGTTCTTTAATTTTGCTTTCTTTAATTTTGCTTTAATCAGCTTTCAATGCAATATCGTACGAGTGTAATTTTCATCAAAAATTTACTGAACTTAAATTGTTACTGGATTACAGCGGCTGCTATCGATCCATGGCGTGCACCTGCCCCATCTCCGGCTACAGTCGTGTCTCCTCCTCGTACGAACGATCCTTGGTCACCAGTTCCATCTACGACTACTGAATCAGAGACGAATAAGCCGCAGGTGACTTAGATTTCCTTCAAGTATTCTTTCAAGTTTGCCGATTTCCGCGACATCCGTAAAACACATTGATCTAATTGTTTTTCTTTTTTTGCAGACGGCCCAAGATGGCGTGAAATCCCCATCGCCGTCTTTTAACAATTCAGCCCTAACGCAAAACATCGGCTTTGCAGCGCAATCGCCTCAGAATATAGGTTTCAATTTGCCGCCAGTGTCTTCGGCCACTACTGCCAGCAACGGTTTCAACGGTGCGGGGCTGGGCTTTAGCAATTTTTCCACTCAGAACAACGGTAACGCCGCCGCGACAAGTCCGCTCAGCGATTTAGATGAATTCGACGTAATCACTAACAGAGGAAAAGTTGGAGCTAGTCCACAGACGGTGAACAATGGTATTTGAGAATCATTCAGTTGCACAAATCTGCCAAATAGTGTGTTAACGTTTGTTAAACGTAAACGTAATTTTGAAATAGGAGGCACGGCATCCTCGGGAGATCCTTTTGATCTGGGAGACATAGCTGAAAATCTTCCCGCTAGTACTGGCGCCGTGAAAAAGACACCACAATCCTTTTTAGGAGAAAATTCTGCGCTCGTCAATTTGGATAATCTTGTTAGTGCTTCGACAATTAAACCTGCAGCTCCTACGCCCACAGGTAAGTTTACGTAATTAGAATATATATATATACATCGAGAAAGAGAAGTCCAGTATTCGAAATAATAAATCTGGTTCAAGTATTGTATTATTAAATTTTATCTAATTACATATCGTGTCTTTTTCAAATACTAAAGTTTATTTGAAATCAAAATCTAATTAAAGTCATAAATTCAGCTATAATTCATTAATAATTCAGATAAAGTACGAGAAAGAATTTTATACTGTAACACATTCTATGTCTGCAAAATAGCATTTCATTGGAAATAAATTCGTGAGTACCAATAAGACGATCAAAAATATGGCATGACTGCATGATTTGACTACTGTACAATGTAATTATTGTTTATTGGTGTAATTATATATTTCATACATATTATTTTAATGCATTATTGTTTTAACTAAGAGTACTGTGATTTAAATCTTTCTTCGAATATATATATTGACAACATTCTAGTCTAAATATAATTTCTTTTGAGTTCTTTTTTAAAAATATTTTTTACAATATTTGTTATTTTAATATGTATTTATGTTATAATATTTGTTTGTTCACACAGAATAAATAAATAAGTATTAAACTTTACATTAGGCAATTTCAGAAAATTGAAGAATTTAGATCAATATCTTGAAACAAGAACAATCAATAACGCCTCAAAAGCAAATAGTTTTATACATACATAAATATAAAATATTCATTTTTTTATTGCGTTACAAAGTAATATGGTTTTTATTCAAGATATTGATGTAAATCTTAAATATTAATATGTTAAAAAACATTAAAATTATTTTTTATGCGTGTTACTTTTTATACTAATAAGTGAATACATGTGGATGATTTTATAGCAACCATGTCATACTCAGCAAATCCGTTTGCAACTGTGACGCCACCACCCCGTCCTACAATCAATCAGATTCGACAGGATCCATGGACAGCGAATACAACTTCTACGGCTAATCCGTTCCTCTCGTAGCCTGATTGACCGAACAATCGAAAGCTCTATAGTTGCTACGGTCTATGAGGCGTGGTTTGCAGTTCTACATGTAGCCCTATACGGTATAGATCTTGATTAACGATAAAATACGATTTTAATTATAACAATTATGAAGAGGAAATGATGCGAATAGAACTGATACGAAACGGAGAAACATCCCTAATATAATGGATATTTTATTGATATCTCAAAGCATTACACTTTTTGATGATTTATATTGCGACACATTTATGCTCGTTGTGCAAGTTTCTCTAATTTTCTTTTTCTTTGCATGTACTACTACTTTTTAATGTTTATTGTGGAGTAATCATCTAAAAACTAACTGGTAGAAACGCGTGGCATACATATAATTACGTAACAAATGAGTGATTTAAAGATGCAATATTTACACGCAAATCATGTTTTAACTTTGAACGGGTCGCTTATTCAAGGTACGATTAGATTTTATATACACTCCCTTCTCTATATAATCTATTTTCTATGTATGAATCGATTCAGGGAAAAAAGATTGCTCAGTGACATCGCTTTGCGCTGCTGGGGAAGAATGTAAAATAACGCTGGTGTTGAGATCAGTTTATGTGTTTTATATTTGTACACACGTTTTCTATAGTAAAAAACGAGATCGTGAGACTGTAATCGTGATTTGTAAAAGCATTATTATATCGGAGAGTTCCGTTCACGTTATACATTTAAAATACGTGTCGATTATGGTCTGTGAAAAATTCAATGTTGTGGCTTGCTTTCTAACAGCAAAAATCCGTAATAGGAGCAGCTACTGTATCGCAATGTGTACACGAATTTCTCACATAACTGCATAGTCGGTCATTCACGAATGACATACTGCGACCTATGACACACCAAGGCACTTTTAAACAAAAACGCAATTGTGAAAGTACCATTCACGCTAACGATACGAACATTAAGGAAATAAGCCTTATTATTTTTATTTTATCCAAATTGACAGTTTTAATCAACTGCACGTTAGCAGATGCTGTAAGCACTGTATACAGATTTGGTGTAGCTGAAAAATCAAATTCACGAGCGATAAGATTGCATCTATCGTATTCGAGAATCATCGTTCTATATTTAAATCGAAATAACAATCCGATATCGAAGGTATTTTCAATTAACAATTTTCACCGACATCCGAGGTTATTTAAGAGCGAAGTCGCTTGTAGGATAAATTTAGCAAATCTACAAAAACAAAGTTCTTGCCTATTCGCTCATGTTTTTTAAATTTACATGACTCGAAAATCAGAATTCTTTATATACAAAGTGTACAAGTTACAAGCGTATATCCTGATTTATATAAGAAATGTACATATATAACATGCATACAGCATATTCCCCATTTGTCAAATGTTTGTAGTGCTCTTAATGATGGACGAGATGACGAGAAATTTTTAGAAACAACATTTAAAAATTGTACATTGTCAATCTTGTGTTCTACATTTGCGGAAAAAACTTGCTGAACTGTGTATTTCTTAAGGTATACTATTCATAATCATTATCACCACTTTTAATTATAAGACGATGTTATTCTTATCACAACATACATTTGTTTATGAGTAGTAACAAGAATTTTTCCAATAAACATGATCAGCATTTTTTCTTCAGACTAATGTATTTTACAGTTTTATACGAAAAGAACTTTTTCACTATATAGCATTGACAAAGGGGGATTGTATTCGCCTATCTTTATCTAAGTAAATCAGAAGTTGCACGATTCAAGCTATTCTAAGTAAATGTCGAGCAAATAATTCCAGTGTATTATTTATGGTTAAATCTAATTTGTTGGCTTTATGCAGTTTTAACATATTTGCTTATATGAGTGAAACTGTATATTTAATATGTATTTATCCCGCTGTTCGCCAGAAGATATGAAGTTAAAATGTATGAGATATGGACGGTAACACGTAAAAATTTAATTATGCGATAATTATTTTCAATAATTTGGAAATAAAAATGATTGTATTAGCCATTGTGCCTGTTGAATATAGCATGGTGTATATCTTAGCATCCCGTATTTTTCTTTTTAGTTTTATTTATGTAACTATATCTTTTTTACTTGTTCTATTTACATATAAATCGAATATATAAATCGAAATCATGATGTATACATAGCTTCATATCTGTGCGGACAGTGGAGTATTTTTGTTTAGCTTTTAGAGCTGATGTAATTGCAGGAAAATTTAAAGAACATTTATAAATAAATATTATATATTTTAGTAGATTATACGATATACTTATTAATATTATACAAATAAATATAAAAATTTTTAAGTTTTCTCAAATTAAATATATTTGAAATTATTATATTTTTCTTTTTCCGAATAAAATTTGTATATAAGAATTTGATTAGATTAGTTGCAATCTATACATCTAAACAATTGAAACTAATCTAAAAAAATGGAAAAGGAATATTACAATAATCTCATTAATTCTTTAATAAAAAATGTTATTTATTTTCACATAAATACCTTTTCAGGGTGTTTTTTTTATTCTAAGCTTAACATAAGTAATGAAACTAGTTATTGCAAGATTTAATTTATAAAAATATTAAAAAATATGTAAAAAGATACACATATACCTATTACTTATTTCCATAGAATATTACATAGAACAACTTTCTATTTGTTAAATTATGCTTAAAATAAAAATAATATAAATTTTTTCTACACGATGATATCTAATAGTTTATATTTTAATTTAATGTAATTTAAAGGGATGCTTCAGTTGAAGAATTTATCGTAACTGATGGGAGAAAATACGAACGAACCTGACTATATAATTGCGCTACTTCAGCATCTTCTCTCTCTAAAGCTCTAATGAGCTGTGCAAATTGTATGGTACCTGTTTTTCACATATACAACAATTAATATTTATTTTACTTCTTTAATACATTCCCAATTACCTTCTCTTCCTTCTGGAAATCCATAATTCTTTATGACATCCATTTGAATTTGTGTTACCAATGGAAATACAAACTGCATCATTTTCAACATTTCATTGCCAGAATTTTCTTTCGCCTCAGCGAGTTTTTGCAAGTTTTCTGGTGTGCTCAATGCTGTCAGAACATCTGTCAATATAGCTGAAAGAAGGAAAGAATGTTTACATATTCATCTAAACTATTGACAATAATGCATTACTTTCAACTGTAAAAATATGTGAATTAAAAAGATCTCTTTTAAATTCTATTTACCCTTTGCAGTTTCTATTGTAAAACCAGGAACGCTTGCCATAATGTACTATTAACTACAAGAAAAATTGTGCTTCAGCAATTTTTTGTTGTCACTTAACCTAAATCATTAATATTAATCGTCGTCCAAAATAGTCTACTGCTCACCATAGTATTGGAGGACGCGCAGTGGCCAGAAAACGCCTAATCGCGTCCTTGAATTTTTATTTCTCTTCTAGGGTTTTTAAGTGAAGGAGCAGCTAAAGCGCCATCATATGATATAATTCGCAAACTCAAACCATTTTAGTCAAGACTCAAACCATTTGGCATCTTGATGTTGTCCTTCAAACTACAACTTGCCACAGTTCACTGACAGTTCACTACGGTCTATAAAATTTTGTTTATATTTTTTATGTGGCTGCTTTTTTCTAACTTGTTAGAAAATTTTGTTTAGAGTTTCTTTTATGTTGTCACCTTTTAATTTTGCATTTTAATGTTGTGAAGCATCTTGCTTTTATAAAACAAACAAGATTTTATATAGGTTATTCAGAGAAGTTTGAAAAGCTTAAAGTAATTTTATAAACACAAGAGTGTTTTATTATTTATTATTTTTATATATTTGACTCGTTTTTTTACATTATCAACCAAATTACTCAGTTCATTAAGAACTTTATAGATTGTTTTCTGTTTAAAGATGGAAATGATGGACTCCCCCCATGATCAAACATTTTTACATATACTTCGTGAGGAAAAGAACATCAGTAATTTCTTGGATGCCTTTTTTGGATTTTTATACAGGTGGTAAGTATGTAATTTATAATATCAATATTTTTTATGTACAAATATCACTCAAAATTATTATTACATTATGATATCTTGCAATGTCAGCACAGATTTTTATATTGAATCAAACTCAGAACAAAAATTAGGCTTCCCACCTGGAATAGCAGAGAAACTTTTAATGAATAGTATGCACAAATGGAAACACAATGCCCCGGCTATACAAAAGACAACTACAAGTGACAAGACGATCAGCAACAATAGCAATGTATCACAACCAAATGAATTAAGTTCGATACAAAGTGAAGACTACAGACATATTCCACCAGTTGTGCAAGAAATTGAGATTGATTCATGTAGCAAGTTGGATAACATTAATCCACTTTCCATACAATCATTTGAGACAGATCATATATCAGATAGTTACAATGGAGCTGTAAGAGAGAATTATGTTTGGACCCAGACACTTAATGATTTGGATGTACTGATAAAAATACCAGAGTACATAAAAACATCCAAAAACATTAAAGTCAACATAAGCTTAGATGAAATCAAAATTGATGTTAAGACCTTTAATTCTCTAGAAGATTCTAAATGGGACAATATCTTCAGTGGCAAGCTTAGTTTTAAAATTCGAAAAGATGAATCTATATGGAGTCTTGTAGCTGGAAAACACATCAATGTGCGTTTATTATAGATAAAGTTATAGATAAGATCTTGGATTTAACTTTCTAAACTACATCTACATATATAACTTATTTATTTTACAGATTCATCTTGAAAAAGTAATTGAAAGATGGTGGGAAGCCTTAATAGTAGATGAACCAAAAATTGATTTAAGCAAAATTGACTGTTCCAAACATTTTGATGATATGGCGTCGGATGAACAAATGAAAGTACAAGAATTAATGTGGAACCATCAACAGAAACTCTTAGACAAACCAACGTCTGAACAAATTGTAATTGTTTATATCTTATATTCTATATTCTATATTCTATATTTCCTTCAAAAACTGAATTTGCACCTTAATTGTTCAATAATTTGAAAATGCTATCTCATTTACAGAAAATGGAGACTATTTTGAAACAGGCATGGAATGCAAAAGGATCACCTTTCTTCGGTACACCTTATGATCCTTCCGTTTTGAAATACAACTAACAAACTTAACTTCTCAAAAAACTTGTATTAACATTTTAAATAATCAAATTCTTCAAGATTTGTATCATATATGTTGAAAATCAAATTATATTGTAAATATAATATACATTTTTATATTTATGAATAAAATTTATAAATAATTTTACATGTATTGCTTATATGTGTATAATTTTATTATAGAAATTTCTGTATTTTTATGTTATTGTTTTTCTTATTTATAATTTAATTATTAATTCTTATGCTTTAGAATCTTATATCATTTAGCAGGCTTAGAATTTTACTGTAATGCATTAAAATTTGATATCTTAGAATTCTAGATTATTTCTTTGTTAAAAAGTATAACATTGCAATAAAGAAAATATACATTCTAAATTGCTGGATCTACCAATTTTTATAATATATAAGATTTCAGTATCTAATTCTATCTTACAAGTATCATTATTAGAATACTTATTTGATTATGATCAAATTAATATCAAATACTTAATTAAATTTTATTTTATTTTCCAAAAATTGAGATTCTTTCAAGATTTAGTATCTACAATATTTTGAAAACTTAAAAAAATTACAAAATTATTCTTATTTTAAAGTCCATCGTATTACATTAATAAAATATACGCTTTTTTCGCATTATAACTTCATAATTATATTTTTCTATATAATTATCATATTAAACATTGATATATTTCCTTTTCAGAAATAAGTAGCATCTACAAAAGTAAAGAATTGTATATTGGGATCTTGACAGTACTCTGTGAAATCATGAACAATCCGAAAGTTCATAGAATGCGAAGAATCCTACGCTTTTCCCCGGCGTTTACGCTGACTTTATCTCACAGCGGTGGGGGGATTGCTATAGGGACAAGGCAGGAGCGGTTTTGTAGACAGCAGGTACACAGCCTCGAAGAAACTGTTCTCATTTCGTAGAACATTTATGACTTTCCTAAGCTTTTACCTTGATTGCGTCTGAACGAGTTTTCACGAATGCAGTAGCGACAAATGTCGACCTGTAAACATATGTTTTCATATCGATATAAAATTTACATTTGTCCGACAACTATTATTATCAAGACTGTAGTCGTACACGTTGATGGAAATATTTTATCATCTTATAAAAAAATGTTGATATTGTGCTATTCTTAATGAGTCGTGAATAAACGTAAAATATGCTGCTGACAGAACTTAAAGAATATAATTTCGGAGAATTCAATTTTCGATATTGCAGATACAGAAAAATGCAATGAGTAAAGATTCTCTTTTGCTGTGGCATGAAAATTTGATTAATTGTGTCTGGTTTCAGTGTCGCTGGATAACACATTTTCCCAATTTTACATCGGCATTATCGCGAGGAGTCGTAACGCGCTCGCGTGCGGGCTAAATAGCGCGGCGGTTTTCAACGACTTTAGGAATTCTTACGAGGAATTATTGAGTCTCCCGAAAAATCACCGCACCCCAAGCTGCATCCTCGCTGCCAGATGCACACAATGAGCACCGCTGCGAGTAAAACACAGGTAATATACCTGCTCGAGGCTACGAGTCCATCCCCACCTGGAGTCCGGTTCTCTCTCCTTGCTCTCTCGAGCTGGCTTTCCTTCGAGGTGAATCGGGAGTCGAGCCATTAGTGCCGTTGCTGTTTGCGAGAGGAATGGTGTTGTGATGTGCATCGCGGTGAAGCGCGCATCCTGAAGGACGACAAGTGCGCGGCTAATCGTCGCATGTGTGTGTGTGTATACATATATACATACATACATACATAAATCCGGAGATTTCGTCAACCGACCCTCTTCATCCCGTTGCTCCCGCGGGATCGAGAGCGGCGCGTCTGTTGTGTTCTCCAAAAATCCGTCCAAGTCGCGGTCCAGCTCTCCTCTTTAAAAACGCAGCACGCTTCGCAGCTTTTCCTACCGGTCGGTAATCGCGACCACGTAGTCATCGCGGCAAGTGTGAGGTGAAGCTAACGGCAAACCGAGACGGACGGGAGAGACAAGCCGAGGACACTTGACGACACCAGCGATAAAATACCAAGATGCCGTGCTCCGCGGTGACGCTGTCCCTTGCCACCATAACCGGTATTATCGCCACTGCCCTCTTGGCGATCGCCTTTTCCACAGACAACTGGCTCTATACCGAGGTCAAGCGTGCCCAGATCCAGGTTCGTACATCTCATACTAAAAAGGATATACGTCGCTTCTATCCAAGCCGACATCGCGCTTCATGCTTCGCGAAGAAAATGCAGCACGAAGGTTGACGATTATAAAGAACCGTGTGCACGATGCGAATGTGGAGTAGATCTCCTTGTTCTTATTTGCAAGAGAAGATGCTCTCCGAAAGTTGTCGATAAAGATGATAGATTCGCTGTGTTCGGAGTTTACATGTCTATTTCGATAAGAGTCGATCTTGAATATTAAACTTTTGCTCAAATTTTAATTCGCTCTAAAAGACGCTTCTTGCGTTAAAAAAAGAAGATACAAAATCAATTAAACATCAATTAATTTTAACTAATATTTGTGGAATAGTTTTAAAAAAATTAATTGTAGCACGTGGTTTTAAAATATCTAAAAAGGTTAGAAATTGTATAAATTGTGAAACGTGGAATGATATGAAATTTCATTATAAACTTCATGGTGTTCTACATATTTCGTCGTGGGACATCATCAGTATCGTTATTAAAGTTAACTCGATTTAGCCGCAAATGTGCTCTTATTACTCCCAGCATAATCCTTATTAAAATTTTGATTACACTGCTGTTGCACACACAAATAATCGGCTTATGACAGCTTCGATCATTTATGAAAATGAACAGTTTCCCGTCCAAAGTTAGATCACATCCGGATCTCTTTATTCCTGAAGGCCAAACTTGTCATCAGTTACCGTGCTTGTGAATAAAATTTTTTCTATTTTTTTCTACGTTATTGTTCCTTCAAAATGCGAGTAATTCATAAAAAAATTTAGCAGTGTATCTATAAAAAATTTTATTTAACGAAGAGATTATGTAATATATTTGAGATTCTAATAAAAGATTATGTAATATATTAAAGAGATTTCACAAAAAAATGCGTATCTTCTTAAGGAGAGAGAGATAGGAAGTAGAATTCCTCATGACTTCCGTCGACCTTGCCGTGGATGAATGTACGGGTCGAAGGTCAAGTTTATATCCTTTAGAGTTATTGAAAGTCGGGATGTTTGAATCTGCAAATATCAGCACCTGAAAAGCACACCAACAAATATTAGTGAGAAATATTTCATTGAAATTATTTTTATTCTTAAGAGTTTGTGAGATTCTTAAACGTTTGCGCCCATATAAGACTTAAAATTACTAATTTACAGATTTTTTGTAGATTCTTGTTTTTTAATTTAAGATTTACAGTGGATCAAGAAATTATTTAACATTTTCTCTTTAATAAATCAAAGAATTTGAGGCATGACTTGTACAGATACATTTGGACGCATATAAAATATTCCAATATAAATTCTTTATCAGGTAATAATAAATCCTTTAAATAAATTTGAAAATAAGAAGATTTATATAGGTATATTTTTTATACATATATATAAATATATTATTAATACCACTGCATTAAAGTTTTTAAATCACAAATAATAGAAAATAAAAAATTTTTTTCTACTAAATTTTAAGAAATCTTAAATAAATAAAGAGCTGTATTCTTTCTTTAATTTAAGTAAACTTTAAGAATTCTTTCATTTCGTTTAACTTTGATAAATAAAAATGTATCTCTTTCATTTCCACCATTAACGATTGATCCAAAGTAGAACATTCTACATAATCTTTTATTTAATTGTCAATATGTGAAAAAACCCATCACTTATGCATCTCGTGTTTAACGAAAAACGTTATTCTAGAGCAGATAAATCTATTTATGATTGTATCAAATTATCTCGACGTTAGTGGAATCTATTTTCACAAGATATTCTCTTCCCTTTTCCGCTTTTCTCTTTCTCTCGACTGGTGAGACGACTCTCCTCTCCTCTTGCTTCTGTCTCAATCTCTCGCCATCTCGTCCCAAGCCTTCAGAACGATCGACATTCCGAACCGCGCCCATTCCCAGCGCATTGACTCAACGAGTTTTATATTTAGTTATCCATGCGCCGATCGTATGTCTTTTTGTACGAATCTTAGATAAATTTTGTTTGCTTGCAAAATTCACACTGGCTTTAAAATAAGAACCATATAAATAAACAACGTGATAAAAATATGTTCACATTTTATCCTTGCAAAATATTTTTTACAGTATAAAATAATTTTTTTATAAAGAATTTTTTTTATTCATTTAGCATTTTGTCGAAAATTTATATAGATTTTTAGTCTTTACAGAGCTTGTCTTTGGTGGTTTCATCCTGATTAAAATTTTAATTTTCGGCTTTACAGAGCTTGTCCTTGATAGTTTCATCCTGATCACAATTTTAAGTTTTCGGTATTTTTAAATTTAACTTTAGTTACGTTTTTATTCTAAATTTACACATTAACATTCTTTTAACACTTTCGCATGGATCAGTCAGTCCATATGGTTTAGAATCGGCGTATGGAGACCCACTAATCTACTTTAGCAGCCGCATCCGAAAGAATCTTGCGCCATAATTCCGTCGCATGACGTATTACGCTCTGTTATTTTCGCGGCTCGTTTGCTCGTACCTTGACGGACGCGCACGCATTGCAAGAAAAATACGCAATTCCGCGACTCCTCGCTCAGGTAGCGAGAAGGCGTCGGGAAAATCGCGCGTACAGTTATGTCGCTTGCACCGCACCGCGGCGAGTAGGCGCGAGTGAATGCTCGTGCGAATACCTGCGCGCAACAGAACGCAAGGTGATAATTCCACGGGCGGACGGCGAGTTACGACGTGACCTCGGCGAACATGTAAATAACCGCCGATTAACAGAAAGACCGCGTAAATCCCCGACATTAACGAATCTTCCATCAATGAAGACAACCGATGATTTTTAAATCAAGTCGACTTAAAGATAGCAATTGCAAAAAACGTTTCGACGAGAAAAATACAGGATTTATATTTTTAACATGTTTTACTGGTTTCACTGTCCTGTTTCCATGGAAGCTAAATTTTAGACATTACCTTTCAAGAATGTTGTATTAAGGAGAAACTTAATTAGTATTTTTGTTTAATATATTTATAGGTAAAAATAAAAAATTAGAAAACAAATAACTAATAGAATCAATACTCTCTAATTTTTTAATGAGTCGTTTCTTCGAGATACTATAAATAAAAAACTAATTTAAAAAATATTCCATGTTGCGTAATTACGACCAATTAAAAAGTATGCGAGGGTTTAGATATATCTTTTTAATCTTGTGTTTATGAAACATTAAGTTTTATTTAGTTTCTTGCGTCTTACCAAATCCACGGCGTACAATAATTTTCTTCTCGCCGTTCCTGCTTTAATAATAAATTACTCATAATGAATTCTCATACACGCTTACGCGATACGCGTATAATCCTTGCAGCAGAATGGCTCGTTCGCGTTGCACAGGCTGATTACATTGTTGCGCGTATCCTTATTTATTCACCGGCATAAAGGCGCCTGTTTAGCACTTATCCTACGTGTGGTGCACAGTAGCGAATTACGTAGCGCAATATTATATTCATCAAATATAGTCGCACCGTACTTTCATTCGAGAACCAGTGACGTGGCGGACTGAGCGCGTGAGGAAAGGAATGCGCGCGGTTAAATCTGCTTTAATCTTCTTTGGAGCGTTACACGGAAACAACATAAAGAGTTCTTGCAAATGTATGCATATGTGCACACTTTTTAATGAAGTTAAAAACATTATAAGTAACTTCCGCGGATAACATTTCAAAATGCAACATTTACGAAGTTGAAAAAAATTGTGAGATACCATATTTGTGAGAATTGTCCATTTTTCGTCACTCGATGTCTGCCCGCAAAATGTATTAATGAATTAAAAGGGTTATCGTCGAGATAGGAAATTCTCCAAGGCCGCGCTCGCAATGCTTTTTAAAGACGCTGAATGGCGTAACGCGGTTCGTGCGCAAAACGTTCCGGAGAAACTCGAGTATTGCACGAGTATTCTTCTTCCTGTCCTGCCCAATGCATTGACTGTCAATGGTAAATCTCGGCATGATTTTATTGCCGTGCGATAATGCAATATCCGCAACGCTATAAGTTTGCCATCTCAATGCAACATTTACAATGTGCAATGTAATTTTATTTGCGCTAATAAGTTTATTATTACATGCATATGTTCTTTCGATATCTAAGAAAACTTTGAATCTTACCTGTAGATTATAGCGCTCGAGTTTATGTAAGAAGATAAATGTGTGTAGAAAGCATAAACTTTTCAACGAATATGACATATCGATCGTGTTCAACAGAGATAACAGTTGCGCAACTACTAAGTAATAATCAAATTTGATTAAGATATGTACTGTAGATTCTCTTTAAAGACTCTTTAAATATATTTCTAATATGCTAAATAGCGAAATGTTTCACTTTCTCTTTACAAAAATTTCTAATGCATTAAATAATCTTGAACTTCAAACTTAAACATACGGCGAATACAAAAAATATATTTAAATTATATTTCTTGGTTCTAAAAATACAGTTTCCTATAATTGAAAAGATTTCTAACGATTCCTTGTTGGTCTAATTATATGGCTGATAAATAATTTATAAATGAGAAATGCTCGATTAACAACTGCGAGAACATCGGCGAATAGGTATGCAGAATTGCATTTACCGGATAATCCGTATCATTTTGCCGTTCTGACGTGACAGATTAATGCGGAAAGTTGTTAAATGTATCTCTCGAAATGGGCTAAATTACGTCAGTTGTCATTAAAATCGAAGCGGCGCCCGCATAAACTTCCATTATTCACGATCGATCTCTTTAATGCACGACGACAAATTATTCAGATAGAGGATTGCGCAATCGTAAGTTGTTGCACACAGTCGGAAAAACGATCGCGGCTCGTCGGCCAATGAGCTAGTCAGGAGAGAGATGAAAAAAATTCAAATGAAAGTTGCCGTACGCAACACAAGGCGGCTCATTAGCTAAAAACCTCGCTGCTCGCAAACGCGGTGAAGGGGCCTTCCCAGGTCCTTTTATACTCGAATTCGCATTCGAATCGATGAATTTATATCGGTCATCGAAAGTATCGATTTTTTTTTCAACATCGGAGACGAGAGGTCCAGTGAAAGCTGTTTCTCCGTCTATTTCCCCGCGAGCGTTCGCGAATATTTATATATATGCTCTAGCTGCTACAGTTATCACTTGATAAATCCAATTGTAAATATATACAGCATAATAATTATTTCTTATTTTGTTATCGATAATCCCAGCTATTCCCATTGAGCCTAACCGCCGGGTTTTCCTTTCTATGTCAAAGAAATCAGCCAGGCTCGACGATGTTCCCGCGCTTGAAACGAGCAATGGCGAAATAACAATGTGAAAGCAGAATGGTGTGGCCTAGACAAAACCGGCGTTTGTCAGAGTCCTCCTTTTTCCCTTTTCTCGCGAGCGACAATTGATGATAACTCCGATATGCACTGTCGCGAGAGAACTCACGTGTTGCAGTTTCAGACAGCACCTGTTGCTCATAGAAACTTTCGCGCGAGAAACACACTTCTCGATTAAGTGCACTGACTTTACAAGAAATAAATATTTCTCGTTTCTTTCAATTTTGGTTAAAATTGCGTTACATTGCAAATATGCTAGATTAAATTTTCTTTTTCTTCTTTCTGTCATTTTAAAGTTGCAGTATTTATCAATTGGATCGATAAATATTGATACAAATAGCATTTATATATTAATATATTTTATTATTCGCTTTATTCCATTCCAAAACTATTTAATTCACGTCGGAAAATCAAAAGCATTCTAGCGAATATGCATCATTCAGCTTGCGCGTTCTTTCAATAGAATTGCTCGGAGCGCATGGGTGTTTTCGCCAAGGTTAAATGAAGCTTGCATCAGCAACGTACGTCATGCTCGCACAATTATTACTTGCTAATCGAGGAAGAACGTAGGCCGTAGAATTTCTCAAACATCACCATGCTGTTGTTGACAGATGCAACAGGTATGCACTTCTACACAAAGCACATAGCAGAAGCCACGTTTATCATACAATTGTCATTTTTTTCATGGGATAAACTCAACCTCAAACTAACGCTTTCTATTGGCATAATATTTTTAAACGTTTTGTAGAACATAATATTGTTTGTGTGCGATAGATATAAAATTTATCTTAAATATATAAAAAATAAATAAACATTCCATTATATTTCACTGATTTGGACTTGATTTTTCCGGACTTCAATAATTTTTATATCATTTGAAAAACGAAAGTAAAAGACAAATCTTTTTCAAAATCCTAAAATTTATGGATGCTCAGAAATAAATTGTACCAGAAGATCATATAGAGACTGAGAAAATATAAATATTGTCTGAAAAATGGGATAAACAAAAAAAAAACACACTTTCGAAACGACTGTACAATTTATTAACGATCGGTGGATAGTGAATTAAGAATTGTTTCGTGGGAAGCATCAACGGGTGTATGCAAAAGGAACGAGCACGCATGTTTTCGCACCGCGGAAATGTTCCTTTCCGTCGTCGGTGGTTGCGATTCATGCGTTAAGATTTCCCGCATAGTACGGTGTATTATTATACTTTCTACCAAGCGTTTGAATCGGGAAATCAAAGACGGACTTTCTAGAAAATAGATCGTAACGGCCGCTAGCATTAATTCCTGCTCGCCAAGGACGAGATGGGTGAGATTATCAACGCAGCTGTCGATGGGAGGAGGATCGATATACGCTTCACTTTGTAGTGATCTGAAATTGCATAAATTTCGAGGGCGGTATGCGAGGTACATCCTTGAGCACAAGAAAGTACGGAACTTGTACCGACACGCATGAATAAACGCTCTCTATGGTTCTTACGGGCTTCATAGGCGGGCCTCTTCGCGGAATACCGATGGTTTGCAACGTGAAATAAAGCAAGGACGGGCAATCGTTTTCCTTATTCGTAACTGCATCCATTACAAGTCGATAATTCCTTAACATGACTATCAAATTTATGCGAGCATTAAGCTACATGCATTAATTTGTACAGATTTCTAGTGACTAATTCTTCGATTAGAATTGGTAATAAAAATATCATGGAAAGATAGCAGTATTTATCTTAAATTAATATCAATTTTCATATAAAATATATTTAAATATATATATTTAAGTTGAGGAAAAAAAAAATTTTTTTTCTACGAATGTCGAAAGCTTCAAATGAAATCTCACGTTGGTAAATTGATCGAATTAGATTTAAAATATAATAGATTAAGTACAAGTTCTAAAAAAAGTAAAGTTGTGGTCAGTTTTAATTTGCCTAAGCTGGACCCAATATGTGATTAAATAAACATCGCATCTCTTTAAAAATACAAGAGAGATCCTGACAGATGTTCTCTCGCAGGAACGTGATATTCTTACTTTCTAACGATAATAATATTTTCGCGAAAGGAAGAGCGCGCTCTTCATCTGCATTCGAAAACACACGTCCAGTAGCTCTCTCCGCTAAACCAGACGAATTATTCGCCGCGACTTTGTTCTTGTCCTTTCACTTTATCATCATTAATAACGCGATGTACTGTAACTTTCCTCGAATGTTAAATTAACTTTTACGATTATCCGCATCTAGCTACAGCAAATTTTTCTTTCTGTTACAGCAATACGCGAGCAAGCATGGCGAGCAAAGCCATTTGGTGGAGCAGATGAACATGAAATATTATTATTACACGAGGACTCAGGGCTTGTTCAGGATATGTTATCCGAAAGAGAGACCGCCAACAGGTAAGAGAAAAATCGCTAAGCAGATTCTAACATTTTGAACACGCCAATCAACAATCGCGTGTAGTAGTCGCGGAAAGACGTTTTATTTGTGTTTGATCAACACTCTCGATAATGTCCCGAATTAGGATTGACAAACCATGCCGAGTGCCTCGTTCAGTGACGCGGCCTTTAGAAAACTTTCTACGTTACAATCTCGTAATGTCGTAGGTTATCCGATCCCACGTAATAGGTTAACAGTTTATAATCGACACAGTACAGACACACACAATCTTTGGAGAAAGGTGCATTTTCACCCGATAGCCTTAGCGTGGTGCATCTCGACGCTTTCTCATTCTAGGATACGTTACCGCGTAATGGTTTACCATTACGCTATACGTAAAAAATATTAACATAGTAGGCCATATAAATAAAATGCAGCGAATACTTTCTTCCTTCCTTCTTTCAGCAAAGCGAGTACTTGGAAAAAAATAGAGGTCAAGAAAATAAATATATTACGAGATTTAGCTATGTGTTAATTCAAAGCATTTGCTCTATCGATGAAGAAAATATATCTTGAAGAGATATCGATATTAAATTACTCGTCTCGAATAACACATGTCCGTTAGTTATTTGCAGAAAGAAGTCGAGTGAATGACCGCATGGTTTTTCAGGCATCGCGGTTTCCTGAACAAAATGTTTAAGTAATGACGGGAATGTGGAATTCTGTCTCCCCGCAGAACCGATTTATGCGAAATTTTTTACATGCGATATCGACCGCGAGAATCTTCCTCTTAAATTACTTAATGGCGACGAGACTCATGGTCCGAGGACTTCTGGGTAGATGGTTCTTTTTTTCCATCGCGCACTTCGTAAGTGGACCGTTGCGATCGCGGTCGTTGCAAAATAGCCGACGTGTCGATCGATCGGCCGATCACTTGTGTGTTAATTCTTTACGAACACAAGCCGTGACTTTGTATTGAGTAAAGAGAAAAAATTTCTCCAACGTTATAATCAAATGTAAATATAAATTGATTTCTGTGGTCTTATAATTTCGAAAATTTTTTTTTAAAAGCTATTTTTTAAAGATAAAAATTTTAGTATTCTATAGTTATAATACATATTAACAATAAAAATCGTGTTTGTATTTAAACGTTATTATTTTTTATTAAAAGGTACAGTGTATTAATTTGAGTTTAGAAATTCGACATTTAGATCCGGGTTCAAAACACACACACACACACACATATACCGTCGTTGCGCGCACAAGGATATGATAAAATCCTGCTCCTCGTGCGCAATTTCGCATCGCACATAACACTCTATGGCTTGGAACTTTCTACGGTAATGACGCATGATATATGTCGTCTAATAACGTATCGAATATTTTTAGAATAATGTGAAGTAAATCGGCGACACTTGTATAAATTAATTCGCTTAAAAATAATACGTAATAATACGTAATCGCATGCAGTCATCCAAGTCGTAATCCAATGCAATGATACATAATTAATTTGTAATTATGAAGTCAATGTAATTAAATCTGTAATCAATGCAATTAATTGGATAATAGCTTAATTTTATATAATGGCTCCGATTAATCTTCGCCGGGGAGCACGTGCTGATTCAATTCTGACACAAATCTAGAGGTCACTGTTAATTAAGATATTAAAGTTATCTATTCAAATTGGCGTTTTAGAGATCGATTTTTCCGATATCCATTAAATTTAATCACAGTTCTTTCACGCTTTTGTTTCTTCCTTAAACGTGTCTTTAAATAAAAAGTGGACAATTGAATTACAGTTAAAATTAATCGACATAGCTGAAGTAATAGCTCTTGAAGTTCACACGATTACAATATAAGTAATGTGTTATAGATAATTCTATATTATATTTTTAAATACCTATACATGAAAATCTTAAAATAGAAACAATGTCATATTTTACATCATACAAATCGCGTAATCGACTTTTGCGTGCCTTTCGATCGTTACGCAATGTTCATACCGCGACATAATAATTGCAGATTACTATGCTGGCGGTAGCGTTGCGGAAACGTGCTCTGCATATGATTGAATCATTCAATCGCAAATCAATTTTGTTAACAATAAGCAAAAACTCAATTTAATTTATGGAATATTGTGCGGAGAACCTAAAGTAACAAACTAACAACATAATAAGATGCAATTTTAACCATGATTTATAACCACACAAAGAATAAATTTAGATTCAATCCACTTTTAAATTAATCTACTATAAATTATATAAATTAATTAAAATAATTTCTTTTTTGAGAATTATGTATTTATATCACAAGATTAAGTTTTAAAATGTATTTTATATTACGCTATAAAAAGTTGGTCTAATTAGTTTATAATTCGATTAAATTAAAATGTGTATTTTTATAAAAGGTGTCACATATAATTTCGTTTATTTAGAGAGATTTATTTCAAGAATTCAAGATTGAAAAACTATACTGATTATTTTTTCTACAAATCCGGAGTACAGTACAGGTGATTCCAATTCTATCCCGGAAGTTTTAAGTTACGTATTCTTCTACCAAGAAAAAAAAAACCCACGCTATAAAGTGAAAACGTGCCCATGGGGAACTACCGATCATGCGGGCCGTGCATACATTAGGGAGCTCAAATAAAATCTATTGTTATCCACACAATAGCGAACCGCTACGAAAGAAGCGATAGTTACGTTCATAAAATTTCGAGATAAATATAAAAAAAAAAATGTATAAATGGCGCATTTTACGAAATAATCGATTCGAAACGAGTAGATTGTTAATTAGCATTTCTGGAGTATGCGAAAAATTGCGAACATGTGAAATAAATGCAAAATCCCTTGAAAATAAAATTGTATGCAAGATCGTTACGATCAATTGCTTTCTTATGCAAGATATAGCAATGTCTCGTGGCAGAGTAATAAATTGTCACAGCTCCATTAGTTTGATAATGTTGGATCAATCGGTCTCATTATCCCACACTGAGAAAAATGGTTTTATTATATTAACAAAATTCTTCTGGTTGACCGTATTTTAGTCGAACGAAACAGAATTTCTGGTTATCGTCACAAAATTTTACACCTTATATCAACACCGTTTGGTTAACTTTACTATAAGGATTTGAATAAGTGTTTTCTTGTTGGATCTACAAAACTTCTTGTTATATTTACATAAATCGCAGCGCTCTGCAACAGTTTTGTCATCACTCACTAAACGGTTGATCAACTGTTCGCCGCATTCATTTGTTATGGCCGGAGCACAGACTTTTGCATAAAGCATAACGCATAAGCATAAGGAAATTGATTGGTCCATTTCCTTATGCATTTGCTTATGCTTATATATAGACCAATCAATTTCCTTATGCTTATGCGTTATGCTTTATGTAAAAGCTTGTGCTCTCGGCTTTACACTGCTACTGCGCCCTCGCTACTCGCGGCGTGTATCGCGCGCATTAGATCTTTCGCGAAGCAATGGCGTTAAGCAGTCGGAACAGTCTTGGAACAGTCTCAACTGAGCTCGCTAAAGTTTTACGTCGCGTCGTGGAATCCATTACGGAATATTAGTGAGGCCGATGGCAGAGAACGAGAAGTAAGCACTTATGTCTGTCGTAGACGTCTGTCGTGGACGTATGGTAAGGCAGAGAAAAACGTAAGTCGTAAAAGGTTATTGGATACGTGTGGAAACGACTACGCATACATAAGTTTTTACGTCTCGGTCTCTTCCATCAGCCTTACATCCGAAAAGTTTTATGATCACGTGGTGTTTTTTTTTTTTAATGAAATATATGTATACCAGTGATGTAATGTTTCCTACCGGGCTCGGGAGCCGGGAGCCCGGTAGGAAACATCACATCACTGAGTATACTTTAAACCAAAATATATTGTTAGTATTTTACAAAAACCACACCTATTCGAACTTGTTTTTTAACTACAAAGTTGTGTTAACCTAACAAAACGATATAGTAAAGTTAACAAGAAATTCTGGTAGAGTTTTGTAAATCTAACAACACAATGTGGTAAGGTTTACAAGAAATTCTGGTAGAGTTTTGTAAATCTAACAACACGATGTAGTAAGGTTTACAAGAAATTCTAATAGATTTAAACAGGATGAAATTTAACAGAATCTTTTGGTAATTCCAACAATAAATTTGTTTCGTCCATTTTTGAACAAACGTACTAGTAGAATCAACCAGAATTTCTTATAATACAACAAAAATTTTTTTCCAGTGCACATATTTGTTCTCCAGAGAACTAAAGTGTAGAATAACCGTTGCAACAGACGACACCAGGGTTAACGATCGAAATAAGCGATCTAATTCGGATAATATGAGCGATCGGCCGCTGAATAGCGGATCCTGGAAATACAAAGACAATGCTTTCTCATCGACGTCGCGAACGAAACTACGCTCGTGACGGTACGTGGTACCTGTTCGGCAGGATCGTGAGATCAGAAGAAATTGCGAGGAAAGGCGAGAGCGTATCGAGGCCGGATCGGTGAGAATCGATTCTATCGGCCAGACGATCCGCGCGCAATGCAGAAGCGAAGAAATGGTTGGGCGAGAGCGCGTGTAAAAGGTTTCCTCCGCGTTTGTTCTCGTCGCTCGGCCGGAAAATAATCGAAATGATCGATGCATCGCTCGTATCATCGCCGGTACCGTTCGCCGACCGACGACGCCGAGGACGCCTTATCGGTTTTGGTGTGCCGTTTTCTTCCGGCGACCCGTTTCCGGCGACTTCGATTTATTACGCGTGCGTGATCGAGCCTGACCCTCATCTTTACAGCGGCAAAAAACCCAAACAAATCGTTGGTGGTCTCGCGCAATCAGTATGAAGCATAATTTAAAAAAAATATGTATATATAATTCAACAGAAGAGAACTCGCATTTCTTTCGTACCAAACATTTTATAACGTTATCTCTTGCAAAATTTTGTGTAAAACAAAATGTAAAAAAGAGTTTCATGGAATATTAAACATACTTTTACAAACACATTATATTCTAATGATCTCTGAGAAACTTTTTCCATTACTCTCAATTAATATTACTCAGGATTTCCCATCAGTCTCCTATCTAATTAGCATCTAATGAGCGAGTAATAAATCACATCAGGTGTATTCAACATTTATCCCCTGATTATATATATAGATCAAGATATCTACATCTTAGATTCGCCGAATATCTTCGGAATATTTTATCCTGTGGGATTTTTGTGAAAGGCTTTATTATATTTTGATACATTATGTGACTAGCGTCACGCCGGCCAGTACCGAAAATTGAGGTCAGACGTACGGACGCAAGTGCACGCTTGAAAAATTTGAAGAAACCAGTCAACGACCGGTCCGGCGGCTTTTATCTGCCTTCTGGTATCGCGCTCATATCGCGCTAGGCCGCGCGCGATGCGCAATGTGCGATGAAAAGTACGAGGAGGGTCTTGCCGTGGTTGCTCGCCACCGACGCCGTACGACTCCTCTTCCGGAATGGTGAAGAATATAGCGCGTGTACAGTTAGGCGCGAGTCAACGATCTTGGCACAACGCCTCGTTTAGGCGAAACTAGATTCGAAGAGGGTCGAGAAAATGGCCGTACAGCTGTCGTCTGAATCTCAAACACGTCAAGCGGTTTGTTTTACTACGGACAGCTCTCGACCACGTAAAATCGTATTTCCGGAAATACGTATTTCTGGGAAAACCACTGCTGTCCTTTCCACATGATGAGAGAATTTTGTATGATGTTCTAGCCTGAGATAGAATAATGCTCTTAGCTGATAATAAATGTATAGGCTTCAGGATTGAAAGAGAATGGAAAGAGGATGTATAATGTCCTCAATAATTCTGGAAAATAAATAATAAAAGTTATTAGTTCAATGTTTAAGAGCTTTGAACGAAACTATAAAACTTGAATCGATTTAAGAAATCATTCAGGCCCGTTTATTATTTCCAATAGACTTTCACTTGATCAAAATGAAATAAAAACAGCTCAAAAAAAAAAAGAGGAAAAAATTCATCTCACAGTTTGAAATTAAAAAGTTTGCTTTCGCTGAGTGATCGAGTGATATGTACAGTAAAACCCCGTTTATCCGAACTTCGCTTAACCGAAACCCGGCTTAACCGAAACGGCGAAGAAAAAGCTGTGTGCGTGACAGACAGACGTTAGATACTTAAAAGTCTTGTAACTAATTCATATTTTGCTTATATCTTTGGCGCCACATTGTCGGCCGCCCTTTGAGTATGTTAGATACATATTGTAATACATACTGTCAGTTCATTTCTACTCTTTAACTGCCGATAATAGTTTCCATGGATTATCCGGAAAAAAGGTTGTCCGAAAGGGCTCCGCCCCCTTCAGTTCGGATAAACAGGGTTTTACCGATGTCAAAGTTTAGAAATAACGATCCTTTACAACTGATTAAACATCCCAAAAGGGTCTTTGAAGGTGACAGACAGTGCCATTGCGTTTGTCTCGGCGCTTCAGTCTGACATGTAATCAGGAGGAGACTGTGAAAGCATGGCCACTTTGCGACAACTTTTTCCTCCGCGCAAGGACATCTTTCGAAAGTGGCATTTTGTAGATTAGGACTCGCTAAAAAAGTACCGTTGCAAAAGAGCGAACGCGCATTCGCGCGTACGAGCCTTCCTTCACGTACGAGTAAAAGCATACCACACACTTTGCACCCGGTGATAGCGCCTGCTGCATTCTGGGTCGCATGCTTTTCGAGACGCGCGCGCTCGTTGACGCGGCGGGGCTGTGGGACCCGGGAGTGCTGATAAATCCCAGTAGTAATTCCTCATGTAGCGAAATACGATCGTAAGGATATCTAGTGGATACGTTTTCAAAAGATCCTTCAGGCGCCTTTGTTTACGTAACCGAAGAATAAGTAAATATATACATACTTGCGATAATCAACCATCTATCCAAACTATCTATGATAAACGTGTGATAAACATGACGTAGCCATTGCAAAAATATTGCAATAGGATATTTTTAGGATATTATTAAAATATACGCAGATAGCCTGGTATGTGTTTCATAGTGGCGTGAGAAAATCTTCATAGAAAAGAAACTTATTAGATAAACGAATAGATTGCGTCATCGTCATTTTTGCAGGTATGATGTGTTATTTCGCGATTCACTTGAGTTCCGCATTTATTTCGCTTAAAGAATGCAGTACACCTCAATGCTGAATGTCGTAATCAGCAGTTAGATGAGCTAATTTGCGTGTATTGCGGTCGATGAAACGAGAACATTGTTTGCAATGATTAGTCAATTAAGTGTCACTCTTCGTAAAATGTGTGTGTTTGCGCGCGCCTTACTTTTTATAATTATAAATACAGATGAACGATTCGTAAACTTAGAATGCATATTTTGAGGAAATGTATTACTGTAAAATAATTTTAGAGCGGTATTTAGTTGAAAAATATACATCCAATTTTTAGCATTATTAAAAATATTAATAAATTTCTTGCAAACACGAAGGTACATATAGTGTGTCGAAGATATAAATTTTCTTGACACTATATAAAGAATATAAAAAACGATTTTTTTTTTAATTATTTATAAATTATTAGCTATCTTAATACACTGTCTTATAAATTTATATATCGCTATAAATATAGATATATTTCACTTATATGTTGTATATTTTATGGTTGCAGTCGAGACTTATTTGAGTCCCGTGGAGACGCACTGCATGAATATCGATTATTTCATTCCCGATGAAGAAAATCAGACGAGAGGCTTTTCTGATGACGCGATGGCACGATTACGTAAGTATAATGCAAATGAACGAATTTCATGTTTCGTCGCATCAATCAAAAATCAGCGACCATAGTTTTCTTTTACCGTAAAAAAATTGATCAAATTAATGTGCGTGTTTTTTTTTCTTTTTATGGCATGCCTATTGAATTTTTATTAAAAAAAAAAAAAAAAAAAATCGAAAGAATTAATCGTATGGACAGTCTCACAGGTATAAATGATTGTACTTAAGAATTCGGTCACGCGTCTACTCGGTAACCGATGTGGCTTGAATGGAAAGTTCGGTCGCCGATGACCGACGTGGCAGTGAACACGTGTATAATGGCAACTCTACGTAGAGAGAGAATAGTTTCCGGACTATATAATAAAAATATTTACAGCGAATAAATATTTATAGCAAATAAAATATAACATGTTTGAATTTCTTGTCATTATTACAGACATGGGTAGATCCGTGATAGCTTTATTCATGGTTGGCTTTCTCGCGATTTTTTCGGCGTTCTGGACAGGAGTGGTGGGCTGCTGGAGAAGATCACCAGGGAACATTACGGCCACGGCGATTCTGATGTTATTCGCATGTCAGTACACTTTTCGAAAAGTATTTTTGAGAAATTTCAGCCAGCTTATATAATTTTCGACAACACTTTATGATGCCGATGATATAATTGGAATATATTTGTTTAAACGGCACAGGCTTACTGAGCGCTGGTGGTATGGGCTTGTGGCACGGCGTCGAATATTATGAAAAAGAGAAAATCGTCGGAGAGGAATATTACCAACAATGGAGCAACGTAAGTGATGTTCTCAATTTTACTTTCCCGTAATTCTATTACCGATGCAACTCACGTAATTCGCCGAAATCTTCAAGCTTGTCGTTGACTATCATATCGATCGTGGAAAGAAAACTAGAATATAATTTAACATATTCTTTTTAATCGATCTAATTTAGCTTTCCTGAGTACACTATTTATATAATCGCTTTCAAAGGTCAACGGCAATCGATTGATTTTGGCACATATATTGCTAATGCAAAGCAAGATGAGTGAAGAAAAAGAATCGAGAATTTTAATGCAAATTGAACACTCAACAATTTTTGCAGCTTGATTTTTTTCTAAATCATTTTCAGACATATTTTCCAAATAAAAGAAAAAAAAGTGACATAGCAAAGAATATTTTCGCTCGTCTTGCGTCACGAGGAGATTCTTTCAGGCACCGGATCGATCTGTCGCATCGCACATCTCAGCCTGGAGGTGCCATTGACAAGCAACCACACGCGGTGTTTATAAAGAATTTTGCCCGCAGGTTTTAAGGGACAACACGGCGCAGTGGTACGACTGGTCGTTTTATCTGGCCTGGCTGGGGGTGGCTACGTGTCTGGGCACGATGACGCTATTCCTGATCGCGGCATCCTGCCTGAGAAGGGAGCGTGCCCGCGAGCAGGCCCAGAACGTTCAGTACATCATGCCAGGTGACACGATATCCATGAAACGGCCGGACTAACTCGCCCCGTATCTCTTTTTTGTTTGTTATGTACATCCGGCGCGGCACGGCACGCGGGGAAAACCGTCTAGGTCCTGAAGGAAAACTCACTAATCTCGTACGACTGGTCGTACGTGGTCGCTTGGGTCGGCGTCGGTTGGTCGTTGGTCAGTGCGATCTTGTTTAGCGCCGCGGCGATTTGCTTGAGGGGCGAGAGAATGCGCGAGGAGGCGATGAACATGCAGTATCTCATGCCTGGTACATATTTAACACCTATTGCTTTTGCCCACTTGGTGCACGCGGTGTCTGATTAGCCTTCTATCCGGTAATTATCATATTTCGTTTATTTTTTATGTGATTTCTCTTGAACTACGAAAAACTTTGATATCGATTAATATTGATATTCCGGCGTCGAATGATTTATTGCGATAAAAACTGCGGAATAACAACTCATTCTCTTCGGACAAAATCCCGAGGTGTTGCGCTTCGGGATTCCGCATGCACCGAGTGTTCTACTAACATTAGTTTACGATCATCAAGCCTGATCACAAGGAACACGTTCCTTGATACAAGGATAACGATCATCTCGTCATTATACTAACTGTATTGAAAAGAGGGGCGTGAATACGGAAGCGATGATATCACTGAACGAGTTTTAAGTCTCCTATTCCAGTCATTTTTGCAAACATTTAATGGCACGTTACATGATTATACAGTTCACTTCAAAGGCTTCCGTATTAACGCATAAGAGAATTATTATCAGCACGATTTATGCAATAGATCAATTATTTTTATAGCTATTATTATATCGAAACGAGATTCAATAACCATTATGCGAAGATTTTAACTTATCCAAATTACAAATTATAAACGGTTGTAATATATATTCGAGATTCAAAGATATATACATAAAAACAATCGTAAACTAATTAACGGCAATACATGACAAGACAAGGCCAATCCGATCGCTTGTTTAACCGTAACTTAACCAGAATGAAAGACAATCCTAATAACGCCTTGTATATAGAAAGGTCGATTCCTATAAATATATATATTATACATATATAGAACAAAATTAACCCTGGCGATAATAGATTTCGCTGACGTTTCAAAGAATAGGCTGCAAATTTGCGGACACGAGAAATGAGGCTACGCAAAACTAGTTCGATGAATATTAAAGCGAATTGCATGCTGAGGTTTTATTAAAGTTAGTCTTTGCGCAATTTTCTAAGCTAAATTAATCGGGAGAGTGAAGTCGCGCGGAAAATTACTGGTTGGTCGAGAATTTAAATTGGTCTTTACGCTCTCGATGATTTATCTCGATCTTGTCAAGGCCACATTTTTGTCGAAATTAAATCTCCAGTGCTTAGATTGAAAAAAATTCCTTGCGAAAAGTGATAAATTTAAATAATTATCGAATAAAATTAAATGACGAGTTTAATGTAAGACAGCAAAATTAAACATCATCATTGCTTAATCGAGCCATTTTTAATATTTCTATCAAATAAGAAAAATATATATATATGTAAATTTTTCACTTCTATTCTGCATAAATTTTCCTTTATAAATATTATAATATACTCATAACTTGGCCGCATTAGCGATAAGTGATTACTGATAATAATTAAAAAATTAACGCAGAAGCAGTTAAGATTCTGATCGATGGATTCGGCAAGCCGATTACCGAGTCGCTATGATAATATTGTCGTATGATAGAACGGTTAATATTCATTTTCACAAAACTTTTACTTATTCGACTCACGCTCTGTTTCCGCCGTGGATACTTTTGTCACGCTCCAATCCTGAAGAAAACTTTCTAGTTATCCTTCGGATGATCGGCCGGGTTGCACTTATACATCTAATCGGTTTCCAAATGCGTTTCAAAGCTAGGAATCTGAATTTTTATTTCGCAACAAATGCGCTTTGAGAAATCGAGTACACGGCGATAAACGCTTATGCGCGATAATTGTCTTTTACTACAAGAAAAGGAATGGAAAACCGCAGTTTTATCTAAAGTCGAAGCAGTCACTCGAAAGCGACACACTTGCCTAATTTTCCGCACACCCACCGACTTCTTGCCACAAAAGAATTTCCGTGTTTGTGCATTCAGCGCCGTATGCTAATCAATTGATGTCAGAATTCGATTTGTGCGAACGTGAACGGCAAACGTGTCTCGCCTTGCAATGCGAGGCATAGAATCTTTTTCCCGCATCCTTTGTTGCCACTACAATCTTCTATAAATAATGACATGATGCATACCTTATTACAATTAGCTCCAGGTAAACCGAAGATTAAATTATACAAGAAACGAATATTGATTGCTCTTTAATCGGCAAAAAATAAAGCGATGGTGATTTATCTAAAATTATTATCTCGTTTACCTGATAAGCAAACTTAGCTTTAACGCTCTTCCTTTATTAGAATGCAGGCAAAGATTCAATCTAACATCGTTTCTTGTTTCTTTTCCAGTTTACCCGCAGAAGCAGCAGTACGCATATGCCGGATATCCGGCGCCAGCGGCGTATCCGGGGCCGTATTACCACGGCTCTCAGTACGGGCCCTACAACTACTGAAGGAACTCGGCCGGTCGGCATCGAAGGAAAGAAAATATCCCGAGCATACCTATGCTCGCCACTAGCATCGAAAATTCGCCATCGCGTCACTTGACAGGACGAGGGGATCAAAAATATTCGACACAAAATCTGACAGAGATCAAGATCGATTCGTGATCGGGCATCACGACGCGAAGAATCTATCGATTCGAAGTGATCGCGGACTCCCCCCCCCCCCTCCGATCACGAGCGTAATTTATCTGTAATTTAAAATTCACGACTTCGAATTTTGTTCGAGATGCGAACACCATACGATTACCAAAAGCAAACTCTTTTCTTCCCGCGATAGACCGATCGTTTGATTCCATCCGACCGGAAGCAAGATCCAAAGAATGCGAAGATCTAAAAAAACATCGAACAATGAGAGACGTCGAAAGAAAGTCTGAAAGATTATAGAACATTTTTCAGGCGTTCTGACCACGTTTTTTTTTTAGACATTCGCATTGTCTGGGAAGCTCGACTTGCGCAAAACGGTTGCTCAAAATCTGCGTACTTATACTTAGGAGCGAGATATCATTTTGTATTTTTCTAGTTCAATAAGTAAGACCGTTCTCACGCACCTTCGCCACGCGTGCTGATTACAATGACGCGTACTTGCGCTCATTAGAGATACGCGTTTGTCACACGTTGTTCGTCGAACTTCAATGATTGATTTCACCGAGCTTTCTCGAATCCTCATTAACGAACATTAGATCGCTGATATACCATTCACCACGATAATGATTCCGCAAAAACGGAGGGACCAATAAAGAATGCATTCGTGCATTCAACGGACACAATTATTCTTGAGGAATCTCGGTAAAAACAGGCGCGAATCTCATAATTCGATCATAATCGATCGACCACGTCGATCAAATTCAGATCTGCGAAGCTTGGCTCGCCGCGCTCACATTTAACTCTCTCGAAGAGAAGACGGATTATCGAGTTACGCGAGCGAAGTGAAAAGCGGCGCGAATACTAAGTAGTACTAAATATTAAATAAATATCTCGGCAAGACAGAAGCGAGAGAAACGAAATTATTTATTTACGAGAGTTTGCTTATTAACTGGTCGCAATGGAACGCTAGATGTCCAAACTGAAGGTATTGAAATATACAGTTGAAATAGCTGATTTGGATAAAAATTGAATAATTTTAATTTCCACCAAATCGCCCTATGTTAACTGTATCCCCAAAGGAATCTACTGTTCCATCCATTAAAATGCAACTCGAGAAGATTACTTCACGCAATATGATGTAAACGTTTATATAATATATGGTGCTGCTAAGATCGCGTTACGCGAAAACGATTCGCGAAGTTTATCTAGTACGTAGCTCTCTTGATAATGTCAATTTGTAAGGTTCATTACATCGATATCTCTATATACAAGATATTTAAGAAATAAAAAAATACTTCATTTACTTTATATATATTTTATAGCAACTTAAATCACATTCTCTTTCTTTTTCTCTCTCGTGATTTATTTTCATATATGAAACAAATCATTCAATCTTGATTTCTCTTCTATTCCATTCTGGATTCTTTCGTCATAATTTATCTCTGATCAGCTACTTGCAAGCGAAAACGTGTCAATGCTCCGTAAATTACATCGCTAATTATTATTGTGAAAATATAAAGAATTAAATATATTGTTAATTATAATCGCGTGATAAAGCTAACAATAAGTAAGATTTAGGCATAAACACAAGTTTAGGAAGATTGTGGGAATAAAGAGTTGTGTAGAATAAAAACAACGAAAATTTATAAAATCTTTGATATTAAATAATAGAACAAATATGTATCAAATATATACAGTTGTCATTTTTATTATTTTCCATTATTTTAATCTTATCCCTAAAATAACTTTAGAATTTAATTTTATGCATACCTAACTTATCAACTAATCTGCAATGCTGATACAAATTTCAGTTTTTTCATCAACGAAAGGAGCAATTTCACAAATTTCTATGAAACTTTTGAGAATATTATTTGTTTCTTTCTGAATTCTATTGTGCTCTTTTATTGTCTTCAACAGTTCGTTAAGGCTATTCAATCTTCTTTCTTCATAATTTAATTCTCTTTCCTCTAAATCATGCATTTTTGATTTTGTGGTATTCTGATCTCTGATATTTTGTTTATCCACTCGATTATCTGGAACTAAACTACAAAAAACGAATTGCCACCTAAGACTTCTGTTATTACATTGATTATACTCCTAGGTTTACCGTATCATGCATATATGGATAAAATTTGAACTGCGCACAGCTTATAAGCGAATCAAAAACATAGAAATAATTTACAATATTAAGAAAGGAATATTTTTTTGTATAAACTCTTACATGTTTAATTAAAAATCTATTTTCTCTGAGAATCTTGATTATTTCTGCATCTAACTGTGAACAACTTATACTGGTTTCTGCTCATACGTTGAGGTTAATGAGATTGGAAAAATGATAACAATTCAATATTCCTTTCTTTTCTAAATATGCCTCTTAAAGTGCCATACCGTTTCCTAATTAAATTTCCTTTCTTTGTTGTCACATCATCAGCAAAGTCAATTTTCAAATCATCTAACAACAACAATTCTATCGTAATATACTGTATTAATTTATTTAATTCCAGGTCGTCATCCATTGAAATTAACATCACTGCGTTCATGATTGCATTCAGCATGTTTGTTTTTGGCATTTTTACTCTTGCTTCGCACAAACAGATCGCACTATCAGAATTTTAATAGTGAACTGAATTTGTTTACATTCACAGCCACAGAAAAAATATTACTAAAGATGACCAGATCTCTGAAGCAAGATTCAGACTAGCAACGTGGCAGATGGAGTTCTTGTACCACACGAGGTTGCACATGATGCTAAATATAAGACACCATCTAGAGTCACTTCTACTTTTCGGAACTATATAGCAAAATTTGAATAATGATTGTCAATAAAGTTATTAAAATATTAATGAAAATAAAATATTTAGCTTTTTATGGATTAGTTTTCTAAATTAATAGCTCATATTTTCTGCGAATTAAATTTTTAAATTTTTAGATATTTACAAACACTTCAGCTTTGTAATTTAGTACATTATTTTATATATTTTTTAAGGAATTTAAATTATTCCAATCTTATCTCTCTTTTAGATTAAAAAAGTATCTCGATAAAAAAAACTTTATTGAATTAAATAATCCTAGTAAAAAGTTTATAAAGTCTTACGCAGTTATTCATGTGGAATTTTTACACCGCGATACTAAAGATTTAAAACAACTTGCCACTTAAATACTAATTAATTACAATGTCGTAATCATAGACGAATGTTCCTCATCACATTTCATTTATTTCGCACACCGTGCGATAATGAAAAGCTGCGACGGAGAGAATTGAGCACCGGCAAGTCGTCAACTAACGGCCGAGTAGTATAAACTTCGACACCGCGGGGCATTACGACGATAATTAAACAAACTGCTACCCGCTGTCGAGGAAAGGGTGAGAGAGAGAGAGAGAGAGAGAGAGAGAGAGAGAGAGAGAGAGAGGAAGGAGAAGAAGAAGGAAACTACGGAAATTACGATAGTACGCGAGCGCTCACTCACGCGTTGAAATATACACTCACCCGAAAAAAAAGCGGTACACTGAAAATGTGGGAAAAATTCATCAAATTTCAACTGACGATAACTTCGTAAATAATAAAGATAGAAAGTTCTATAAAATATGGAAATGAAGCTAAAAATCTCTACTTTAAGAATCAATTTATTTCAATGTTGCAAAATAAATTTATTGAAAATGGCGGATGACAAAGCGCGAGCATGCAAAATTGAAAAATAATGGTTCGAGTTTGCGACGGTGCACGGTATAAACAAAAAATTGTAGCTTATTGGGATCAAAAGCGTACGAAAGTACAGAGTCTCCTCTTTAAAATGCTTTTTTATGCATCTTGATACGATGATTTTTCGCCGAGAGATTCGCATTTGAAGAAAAAGGCAGATTCTTACTTCAAATGCGAATCTCTCGGCGAAAAATCATCGTATCAAGATGCATAAAAAAGCATTTTAAAGAGGAGACTCTGTACTTTCGTACGCTTTTGATCCCAATAAGCTACAATTTTTTGTTTATACCGTGCACCGTCGCAAACTCGAACCATTATTTTTCAATTTTGCATGCTCGCGCTTTGTCATCCGCCATTTTCAATAAATTTATTTTGCAACATTGAAATAAATTGATTCTTAAAGTAGAGATTTTTAGCTTCATTTCCATATTTTATAGAACTTTCTATCTTTATTATTTACGAAGTTATCGTCAGTTGAAATTTGATGAATTTTTCCCACATTTTCAGTGTACCGCTTTTTTTTCGGGTGAGTGTATATCTCACCATGCTGCTCTGCGCTCTACTTTCTCGCTCTGAACTTCCACTAAAAGGCTCCGTAACGCACGGGTTATAGCTTCAATATGCAGTAAAACCGGGATAGCTGGTACCGCATGCCCGCGCGTACCTAAAGCGCTCTCCTCGTTTACCTTCATCCCCTGTTATGTATAATATAACCCGAGCACTTCGTGCGATGTTTTCAGACCGCGTGTCTTTACTCGTCAATACAAAGGCAGACTTGGATTGCAGGATAAGGCAATAATTGCGCGGAAAAGCTGTAAAAAGGTATTGCGAATATAAACACGAGATCGTAAAGTTGGATTCGTGCCTGATAAATATTTGCAATCTGGCCCATTTTGATTTTGATGTAATTTGACAAGCAAAAGGAAATAAGTGTATTTTTGCTTTTAAGGGGATGCTGGAGTTACCGGCCGGACATTATATTTTTTCGAACAAGAATATCTTTTTATTGGTTGCATAGAATTGTAAATCCTTTTGCAGGAGTAAAGTGTACACAAAAATGGAATTCGGGCTGCTCGACTTTATTTGGAAAAAAAAGAATTAATAACAAAATTTGTTTCTATTCATTAATTTCTGTTCTGCTCTTAGGATAACATATTGTATAGAGCTATCTATTTTCGTTTTTTATAAAAGTTTAACAGTTTTAAGACGCTGAATAAGAGCAGCCCGAATTGCGGACTGCAGAATAGAATGTTATGGAACCATTAAAATTGGGCTGAAAAGTCTAATGTAAAAAATATTCTTGTCCGACTATTTTTACATACGTGTGCGTCCAATATCGGTATAACAGATGAAAAAATAACAGAAGATTAGTTCCAAGATAATATCAGAGAGGCGCTATACAATAATATGCGAATATATACACGCACCACACATACGCATACACAATACATTCATACTTAGATTATGACTTATGCCGATAATATCACTCTAATTTTTAGTTCCATCGAAATGATGGCGCTTTCGCGTCGGAGTTCGTCAGGCACTCCAGCATCCTCTTAAGGCTCCTGGGTAGTCACCGCAGCCATATTAGATTCATGACGTCAGAAGCGAGAAATGACACGCCGAGAATTCTTGCGTGCCATTTCTAAATAAAATAATAATTTAACAAAGTAACACTCTAGATCGCTTTAAGACACTTGTAAAATTGTCCGAAAACTATGCTTTTTCCTTGACAGGTTATAAACAATCGTTAAATCAACCGTGAAGCGAAGCCTAATTATGCGAGAAAACACACGGTTGACAGCTGTCTGTATGAGTAGAAAATACTCCTTCTACGTTGTCCCTGCTAATCTTAGTTTTCGGATAATTTTACAGGTTTCATGAACACGTCACATATCACAGCACTAACATTTAACGAATATTAACGAAATGGCACGCAAGAATAAATTGGATAGTCAACATGTCATTTTTTCACGTCTAATAGTTCATCGATTCTCCACCTAAGACGCTGCATGAGAATTTCTGTCATATGGACATGTCGGTAACGGTACTAAGCTATATATATTCTGTATTTATCGCGTTAATTTTTTTGTAAACAAATTTTTGAATTATAAATTAGCATTTTGTATGTTATTCTGTAATTTACTTTTATTGTATCAATTGATTAGGTCAAACTGTTACACTATTTACTTATACAATAAATCGACTAGGTAAATTCGACTAGGTTTTTATTCCTACCACAATTATGTCGCCACTGTCAACGCGGAGTTCACGGCTACGGGACCAGGAGCCTTAACGTTCAAAAATAAGAATTAAATTTCTTTACTCCTATTTTCGAATAATTCCGCAACGATGTAAAATATAAAAGGAAATATAGCACGAACAAATTCAGAAAAAGAATCTTCAAGTTTCTATGGAAACTTTGCTTCGATCGCCGGGATTAATTTTGCTTATCGGCTTTGCGGCTTTTTGTCGGTAACGCGCGCGCGAGAAGCGGGAATCCACCGAAAACGGGAAACATCGTCAAATTCCCGGTAATCCCGATGTAGAAGACACACAAGAGGATAGTTCGAGGAAGTAACGTGATTTCACAGATCAAACATTCATCGTCGTGTGCATGTGTAGAAACCGTACGTTTCTTCCTCCCCGAGGCGGCGGCAGAGACGAACGCGTCGGAAAGAGCGGGTCGGTTTCTCAGAAGTAATTTCACCATTGGAAAAGCGTAATTACTGGTTGGATAAACCGTTGTCGGAACCTGGCAGGCAGGTGAACATTGTCCGATGAGCGAAGTCCATTTCGCACGGATTCCGCATCCTGTTGAAACTAACAAACGTCGCAGAACTACATCAAGATGTGAAACATTTTCCGCGAAAATGCAAAGTAATAATTGCACTTTATTACACAAGTATGACTTAGTTCCGGTTATATATATTTATATAATATGTATAAGAGAACAGAAGATAGAACGGAAGATAGAACGGAAAGAAAAAAAAAGCAAATTTTATCGGCAATTACCGTATTAATTGTGTCTTGTAAAAAATTTGCAATAAATATTGCGAATTTATAAAGATATTGCTCATTATTAATTATGAAGCCATATTTCTTGTCAAGGATCGCTGAAGAAAGATGATTAATCATAACAAAGCATATTATGTACCGTTATAAAGTTATATAAAGATATATATATAGCATTGGGCGTAATTGTTTTTAATTATTACAAAGTAGCAGAGTCCTGCTATTTGCAAGAAGTTTCGATGGAAAGTTCAGAGCAAGCCAATAGATGGCGAAATAATGCTAAAAGCTCTATTGAATGTATTGCAGTTATTTACATTTTTCAATGTTTAATTATTTTATCTCAATGTATTTCAAAGATAAAAATCGACAATGCAAAAAAATTGCAGACGACAGATAAATAAATGATTAGTCGTCTTACAAACATGAAATGCAAAAGCGAGAAATCGCGGCAAACGAAGCGAGGATTAAGTTATCACGTTATCTCATGATAGGTGTTAAATAATAATAGATAATTTCATCCAGAGCACATACATACAACTGATAAGGGAGCTCCGATAATCGATAACCGATAAACGATGGCGCCGTTTCAAAGACTGACAACACACCGAGCGAGCCTATGACTCATCCGAAAATTACGTGGCAATTGCGCACCTGATTTAAAACTCTTCGCTCTTTTCTTCGATACGCTGTGAGAGAGGAAAGGCAAATAAGACGATCAGATAAGAAAAAGCTTTGTCAATACTTTTTTCGAATAAAATGATTAAAAAATGGACTTTCACGTACTAAACTTCTAAGCGAGATATAATCGTGCTGCGAAACCCAAGAATTCTTTATGATATTATAATTAGATTAAAATACCGAATTATATCTTAAAAAAATTAAAAACTTTCAATATTAGCTTTTCGACATTTTTCATAAGACAAAAAAATCACAATAAAATCTATATTTGAAGCTAAACTCCAAATTGTAGAATAATCTGTATATCTATTATCTGTATATCTGTACATCTATTCTATCGTGCAAAAAACCTCTTTCTTCTTTTTGTATTTACAATCAACTACTTCATAAAAAACGTAGTGATATTCCACGTCTCAAAGTAGGATAATAATATATCAAGGTTAGATATGTCAAGCGTGGTATTTTGGCAAAATCACGGAATAAACGATGACAAACTGTATCGTTATCGTTCGTTCTTCCGACCCTACATTGTGTGTCACGATCTTGTCCTACGCAACTTTGGAGATGCTCACATTTTTTATATTTTGACTACACTTTCGTCATATCTCCCTTATCTTATCAGAGAATAACGGTTCTTGAAACGTTTCTATTCAGCAAATTTTATGATGCAATTGATTATGTATAATTTTATATATCGGATAAAAAAGTGAATACATTAACGGAAAATGCATTTTACTATCTAATTAATTAATTTGCTACTCGCATCGATGATTACAAATGTCGTTACTCAGCGAAAGGATTATCTCAGCAAGATTTAATAGGATCGATTAACAAGATTGATTAGATTGCATGTTTGCATGTCGAGAAAATAATAATTAATTCATCGCACTGAATGTAACAATCAAGATTTTTTTGATTTTACTTTCAAATTTTTATTAGCTTGATGCAACACATAAGTGTTGAATGCTCCAATAATGAAGCGTTGCAAAGAATCATGTAGCTTGGATCATAGCAAATATCGTTCCGCTGAAAGTCATTAAAACGTCATCGCATGTACATATTTAAGTGGCGCTATAAATATATCTGGAGCGTTCGAATGACGAGACAGCATCGCAGACTAATATATTGGCAAATCACGCAAAGTTTATGCGAAATATTAAGCCAAGTGTTTTACGCACGACAAACGGCATTAATATCGAAATAATTATAATTTTATTTTTGTCTTAAAATCATTATAAATAAATAATTATCACAAATAGAAGGCATTAAACCTTATAAATAAATATAATACGAATGGTTTCGTATCAGAGATATCATAATCACATTGTAGTTGATTGATTATAATTGATTCTAGAAAGGTTACGTATAACAAAGATTGCACATGATAAAGATGAAAAGGCAAGATAATATCTATTTATCTACATTGTAAGAGAATTATATTAGCAGTATAATCGATCGATTAATACTCAGCAGATTAACTCTGTACGCGTGATATCTTCTCACACAAAAATACTTCCCCATGCTTGTATATAATTAGGTTTATATTTCCAGAAATATTATCAAACATTTATAATTGAATGAGGAGAGACGACCGCACGATTATTTCCGTCTCGCTTGCTGCATCGCGTTCCTTTCTATAAAATTAAATTAGCTAAATATTTATATGCGAAAGTGCGTGCTTCAATATTTATATTTCGGCGTCGACGGGTATAAATATTGTTACATATTTATATCTACCGCACGTCCCACGCTCCACGCGCGCTATATTATAATTTTATTTCGCCGTCACGCGATGTAATCGTTATTTACTTTTTGCATCAGCTTTGGCGCGCATATTCTCGTTAAAATGCATCGTGCACGCACCATCGTGTAAATGGTAACCCAGTAGATAATTCAAATATTTCGCCGATGAATTCTGCAGCTAATCGTTTTTGATGAAAATGTTAACAATTTAATATCAAATTATCTAGTATGTTTAATTCAAATAAGTCACTAATTTAAATTTGATCCGAACGTTAAAATACTCACACCTCGTTTATCGCCGGAAATCAGGAGTATAAAAAGAATCAAGATCGGCTTAAAAATACTGATAATTAGTATTTGCACTTCCAAGACACCTTGTATTAGATACGGACTCCAATACTCACGAGGTTACGCTGTCCTGGTTCATCGCTCGTTCTAAGTAATACCAAGTGACAAGCCTCGTGGTTGGGAAACCCACGCGCGTTCCCCCACGTGTGAATCGACCTGAAAGGACATCCTCTCGGCGAGAAGCAGGCGACTTGTTATGCGATCAAAAAGATCAATGAGAAGGGAATGACGGCAGAGAAAGTAATCATAATTCCAATCAACCGCGTAGTATATCGTCCGGCAACTTCCTGTTTAGTAATTTCGATAATGTCATAAAGATACTATCACCGGTTCGAAATTTTTCAACAAAAAGATATCATGATGTATTGATTATTTAATAACAGTTTTCCCTTAATTTAGAACAAAAAATAATAATATGCATATATAATTGCAATTTTTTTAATTTTATTTGTGCTTTGCTGCATTAGAAAAAGGATTACTTATTATTTTTCTGTGACCGCAAATAACTTCTCATTCATAAATGATGGTGTTATATTCGATTTAATTTGCCACAATTTCATCGTGCTTATCGACATTGTCGCGCGAAGCAAAAATTGAAGAAAAAATACATCACATCAAGAAGTTAAAGAATTAATTTCTGAGATTTTTATCGCACGGCGGACAATAATTGTCAAGAGGAGTATCGCCTGCTGCTTTTTGTACAATATATTGCGGATGAATTCTGATATTAAAGTAATCTTGCGCTCACCTTTAATTTATCGTCCGCATTCTTTATTATTACTCGCTTTATATATACATGAGTCTATCTAAGTAAAAAGTGGCAATAAAGGCGGCATCGGCGAATAGAATGCTGCAACGCTATTACGATGTTGCATTAAGAAGAAAAAGGAGGAAAAAGAGAGTTATAAATTGATGTAATATACACATCGTGGCACGTTAGAACGAAAAAATTAAGCGCATCCTGTATTCTAAGACCGCACGGAAATCCCGTGTGTCATAGTTTACCACTTTCCTCACCGCGAAACAAGTCTTTATCCTCGATTTTATCATACTTTCTGAAGGATCCCTATAAAGCCCAAAGGATCGTCCAATGCGATACCGCGGGTCGAGAATATTCTTGGAAGGCTTCCTATAAAGATGCCAATTCTCTTCAGGAATAAAATTGAATTGTACAGAAAAACACAAGTTATTTCTCATTCATTTACTGACTTGATAATATAAAATATGATATTGTTGCAAAATGTATAACAAAAAATTCATCTTTCCTTTCAATAAAAAATTTGTGTATTATATAATTAAATATATAAATATATATCTGCACAATTCAATCTTATTCTTAAGCAGATCAAAATTTTGCGATCATTTTGCGCGCATATTTTCTCCATATCTTATTATCAATTTTTTTTTTAAATAATTATACCGATGTTTGTGTAAAAAGATACTTAAAACGAAGATTAGCATTTTTTCTAAGAAATATAATATTCTTTTAATACACAATTTTATAAAGTGTCGAGTTTAATACAGAGCGACGCTTATGTATTCGCACGTTTATCCTTTGAAATTTACACGGGATGTATCCAGTATCAGTTTTAAGTGAATAGCGCCGCGCCTGTTTAACAACGAGCCTGTCAGGAGAACGCGTGCGTATCTTTCAAAGGATTTTTATTCTATACGCGATTGGCCACGCGCTCTTTGTTCCCACGCTACTGCACTTTAGCACGCATAATAACGTATAGACGATGACGAGAAAGAGCGTGGGTGTACAAGGTGCTGTGGACTTTGCCTACATAATCGCAAAGAGGGTCCGTAAAGCCGGGGTGTTAACTTCCGTCATCCGGGACGGCGCGCGCGCGTGAAGGGGTTTGCATAATGAGGGTAGTTTGCCTCGAATGGCGCGGCCGTAAAACCGCACCTCGGATTATTATTTAATAAAAATTACGATGACACACGCTAACTATTATCTCATTTTGACAAAATTAGGTTCGTTTTTCTGCCGCCCCTCAACTTTCACATTTTATTTTATAATCAAATTTCCTTTATTTAACTTTATCGTTTTAAATTTAAAGCGTTATTGACTTTTTTCATAATCTAGTGTTAATTTGAATACGATCGTGCAAACTGCTATCAAGATATAATATAAATAATACAAATTATTATTATAAAATAATAATTAGACTGTTTTTTTGTTATATAAATAGAAGGAAAAATCAACGATATTCTGATCATTATTTGGCGAAACTCTAAATTTTAGAATGTTGTTCAGACAAAATATTTCACACCTGCATGAATGAATCGGTAACTATTAGATACCCTTTCCCGCAATGAACTTGCACTCTCCAAAGTTAGCGATCGGGATACCATAACGACATCTTTTTAGACCACACTGAAATATCATTTCCGAAATCTGATAACTGGGCCCCTAATTTCCATATCTATCATTAATTACAAATCCTCCGAGAGCATTGCAATCTGCGTTTTCGATCTCTTTCCTTCTACATGAATTACTATCAGGTGCTGTAAAGCAACATCCATCAATATCACTTTTTGTCAAGCATGCTTTTTTCTCTTTTTCTCTCTCTCTTTCTGTATATTAACATCCATAATTAAAACTGGTTTATCCCCCTCTGTCCATTTCTCCTCCTCAAAATATATACAGTCCAATGACTTTCCTCATTAAGATTCGCTGAGAGTAAAATAAATCAAACGGAAAACCTACTACTAACATTTCTCTAGTCGCAACAAAAGTCACAGTGTGTTATAAATATTATAAATAAGAAACATTGATTCGATATGTGTATGTTCGCGCGCTCTAAATACTGATCGCGCCATTAAATGCTCGACACGCTGTCCGCGATAGAAGAGTATAAAATCGGTGCGAAATTCCACGCGATGAACGGCTACTTTCCAATGCCTCAGGTATCGTTTTCTAGGTATCGCTGTTTGTTGATCGTACCGTATATACCCCGGCGTCCACGAGGAAAACCGCTCAGACTGCTGCGCGGAGCAGTCTATACCGGCCAGACACCTTTCTATCCTTGTAGACTCCGCGAACAGGAGTTACCGGTTGGAATGCCACTGTACTGTCATATTTAAGGTTTATTCACATATGTTAACAACACCGTGCCCGTTCCAGCTACCTTGTGTCTGACATCATAGATCCGGGATTTCTACACAAAGCAGATTCATTCTAGCATCTCATTAATAAACTCCTGTTTTGCCAATCCACTTTTAAAAAAGTGTTTATAAATTCGATCTATTAACGAGCTTTCGATAATAGCAACATTGTTCGACTAAGGAATAATAAGTACATTCGATAAAAGACTGCGGTGTTAGCACAGTTGGTTATAAATAAATTACATTTTTAGAGAACAAATTTTCGGAATAAACCTATGCATTAAAATTTCAGTTTATTATTTAGAAAATAGTTACAAAGATATCTTAAGAGGATGCTGAAGTCATATTGTTACCGACCGAAACTTCAATTTTCTAAAAAGGGTGGCGTTTTTTATTGCTTTAATAGAATTACAAATCCTTTGGTGTAAATAAAGTACATATGCTAATCTTTCGGCAGTTGGTCAAATTTAAACCAAAAAATAAAAAAAATTTTTGAAAATTTACCGACAATGTCACCTCAAAGAATTATATCTTTTATATCAAAATTATACTGCTTCAATCTGCAAAACAAGACCATGTGCCGAAGAAGAGCGTATGAAACAATAATGGAAAACCAAAAAAATAGAGCTTAGAGACTTATTTTCAAAACGCCACCCTTTTCCAGATTTATGTAAAGCATGTGTGCAATATAGAAAGAATAAGGTAAAAAAGAGCTATAGATTAGTTCCGAGATTTTGGGATAGAGGCGCTATACAGTTCTCAGTGCTATTTGTCATATACAGAATCTTTTAGGTTCGTTATGTGTGTATTAGTTGTGCGTGTGTGTGTGTTTGTGTTATGTGCTACAAAACCCGGCTGAAAAAAATGGAAAAGGCACTCTGAAGGATAAAAAAGTGTATGTATTATACATAAATTTTGCAACATTTTTGCAAACATTTATATTATTTAATTACATACATTCATATTCTAATTTCTACAAAATACTTTTATTCATGTGCTTTATATGTATATATTATGTATATTATGTGCTCCATATTATGTATATTCACATCAAAGTATCTATGTAAAAAGTTAATATTATTTTGTATATTGTATATATTTTTATAATAAATGTATATGTTATATAACTTATTTATAAAGCATGAAATATAAAGGTATTTTTAGTTTCTTGTATGCATCATTTGTAAAAAAATCTTGATAAAAAAAACATTAATTTTGTGACTTGCAATTATCTGTTTCAATATATACTTCTTTTAAATACTTACAACTAGCCTTATTTTATGCGTTTACCTTGGTATCTAAAATACACATCAAAATATAAAATTAATTTCTAGTTCAGTAGAAAAATAACATTGTAGTCTTACACCAGAGAGGAATGGGAAAATATCATGTATATGTAATAACAAATAAATCACTTTTCCACTGACATTATACACAACTTTGCAGAAATAAATTTATTCTGTGAATTTTGAATGTGTAGTGCAGTTTAAAACACACAGTCGAAATATGTCTATATTTTTGAAAAAATAATTCTGATTTTTCATGAATCACAGTGGTTTTATAAAATGTTCAATTTTAACTGTTTTTATTGGACTGTACTTTAGACAATATTATATTTTGCCATTTCTCTCTGTTGTAAGACAAGAATGTTTCTTTTCTACTGTAACAGAAATACATTTTCGATTTTGATACGTATTTTAAATACCAAGTTAATCACATAAAATAAAGCTAATTGTAAGTATTTAAAAGAAGCATATAATGAAACAGATTATTGCAAGTCGCAAAATTAATGTTGTTTCTTTTATCAAGATTTTTTTACAAATGATAGACACAAAAAAATAAAAATATTTTTATATTTCATGCTTTAGAAATAAAAAATATGGCATATATCATATACATTTATTGTAAAAAGAGTATACAAAATGATGTCAATTTCTTAAAAAAATATTTTGATATAAATATAGATAATGTGGAGCATATAATATACATTATATATATATATACATAAAGTATATGACGTAATAAAAGTATCTTACAATAAAGAATAAGACAAGCCAGAGGCGGTTTCCTCGTGGACTGGCAATATAGAATAAGACAAGCCAGAGGCGGTTTTCTCGTGGACTGGCATTAGAAAACTCTTATTCTTGTCTTCAAGCCAGAGGCGGTTTCCTCGTGGACTGGCAATATAGAATAAGACAAGCCAGAGGCGGTTTTCTCGTGGACTGGCAATATAGAATAAGACAAGCCAGAGGCGGTTTTCTCGTGGACTGGCATTAGAAAATTCTTATTCTTGTCTTCAAGCCAGAGGCGGTTTCCTCGTGGACTGGCAATATAGAATAAGACAAGCCAGAGGCGGTTTTCTCGTGGACTGGCATTAGAAAATTCTTATTCTTGTCTTCAAGCCAGAGGCGGTTTCCTCGTGGACTGGCAATATAGAATAAGACAAGCCAAAGGCGGTTTTCTCGTGGACTGGCAATATAGAATAAGACAAGCCAGAGGCGGTTTTCTCGTGGACTGGCATTAGAAGAAAATTCTTATTCTTGTCTTCAAGCCAGAGGCGGCTTTGTCGTGGACTGGCAATATAGAATAAGACAAGCCAGAGGCGATCTTTCGTGAGCTGACAATTTTAAATAAATATAGTCAGAGGCGATCTAACGTCAGCTGACAGTTTAGAAGAAAGAGAGCTAAAGGCGATTTATTCGTGAACTGGCAAATTGTAAGAAATATTGTCAGAGGCGATCTATCGTGAGCTGACAATTTTTAATAAATATAGTCAGAGGCGATCTAACGTCAGCTGACAGTTTAGAAAAAAGAGAGCTAAAGACGATTTATTCGTGAACTGGCAGATTTTAAGAAATATTGTCAGAGGCGATCTATCGTGAGCTGACAATTTTTAATAAATATAGTCAGAGGCGATCTAACGTCAGCTGACAGTTTAGAAAAAAGAGAGCTAAAGACGATTTATTCGTGAACTGGCAGATTTTAAGAAATATTGTCAGAGGCGATCTATCGTGAGCTGACAATTTTTAAGAAATATAGTCAGAGGCGATCTAACGTCAGCTGACAGTTTAGAAAAAAGAGAGCTAAAGACGATTTATTCGTGAACTGGCAGATTTTAAGAAATATTGTCATAGGCGATCTAACGTCAGCTGACAGATTTGAAGAAATACGTATTTATTTTAGTTTGCAATTTACTGCACGTGTGGTCTGTTTATATTTTATCAGATAATTTATAAGGTTATTTAACCTTTTTTCTCGCAATTGAAATTCTATCGTATGGCTGAATGATGTACATACGAGACAAAATAGACTTATACAAGATGTCTAATAGATATAAGTTGGATATGATAAAATATTTTATTTGAAAAATGTATGTATAATACTATATATCTAATTGGAAAAATATGTTATATGCTTTTCCTATTTTTATTCTTATGTAATAAATACAAAATAAATAAATAAGTTAATTAATTATTGAATACATACATATACATATTGAATATAGTTATCTTTATTTTGTATTTTATATATTAGGTCCTTGAATAAGTTCTCGCTGTTTCTTAAAAGATGGCGTAGCGGCACTCTGTGCATGGAATTTCGTACGGAAACGCATCAGCTAAGTAGTACTATATGTAACCTCAAATTCTAGTAGATACAGTTTACCACAGTGTCAACCACGTGTTTAATTACCTATTGCGAAAATGTCTACTTTTGTGCCAAATAAAGTGTTTTTGCGGGGAATTTTATTGCACTGCTTTATTCAAAAGAAATCTGCAGCTGAAGCACACAGAATTCTTGTTGAAACATATGGTGACAATGCTCTGTCGAATACGACATGCAGAGACTGGTTTAGGCGCTTTAAAAATAATGACTTTGACCTTGAAGATAAAGAACGTTCTGGAGCACCGACAAAGTTTGAAGACGAAGAAACCTAATGAAACTATCACGGGAGCTCGCTATCGACTTCAGATGATGCGTTTGAGTCGAGCTCTAAAAGAAAAGCGGCCACTATACGGGCAGAGACACGACAAAGTCATTTTGTTACATGACAATGCTCGGCCACATGTGGCAAAACCAGTCAAAACTTACCTGGAAACGCTTCAATGGGAAGTTCTACCTCACCCGCCGTATTCACCGGACATAGCCCCCTCGGATTACCACTTGTTTCGGTCGATGGCGCATGGTTTGAGCGAGCAGCGCTTCCATTCTTTCGAAGAAACCGAAAAATGGGTCGATTCATGGATTGCGTCAAAAGATGAATCGTTTTTTCGACGGGGGATTCAATTACTGCCAGAAAGATGGGAGAAAGTGGTCTCTAATGATGGACAATACTTTGAGTAAAGTTATTGTAAGCCTTATATTTTAAATTAATGTTTTTTTTTAACAAAAAAAACAGCGAGAACTTATTCAAGGTCCTAATAACTGAAATAATATATACTTTTATTATTTCAGTCATTATCATATAAAATACAAAATAAAGATAACTATTTATTGAATATATGTGTATATGTATATATTAATTAATTGATTAATTAGTTATTTAGTATTTACTACATAAGGATAAAAGTAAGAAAAGTATATGACATTTTTCTTCAATGATATATATAGTATTATATGTATATTTTTCATTTATTATTTTGTCATATTTAGTTTGTATTTATTTGACACCTTGTATACGCTTATGTTTTCTCGGACATTATATTGCAGCCTTGCGACGAAATTTCAGTCGAGGAAACAAGCGCAAGCATCGTTTGTTTACAAACTTCCGATGACACACATACACAGACCACACGTCAGTGTAGTGAGTCACCACTACAAACAAATGCGTACACACGGACCTACGCGGCATAGGTCCGTAGGCTGCGCCGATAATGTCATTTCATTTTTAGTACCATCGAAATGATGGCGCTTTCGCGACGGAGTTCGCCCGTCACTTCAGCATCCTCTTAAGGCTCCTGGCCCCACAGCCGTGAACTCCGCGTTGACAGTAGCGACATAATTGTGGTAGGAATAAAAACCTAGTCGAATTTACCCAGTCGATTTATCGTATAAATAAATAGTGTAACAGTTTGACCTAATCAATTGATTCGATAAAAGTAAATTACTGAATAACATACAAAATGTTAATTTATAATTTAAAAATTTGTTTACAAAAAAATAAACGCGATAAATACAGAATATATATAGCTTAGTACCGTTACCGACATGTCCATATGACAGAAATTCTTATGCAGCGTCTTAGGTGGAGAATCGATGAACTATTAGGCGTGAAAAAATGACATGTTGACTACCCAATTTATTCTTGCGTGCCATTTCATTAATATTCGTTAAATGTTAGTACTGTGATATGTGACGTGTTCATGAAACCTGTAAAATTATCCGAAAACTAAGATTAGCAGGGAAAGCCCAACGTAGAAGGAGAATTTTCTACTCATACAGACAGCTGTCAACCGTGTGTTTTCTCGCATAATTAGGCTTCGTTTCACTGTTGATTTAACAATTGTTTATAACCTGTCAAGGAAAAAGCATAGTTTTCGGACAATTTTACAGGTGTCTTAAAGCGATCCAGAGTGGTACTTTGTTAAATTATCATTTTATTTAGAAATGGCACGCAAGAATTCTCGGCGTGTCATTTCTCGCTTCTGACGTCACGAATCTAATATGGCTGCGGTGACTACCCAGGAGCCTTAAAAAGAAATTCAAAAAAGTAGGATTAACTTCCGAAAATTATCTATGCTGTGTTAACTTTGATTAATAAATATATTTTCCGATGTTCTATTAAATGTGCTTAACAATTTATTATTGCATATCCTTGAACATTTCTGTAAATTTCTGTAATAAAGATGTTGTGCAAAAATAAATTCGTGCTAAGACTAGTTGGACGATCAAGATATAAAGTTGATGCGGAAATTCCAAACTTCACAAAATAAAGTGATAATCCATTATTATTTTCCCAATGTATTATTGTCAAACGCTCCGTTAAGCATTCCATTGTCAATGCGTAGGTGAGATGTTTATCTCAAACAACCCTGACCAGATGTGAGTACACCTTAACGCGTCGCTGCTCCATAGGTGTTCCCCGGTTTCCAACGCCACGCGACGCGACACACACGCGAGCGAGCGAGCACGAACGCGCGTTCGTTCGATTGACCAGCCGCGATCGTGCGTAAACGATCGAGCGTATGCGTGCGAGCTATGCACGAGCGTGTGAGTGTGAGGTTGCTCACCTTGCACGACCTCGCCACGTCACGCGTACACATTTAATTCGCTGCCGCCCGGCGTTGAGTATCGCCGAGCCTGAAATAATTGGAGAGACGAGAGCGTATGATTAACGGATTCGTTAATGCGGTCGAGTACGTTAGCACGAGCAAAGAGCGGAGATAATTGTTTGCGGATTTCTACGGAAACTACATGCTTTAAGAATGAATTCAGGTATGCACGCCGCGCCAATTATTTTGTAATCACACAAACCTTAGCAACCTTGGTTTGAGTGTGAAAAGGTTGATGAAAATATAGCGAAATAATTAAAATAAAGCTTTTTTGTTTTGATTTTATCATGTCAAGAAAGTAATTATTATTGACTAAAAAGAACTGAAATTTTATAGAAGTTTCAGTGAACAACATAAATAAAATAAAATAATTGCTTTGGCTTTATTATTTTACTTGTATCAGCAATTTTGCATTTTTACGATATACCATAAATTCATTCACAAGATCCATAATTATACATATTTCGAGATGACACACTACGCACAACTCCTTATCAACTTCAGATATTTATCTGAACACATTATTCGAACGGCGGAAAGTACAATGAGACGAACTTATGCGAGCCTTTGAGCGATTAGGTTTGCGGTGGAAATTCCAGCACGACCATAGTTATATTCAATAGGTAAAACTAACCCCAGCTAGAACCACCCTTTCTACCAGGAGGTCCTGCGCGACTGGAGGTATTCTCGTCTATCCCGAAAGTAGCCTGGAAAAGCGGGTGGGTCGGAAAGCATTCCCGAAAAGTCTAGGCGACCGTACCAGGAATGCACGCCGGCTAACAAGCTATTTCCGCCAACCGGGCGGCTTTCCAAGATGTTTTCTTATGTTACTACGACATTTTCGCTATAACCCATAATGTCAATCCGATGACCTATCGTCAAGTATCGATTAAATAAATATCTAATTTCGCTCCATTTCCTAGCGCTTTATAAGTCATTTGGATCACGTTGCATTACATTAAGTATCATGCATAATGTAATGCATGTTATAGAATATGTTGTATTGTGTAATGTATATTACTTTCTATTTGCATGCAGCTTTTGCAGTTTATATTAATTGCATGCTCGTAATATTGCACTAGTGACATTCGTTTCAATAAAGCCGAATATTCGATAAATTTGCAATAATTTGTTGCGTAAAAATAAATAACCGTCGCTGTTTTGTTTTCTTAAATTAATTTCGCTGATTAACGCGAATTGGACCCATTTATTGTCGCGAGATCCTTTCAACGCATTCATAATCTGATCATATATTATATGTCGAATTAATGTCCAACGAAATTAATAAAATAATGCGCAGTATCGGCAGTGGCTTTTACGCGTCAACTAAATTGATTGTCATTATTCAAACGCTTTAACGCTGAAACAGAGTATGAAAACAGATTCTTGTAGAAAATTGATGTCATACCATGAATCATACAAATTTTATAATAAATTCAAATCTTTAGTCATGCCTGCAGAGAGGACTTTCAAACATCGGAGAATTTTGAATTTATTTTACTTAAATTGCAATTTATTTTATTAAAATGAGAATTGTGTTACCAAAACTATTAGAGTTGGTGGATTTAATTAATTATACTTTCGCATTTTCATGCAATTTTGCAGAATAATGCCGATGTAAATGATTCTGTGTTTTATAGTATTCCGTCAACTAGGTCATCATATATTTATAGACATATTTAGATAAATAGATTTGTTTGGCAATAATGTTCAAACGGAATAGCTTCAGCTAGGCGCGCATGATCGATGTTTCGTCAAAGAATGGCACGATTTTTTTCACGAAAATGGAATTTTGACGAAAAATTGAAGCATCAATGTAACAGGCTAGCAAACGAACGAGAAGGCAGACGGCCTGGCCAGAGGTCCTGCGGGACTCGTGGACGCGTCCAGCCGCCCATTTTCACCGGCGGAAAATCGGTGGCCTTCATGCCAGAACTCGACGTGACAATAAACAGGCGCGCAGGAGACGCGCGCGTGCTTTCGCTTTCCCTGACCTAGCTCAGTCCCGGAAATTGAGGGGAACAAGGTCTTCGTCGAACGAGAAAATTCCCAGCACCGGGAGGGTGAATTTCCCTCACGACTAGGAGGTCATACGTTGAAAGAAGCAGTGTTCGGGAGAGCCTTGCCCGTGGGATGGACCGAACAAAAAAGGTCGGAATTAGCTAGCGCTGGTCAAACATCAATAACTGTAACGGAAGCATCGGGCTTCGGAAAGAATGTCGCACGTTGCCCTTATTCTTATATTTCGCTCGATCTTAGCTTATGTTTAAAATTTAAGTTCACGTCCAATCCTTTTCCATTTTTTAAACACAGTTGTACCTGCGTTACAAATGCGTTTAAAAAACCTATTCATTACTTAATTGGCAAAAAACTCGGATGATTAATATTTTTAAAATATTTATCGAACTGATCTTACATTAATCTTGCAAACCATATCGCGAAAAAACTTATCAGTCTCATTTTGGAAACATAATAAAAAAAGGAAACACATATAATGGAAAGGCTCATGTGATAGCTATCAAATAATATATTAGAAGAGCATTAAGAGCCGTCGCGAGATGTTAGTGCGAAAATTTTTAATATTAGAACATTAAGAGCCGTCGCAGGATGTTAGTGCGAAAAAAAGGAAACTTTTGATGTGAAAATAATTTTTGAAAACTTGATTGCGAAAATCGGGTTAAATAAAGTAAAATATTAAGTAGAAGTATAAAAAAGGGGGAAAAATATACTATCGCTTGAATAATCGTTGCAAACAAAACTGAATTGCAATAGTTGGAAATCGATTGGTTTTGAAATTGAAATAGTTGTAAACGCGTGCGAATGTAGCAGTGCGATTCTAGGAGAATCTACTAAAAATCCTCTTCTGTTCCTGTATTCCTGAGACCCGGTCTTTCATAGTTTCCCCAACTACGCATTTTCCATGCAGTATGCTTAACCGTTTGCCCCACCACGACTTTGATCCTTCCTCGCCTCTGGCGTCCACCGGCTTTCCCGTGGGAGGAAGGATCCCCGTTCTCGCATAGTCTCCTAATTCGGGATAAGTCATAACTCTCCCTTCACGTGCTGTAGCACATACTTCCGAAAATCAAATCCATATTACGTCGGCTCGATATCTCGAATTAAAACCGTGTGCGAGGTTCTTCCCGTCGACGCGCAAAAATTAAGAAACCATCGGCATTCTTAAGGCGATTATCTCTCGCTTATCTTTCCGAATAAAACTTTTTACAAAATCACGCAAAAAACGGAAGAAAGATTTGCGTTTCTGTGACGAATACGCGACATCATCATTATATCAAGTACAACGTTATCGAGAAGAACGCACTCGTATTCCGGGACAGAGGGAGAACCCGCAATCCACATCGCCGCCGCCACGTGTCGTCGAGATGCGTCTGCGGGGATGTGTGGTCCTCTCCCCGTTTCGCATCCTCGGCGCCAACATGTCCTCCTGTTTGCGCCTAGACGTCGGCGACGCTGTCGAAGGTGCTTGCGTCACCACGCGCGCGTCAGTCTAGTCGGTGGGGTGACGCGTGGCGTCACGTTGCGTCGCGTCGCATCGGTGGCTGTCGCGGAATTAGGAAATCAGTCGATGATCAAGACACATCGCCGGCGCATTCGCGTTGTCTCCTTACCCGCGGGAGACGACGCTGCGCGTCGCGACGCGCGCCTCTCTCACCCCACATTCTCACGAGCGTTTCCCGCGGGAGACCCACCTGCACAGGTGACGCACAGGTCCTACGGGGGTGCCGGGCCATATCCCGGTAGAAAAACTGCCGATTTGCCCGAAAATCCGGGACTCCCGTACCAGGCTGCCAGGAAACCGCTCATAGTCTACCGGTGAGGTGTAACGCGCCGCGGCCGGAGCTTCGCTTTCCCTCGGGATGCGCGTCGGGACGCGCGTCGATTCAAGCGCGCCGAATCGCCAGCCGGCGCCGAAAAGCGCGCCCATTTCACAGGATAGCAAGCGCCGCGGAGGTTCGTCGACCGATATGCACAGGCGCGAAGACTCCGTTTCCTCCTAATATCACGACGTTCTACACCGTGTCAACGACACTCGTCGGTGTGTTTAATCAATAAAAAATAAAGCTTCCGACGATTACAGCGAAAAGTTGATGTGACTTGGTTGATGTATAATAAGGAAGATGTAGTGTCGCATTAAGTTGTCACTATTGCGTCTGAATGCAGAGTTTTCTAATAATTAAGAAGCGATATCTATATTAACAATCTTTATCGATATCTTAATAGATTTGTCGAGAGGTCAAAGGCATTATCGCGGTATGCGAATTTAGCTGGTATCTTTTTGCGAAGCCTCAAAAAAGCGCATCGAGAATTTATGATATTTTATACACTCGCCGATATAAAAAATCTTAGTACAACTAATTGCATTGTCTCGTATTGTCTGATAATGAAGGAATGAGACAGTGAGTTTAAAAAAAATGCGTCAGAAGTGAGCGGAAAAAAAAGCGCGTATGCGGCGAACATGAAGATAGAGGAGCATCGCTGTTGGAATATTAATGGCTAATTAATAATCAGGCTGATTAATATCAATGACATCAAATGCGGTGCATCAGTTCAGCTTAATAATACCCTGTTTACGGTGTTTTAATCATCAGACCTCATAGCGCAATATAAATATAAAACTAAACATTGCTATTTCTTCTCTAATAAAACGCACATTAGCTATTTAGCGGCGCTTTTACATTAATATTTGTTAGGAAAATGTGGGAAATTTTAACAGGAGACACTTTTATCTACGATCCCTTCACTGCGCGTAAAAAAATTATAAATAAAAAATAATAATCAAACAATTATTATTACATTAACAAATCGATACTTAATAAGTACTATTCTTCAAATCTAAATTACTATCGCATTTCGCAAGTGTCGTATATGTTTTCCAAACATTTTGTAAAATGGACAAAAAATCTCAACTGTTATCTCGCGCAATGTTATAAACTTCAGCTCTACCATCGCGTCGGGCAACATGCGACGGCGCCAGTCTCTCCCTCCCGCAAGTTTTCGTGAGGTCATAAATTTAAGTATTTAAAGCACCGCGCCGGGGTTTTCTGTGCGATGTAACGTTGATAGTAAAGCCGCAGGGTGGTGTATGATTTTCGCATCAGCGGTCGCCAGCAGTAACCTACCTCCCCGCGCGATACGTTTTCCCACCCCCTACGTATGCGTTAACCCTCTCCCTGTTTCCTCTCTCTCTCCCTCCCTCCCCTTCTCTCCCTCGCATCCTGTAATCCCTTGCGGTCTGCCGGAGTCTGCGCTTTCCCAGCCGGCGTACCTACCGCGTGTCTGAGCTCCTGATAGGTTACCGCCTGTTCCTTTTCTTCCCTCAAAGACACCCCCGAGGGAGTACACGCGCGTACTTGGATTACGGACGAGCGCGGATCGCCGATTGTGTCCTTTACCAGGAGCACCCGGGGAAATCAATAGCGACGCGTATGTCGCGATAAGAGCATCGCACAGAGAGCTACGTTACGGTATTAGCAAAAAAAAATTTTTTTTAAATAAAAAATTACATGACGCTGAAATGTCAAAAGGACGACATCGGAGCGCGAAATAACTCGTGCAGAAAAGTAAAGGGATTAAGTCGATTTTTCGATTGTAACGTAGCTAATTCCGACGTTAAACTCGTTACTCATACGATTGCAGTCGCTCCAATGACATTATTACAGAGGCAATAAATAATATATATACCTTCCTCTCTCTCCCTCTCTTTCTCTCTATACGTTCTCGCAGATAGAAAATCTATTAAGAATTCATTCGAAACGTCCGATGACCGATCGAATGAATAAAACCAAAAAACGAATGAGGACTATCAATTGAATTGATAAATTAATGTAAAAATATAATAATTGTCAATAAAATCACTTCTGACAACTATAAATAAATTTTCGAAATAAATCTCTCCGGCGTACTATTTTTATGACTCCCCCGAGACGTGAAGCAACGAGTATAATGAAGCTTGTCATCGCGCGCGCGCGAGAGAACGCTCGGTCGAGCGTGTAAAAATCGAATGGCGGCTTATCGAAACGCGTCGCACGTTGCTGCGATTCGGAATACAAATGTGGGAAACGCCGCGACACCGTTCAAATGGAAATCTACAATGGCAATATCCCGGCGGGGCGACTCTCTCCGCGCAGTATACCATTATAATCCCGGCACTATTAACAGTGATATAGTAATGTTCCTAGCGATTAGAGTATTAGTAGAGTTTCCACCCTCACTCCATTGTCTCAGCGACCCGTGCACACATTTCTAGCTAGTATAGTTTAAAATCTGACAATTGTATTTAAAGCGAGCATAAAACTGTTGTGTTTAATCGAAAAATATGAAAAATCTCATTCAACCGCACTAATATATTATATATTGCGCTTTTAGCATTTTCAATAATAATTGAAGTGTGAATCGTATAATTTATAATAACTAAAGACACCAAAGCATTAATGAATAAGTTTCAACAAGTTCCGAACGCATTAGAAACTTTGTGTATTGCTCTCACGTCATCGCTTTCAATGTAAATTATTCAGCGCCTTCAATCTCCTCATCATCAATTTCCTTTCACTCCACCTTCAATCCTTCCCCTTTCTTATCTCGTACTCCCTTCCTCTCGCCTCATCCCTCGCTCTCCCGTCCTTCATCCTTATCCCTCGCCCTCGTCCCCGTGTCTCCGCCGTCTATCCCTTCCTTCCCTTTCGCTAATACCTTTATGTGGAAGTTTCGACTGCGCAACCGACACGCCCGGATGAAGTTACGAGGGCATAACGCCGGCGTATATATATAACGTAAACGTAAAGCGCGGAGTCTGACGCATAGCACGTAAGTCGTAAAAGCTAGTTGAAGTTGGTGCAACGTCGTCCAATACGGATATCCCACCTTTTACGCGTGGGTGGGTGTGCGTGCGTATGTAGACGCGCCCGTGGGCGTGCGTGAGTGTGTAACCCGTGTGGACGCACACGCGGAAGCGTATCGCGCGTACTCCGCTTTTACGTCCGAAGTTAAAGAGCGTTTCGTTACGAAAAGGCCCTTCGACCTCATCGGAAAACTCGGCTTCATTGCTGATGACCGTGCGAATAATAAAACCCGGCCAATGCCCGGGTAAAGCGTATTTTGTTACAATTCTGGCTCCGTGCGGACACGCGACAGGACGGATAATGCTGCAGATATAGCATTGCCGGCAGTGGTTCTTATTCTCTTATGTTGAAGTTTCTCGTAACTCCTAATTGCTGACCCGGCCGTGGCCAGCGCGGGATAATCACCTGTTCGCCGATAAAACGATGATTCGTTACTTAGAGAATGATTTTTCGAATAGCGGCGCTTAGCCTCACCGGTAATTTCACTGATTATAATAATCAGACACCGACGTAATTATGAGACGCTGTAAACTGGTTTCGCCGTGTTGGGTCTCTTTCCGAGATTTCGCCGATATTTTAAGCATACTTCGCCGTAATCCAAAAATTTAATCGGCTTTTATTATAATTTTATAAATCGTCATTTATAAAAGAGACGTAATTCAAGCCTAAATGTCTTGGCTTCTACGATTAAATTGCAGGCAAATTGTCAAATTATAATAACGTGAAGATGAAAGCAATGTTTAATATTGCTTTTTTTTCAGGATTATACAAAATGTTTCACGTCAAATTTCGAAATCAAGCAATTTAAAAAAATATAAAGCAATTCGATGAAGAGATGCTTTCTTAATTAAAAGCATTTTTTATCAACGTATTAATTTAATTTTCATGTTCGGAACTTTACGCGGAGCACCCTAGCTTTTTAAAGACATATATCTGTTATAAAGAAGTTAGGTATGCCGATGATTAAAATTCTGGTAGCGACTCGGAATGCCCGTCACACGACATCCTTGCGCAACGTAGATCAATACCGAAACTATGAACATAGCGATGCGGGGAACGACTTTAAGGAGCAACCCGCCCACATTGTATTGCGTACCTGTGCGCGAGAGGATGACGGGGAAGGCGATGTGCGCGGCGGGTTGGACGTTATGATGCTGCATTGTGCCACTTTACGACTTCCGGTTCAAACTGCCTTGCCTCGCTCGCAACCCTTCGTAACTCCTATTCCACTCAATCCCCCGCTGCTATTTCCACCTCCGTCAGAATTACTTCATTTTCTCAAGACGTTTAAAGCGATTCTATACAAGAGCGGCCGTATTCCAAATAGTTACGTCGCTTTTTAATACACGCGTACCTACTTCTAAGAATGCCGGACGACACGAGACGAGAAAAATTGTGATAGTACAAATTATGTTATTTTAAGATAATTGATGAGTAAAGTAAACCGTAAAGAGAGATAAAATGTGTTATTAATATTAAAATTCAAACATTTTTATTCTATCTCGTATTAAAAGAACAAGAGGAATAAATAATATCGTAATTATACAGTTCTGCTTACTCGATCTAAATCTTATAATTCGCGATGATGATTTATGATTTTGCCACATTGTGGATATATCGAGATCCCCGCGAGATGTTTATTTCTCATTTTCTCTCGCGCAGACCTTAGAATTATTCTATCATTCTAATAGCAGTATTATGAAATGCGCTTAAACATAGCGTTGCTTTCGCGATTAGCGGCGTTTAGTTACGGATAACAAGTTTTCCTCGGAAAAATAACACCACGAGTCATCGTAATTTAAGTCGCAACCGGTGAAGTATTAATTAATAAGACACGGATCGCAGCGTGTGTAAAGCAGAATAAGTAACCAGTTTGTGCCTCTCTAAATGCAGACACTGTCTCGTATCGAGGCTGTCGTAAATGCGTAACCGCACGACGCAGTCACGACGTGTCATTAGAGGAACCAGCCGCGTCAATTAAACTGGCCGGCCTGTAACATCGGTGATTATAAGAACATCTTCGCCGGGAAGGTTGTTCAGCCATTGATGTTGGAAATAGAATGCCGTTCGAAGATAGACGATGGGAGTTTCGTGGAAGCCGGCAGGAACGAAGTCGATTAACGAGCCGAATTTTGCACGGGGTTCCCGCGCGGGGCACAATGCAAGGAGCCTCAAAATAGCAACCTGCACACGCTTAGCAGGAAGGAATGAGGTTAGAAGTTCCCGGAACTCCCCTAGCGAGTTCCCTTCTGTTCACGAAAGGGATCAAAGCGACCGTGGTTTGGCGCTCCCAGAGGAACATTTCCCGGATTCACTCCTGAATCGAGCCTTTCGCGAGTTTAGAAGCTATGTCTGCTTGAAACAGTGAAAATGGCTGTTTCACAAAGAAGATTGCACGAACGAAGAAGCTGTATAAATTTATGTTTCATATTTGAGATAAAAGAAAGATAGAAAATATCAAACTATGTGAAACTTATTCGTGGAAATAAAACGTCTATTTCCTTTTCTCGTGCCGAGCCCACGGTTCAATCCTTTCGAACGCTTTCATAGTCCAGAGTTCCCCGAGCTCGAAGTAGGTCAGAACTGGTCTCTCGACGCTTGTATTTCGCGACTCTAAAATGTAACCGCGAGCTGAAGCAGCGCTCCGCTCGATAATAGGTATTTTGTACGTTGCAAAAATATACACGTCGCTCGTCATTCCAAAAGCGGATTTTCCCCGACTAACTCTTTATTCATGAGATCCAATTATCGTTGGACCATCATCGTACGGCCTCCACGAGCTTGCTACCTGCTTCTGGCAGATAGTCGATATTCGCTATTGCATAATTGACCGGGACGAGCTATCCCACTCGTAATCCTATCGTTCTTCGTTTCTCCTCGCACCGCGAATCTCCTCGCAACCCTCCCCACCTCTTGCATCTTGCACGTTAATCGCGGAACGCGAGAATATCCGCTACGAGAGCGTAACCCGGTTTTATCTCGTTGCGCAAGCATCGTGAAGCACGCCGATCGAACCAATCGCCCGATATCCATTCATTGCGGCGACCGCAGCAATTCCGTTCCGGATAAAGATCGAATTACCGACGTATCGCATTCGGGGCGATTTCGAGATACGACAGTTTCTTACGTGTACCTGTACGCGTATTTAATGGTCCGTATCCTCGCTGCAGGTTCCACGTTAAATGTGGCTATCTAATTCTCCTTGCAGATTTATCCTGATAATGATTCTCGAATGTGCGCAAGTACAACGTAGAAAATTGTATTAGCGCTAAAGAGCGGATCGATTGTTTAAACGAGGTTATTCAATAGAATGTTAAAAATGGATTTCATCGAATTTTATATATAAAAGAAAATTGTTAGTACGGAAAAAGATAAAACGCAATAAAATGTCAAGCATAAGGACAATTATTCAGTGCAAATAATTATTGTAATAATCATTACGGATGTAATACTACAGATTTACTTCTGTTTTTCAAAAAGTTTTGAAGGTTGGAAATGATTTTTTTATGTACGTATATTATAGTTTTGTTTCGAGATCAATATATTTAAACCATAAAATTTCTGAAATTTCACAGAAAACTCCCGAGAAGCAAGACTCTTTCTACTCTATAAACATCCACCCATTCTTTTAATGACGCCGAACAAACGGCATCGAGTATAAGCGAGGGTGCCTCTCGCTACTTGGTACAGCTTTTAGTACAGTTATGAAAGAGGGAAGCCGGTCTCACAAAGACGAAAGAGATGATCAGTTTACCGAGAGAAGGAGATGAAGAGAGAAGAAAAAAAGATTCTCAAATCACAGAATTTTGCGCCTTTGAAAGGTTTTTTCCTATGAAAATTCCTATGAGAATTTTTCTGTCGTTGCGCGCATCGCGAAATTATTAAATATCCTCTATTCCGCGCGCGAGGAAACACACTTATTTATGCTACATTTTTGCGACCATGTATCTTCTTGTATCTTCACGTCATCCGTCTTTTGTGAGTATAACGCATCATTATAACGGTTTCCTCTTCGAGAGGAGAAAATTTCTTTTCCTCGATAATGATCGAAGAATGTATTCGATTACGTATATTGATGAAATGTATTAGGTTACTTCGCGTCGTTCTCGAATACGAAGTTTCTCGAATGTATCTTTCAAAATAGAAGATGAAGAATAATAAATATAATTTTATTTTCAGGTTTTATCGCTAAAATGTTTATTCTAAATTTAAATGTTGTACTAAATTTTTGCTAAGAAAAGAAAGCCAACACAGTTCCATATTTAAACATAATGTACCGTTACTCGCTTGCTCTCTTCTTGAACCTCTTAGTGTAGCTTAGTGTAGCTTTATTTATGTATGCGTTTTATATGTGTTATACAGGGAAAACCAAAAATCGTCATTCTAAAATTATCATCCTAAACTTAAACAGAGATCAATCAGGGATTGATTTGCATTGAACAGTATATTCTTTCAATCATTACTAAGAAGATCAGCCTAGTGTTCTGGCCGAATAATAATCAGTCATTAAAAATAAGAAACCGATGTTTTACAGCGTTGCTTTCGAGACGATCCGCGTTATTCACTTTACGGCGAAACTTCCCAGCGCTCGGGCCTGACAAGGGTTTAATTTCAGAAGACGCTATAAAGGACGTTATATGCTGAGACGTCCTGTACGCTCGACGCCCTAGTAATGCAGGAAATACGCCCTCGTAAAGTAGAAGAGGTAAAAAAAAAAGGAAAAGAGAAGAAAGGGTAGAGAAGGGAGGCTGGCACGGAAACGCACATTGACGTGCGTTCATCGCGTGGATGTGCGGGTAAAACAATAGCGGGGCAAGAGCTAGTACGGTTCTGAGGAGATGAACAGTGAACAAGAAAACAGACCGAGGGGGGGGGGGGGGGTAGAGAATACCGCTCCCCCGGCAAAAAAAAAGCTAAGAGCGAGTGGAACAATACCGACGAACGGATCCCCAGGGCGTGTTCCGCCCGCGCGTGGACACACGCGTGTGCGTGCGCGAAAGTGTGAGGCGAGAAAGATGAAAGGCGCGAATATAAGTATAAAGTCTCTGGGTTGTGCCGGTTGGATGAGTATTACGGCAAACGAAGAAGAAAACAGCATGTAACATTAAAGAATTCGAGCCGAGTTTCCTTATTGACGCGTAACGAACGAAGTGATTGAAAATAATCGCAAATAAAAAATTTTTCAAAAAGTTTATAAATAATTTTGCAACAACAAAGCGTGTGTATAAATTCATATTTCCTAGAAAAAGGTTTATGATAATCTTCTCCAAAAATCACTCCTTTTAAATAACTTTATCATAATATGCGATTAACGTTAATTCTTGCTGACGTCGATCAACTTAAAGAATCAGACGCGATTTCACTTAGCACTAAATATGAGATTTAAATGCACAACCGAAGCTCGACCCCGAAGGATTCGCGATCGGGTAGCAACAGTAATTTCTTGCGTAGAGATAAAGAGAGAGAGAGAGAGAGAGAGAGAGAGAGAGAGAGAGAGAGAGAGAGAGAGAGAGAGAGAGAGAGAGAGAGAGAGAGAGAGAGAGAGAGAGAGAGAGAGAGAGAGAGAGAGAGAGAGAGAGAGAGAGAGAGAGAGAGAGAGAGAGAGAGAGAGAGAGAGAGAGAGAGAGAGAGAGAGAGAGAGAGAGAGAGAGAGAGAGAGAGAGAGAGAGAGAGAGAGAGAGAGAGAGAGAGAGAGAGAGAGAGAGAGAGAGAGAGAGAGAGAGAGAGAGAGAGAGAGAGAGAGAGAGAGAGAGAGAGAGAGAGAGAGAGAGAGAGAGAGAGAGAGAGAGAGAGAGAGAGAGAGAGAGAGAGAGAGAGAGAGAGAGAGAGAGAGAGAGAGAGAGAGAGAGAGAGAGAGAGAGAGAGAGAGAGAGAGAGAGAGAGAGAGAGAGAGAGAGAGAGAGAGAGAGAGAGAGAGAGAGAGAGAGAGAGAGAGAGAGAGAGAGAGAGAGAGAGAGAGAGAGAGAGAGAGAGAGAGAGAGAGAGAGAGAGAGAGAGAGAGAGAGAGAGAGAGAGAGAGAGAGAGAGAGAGAGAGAGAGAGAGAGAGAGAGAGAGAGAGAGAGAGAGAGAGAGAGAGAGAGAGAGAGAGAGAGAGAGAGAGAGAGAGAGAGAGAGAGAGAGAGAGAGAGAGAGAGAGAGAGAGAGAGAGAGAGAGAGAGAGAGAGAGAGAGAGAGAGAGAGAGAGAGAGAGAGAGAGAGAGAGAGAGAGAGAGAGAGAGAGAGAGAGAGAGAGAGAGAGAGAGAGAGAGAGAGAGAGAGAGAGAGAGAGAGAGAGAGAGAGAGAGAGAGAGAGAGAGAGAGAGAGAGAGAGAGAGAGAGAGAGAGAGAGAGAGAGAGAGCAACTGGAGTACGTTGGCCCCGAGGGTGCGCCGCGCGGAAGCCTCATGGAGTTCGCCATAGTGCAAAGGTTCAAGTGAGGCAAGACCCTCGAAAGGTCAAAAGTTCGTTCTCTTTGCGTGCGCCCTGCGTGACATCTTCGAGGGTTGACGGTGCTCCTGTCGCTTGGCAACGCCTGCTTTGGTCGCGGAGAAAAAGAGGACACAGGAGAGTCGATCCACTCTCTCTCCTCGGTCCGCGTGTACTTTTTTCCCCCTCCCCCTTCCCCAGTCCTCGCGCTATTTCCCCTGTATAGCTTTATTCCCTCGCGCCACTCGACTCATCACCAAGTGGCGGGCGTCACCTTAATTGGACCGCGGCAATCGCCGGAGTCTGCTGCCCTCCGCGAGAGTCCGAGAAAGGGTGGAAGCCCGAAAAAGCGTCCTCTTTGAGAGCACCCTCCTCTTTCGGAGATGCATCTTTCAGAAGCCAGGGAGATGACGAGTCGTTTGAATCTTAACCCTTTGTGAATCCAATCCCATCTTCATTACTTAACTCATGCAAGCTTTATTAAAAATCACGGTGAAATATACGAGAAATGTTGACGAAATATGTTAATCTGTAGTAAAACATTTCAATTCATAATCATTTGTTTTCAATTGCAGTGAAAACATTTTGCCACTAAATTCAAAATAGATCAATTTTAAGCTATTGAAGATATTGACCTTCTATTTAATAAAAAACATATGCAAATTTTTATATTTTGCATATATGCGTTTCATGAAGTTTGTTGTCAATGCCATAAAAGTTCCCCCGATCTGCTTTCGCGGTAAATCGTTGCGATGAAATCTCAGATGCTCATAATTCCTGTCGTAATTCGACTGTGAAAAGATGGCAGCAATCATGAATACATGAGTGCATATTATATTACTGCAGCACATCCGCATCGTGAATAACGCAATTTTAACTTTGTGATTTCATCATGATATCATTGCAAATCGCTCTATTACACAGTATTTATATACTAAACTAAAAAAAGTTGCATTTTGTGCAGAAAGTTACGTTTCCCGAAGTCTCTAAATAAATTACGTCGTACATTTTAACTATCTCATTTGAAATAAACAACATACATCAATTCGGAAAAACAAAAACTTTGACCGACAAAAATAAAGAAAAAATTGTGTAAACTTTAACTGTCCAATTTGACCAAAAACATTTCTCTTCAATTAATCCAAAGTAATTGTTTGAATCGTAAATATTTAAAATTACACATACACGATTTCAAATAAATGGAAAGAACTGAACATAAGGCTCCTGGTCCCGCAGCCGTGAACTCCGCGTTGACAGTAGCGACATAATTGTGGTAGGAATAAAAACCTAGTCGAATTTACCCAGTCGATTTATCGTATAAATAAATAGTGTAACAGTTTGACCTAATCAATTGATTCGATAAAAGTAAATTACTGAATAACATACAAAATGTTAATTTATAATTTAAAAATTTGTTTACAAAAAAATAAACGCGATAAATACAGAATATATATAGCTTAGTACCGTTACCGACATGTCCATATGACAGAAATTCTTATGCAGCGTCTTAGGTGGAGAATCGATGAACTATTAGGCGTGAAAAAATGACATGTTGACTACCCAATTTATTCTTGCGTGCCATTTCATTAATATTCGTTAAATGTTAGTACTGTGATATGTGACGTGTTCATGAAACCTGTAAAATTATCCGAAAACTAAGATTAGCAGGGAAAGCCCAACGTAGAAGGAGAATTTTCTACTCATACAGACAGCTGTCAACCGTGTGTTTTCTCGCATAATTAGGCTTCGTTTCACTGTTGATTTAACAATTGTTTATAACCTGTCAAGGAAAAAGCATAGTTTTCGGACAATTTTACAGGTGTCTTAAAGCGATCCAGAGTGTTACTTTGTTAAATTATCATTTTATTTAGAAATGGCACGCAAGAATTCTCGGCGTGTCATTTCTCGCTTCTGACGTCACGAATCTAATATGGCTGCGGTGACTACCTAGGAGCCATAAGGTAGATTACAAACGGTGTGCTAAAAAGTAAACAACAAGTATGTCCAATAATTAAAAATAATTGCATTATCTAAATTAAATAAGCTGTGAAAAACCGTAATTAGTAAACTATTGTTGTGTCGTGTTTATCCCCCTTTACACGCGAAAGCAGATAAACTATATAGTTTTAGTCGCTTCATGACATTTTTATAGCTAACAAAACGAGGCATTGTCGCCCGTGCACTCCCTCCGAAGTAATTAGGAAACGCGGTGTCCAATTTTCATGGTTTTCCGCACGAGCGTTATCTAGTGGTAATTATACGTCGGGCGGACTAATTATATGTGTTCACCTGCTAATTTTACGTAAATTATACGCCCGCTGCTTGAAATTTATATCTTAAATTACACACGCACAACCTCGTACCTAATAGTGATAAAAGATCATTTGGTGTACGGAGATCCTGAAAATTAGAGAGTCAAAAAGAGCTTGATTCACTAAGCGCCAACATTTTGTTTCTAATTATGTGCATTTAACATTTTGAAAAATCTGTTGAAAGAAATTAAATATTATTAACGTAAATATAGTTTTTACGTACATTTTATCTCTGTTGCAACTTTGGAAATTGTTCTCCCTACAATTTGTACCGCTTTTAAACCCCGATCGCGATCTTAGCACCTCTAAAACAAGGTATATTTGTCAATACGCGTGATCTGAATAGAGTGGAACGATCGAAGCTGCGGTCAGAGCTGTCCAAGATGCGCCAACAATTTCTCTCTGGCTCATATTCTGTGTATACAACAACTAAAAGGCATTCTAGAATCCGCATACCGGATGTAACCAATGTGTCTTGGTCCATCGATAGGAGCATCGGATACCAAACCGGGATGTCAAAGCTAGACAGCAACAGCAGCGGCAGCAGCGGCGGCGGCGGCAACAGCGTGAAAGCCGGCCGTGCACGCGCGGTATTCCCCGGATTCAATAAAAGCGACTACAGGCAGGTACGGCGTAGCCTCGTAAACGGGTAATCTGCTATTCAGGTCATAACCTAGCACACGTCGTGCCGGGACGAGGTCGTTTTCCCGGCAGCCATTCCGGATTCCCTTCTATCTAGGGATTCCGCGAGATACGACAACGCCGAAGGGCCAAGGCGAGACGCTAACCGGGAAAGGTGGTATCTCCCTCGCTCCTTTTCCCACCCTCTCGCCCCAGCTTTGCGTTTATGCCCCGCGACAGCCAATCCCGCAACGGCAAACGCAGCCCTTTAATATCGCACCGGGCAATTCCCAAAGTCCGATTATCGGAAATCTATTACGATTTTGGGGAAAATTTATTGGGCTCGCGAGGGTGGATGCGCTTCGAAATTTCCCCTTTCGCGAACAGTCTCTTATTAAAATCCATAATCTATCGTGAAAATTGGCGTGATTGATGGCGTGAAGCGTTATAATACATTGATTCGTGACTTGGACAACCGGGCTTAGTTCCTTCGAAAAAACAATGCTCTTGTCTCATTGTTTATTTGTGCTCAATTTGGCCAACGCTAAATTTGAAAAAAGATATTAATTGTTTTTTTTTGTTGAATTATACTTTAATTTTTAACTATTGCGCCATAACTTATTCTTATACAAAAATCGATAAAATGTTATTTTACCGCCACATCCGCCTGCCGATATTCTCGGAGTTTCGATGAATCGCAGTCGAGTCATTCAATGACGATCGCACTTTGCAAATTACGATGGAATTTAATTGCGGCATTAATCGCAATGTTGGAACTTAATAATGAATGCATTCATGAGACACAGACGCGAGTCTTTTAAGGCCACGCGTAAATTATGTCCTCTCATAAAAGTGAAATGTAAATTAGTGACTTTTTTGTGCGTACGGTGAATTAACATATACCGGATACATCGCGTGAACGCCAATTTTTTAATGCTTTCACTTTCCGCCGCGTTGCTTTTTCTCGATAAACACGCGGAGACAGGTGTGTCATTCTTTCTTCCTTCGGTCGCTTTTACTCGACAATATTCGACATATGTGCAACAAATCGGAAAAGAAGGAGAATTCTTGTCGTGTCAATTCCCGGGGCAAATATTAAGAAAGATTGGAAAACCGATCAAGGCTTTAATCTTGGAACTTCCTTGAAAGTTCAGAATCAAACTGCTTTGATATAAAAATCTCCGAAACTAAAATCGATATTATCTCATATCTTTTTTTATAAAAACAAAATAAACAATCAATATATTATAGAAGCAAAAGTCAATTTTAAATTAAAATAACAGTTTATTTTCTGCGCTTTGGGATAGTTCGTATTTTATTCGCAAATATATATATTCGACGAGAGAATGCAAACGTGGTCAGTCAACGAGTGCTATTACATTATACAATTGCGACATTATTGACATATATATTACATCATTTGGATCAATGTACCTAATATTGTACACAGCAGATTCACCGAGAGCGAACGTGTCTGAAGCGTTCGAAGCTGTCTTTAGCCGGAGACCGAGGTATTCAGTGGGTTACGGGATTCAAGATGCATGCATACCGTAAACGTATGCAAGAGTATGTACAGCCTAACAGGTTTTCACCTATGCCGCGCTTACATTTGTTCGCGTATGCATCTGTCGTGTGCAGCGCGGCATATACGGACTCGCGGAGATGCAACGAACGGATGAGCGTAGGCCGACTTGCTAGGCGACCGATCTCTACACTCTTTCTTCACTGATATCAAAAGCTGTGCTAAACGTATACACGTGACGGTATAAATTCCAGCAGATGATTCCCGATCATCAATAATATAAACCTTGCATATTTCAAGACTGGTTTTGTTAAAAATATAAATGCATATTTTGATCCTATTATTCTAAATTAAACATTTCGAACATTATTTATAAAGCAAATTAAAAAGCATTCAACACTAGAGCCATTATTCCATATATTTATATCATTCAGTATGACATATTATTTCACATTAAACATTCAGATAAGATGTTAAAGAACTATATTCACAATATACAAAGTTGATTTTTATATTAACTGTTGAAATCACACGGCATGCATAATTAATTCCGATTACTCGTAAAAAGTGATAATTTATATCGGCATTTCTGAAAGCGCGAGACTTTTTATGCAAATGAATTTAATTCACCGTCATTCGACGAACTCTCAGCAATATATTTTTGCTATTTATAATCTTCAGTGATACATCAGAATACCGAAGAATCGTTGAAAGATGACAGAAAAACGAGAGTAAATTAACGAGGCTATTAAAAACGGTTATAGTGCATATTACGATGCTGTCTAAAATACAGCATGCTATTTTAAACGGCATCAATCAGCTTTAAAAGCTGAATCAATAAATTTCTCAGCGATTCCAGAAAGTGTGTATTTTAACATTTGCAAAAATATTTTGATATACGATTCGTCAAGTGTTTTCTTAAATAGAGTATCTGGACTTTTTTAGAAACACTTTTTTTCTCGCGCAATCCAATTCTTTCCTCTTTCTCTTTTCATTTCGACTAATCCACACGCCTGTAAACTCCGCAATGGATTAATGCATCTCACGAGCTCGCTTCCACTTCAACATACATACGCACGCTGTCCTATTGGATTCCACTGCATCGGAATAATGATTAATCCAAAATTACCGATATTTTCTGCCGCTTCTAGCTTCCAGTTTGAAATAATTAGCAGCGCGACTGCTATCAACCTTCTATGCAGTCGAGAAACTCGATCGTTGATTCCGGAAATTCGCAATGGAAGTCTGTTAACATTTTTTTCGCAAGAACTGATTACATTTCTAAGGTGATAAAAATAAAAAAAGGTAAAAAAAAGGCGCCAAGTACACGCTCTTATCACAACTAAAACAAAACAGTATTGTTTTACTTTTCAAAAAAATTGTTGTATATATTAAACCTTTCAAAAAAACCTGTCGTATAGGTATATTAAAATTTTCAAAAAAAGCTATTCTATATACTTCTTACAAAAAAATGTGGTATCAGGAAATGGCACCAAGTGGAACTAAAGAACTATGAAAAAACTTGAACACTATTTCTATAAAACTCTTGTACATAAAACTCTCGTATATATAATTAATTATATTATATACTATATTTTATCATATTTTACATGTACTATACTATATATACTATATATATTATTAGATATACTATATATATTATAAAAAAATTTTTTAAATATTTAAAAAATTAAAATATTTATTAAAAAACGCAAAAAAACTTGGCGCTGCTACAGTAAACTACATGTTAATTTCATTACTTTGAGGTGTAGCAGCGCCAAGTTTTTTTGCGTTTTTTAATAAATATTTTTATTTTTTAAATATTTAAAAAATTTTTTTATAATATATATAGTATATCTAATAATATATATAGTATATATAGTATAGTACATGTAAAATATGATAAAATATAGTATATAATATAATTAATTATATATACGAGAGCTTTATATACAAGAGTTTTATAGAAATAGTGTTCAAGTTTTTTCATAGTTCTTTAGTCCCACTTGGTGCCATTTCCTGATACCACATTTTTTTGTAAGAAGTATATAGAATAGCTTTTTTTGAAAATTTTAATATACCTATACGACAGGTTTTTTTGAAAGGTTTAATATATACAACAATTTTTTTGAAAAGTAAAACAATACTGTTTTGTTTTAGTTATGATAAGAGCGTGTACTTGGCGCCTTTTTTTTACCTTTTTTTAAAAAAGGTAATTTTTTGATAGATATTATTTCTTTTTTTTTAATAATATATATATGACAGTTTTTTTATTTAATATACATATACAACAATTTTTTTGAAAGTATTAAGAGACCTCGAGTTTCCGCTCGTGTACTAGCTTTCCGTTTATGTAACGCGTCGTTAAGCACTCTCGCGACCCGTTCGATCGCGTGCGCTTACGGTACGCTTAATAATTTTCTTTCACCCATTCGAGACATTACCTTTCGTCTGCTTTTCCGATAATTTCTCGTCTATCAAAAATTGAGGCGTTTTTTTCTAGTTAAAAATTTCGCAAGACCACGCAAGAACGTAGTCAAAAATTGATAGAGAGCAAACCTCTTTTCATTGATATAATAAACAGAATGAAATATTATAGCTTATTTATCTGTTTATTAATTTTAGTATTAATCTGTTTTCTAAACATAATTAATCATGCATTCTTTAGTTATTGATGTTATCTGGTGGAAAAAAAAACATACTTATTTTATCGATAATGATCGTAATCGCTGATTACTTAATCGAGAAATTTATCGTAACGATTCGTTGATATCGATAATAGCGAAAGATATAGTTGAAATTATATCAACGAGTCATTTAAATTATAGCTGTATTTGCTATAATTGCATTATGTTTATAATTGCATTATGTTTATAATTGCATTATGTTTATAATTGCATTATGTTTATAATTGCATTATGTTTATAATTGCATTATGTTTATAATTGTATTATATTTTAAAGGTAAAAGATTTTCCCTTCATTAAATCGTACGTTTGTAATATGCTATATCATTATCGTTCGTTACTGATATTACAATTAGAAGTTGTGTACGTCGTTAAGTAATGAAGTATCGTTAATTATTAGGTATAGCATTCTATTAAACAGCACATGTTTCAAGACTTTAGTGTATGATTTGTCTAAAATAAATAAAATTAATTATCAAGGTTCAATATTTCTGTTCTATGTATATACTAAATTAGTTCTAACAATATTTATCATTTCCAGTCAATTTCATTTTGTGTTTTACAAGATTTTTTGTTTAGTTTATGTTTATAATCTTTTTTCTATGGATAAATAAAATTCAATAATATACCTAAAATATGATATAAACATTTTTTTACACTTAATTCTCTGCCCACACTGTGATGTGGATAATTTTGTTGTCAATCATAGCGTTAACTACAGAAGACGACTTATGCTATATTTTTTAAAATATAAAATTGACTGAAAATTACAAATATTGTTGAAACTAATCTAGGATACTCAGAACAGAAATATTAAACTTTGAGCTATTCAATTTTATTTATTTTAGACAAATCATCCTCTAAAGTCTCGAATCATGTATGAATAACCTGCAAAATAAAAAATTTTCAAAGGTGTAGTAGATACTTACTAAGGCATTCACATTCACCAACATATCACTTATTTCATTTAATACGAATTTCTAACAAATTTGGTCACTCGCACTACACTGCTCTGGATTGATAAGCAGTCTTGAGTGTGCACCAAAATAACAGAACAATGTAGTGCGAGTGACTAAATTTGTTAACCGAATTCACTATTATTACTTTTTTATAACACTTTCTGATCTGAAAGGTTATGTAAAAATGTCAAATCGTAAGCGCACGCAGCGCGGCTTCTCAGCGCCATCAGCGCACCTAACGTCAGAAATCGGAAACTGGACATTTTAGCAGGACATTTTAGCTGGACATTTTTATCGTATTATTTTATTTATGGCGCGAGACACTACCGTGTCTCTTGATTAGACATTTCGACTTTGGACTATTATAACTTTTTTTCTACAGCACCTACAGTAAAAACAAGCATACTTTTCTATATAATTTGGGTATGCGCTATCGATTGAGCCTATTATCAACTCAATCGGCCCAGCCGTTATTGAGATCCGATAATCTCGGCTCGTCTCAACTTTCGGGCTCGCGTAAAGATACACGGTCGGTCTTGCGCTGCGCATGAACTTGGCGCGAGACACTACCGTGTCTCTTGATATGTCGAGGCAAACTTCTTATTCTCGGACGGGTCGCGTTCATTTTAATCGTCATAAACTTAACATGAAAATAAGTACACTCGTAATTTCTTTTAAAATAATTTAAATTATTATCAATAATAAGATTATCTTTACTTCGATAGTTCAACAATGAAAAAGTTTTGACATATAATCAAATCACACGATTATCACGTAATATATTTAAAAAACGAAATAAAAACTTTTGCTGTACTGCGAGAATATCTATATTTTCAATGCGCATATATGTTGAAACAGGAAACAGGAATATGAAAACAGGAAAGATGCTAAAGTACACTATCTACGCGAAGCGAATAAAAATACGCGTGAGATTACTTGAGAATGTAAATAGTGCAGTGACATTACATATAACCGAATGTTACGAAGTTTTCGTAACCGCGAGTGTGTCATGCACCTATCTATCCACACTCGCACGATCCGTATCCATTATAAAACGAAAAGCATAAAAATGCAGGACCAAACGGCGGGACTTGCTGCGAATGAAAAATTCATCGAAAACATTCATACGTCGCATGTTACCGGCACGGCCGGATAAAAGCTTGATCGACAATTTCGCGTAAATAAAAAATGGCTCAAACGCGAACGAAAAATAAAACCAGAGCGCGGGCAATATTTCCTGGCCAGTGCGTTTCATGTGGATAACGGATCGATCGTTACACAAGCCGCGAATCTGTTTTCTGCTGTGTATCAACGAGCTATCCGCGCCCACCTCAGTTCACCCTCATGCATGAATTACGATCAATATAAATTGATAAACTGTTATCGGAAACCGCCGGGCGCTCCTACGCTTTTGGATCGTCTCGTGAATCCTACCGTTTCTCTCCATTCTCCTCGGACGAGGTTACGCTCCTCTTTCTGCGGATCCAGGTGAATAACCACCTCGTACCTTCGGCAAGGCCGGCTATCGTCATTAACCGGAATCTTTTCAGCCGGAGTCCCCGACCGCGCGGCGCGACCGAAAGTTCAAGCTGAGCCCAGATTCGTAAACTTTCTAGGAAGCCTACTATGGCAATTAAAGCGAGGTTTTGTAGCAGGTAAACAAGTTTTCGCCTATCGTAAATCATTTGAAATAGGAATAATTCTTGGTACGATTTTACCGTTAGGATTTCAGAAATTAAAATGCGAAAAATTGGACATTGTTTTAAAAATTTTCTGGAAAGCCGTTTAGTATTATATTTTAACTTTAAATTTAATTGCAATAAATCAATGCTGTTGATTAAATTACGAAATAAAATATTAAAGTGTTTTTAAAAGTGGAGCACAAAAAATTCTCGATAATCGATTATTACTTTAATATCGGTGATATCTGTATTAAATGTTAACAACCATATGTTATAAACCAAATCTATTTTCGATACAATCGTTGCAATAACGAAAGTTCTGGCTGTTAAATTTTTTTTTATTATAAATTAAAAAATTATTGAGACTCAAATATCAGCAAACATCAAAATCAACACAAAAAATGTTTTACTGTAAAAGAAATAATCGGTAACAATTTTAAACTTAATTATTTCAAGTAAATTAAGTCGTTAAGCAAAAGAATTGTGAAAAGTAATAAACTAAATATGTACATTCACAGATTTATGTAATTATTCTTGCCAAAAATTTGTACGATAATATAATCAAATTAAACATGTGAAGCCCACGTGCCTATGACAACGTTCTAAACGGAATCATCAACAAGATCATTAACATTAGATTAAAATTCATAACGGTATGGAAGCGTGTTCGTGAAATTGATTTCTACTCATCTAACATTCACCACATCGGGAATTACCGTGATGCTCACGGCAAAGGTGAAGCGAGACGATAATCCGCGCGCTTTCCATCTTGGAGGTAAAAGATCGAACGGGAGACTCGAGGAGGGGGCCACAAGTGGTCCAATCTACCGGTCATGAAACGGTTTCATGGAGGAAGGTGGTGGACCAGGCCAGGCCGCGAAGGGACGACAAGACGACGCTGTGCAGGCAGGTTGCCCGCCGGGGTCGACGTCGAGCAGGTGCACCTTTCTCGCGCAGAGCAGAGCAGACAAAGGGCCCCAGAAATCCTCCTGGCGACCGGTACTCCGAACAGGAGGCTGGCCGCAGCAATGACGCCAAACCCGATGGATTCCGCCGGCGGACGAATTTCTCGAGTGAATAGATGCCTGGCCGCCGGATACGATTTGCTATGGAATTTCACGCCATTGTGTGTTCGGGGTAGTTGCACCGGCCCCGAGAGAGCTAGCCGACATAGCTCGAAATCATCGGGATATTTAAAACTGCCCTGGTCAGGCAGGTCGCTTGAAATATCATTCTTCGGGGAACTTTTTAATCCTCGCGCTAAGGAAACAAATAACGGAGCTGGCCCTTCTTTCTCAGATCAAATTTCCGAAATTTTCTTTCATTGCAAAAAGTTTGAAATTTTGAAAGTAATAAAACACAATTCGCCGATTATGGAGCTGCGATTAATGTTATTTTTCGTAAATGTTGGTTAATAATTAATAGATTGACCGAAATCGCAACCACCTGTTCAAAACACCGGCATCATAAAGGATTTCATCAAAATCATCAAAATAATCATATAGAATTGAAGATAACGACGTCCCGCGCCCTTGCACGCCCTCCTTCGCTCGGAAGTATTATATTCTCGATATGAGAAGGTACACCATCATCACGACGCGCGAGAATCGTTACGTGCGCCGCGCGATCGCTCGATCGATCGATGCCGGTGTGATGGAGGATCCACGCCCGGCGCGGATAGCCGTGCTACCAAAGCCGCCACGTGCAAGCGGATAGCAGTTCGCCTTTCACGGACGACTACTCCTCGCGCGGACCTGCAATCAGGGCAAGATTGTAGACATCTGCCGGCCATCTGCCAGCGGAGGCCTTCCGGAGGGCCGGCGACCGCGCGCACTCCTGTCGTTCTTCTACCCGCTTCGCGTCCCTCGCCTATCTCGCATTACAAGGTGCGCGAGCGCGCCGAAATCGCACGCACGCGGTCGTGCGCGCAGATTTGTAGCGGCTCCTTCTTGTTGCTCGTCGCTGCGCGCGTCGAGATTGCATGCGAGCAAGGTGCAATCCAAATTTATGATATGAACGTGTGCGCATATATACAGGTATGCGCTCGACGCGTTTCCAATAGATACCGAATACCCCACGTCGATCTGTTTGCACCGCGACATTGAGGAAATTGGCAGGAAATGTGCGGAAATAATTCTCTCGCAACTGATACTCTACTTGAACCAATAGCTTCTCACCTATTTTACAAATTTCTGAGTTTTGTCACGCAAATTTTTAGTGTTTTAAATCGTTCAATCCATTTTCTCAACTTTCCGATGTCTGTCGTACCTTTTTATATGCTGTTTTTGTTTCAACAGTGTGGCATGCACGGAATGTCGATGTAATGGGATGATTGTAACATTATTTTTATTCGTGTGAAAAACATGTGCATCGCGCGAACTTCTGCGATTCATACCGAGCAAACAACTTTCGCAATTAACTCGTCGACGCATTGCGTCGTTAGAGACGCAATGACGATCTCGATTTGGCTTCGTCGCCGGCAGGCCAGGTGTAAAATCACGGTGCCGCCGAGCGCCAGGTGTACATAACCCGGAGCGGAGGTGCGGAATCAGGCTCTCCGCCGGTCGGCAAGATTAATTTAACGACCGGCTCGTGCAGAACCATAAACTGCGCTGAGGTTAATTCCTAATTAGCTCCCCGCGGTCTGCGCGGGTCTGCGCGTATCTCAAAGCGTGCATACAATGCGTATGCAAGCGTAACGCTTTGGGAGACAACTGCAGTCTCGTCCGGAACTATGGCGGACCCTTGACCACCGATGGCGTATATCAATTAATCAAATGATGGATTAAATGCTCAATTTTATCGCGAATACTTTGATTAATCGTGGAGAAATAATTAAGGATTCTCGAGCATCGTCATTGCTACGCAATGTTGTCGTCATTGTGCGTTGAAAATGATTAAGGACGAATAATAAATCATCGAAGTAATCACAAATGTATTACAAAGTCGCCTCGCGTACCTTATTTCTTCGCATAAATATTTTCTTATGCAAAAATAATGAGTAACAAAGATAAAATAATGGAGTTTAATGGGAACATTGCTATCGCAAATTTCTGCGTTCTCTCAGCTTTTTATTGTCTTTTGATCGATAATTAATTTTACCGCCTTTACGAATGATATTCCCGTCACGCTTTCCCGAATCCATAACCCGAAAGTCGTATAACGTATTCGTTGTATGTGTGGCCAACGACATCGTGGCGACCAGCACAAATAAAGCACAGATGGACGAATGGACGGATAGACGAATGGACAAGCAGGGACGGTGCTATATTTTTAGACTTCTAACTACCGCAAACCAAGTTGCATTACATTGCCATGAGCTCACTCGAATGGATACATAAATAATAACGCGCAGAAAATTTCTGTATGTCGTAAGAGAATATTAAGAGTCGCGTATCTTCTTCCCGTTATGAATTTCCAGTGTAATTATTTAGAGAATATTCTTCTTAATTAAGAAAATATTTCATAAAAGGCTTTTAATCGCACGGACTTCATTAATACTGAAAATTATACAGTTCTGTACAGTTAAGCTTTACACGGATGCAAATAGGTAACAATTTCCTCGATCATATCGCAACCGAATTGAAAAACTGCACGACATCGCGATTCTCAATTTATCATAAGACGTGAGAGACACCTTGTATCTTAGAAATAATTTACGGAAGTAGCGTGCGAAATTCATTCTGTCAATCAATACTTTCTTTTTTTTTAGAAATAACATGGAAGATTATACGATCTAATTAGCTCTCTAGATTTATAGCAACTATTCAATCGCGTAATTGCATAATCATGAAGACTTTAATGGAATCGGGAAGCGTGCGAGAAGTGCGAAATTAGGGATACATCCAATTTGCATTTGGTTTGTCGGGGCTCGTCGCCATCATTACATAACGGTGGTGTAATAACTCAATAGATCTTTCGAAGTCGCTCGAACGCTCGTACGAGGTGTAATACCCGGTAATTCGCGTAGGCAATATGGGGCACTTACGACACTACACGTACATACCTATATGCGCGAGAATCGTCGTCGTCGTCGTCGTCGCCGTTGCACGCCGCACGCCGACCGCCGCCTGCAAGAAAAACCTCAATTTAGTTTATAGTGTCAATTGAATGAACAGACGAGGTACATGATTTATTTTTAGACCTGCATCATAGGGGACTCCGCTGCATTAAGGTCCGTTTATACATATCCGTACCGTATCCGTACCGTGTCCGTATCGTACACGTCCGTGCACGGATGCTAGATTCGATTCCATATGATTAAATGTAAGTATTTACACTATTCCGTATCCGTGCCGTCCGTGTCCGTACCGGCACCGCAGATATCGTTGGCGACGATATTTTCACGGACCGGACGGCACTGAACGTGTCGGTACTGACAAATGTAAATAGGCTTCAGTGTAGCATTCAGATTTTTGAGTCTCATTTTGTATCAATCTGCGATATCGAGAGCATTCTTTTAAAATAAAGAAATGGATTATGATAGAATTATTTCAACAAAATTGATAGAATTAGTGCAACAACACATCGAATTATACGACCTTTCCCATCCAAAATATCTTGATGGAATTTATAAAGAAAAACTGTGGCAGAGTATTTCTCAAGAACTTGACCAACCAGGTAATTTTACTCATGATAAATATTATTTTACAAATAAATTTTTATATTCATTAAACATCATTTTATTTGAAGAAAAAATACACAATTCTCTTCAAAAATTTATACATATGTAGGAACGTGTTTTCGCTAGCCGGTTCTCTCCATCTTGTATATTGTTTTCGTATTTTATTATCAATTAAATTGAGTAACACATTAAAAGCATGTTCTGACATTCTAAAATATTGATAAAATTTAGTTGCATCATCAAAAAATTTTTTATATGTAAAATGTAAAAAATTCATCTTTTGTTTTTCGTTTTGTCCATGCTTTATGAACCCATAAAATCCGTTTTTTTTTTTTTTTTTTTTTTTTTTTAAGATTTCTTTTCGTCTAAAATTAATGCTATTACCGCTAATTCGTTTATCGATAGCTTTGCCATGTTCACAGTTCAGATGTATGTCTCAAGACTGATGTTTCAAAATATTCACGGATGCGAGCCGGATATGTGTAAATACTCATATCGAATCTTGCCGGTACGGTACGGACACGGTACGGATACGGTACGGATATGTATAAACGGACCTTTAAGCGGTTACGTGTGTACTCGCTCATGCACGAACAAGCTCATCTGCACCGCACCTGCTCGACGACGGTGTACACCGGCGAGCGCGGAAAGCGACGTCACACGAGAGACGCGGCTGCGACGATTACGTCGGCGCGCAATTTTCATTTCCCCGACCATACGGAAATAATTAAGCACCTACCTACGCTTTAACGCACAATATTTTCTAGAATACACTGTGTATTTTCCGCCGGCATAAAAATACATTACGTACACATTCGCGTCTATTATTACGTTGTTTAAAATAATGAATCTTCTGATACTCTCCTGATTGTTGAACTTTGTAACACTGCGGATGTAAATGATAAGAGAAGTTTTTTTTTATATTACTTTTTAACAATGTCCTCGTTATTCTAAAGATAGTGTAGTTTTTATACCGCACAATAGAATAAAATGTAAATTTTCCGAGCAAGCATCATTTACACTGAATATCTAACAAGTCGACCGTATTACTGACTATTACGCGATACAGCATCTCGTCTTACCAGATCAGTCGGAAATCTACTCAACGAGCTTAGTTTCGAAAGATGAGAGCGATAGCTTGCATTTCCGTAAAGTCCGCGCACCGGGTGCTGAAAACGCTTACGATTTGGCACGAACTTGCGCCAAGGAATTCCAAGGGGGAATGGGATTGGGCAAACTCGACTTTAGTAAGTAATAGAGGTTTAACCCTCTACGGCCGTGACGAAGGATTTACCTCGATCCTCAAGCAGTGCTCACAACGTCGCCGCTCAAGCTGCAGCTCTCTCCAACAACTTGCTTATCTCACGTAAAGATCGATAATCTATGCAGTTATTGCAAACTTTCCTTAATCTATAATCTACTAAGCGTGCTTTCGACAGTCGGTAGCAATCTCATACTTTCGAGCTCGCTACAATCACAGAAAGCTCCGAACAATTAATATATCCTTGCGGGGCTATATTCGATAGGATCGAATCCGGTTTTCGATCGCAGAGAGTGAAAAATAAAAATAAAAAATTGCCACAAAAGTGCGGTTTAAATTAGTTCGTGCAATTTTTTAGCTTTTTATGACCACTTTTTAAGAAATTACTAATTTATCTTGATTATAGTTTTTATATCAGAATTTTACGACATAAAAGTTCCTCGGACATAGTGGTGTAAAAAAGAATTGACCCTCGCCGTAGTTTCAATCTCCGTCTTATTCCGCGTCGTTATTACCGACACCCTTCGGGCAATCCGCTCTTCCGCCTCAACCCTTTCGAGTTAATGACCACGAATGAAATCGGAGCACACCGCTTACATCACGTCGACCGTACGTATAACGACCTTAAACAAAGAACGGAGATCCCGGAGAAAGAGAGGAAAAGGGAACGAAGGAAGAAAGGAAGGAGAGAGCGAAGAAAGAAAGGAAGGAAGGAAGGAAGGCACCAAAGGAAGGATGTAGAACGGCGCGACCGGGCAGGATCGATGGAGCGCGATTGAGGGTCCTCGAAGAGAGGATCCTTCGACCTACATACAATCGTCCCCTGCGTATGTGTAAAAACTCGCGCGGTCCGTCGACTTCCGGTCCCTCGACCGCTCGATGCAACCCGAGCTTTAAGCTCGCTGGGGGAAGCCTCGGGAGTTTTTACGAGCGCAGTTTATGGAAGCGAGCCAGCTGGGCTCGCGATAAACCCGCTGTACCCTCCTGCGAGGTATGTGTGCACATATATTTACACAAAAACGCACGGGACATGGACACATAAAAATATACGCATTCAAGAGTGGTACACTACGCACAGATACACACCAGTAAAAAGACACAAACAAACTCGCGCATGTCGCAGGTGTATATATATAAATATATATATATATATATACGCGATTTTGCGTACAAATACACGAGCCACATATACACACAGAGATGTGTGCAGTGAATTCGCTGTGTGTATTGCCCAAGTCGCGCTGTGCCAAAAACTTCCGTTTACGATTGCACGAAAATGTTGATTGGAACATCGTGATGTGAGCGACGCATGACGCTTGAAACGTTACCGCCAGATTTATCGTGTAACGGATATGTTGGCGTTCACCCTCCGCGTCGTTTACATTCGTGAAATGCAGTTAAGTAAAACGGAATTTTTGAATCACGAAAAAATCCCTGATGTTTTAGGAAGAAACTTTATTAAAAGATTATGTAAATGTGATTTATCTTAAAAATTTGCAGCGCAGTTATCGAGCAAAAATATAATGTTAAACCATGCAAATTTGCTGAACGAGACAGAATGCATACGTAATAGAGACAAAGATCGCGCGAATTCCTACGTTGGTGTAAAAGAAGTCAACGATTTCCGACTTAACGTCTCTCGTTGCTTTTGTCTAGTTTCTCGCGGAATGAATGACCTTAAGTCCCGTATTCGTAGAAGCTCTCGCTCCAGGGGGCGATGAATGGTTATATCCTTTAGTGTTAGTGGAGGCCGCACGACGACCTTTCAACCGCACCCAGCTTTAGTCGCTGTCAGAACTCACCGAGAAAATTGATATAAACGATTTTCATAAAACTACTTACATGTAAAATGATAAACACCCGTTTCACGTGGAGCTTACTACGCTATTTGTTTATATTAAAAGAGCATTATTGACTGAGGATTGTTCGTCGCGCTCGATCGTGCTCTTTTTAATCAAACCGGCGTGAAAAAGAGCCCTCCGGTGAAACGATAAGCGACTGCGAATAATCGACGCATCCAAAATCATCTGCGCTTATCGTACGCGCGTACACATAGATAATGAGGAGCGGTCGAGCGCGTTTCTATGGGACGGATACATCGAGGGGATTAAACGGTGAAACGGAGCGCGGACGACACGTTTGACCGAAAATGCAAATTCGGTCACGTCGAATTAAATCGGCCATCGCACAGGCGCCAGTCGCGCTCGATGCGCGACGCGAGGGCGTCAATCACGGATGCACGAAACACGTTTTCAAACGCAATTGATGTCAAACAACACGCGCACCGAGTCTTCAAAATTTAGCGAATAATCTGTGCGTCCATCGCATTCTTTGCCTTGAAAAATTTGATCGTCATATTTTTAGATTATATATTTTAGTTTAATGTCCATCATTCTCTCTTAACGAAAACAGATATCTATATTGTTTTTTTCTTTATTTCCTGAATTTGATATTGCATTACTTTGCTAGAAATAGATTAATTATTCGACGAGATTCGTGACATTATAATTCAATCGAATAAACAATGATGCAAATAAATTGTGACAACCTTGGCACATACCACGGACGCTTAAGGATTTCGCACTCAACGGCTATAAATTCTAGTGGATTTACTCCATTATTTACGGCGGATGCAATTGATGGCCACGTCGTTGGGGCATGGGCACCCGCATTTGTTTCGCGGCGACACTAGCGAGGGCGTGAAGACGAGTACGAGTCGAAAAAGAAATATAACCCGACAACGGAGCCAGGAAGCTGTGGGATTCTCACGCACAGAGAGGGAATCGTGACGGAAGATCACGCTACATCTGCGACGAGGCGAATTTCGTTCTCGAAGCGACTCCAAAAAGCGCAAAAGGAAAACCGCTCCTATTTACGGGCGCAAAAAGAAATGGAATGAGCAAAAAGATGTTTTCCGCGCACAAGAACAAGATCAGATTATGGTTGTTAATAGCTCCGGCTTGAACAAAAATACGCAAAATATGAAATCAAGCATTTTGCCCTAATTTTCATCCATGATTTGAATTAATTGAACATTTTAACTCAATTTCCTGTCGTTTCGGATCTAAATTCGAAAATGTTGAAAACGGAGCAAAGACGTTACAACAATTTTATTCGAAGCAAAATCTACTTCGATCGTAAAGTTCTCTCAAATATTATTTCAGAGTGCAAAGCATCGATGGATCGCGGAGTGGACGTCTTCTAAAACCGAGAGCATCGGGATGCGGTGGCGTCTTCGAGAATAGATAGAATCCGCATGTCAGTTAGCAGCTGCCAACTCGAGGAAACGTACGTTTTGGCTTCGCGAACGCTCTCAGTTAAATAACGTCATTTTGGAATCTCTGACAAATGCCCGGAATAAGCGCGCGATCTCTTGGAACGATTTTGCGGTTTCTGTGTATTCAAATTGATCCGAAAACGAAGCGACTTAATTCTGATCTGTCCTGAGGTATTTCCTATTTTAAATCTTTATCATTTTTCTGCTTATTTTTTTACTTATGTTAACCATAAACTGTCCATTGCAAAAATAAATTAAAAATTTCCATGTAAATAACCGTGTAATTATGCAAACTAAAAAAAAAAAGATTTTATGTATTTATTCATGAAGTTTTCAGAGAGATTAAAATTTTAAGCTCTTCTTTAAATGATAACATTTTCCACTGAAAATTGATTACAGAGATATCAGCCTGACGTCATTAGCGGACAAAAGTATGTGGCTGAGTGCCAATCTGAGATGTGCTTTGATTATCTGAATATAATGAGATAATTAAAAATGCGATAATTAAAAAGCCCCAGCTTATCGAGTCATACAACAAATATTATCATCGAGAAAAAATACGAGAGGACAGGTTATATCAGAAGAATTTCTCACGTCTTTCCGGTGTTTTCCGCGGCACCGACGGTTTTCACTGCGCTCGGTGTGCGTCTACTATCGCGCGGCGCAAACATCGCGTCACGCGCGCGCGCGCGTGTGTGTTATCAGCACCGGCCGAGACAAGTTAACTATCGGGACGGACATTTTATATCGGTGAGGGAAAAGCCGTTCGATTAGATCCCCGTGCGCGAACGAATTATGCAAATCGCGGGGAAACCGGTCCTCGGTAATCTCGTGCTGCCGCGCTGCGACGCGTCGTGCACGGCATTATCGTGGGCACTCTCGTCGGCTTTTTAATCGATTTTAAAATAAATCGACCGATTAACGGAAGATAGCAGAGGTGCGTCAAAGGGTTAATTGAATCGCTGGAAATTTATCGGCAGATTGAGCAGCATCTCGATCGGCTTTGCGAATTTTATTCGCGCGAGTTATACGTACAAATAGTTATGGAGTATAATCATAAAACTGGATGGCTCTATATACAGCGATACTTCCGCCGAATTGTGGAAAAAAATTTTTTGCCAAAATAAAAATGGAAGTCTAATTGCCCGGCTATTTGGCAATAAAATTGACAAACAAAATTAATATAATAAAATCTTGTATCTTTTTTTTTTATTTCAAATAAAGTTTTATTAAGCAAAATCTTATTTAAAAATCTAATGTGCAATTTTGCAACTCATGTTCGTAGCTCAGCGTTTATCTTTAATCCTCATCTTTCATTTTCTATCATTACATGTAAGCTTATTGACTTCACGCGTATAATCAAATATCTGTATATAGCCTACAGCATTTACAGCTAATCTTTTATCTGTAGACGTGAAATGTGGTGAATACCGCACGCCAATATTATCATAACCGGATTCAAAGTGTTAACAACATTACTCTTGACGTATCTCGAGTTCTGGATCGTAGCGATTGACTATCTCGAATAAATTGCGTTTGACGAATTCCGCGGATGCCATCGAATGTTGCTTATGCTAACGAACCACGAATATCTTTTCATTTATACAGTGACGTATCGAGTTTTTTACAACAGCTTTTTTCAAAAAAGTTTCCAGTTATGTGACAGCACGTGAAAATCGTCAAATGCACTAAAAAAGACATAAGTATTAAGGCTCCTAGGTAGTCACCGCAGCCATATTAGATTCGTGACGTCAGAAGCGAGAAATGACACGCCGAGAATTCTTGCGTGCCATTTCTAAATAAAATGATAATTTAACAAAGTAACACTCTGGATCGCTTTAAGACACCTGTAAAATTGTCCGAAAACTATGCTTTTTCCTTGACAGGTTATAAACAATTGTTAAATCAACAGTGAAACGAAGCCTAATTATGCGAGAAAACACACGGTTGACAGCTGTCTGTATGAGTAGAAAATTCTCCTTCTACGTTGGGCTTTCCCTGCTAATCTTAGTTTTCGGATAATTTTACAGGTTTCATGAACACGTCACATATCACAGTACTAACATTTAACGAATATTAATGAAATGGCACGCAAGAATAAATTGGGTAGTCAACATGTCATTTTTTCACGCCTAATAGTTCATCGATTCTCCACCTAAGACGCTGCATAAGAATTTCTGTCATATGGACATGTCGGTAACGGTACTAAGCTATATATATTCTGTATTTATCGCGTTTATTTTTTTGTAAACAAATTTTTAAATTATAAATTAACATTTTGTATGTTATTCAGTAATTTACTTTTATCGAATCAATTGATTAGGTCAAACTGTTACACTATTTATTTATACGATAAATCGACTGGGTAAATTCGACTAGGTTTTTATTCCTACCACAATTATGTCGCTACTGTCAACGCGGAGTTCACGGCTGCGGGACCAGGAGCCTTAATTTTAAGAATATCACTTTTTTTCAAATATTAAAATAAAAGAATGAAAAAAAAAGGTTTTTACATTATACAAGGATATAAAATAACAAATTCGAGGAGAAAAGTACTGGCTATCATAATATTTCTTTTATCTTACGTTATATATTGATATCATTTTCGCGTTACTAAAAATGTTCAGAAATTCCAGAATACGCCACTGCGTTAATAATGTTGTGCGTCGTACCGGCTGTGTATGCGTGTACAGACACACACGCACACGTACACGGACCGCGCCAGACGACCGGCGCCACGAGGAATCTCCACGCACACCTGAATGCCGACCGAATGGCGACCGCTTGCGTAAGAGTCTGACGAACGAACGTCGAGTCATTCTAAGATTTCCGCGCGCGGCGCGCCAGCTCGTCGAACGAGCCAAGTTGGGAAAGTCTCGGAAAAACTCGGAGAAAACTCAGCATTAATTCTTTCGTGTCCAACAATTTTGAACAATGTCACGTAGATATGCGAGAAAGTGAAATCCAGTGAAACCCAGAACTATTTTTAATATTCAAAGATGTACTATCATCTCGATAGAAGTCTAACATATTTTCCGTTTCATTACATTTTCTATTTTACGTGCAATTGCTGTATCTAACATAAACCTTAACATAAATCTTCGCATCAATATTTCCGTCAATTGTCACAAATTTTTATTAGGGCAAGAATGCGGATGGTAAGCATCATAAATTATTGCTGAAACATGTCATACATCGTCAGTGATTGCACAGTGTGCATGGCGAAACTTCCGCAACGGGAAATGCACCTGCTGTACTGGCTAACTATGGCGAGAAGCTACTACTATTATTATTCTTCAATGACTAGACAGCGATACAACCGCTTAATAAGTCCGAGCACGTACGGATTGCAGGACGATTCCTGCGGTTGATTAATACATTGCGATACTCGGCGATAAAGTGACGAGGAAGACTTCACACTTGCATTACGGCTTTTTTATTACGCATCCTGATTACGCACTTACCATGCGATCCTTGAACCTCATAGGAGTCATGATTCCAAGGCCTACTCTTACCGCATGTAATCTCGCACCTATCGAGATTTTTCCTCGCGAATCATCTCATCGAATTGCCGCGCGCATTTGCATACATCTATACGAGAAAAGTAGAATCTGATTTTGTTTTTAGCTCTTGAAATTTAGCTACACATTTCCGGACATATCCCATTTTTAATGCATTTTTGAAGAATAATTTTGAATATCTCGGAATGAACAATTACACATTCGATCGAATATATTCGCATATTCGCATTGAATAATAATTTGTCACGGCCTTCATGCAACTAATCCATCCCGGATGCATATAAATAAACATTTACACATTTGTCTTAATACAATTTTAATGTAACAATTTTAATGCATTTATTTTTTATGATTTTGATGAAGATAAAGATTTGTAATAAAAACGTTAAGGATATTCTTCGTGCTGGTTGCTGAAATTTAACGATACAATTTTTAATACATTTTACGATATTAAAAAAGTTTCTGAAATGGAAAAATCGCTCCGTGTTGAAATAATTCGCAAACTTTATCGATTTGTGGTAGTCCTATCACACGAGTAGAATTTTTCGATGATCCAATGTTATTTTCAATGTAAATATTTATTTCACAATTAAATCCATTTTCATCCAACACGCTTTTACTTCTACTAAAATTTATTTCCAGCTGTAGCAACACTGGAAAACACAATAAAACCGACTTCGTGCACTAATTTCGACTTTCTATGATGATCATAACATTTTGCCGGTGACATGCAAATACACTGTATATGACGAATCGCTGAGCAGCCGAGCCATCGTTTGCCGTTGTCGTTGTCGCGGAACGATTCCAAACGTGGCGTCGATCGCCAGGCTCGTGCGACAAAGCGTGAATTACGACAAGCCCGTTGCATACATTATGCGCCGCCGGTATTCCCATTAGCTCGTCGTCGGAACGTAAATAAACGGGACGCGGAACCGGCCTTCGCGAGAGAAAAGGCTGCAAAATGAGACGGGATGAGACGTTACGTGTCCTAACCGCGACTTTATCGTAAATTCTCTTACACAAGAGTTATCCCGCGCGTCATGGCACGCACGCGTGAGCGTTGTCTCGAAGGCGCGAGGCGTGCCCACGCGTGCCTCGCGCTCGAAAACCTGAACACCCGAACGTGTGCTCGCCAATTATTTATTCGGCCTCTCTGCATGCGCGAACCAATGAGAATCTCATCTGCGCGAATTCCAATCGATATTTCCGCGTCCCTCGGAGAACACGAATTTCGTCGGACGTATTCGCCCGACGAATGTGTGCCCGCAAAATTTATTCGCGATTAATCATATATCATCGCGAGTTGTTAAAATAACAATTAATTAATTCTGCGATAACGATCGTAAGAACTCCAATTCAAAAGCGATGCAAAAGAATATTCAAAATGGAGTATCGAAATATTAAATGTGTTTTGAAATATATGAATACAAAGACAACGGAATTACGTCAGCACATTGACGTTATCAACGATGACTACGGAAATGTCTGTTCACGATACGATTACATATCTTGAAACGCTGTTAGTAGTCATTGTACCGTGAATCACCGGCGCGTCTCAATTAAATCGAGGCACGAAGATCGTTCACATGGATAACTCCATACGTGGAAAAAATCGCACGCGGAATCACGCTCCGTTCCGAGATCACCTCCTTTTTGATAAATCGATCCAGAATCGATCGCGAATGCACGGCCTGATGAGCGTCGAACCGAAGACGTCGCGAGCGTTCGATATTTAATTGTATGGAAATCAGCCACTGTGTGGAAACATGTGCATATGTATATGTCTGCGCGCGGCAAGGTTAATGCGCACATAAATTCACCTTTTATTATTCTCTCTCACGGTCATGAAACGAGCTCTGTTTTGGCGGAAGCATTCTTGATGACAGTTCGACGGATAAAATAAATCAAAATTAAAAAAGACGATCACTATATATTATTAATATATCTTCCCGACGGTCTCTGTAGAGATAATAGTCGATCATTTTTATTTTTTTACCTATGACTATGAGTAATTTACTATAAATTAACAGCGATGAGTTATCTAATACATTAAATTTTGTTACATACAAATTATTGCAATAAAAAAAGAGGTATAAGCTAATAATGTAGCGTGTAACCATTTCTAACGACTTTAAACTTTTCCACAAATGCTAAAGTTGATTATATGTGAAATGTAAAAAAAATACGTTTACGTGGATAAATATTTTTCGAGAAGTGAAAACGGAGAACATTGTAAACGAATTCGCTCTGGCGACTTCGCTTCCAAATAAGAAGGAGAGAGAGAGTTTATAGCACTCGAAAGTTTACCGAAGACGGGGTAAGAAGAGCGAGAAGAGAGCGAGTCCAAGTTACTCGGAGGACGGCTGTCCTGAGGATTGGGGAAGCCCTCTAGCGCGATTCTCGGTTGTACGAGGTTATTCTCCGGCGCGTCCCGAGATCTAGGAATAGAACTCCACCCGTTACTTACGGCACCGCCGCTCTTCTCCGCTCTCCCTCGCACACGACGAGCAGCGGCTAAGGTTTCGTTCACAATCGTTCGTCTGTCATCGCCAACCATGCGCCACGCGCATGTTCTCCATTCACGAAGCTCGTAAGTGGTAAACACATCGCATAGCATGGACACCGACTATTGTGTTTTCATTCTTAATTGAATGACTTTTATGGAGAGAGCGTCGGAAACACCAAAAGGTCTTTCAAACTCGGCTAGTAAAAATTTAACTTTAAAAACAGTGGTGGCTTTGTGGTTCAGGCAAACTTAGGTTAATTCCTTAATAGGAGTTTGATGTTTATTGAGGAATTTTGCAAAATTGTGTGTGAATGTGTGTGTGTATGAGTAAATATATAAAATATTGTTATTTCATCAGTATCGATAAAATTATTCTCGATAAAAATTAACAAAAATATTTTAATTAATGTGACATACTAAAATGCACTTTTACACAAACACTTTCATTGTTCTCACTCGTTCCATATCGATTATACTAATTTTCTCTAAGAAAGTCTCTTGGCTCGACGATGTCAATTGCGGCTATTTCTGACTATTTTGCACATATACAATTGAATGACACAAGGAACATAGCGAATTAACGAAGAAAGAAGTTAAGGAGAGAAATAGAAAGCAAATGCGGATCTTGAAACACTTCCCAGCTTGTGAACAACGTGCGCGACTCCGGATCAATGATTTACGAATCAACTTGGCTCTTTCCGACCCCGATTTCCGTGAGATCCCCAGAGATCCGTTCTATCCAAGATTCGGGCAAGCTCCATTTTTCTGCTTTTTTTTCAAATCACTACTCTCCATCAACTCAAACCCAAAAAGCAATTATTAGATTGCCTAGATTTTTGCGAAATAACTTTGCGCGCGCCATGTGTTCTATTCATTTAAATATATGATGCAGTATAAGTTATATTAAGCTGACACGAAGTGTAATTTCACCCCTTTTTCAAGAAAAATGTTTAATGTATTCTTATCTATAAAATTTATATTTATATCGCAAAAACTTTTGAGTCGCGGAGAAGTGCTTGTGTAAAAATCTTTTATTCTACATTACGTCTATTGTAAAACTTATTATAAAGAGCTTAAGAATATGATATCTCATATCCTACCTTCTTTTACAATCTTTTATACAATTGACACAAATTGAATTTAAACGATATTTTCATCGCCATTTATGACAGCATCTTCCTACCATTTATTCCTCTTTCTACTCTCATTTTATTTTCATTTCAGTAATCAATAGTCTCATTTTTTTAAATTACAGTCAGGAAGACAACAAACTGATGTAATTAACAACGTTCCCGATTTCTCAAAAATCTATAGAATACAATTTTTAAAATAAAATAATAAGCAAAAAAAATCGCGCAAAAATCGGAGAGACATATCGGCGAAATCGAATTAAGCGTCCCGCGAAAATGAACTCTATTCTCCGTGAAAGCAACGGAAGACCCACGGACTAGAATTCGGTCGAATGTGAGTATTACGAGGTGAACGCGAGACGACCGTGGTTCTCTGTCGTCACAACCTCCTTTTCTGCTTTTCCTCTCCTCCTCTCCCCCACCCTCTCTTGTAAAATTGTCGCCGATGGAGAAATCCGACAAAACGTCCTTGCGCGAGAAGGAAAAAAAAGAAACATTTTTGTGCTGCCCCGTTATTTGCAAGATCGAGTTTTGTTTGTTGAATATGCAACCTTGCAGTTCGTAAAATATATATTTATACTTCACGTTAACACGTTGACCGACGATGACGAATGTCATCGTGGTAAAATTTACTTTGTGACATAACGGCGTGATTTCTTCTACACGTCAAATATAAGATACAGCGTACAAAGTTCAGTAATATCCTGCTTTTTTATCTAATGTAAAATCAATTTTTAAAAAACGCTCATTTGAATAACATTTAGAGTTGGACTTGAATAACATTAACAGTTAGAGCATATGCGAGACAACATTTAATTAAGCAAATCGAGATGCATTTGTCGTTTCTGCGTAATCACAGCATCGATCGCGCCGTAATTGCGTTCCACGACAGCGTGCATTGTACCAGACGATCTCTCTGTCGATCGATCTCTCGGCGCCTGCGGGCGTGCATGAATCACGCTCGCATCCAGATGACGATGTTCGTCTTCTCCTCGAGTGTTCCACAATACCGCTCCTCTCCGACAACAAGAGACTTCGTTAAGATACCGGCAGCATAAATTTAATACTTAAAAAATTACCATGAAAGATTAATAAATTTCGTGGGTCAACGAATGTTATTAACTTTGTGAAATTCGGCATCGCTCCTTGTCGTGCTCCCACCGCAAAGTATGCGCGTGATTCAATTTCTAACGGCTCTCTGATTAAACAGTCCGAGAGCGTCATAATTTACGCCGGAATCCAGATGACGCCGAATAACCGCGTTCCGACGTGCGGAAAGAAGAAAGACGAACGTGTAACGAAGAAGAATAAGAGAAGCAGCCACCGCAGATGCGCGCGTATTTATATGCGGCTAGTGACGCGCGCGCACACACACGCGAGCACGCTTACGCACGCGACACGCAGGCACAACGCCGACGCGGGGCGCCGGTCGTCTCGCTCGGCGAGGTTCCTGGCGTCAGTCTGTCGGGCCTCCTGGGTCCCTCCTTGCGCTCCTACGATGCCCATCGAGTCTACGATCCTCCCTCTTCTTTCTCTCTGATCCGTCTTCCGTTCTTGCAGTCTCTAACTTTCTCGCTCGCCCTTGTCAGAGAGAGAGAGAGAGAGAAAGAAAGAGAGAGAGAGAGAGAGAGTGGGACGCGCTTTTCAATTAAGGTTTGTTTATACATATCGTATCCGTACCGTGTCCGTACCGTACCGGCAAGATTCGATATGAGTATTTACACATATCCGGCTCGCATCCGTGAATATTTTGAAACATCAGTCTTGAGACATACATCTGAACTGTGAACATGGCAGAGCTATCGATAAACGAATTAGCGGTAATAGTATTAATTTTAGACGAAGAGAAATCTTTAAAAAAAAAACGGATTTTATGGGTTCATAAAGCATGGACAAACGAAAAACAAAACAAAAGTGAATTTTTTACATTTTACATATAAAGAATTGGTTGATGATGCAACTAAATTTTATCAATATTTTAGAATGTCAGAACATGCTTTTAATGTGTTACTCAATTTAATTGATAATAAAATACGAAAACAATATACAAGATGGAGAGAACCGGCTAGCGAAAACACGTTCCTACATATGTATAAATTTTTGAAGAGAATTGTGTATTTTTTTTTCAAATAAAATAATGTTTAATGAATATAAAAATTTATTTGTAAAATAATATTTATCATGAGTAAAATTACCTGGTTGGTCAAGTTCTTGAGAAATACTCTGCCACAGTTTTTCTTTATAAATTCCATCAAGATATTTTGGATGGGAAAGGTCGTATAATTCGATGTGTTGTTGCACTAATTCTATCAATTTTGTTGAAATAATTCTATCATAATCCATTTCTTTATTTTAAAAGAATGCTCTCGATATCGCAGATTGATACAAAATGAGACTCAAAAATCTGAATGCTACACTGAAGCCTATTTACATTTGTCAGTACCGACACGTTCAGTGCCGTCCGGTCCGTGAAAATATCGTCGCCAACGATATCTGCGGTGCCGGTACGGACACGGACGGCACGGATACGGAATAGTGTAAATACTTACATTTAATCATATGGAATCGAATCTAGCATTCGTGCACGGACGTGTACGGTACGGACACGGTACGGATATGTATAAACGGACCTTTATTATTCGCCGCACCGCACTTTAAATTCTTCGAACTAAACTTTAAAAATAAATCCGTGAACTCGACAATAATCTCAATCATGCAAATTACAATGCCGCTGCGACTTTATTTTATTCATTGCTACTTCAATTATTACTGTTTCGTTCTATTTACTCGATAAGATTTTATACTTGCAACGACCTATAGTTTTGAATATTTTAAAACATACAAAAACACATTAAGATATTTTTTCGATATATTAAAATAGCCAAGATTAATTAGAAAGCTTTTCTTTATTTCACTTTCAGTTCTTGCCGCGCTTTTCTTACGTATACTTTTTCTTCCACGTTTATATCATATATGCTACATGAATCTGAATGAATGAAGCTCAAAATTTTTTGCATATTCTGACGAAACTTGGTTCAGAATAATAAGGAAATTTTTCTCTGTCTTTCATCCCTCCTCTCTTACTGTTGTTATCTTTCGTCGCTCTCACGCATGTCCTCGTCTCGCAGATTGGAAATAACACGAGTGCAATTCTCTTTTACCCTGCGAAAGTACTGTCGCAAAGGCTCACGTACGCACGATCTCACACAGCTATAGTACACTAGAATTGCGAAGCCCTCCTGGTGCGTCTGCAAAGTGGCTAGTCCGCGTCCGAGTTACGATATCGCCGTCTGCGGCTGCGGCTGTGCGTGTTGCGCGACCAAGTTAGATTGAAAAGCTTTTTTTTTCCGGGATACCTTACTACATACATCTTTTTGCACGAAAATATCTTCCACAGTAATATCAGAAATGTCTCTCAATTTATCCTCCCTTCGAAAGAAAATTTACGCTATTTCGCTATATATATATTATTCATACGGTAAAATTTTATTCACTTGAAATCCCACTTGAATTTGCACGCATACGATCATGTTGAAAGTCTGATTAATTACATTTTTACGGGATAATTAAATTTTCACTATGCGATTATCTTGATCCGGTCCCTTTCCTCGTGTATATTTCCCTGCAGTTGCGTCCGCTTGTAAACTCATCGACTGGAAATAATACGCGCCGGCGATCTCCCGCCCTCTCGCACACGCGAGCAACCTCTCCCCTTCCCTTACACACGAATGGATCTCTCACGATCGGCTTTTCGCGTTCGCATGATCTCACGCAGTGACGCACACGCGCTTTGTCGTGTCTCCCGTTGTATTCACATAATGATTTTCGCATACACGTATAACGCGTGCACCGAGATACACATATATCGCTGTTTACACTTCGAAAACCAATTTAAGAGCCGTTAATCCCAATGTCAATCTTTCGTCACTGTTCTCGTCATTTATTCGATTTTTTGTGTTTACATACCGCGTTTTGAGATAATTACGATATAAATAAATCGAATAAATCAAACAATAATTTGGTGCATGTATTATAAGTAAGAAGTTGGCGCTATGTGAATGCAATGTCAATTCAGGTGATGATATATTGTCACACCGTAATGCATGCGGTATAATTCACGACGGAGCAGCCTTGAGAGAAATAAATAGACGAAACATTAAGGCTCCTGGGTAGTCACCGCAGCCATATTAGATTCGTGACGTCAGAAGCGAGAAATGACACGCCGAGAATTCTTGCGTGCCATTTCTAAATAAAATAATAATTTAACAAAGTAACACTCTAGATCGCTTTAAGACACTTGTAAAATTGTCCGAAAACTATGCTTTTTCCTTGACAGGTTATAAACAATCGTTAAATCAACCGTGAAGCGAAGCCTAATTATGCGAGAAAACACACGGTTGACAGCTGTCTGTATGAGTAGAAAATATTCCTTCTACGTTGGGCTTTCCCTGCTAATCTTAGTTTTCGGATAATTTTACAGGTTTCATGAACACGTCACATATTACAGCACTAACATTTAACGAATATTAACGAAATGGCACGCAAGAATAAATTGGGTAGTCAACATGTCATTTTTTCACGTCTAATAGTTCATCGATTCTCCACCTAAGACGCTGCATGAGAATTTCTGTCATATGGACATGTCGGTAACGGTACTAAGCTATATATATTCTGTATTTATCGCGTTTATTTTTTTGTAAACAAATTTTTGAATTATAAATTAGCATTTTGTATGTTATTCAGTAATTTACTTTTATTGTATCAATTGATTAGGTCAAACTGTTACACTATTTACTTATACAATAAATCGACTAGGTAAATTCGACTAGGTTTTTATTCCTACCACAATTATGTCGCCACTGTCAACGCGGAGTTCACGGCTACGGGACCAGGAGCCTTAACGCGGCCATGAAATTATCTCGAATTAGAGTAGCGTCGTCGCTCGAGCACGTACGTGTGCTAACATCAGCGTCGCATGGTCAATCTCGTAACCTCACGTTTGCACATTCCCCCGTCTATCTCCAGTCTCTTCATGCAGCACAAATATACAATACATACATTCGCACAGATCGGTGTATGCATCAATAGTCAATCTACCAAGCCGCGGTATCATGCCGACCGTGATTCGCCACTGTGACACGTCGCTTATCGCTAGACAGCGATCGACCGCCATGTGACAATAGCGTAGGGTCAATCGAGGTAATTGTCGCAGTAGAGCAAGCGTGACATCGCAATGCTCTGCGACGATAAGAGACAAAACCGTAACAGTAGTAATTTCGTTCTCGTTCGGGGCTTATCAGTTCATAATAAGTTGGAAATTCTGAATTTATTGCGCTCTTGAATTGAAAATCAGAAAACCGTGGAAAAATTGCGACACGCCAAAGAATTCTTTGGGATTAGAGATACGGGAGAAGCAGGAAACACTCTGAGAAAGATACAGGAAACATTTGTAAAATAAAAGAATTGGACAATAAGTACACATCATTAGAAGCGTACGTATCATTATTAGATAACGCTTGTATTAGCGCACGGTTCGGCGGAGAGATCGAAGAAATGCGGTCGGCCGGTTTAAATGTCACGGGGAATATCACCGCTCGAGAGGATCGATGAATCAACAACCTGATGCCAGCCGGCTCGTTGGAGGAGAAGAACGATCACGGTGTAAATATCCTACGTGACCCGCAGCCCTTTGCCGTGTCCCGTCGAGATCGCCGTCACCGATGCAGTTTATTATTGCATCACAGCCCGCGCTCAAAAGCGCGATTAGTTCAACTCGTCCTCGCAAATCGAATTCAAGTTGTTGCAAAAAGTCACAATATACCATCGTCTTCCGGGTATCATACCTTTTACAGAGACCATCGAAAGACTGGAACAAGCATCAACAAAGAGCGTCGAGGAGACACCGCTGGCGGTGCAGCCCACTCGTGCCAAATATTCATCTCAATTCTCTTCGCACATTTAGCGCTAAATGCAACTGTTCGAGTTAATATCGTAATGTGCTAACATTAGATACATAGCAAATGAATTAAACGATTCAAAATTTAACGAAACTGCACTGAAGCTACTTAAAGCTATCTAATTTGACAATTAATTATAAATTATTTGCCATACTCAATGTCTGAATCTTACTCTTAAAAACAAACATTTCACCCTCCCGTTATCGCGTTATTATCGCAAAATGCATTATGTTCAATTCGACTGTATGCATTTTTCCAGCTGTGCATTAATCACGGACGAGGAATGGCGGCATGAATGCACGTCGACCGCAGAAATAGATCCTCCAAATCGTCATTGGCAAATCGAGCAGCCGATGTAGCCTAATTCAAATTGGACGTGTTTGCACAACGCTGTTCGTTAATTAATTATTGTTGCCGATCGACGCTCCGAAATTGCGCTAAACGCGCCAATAATTTATCGCCAGTAAAAGAGCGCGTGCATGGTCGTACGCGTGCACCGATCGGTCACGAGAGCCCGTGCGATCGATTTATTTTCCACGCAGCGCAGGCTAATGAGATCACGTGGGCGTAATTCGTGCCCTCCCTCTCCGTGCGCCGTTGCAACTTTGGCATTACGGTTGTGCAATGATAAAGGGCATCGTCGGGTTACAGCCGCGGAGAGATTCGAGCGATCGTTGAATTTCAAATGAATGTGAGATTAAACGAGCCATTAGAAAGCCATCACGTTTAATAGCACATATTTGTCGAAGAGTAACGAGGTACCGCGGTATTTATTTAGAGAGCCAAAGCTGGATTCGCTTGGAAGACCGAATGAGAAATTTTAGACAACAATCGCAAGTTGATGGAAAATAATGACAATTCGAAAATAAACTTCGCCCGTGAATTTTGTTACACGATAAATCGTGTGCACGTTTATAAACGTTCCACGAAAAACGGCCGAAATAAGTGATAGTGATCATCGAAATTGTCTACGAAATATGGCAGATTATTCATTCTACATAAATAATTGTAGATTGCCGATGCAGTCAATTTTTGCATGATACGCGCAAATACACGCCTGTATCAAAAGTTATCGGAATTAATACATCAATGTGAAAATGTCAAAGAAGAAAATAGGATTGGAATAAATTTTCTCAGAATAAATAACACTTAACTGGTGCATATGAAGAGAAAATAAACAGCGCACTATCGAGATCGCAGTTCGCAAAATAACGCCATCGCGTTTTTTTTTTTTTTTTTTTGCGTTCTCGCGCTATCGGACGTCAAATAAAATCCACAATCTCTCGTCGTTTCTTCTAGAAAACCGTCTATCTTATCGAAAATGACTCAACCGATGCTATTGAACAACATCGACTAAGATCTTGATTCCAAGACTGCATCGTGAATGGAAACTATGCGGCGATTCATGAGTTGACTCGCTTCGTGGAAGTATTATTCCGAGAAATAATTCACGCGGATTCTGCGAATCTCATCTTTGCGCAGTTGGAAACGTGCGACGTATTATCACTACATTCACCATCATATACGTTAGGTGAGGGACCGAGCCTATATTTTAAAGACCTTTCAAAAAATTGCACTGGTTTTAAATAATTAAAAAAATAAAATTACAATGGATTTTGGTGACATAAAAAAAATTAAAAAATCGCAATTAATTGCGCTGCAATTAATATCTGTAACAATCTAGAAAAATTGCCAAATGTACATTGGATTTACAATTGCGCTATGCATGTTTTTTGCAAACAATAATATCGTTGAAACGCAGAATTGCACATTCTACCTATAGTATAATTTTTATGTCTTCATTCTAAAAGCACCTTAACAAGTACTTTCTCAAGCACGTAAGAGTCACATTAAAAGCAAAGTATTGCGTAAAGAAGTTTTTTCTCTTGACTCTTTGCGTGCATTATTCGATCTAGGGTAAAAAGTTGTCGATGGTAATCGCAATGGATGACAGTAATAGGAAAAACAGCATAAGCGGAGTTCAACAGGTGGATATAGCGTGAGTAAAGCTGTCATTCGCGGGATTTATTCCGCCTCCTATGTAATAGATAGCGACTACCATCGAGCAGCGGGCGCAGCAATCAGCATGACGTGACCTAAGTAAGCCTAACTGACCCAACCTTACGTCGACCTGTTGCAGGCGTTGCATTCGATATCACCTTTCGATACCCGGGCGAGCGATAGATATTCACGCGAATGTCACCGCGAGTGGAGCACGCGAGTGATTTATAGCGGCGTTTATTGTCAAAGCTTTCGAATAATTATTTCTATATGCTGGCGATTACGTTAATTATTGCTTTGATCGGACATGATTGATCGTTAATGTAAACGTAAATGGCAATACCGCAGAGATTAACTTGTTGTCGACATTTCAATGTAACGATGGCTGGAATATTCGCAACACTTTGACATTATATAATAGCGCCAATAATGCCTCATTGGTTAATAACATGTATCGCATACTAGCGATGTTTCACTTCTCCGTCACCGATATCGCTCTTTCGAAAATACGTTATCGCGCATAATTGGATGTCACTGCGAGTGATGTAACTATGTTAGCCTTTGCGCGGAATGTTATTCCGCTAAAAAAATCGATTTCTTATTTTTGTGCGCGATATTGAAACGCAACTTAGATAATTCGCGATGTATATTACGCGACGTCTGGCGCCAGCCTGTCCGCGTTAACATCGCAGACAATCCAAACTCTTCAGGCTATTATTACACGACAAGTGTAACGTAAAAATGAAGTATCCGCATACAGAGAAGTTAATAAACGTTAAAGTCCGTCTGGCAATGATAAGATTATCGTCGTGAATTCAATCGTCGTGATTAATTAATCGCTTTGTAACCTTTATACCGTTTATTATTCCTCGAACGCGCTACTCGGGATTTTCATGCCACGCCGCTTCTGCATATTTCTCCGCGTCTACATCAATACGATCAGTCATGCTTTTTTTTTTTTTATATATATATATAATATCGTCATACAGGTGTCTCCTTGTGGAATTCAAGCGTTTTGACGTTGTACAAGAATGAAAAGGAGACACCAGGACGAAACGCACTTTGCACAGCGTGATTACGGTTTCCGAATCAACCTCGTGCAGCATCTGGCGTGTCCTGCTTCCGCGAACAATCAAATCAGAGCGGCGCGACAAACATATGGCGCAATATACGCGTCCACATGGATATATTTGCGCCTGCCAGCAGATTATTAATTCCGCGAGCCGATACCGCAGTCTTTCATTCACGAATTGTGCACCTATTGCCCCGCGTTGCACATCATGCACGCACATCGCGCGGTTACATTCAATAAAATTTGGACGCGCAGCCTCTTTCGACAGCTGTTGTGCGCTCACTCATACAAGGCGGACCTGAAATAGGCGGCGATATTTTAGGCATCTGTCCGCCTATGAATAAAACACGATGAAGTACAAGCCTAGATTCTAGAACGGTCGGTTTCCGAGCCAGAATTTTGTCGGATTTTTTTATTTTGAATCGATTTGGATTGTACGCGATGTGTCGTCTTTCGCATACGCACAATGTGATTGAAATATTTGCGTTTAAATCTAATATAAATACGTAAATTAATTTATTATATCTTGTTGTTTGTTGCGTGTCGATGTGTAGAAAGCGTGAAGAGGCAGTTGCAACGATCGAGAATTCTGCAACGCGCAACGTCGCACGCCTAATTCAAGTCCCTCTTTCTCTTTCTCTCTCGCCGCAGCGAGCTTGGCGACGCTCATAGGACGCTTCGCGGAAATTTCTTAACGAGCGCGAAACTAGGTACGTCGTCGGTCCATTCATAAATTCCAAGTATCACGGCAATTTCGTTTCGCGAGTTTCGCGGCTAGTGGGCACAACTATAATTGGAGTGACTCGTATTAAATTAGCGAGAAACTCGCGCGTACGTGGGAAGCAGATGAAACGGTGAAGATGACACGCCACCGACGCAGCGCGCGTACCTTGAAATTGTCGCGATCCTCTACGTAAATGTAATTTTATTTGAATTTATCGGCAAATGCTTGTGTCATTTCATATTTTTCACAATAATACACGAGTTTCCAACATGAGGATTGATTATTGTAAAGCTTGTAAAGAAATATTTATATTAACTTAAAATCGTAAGTAAAATTTATTTCCTTACGCAACTTAAATTATTTTGTATTTTTTTAAACTTTCGGCAGAATGCTTACAATAATTATTTTCCTTTTGACTGATTATATTCGATTTCACTGAATGTCAATGACGGGTGACAATAGGTTCCTTGCTACTCAGACGTACACCCGCAGGGAGAGACTTAACTGCGTCGTGTTCGACATGCGTGTTCGACATATAGGAAGCGATGCTGAAAATTCCGGAACGTCAATGGACAATGGCGATTACCCGACCAGAGACCTCATTGAGGCGGCAACACTATACATGGCGCCTCATTCATGAATTCCAAGTATAACCGCAAATTGGTTTCGCCGGTTACGTTGTCCGGCTACCTACACGTAATTACACGCGCATTGCATGCATTCAGTTCCTCGGTGCACTCGCAACGCATTGAAAATTGATTCGACACCGCTAATATAAATATTATTAAATAATCAATTTTATAAATTAATTTTATAGCGATTTCTTCGAATTTTATGGTCATCTTTTAAATAATCGAAATAAATTCGACATTTTTTTATTCAAATATTTTTGGTCAGTAGAAAATCATTGAACATAAATATAGTCATTGTTCGAGTGAGTGTCAAAAATTGAGATAGAAATGAAATCGCCGTACAAGAATGGCTTAATGATCCATGAAGCGGAAAAGGCGAGTCATTAAACTTGATGCTCTCTCGAGATATGGAAAAAAAGTGGCGTCAAAAAATTTACGCCATATTGATTAAATAATTAACGAGGCGAAAATTATACTCCCCGCTATGGTTTGAGATGTCTATCGCGTATATGACGTGCGCGTAATTAGCGAGCTCGCCGCTCCCGTTGGTGACTGAAGTTAATGATACGCTTACTTAATTCCGCGCGATAATTCAGCCTTATCGATAGGGGAAGTTTTGTCGATGCGCCTCCACCCTGTGATTTTTTTTCCTTCTCGATGAGTCGCGTGCTTAACGAGCCGTGCAATGTGTAATTTGATCGCCTAGTTAAGCTATTCATGCGAGCACGGAAAAACCAAACGAGTTGCGAAGCGTAGCTCTTTTGCGCGCGCAATGGTATACAAACACCGATCAAACTCCACGGTGCAGCGCCGTGTACACCGACGAACCGGGAGGGAGAGAGAAAGAGAAATATCCGGATCCCCCTTTTTTGATGAATTAAGCCGCTACCACCATTAAGCCCCATTCAGCCGCGGCAGTTACGGCTGGTAGTACGCAATTTGCGCTGGTGACGAGTCACATACTTGACTCGAACGCTAATTGTAAGTGACCGCCAGTGGGCGTCGCAGGAAACTGCGTGTGGTGCATGCACACACGATGCAAGTGTGACGTCTCCGGAAAAAATTCCGCAACGCACGAGTTAACGATTGTTACTGGACGTGTTCATATTTTCAGAGAGAATTTTATCGCGCAAAATTAATTGGACGCGGTGTGCATTTTAACACACTTTATGAATTAACTCTCGCATCGTTTTTTTTCTCCCCTCGTGCGTATCCATTTTTTTTTTCAGAATTCCACGGAACGTAACAGAACTAAGGCTGCTCTAATTGTACCTGGAACCAGTTAGAACGCTAAAACTCGTCGCGTCTTGTTTACTCCGTTTCTTACAAACGCCGTTACATCTTTTCCCTCATTCAATTTTCTACAATCAGAACGCTGGAATTGATCGACGCAATTTTTACTTTCTTTTTTATTCGTTTTGAAATAACTACAAGTTTGATAAAAATGTGAAATATTGATCTTTAACTGCATAGCGTATATCGTATATTTTCGCTCTGCGGGATCGTATCACATATCCATATATGATACCGTATGTATTTTAAAATTTCAAGTGAAAAAGAAGAATATCAACTTTTTTGTTTTTTTCCTCATTTTTAGAATTCAATTCCGTTGATCTCATTTATAATATACCGTCTTTTTTAGCTTGAGCTATTCTAATGTAATCAGGTCAAAGTCCATCTTTGCGCGCCATCGTGACTTTAGAAATCGACGATGAATATGGAAAAGCAAAGCAGTTGTCTATCACAAGCGTTTTAAAAACTTACATTACCATATATACGCATTTTTTCAATATGTATCGTGCATTATCCAGTTTCGGTGTAAATTATCGCTATAAAGGCGAGTGTCCAAAGAGTATAGAATTATACTGTACGTATCTACAATACATTCTCCCATATTTTTTTGTTAAGATTTTATTTTAATGGCCTTTTGCAAGTGTAAAACTTTATATTCAATTTTACGCGTTGAAAGAGCCGTACGAAAGATAAGTTTCAGTTCAATTACATCATTGTATATTCTTTTATTCGCGTTTACAACGATCAAATAATCGATATATGATTGTATAAATAAATTTTTAATATTTAAATCATGTTGTTACACATATAATGATACACTCGCGATCTAATCATTATGCACCTGCATTATCACATTATCGGAAATTAACAGACGTTAAAATCACTAAACTTCTGTGAATGTCAACATGTGAGGATGATTCATTCATGAGACAACATTAATTATTGCCAATCAACATCGATATGTAAATTGTAGGCTCATATTACCAATGATTAATTACAATTACAATTACAATTTCTAGGGAAATCTAATCATTAAACTTTTACGTACCAATGATCAAGAAATGTGAACATGATTATCAAATAGAATCTGGTATTAACAAATGTAAAATCATTTTGTGACGATTATTTTATAAATAAAAAAATCCTGAAGTTGTTCCTTGTAAACAAATACAGCAAAAGTTTTTAATTTTTCAATGCTTCTCAGTAGACAGCTATCCAATATCGATGCAATATTTAGCATCAAATGCATAGTGTCAGTAGGACGTCAATTATCTAACAAAGCACATCTCTCGGCAACCGCAGTAGATAGAATAGCAAAAAATAAACCGCGAGTTACTGTTCGTAATTTTATTTCTCCCTTACCGTCGATTAAAACGCCTCTTTTATTTCTTTCGCGTATTAAAACTTCTGCAAAGTATCGGGGACCGATTTTATCTCGGCTCCCGTAGTGCGCGGCTCTATATAGACTTCCTCGTGGCATAATTCAGGTTAAAAGCCCAAAGAACTCCCGATTAGTTCGCGTAACTTCATTTCCTCTCTGTCATCAATTTAAACGAGCCTCCCGTGGCGTTCGCGCTACACATCGCAATCAAATAAATTCTGACTTCTAGAAAATATATCAGCTACTCTTTGTTCTAATAAAGTTCCTGTTTCGTGTGCGAGCGAGCTCCGATCAATATAACGCTTTTGCGATTTATACAGTTAATGGCGCTATTGAGTGCACATAGTGATAAATTTGATAAAAATAACTTAACTTATATTAGTTTTCACGTATAATTTTTTTGCTATAAATTAAAATTTAAATTTTAGATTTTTTATGCCCTATTAAATTATGAAAAAAAAACTATAATTTATTTGAATAAATTATATACATAGAGAGAAAGAGAAGTTAAGTTAAAAATTACAAAAAAATTGCTACAAGCAAAAATTTTCTTTGAACAACAGTTTAACAAAACTTTCATTGAACGTCACACGTACAATATAATCATTACATAATAAAAAAAAACGACTTTACAAAAACATGTGACTAGTAGCCAATTTTATGTCTCACGTCTGACGTAAAACTAGATAATATAGAAAAATGCGACGCGCCAAGCATGATAAATCAGATTTACGCTTTCTTACAGTAGTCTTCAAAATATCATGAATTAGAAATATTTTTTGTATATAAACGCGTCTATCCATTTAAACTGTTCCGCCGCACGCGTGCACACGCGTGAACGCGTAACGAAGGAAGCATAAAGGCGCGATATGAATAATGTAAGCTTATGTAACATCCCGTGTCACCGGGAATGTTATAAATAGCCCTTGTCACGACCAATGCTGAGATCGCACACAACGTACATGATGTAAGCGTGCATGCGCATGCACCCTTTGTTCTACTTAGATTCGTTGATACGTAATCTAGCAAGGGCAGCAAAAGCATGCGTTCATAGGTTCTCTTAAAACAGCTGGACCATATAACCGAGATCTTTTAAGATATGAGAGAAAAATACAACGCTAAATTACACAGATACAGTCTTTATGTAATTGTAAGGATGCAATTTTTTGAAACTCAATAAAATAAAGAAAATAAAAATTACAATCAAGAAATTATGACAAATAAAAAAATGTATAAATATTTCGAATAACTCCAAATGTAATTTTTCTGCAAATTGTTTGAAATAGAAAAAAATTGGAAAAATGTAAAAAAAAAGGAACACGTGAATATAACTTATCGATTTCACCATACGATTTATTGTTTGAGCGATAACCGGAACAATGACCGGATGTTTCGGGGTCTTCGAACTTCAAATATAATTTAAATTTTCGCAAACAGAAGACAACAACCCGTATTTCAGTGTGAGAAAATACAGCAGCAATGTTAAAAAAGATCACAAATAAAAAATCCGATAAAATATGTGTGAACAAATGTAAATTAACTACTTTAATGTTAATAACAAAAAGTCACTTATCATTTCGTGCAGTCAATGTAGTTTTGCTCTACACTAATTTACATATGTCTTGCATACATTTTCAAAGAAAATCTAGAAAACCATAAACAAAGTAAAGTTTGTAGCGCAAATTACAACTACTTAAGCGACAATTAGAAAATTAGTTAAATAATGTTATTCGTTTATACGTACGTTGGCTTATATGGGCAAATTACAATCAAATAAAAACAACGATATAAAATACATTGATGTATTTCATTGCTATCGGAAGTATTCCCCTGAATTTACAACTCACGATGTTGAAGAAAGTCGACAGACAAGAAAGACGGTTCGGTTCAACGATTTCATAGAACCATGAATGCGCGCTTTGGTTATAAAAGAAATCGAAGAGAGAAGTGAGGAAGAAGAAAGAGAATGAGTTGCCGAGAGAGTAAAGGAAAATAAAACAGAAGGGAAAGGTTCTCTTATAGAAGAAAGGAAGAACGAGAAAGGAGGAACGTCGGACACCGTCGAAAAGGATCAGTGGAAGATAACCGTCTGCTGATTCCGCCAATTCCGAGAATGAATCGATCATATATCGATATTTAATAATTCATCCAACAGTAATGTAATTGCAAAAGTTGCAAAAATAACTGAATAAAAAGTATATTAAAGACAGAAACAAAAAATTAAATTCAATATATTAAACTGTTTATATTTGATATCTTTCAGCATATTATTTTTAAAACAAAAACCAAATCTGTGGAAACTTATAAAAGTCCTATATAGTTTTAATATTGCAATAGAATATGAAATTCAATTGGAATTACTTAAAAACAAAAAATAACTGCTAGAAAATCAAATAATTGCAAATTTCGACGAGCAAAACGATACGTTTGAACCGAATGTAAATGAAAACGAAGAGAAGGGCAAAGAGAGAAAGAAGCGAGGCTCATCCTGAATAATGAAGAGTAAAGAAGCAACATGAGAAGCCGAGAAAGAAGAACGGTAAAGCGTTACATCGTAAAAGAGGACCGGTGCTGGAAGACGCCTGCCTGCCTGCTGGCTCCTTCGATTCTGGGAACGAATCAAAGATGGCTTCCGACAAAAGAATGCCTTCCTTGATAGTTTGATACTTTGAATGAGGACGATGATCCCGGCGATTGCGCGAAATTCACCCAAGTAACATAGCGTGACAAAGTGCAAAATGGTTACTTATTATACCAGACGTTACGTAATTTTCAAATCAAATTACAGGAGCAAAATAACTACATTATTTACTTGAAGATACGCGTAAAATGTATCTCTGAAGCTCCAATTATTCTGATTATTATTTCTATCTCCTATTACAGTGGAACAATCTAGGTGAAATTTCGTTCTCTCCGCAAGATCATCTGAAGAAGTTCCGATAACAGTTGCCTTCCCGGTTGTCGTAAGTCGAGCGGGTAAATGCCGGCGATTAACGTGTGGAACGGCGCCCTTTCTTTTCAGAAACGTCGATTCTAGTTGGCAAGAATTAAACGGTCTGGCAAAGTTCCGCGATGCGCGTGAGCAAGACCGAACGAGAAAGAACGATGGAAGACGCGGATAGAGAGAAAGGAGCAAAAGAAGCACCGAAGCGGGCCCCCGGCTCTTTCTCTCTCTTTCTCTCTCTCTCTCTTTCTCTCTCTCTCTCTCTCTCTCTCTCTCTCTCTCTCTCTCTCTCTCTCTCTCTCTCTCTCTCTCTCTCTCTCTCTCTCTCTCTCTCTCTCTCTCTCTCTCTCTCTCTCTCTCTCTCTCTCTCTCTCTCTCTCTCTCTCTCTCTCTCTCTCTCTCTCTCTCTCTCTCTCTCTCTCTCTCTCTCTCTCTCTCTCTCTCTCTCTCTCTCTCTCTCTCTCTCTCTCTCTCTCTCTCTCTCTCTCTCTCTCTCTCTCTCTCTCTCTCTCTCTCTCTCTCTCTCTCTCTCTCTCTCTCTCTCTCTCTCTCTCTCTCTCTCTCTCTCTCTCTCTCTCTCTCTCTCTCTCTCTCTCTCTCTCTCTCTCTCTCTCTCTCTCTCTCTCTCTCTCTCTCTCTCTCTCTCTCTCTCTCGGATATGGAGTTCTCAGAGGGAACGCGATGTTCCTGGAACTCTCGCCATCGCGGCTCTCCTCAGCCTCGGCTTCACGGTTCAGCTAACTTTCTGCCGGCTCTTATTACGAGCAGTCCAACGCTTTATCAGACTCGCGTATATACAGCCGCGCTATACTTCGTACTGCTCTTCCTGCATCTTCCCGCTATTCCTACGTGTTCCGCTACTTTGCTATTTTCCCCGAAATTCCCTTCACCTCTCTACTTCCTGCATCGAGCTAATCTCAGTTTACAAAATATTCAGGCCGAAACTTCAACACACAAGTGTAACTAAGGCGATGGAAGTATTTCTAAAATAGTCTAAATTTTAATAAGTAATTTTGTAAGCGCTAAATTTCTATCGCGTTAAACCAAAGAGCACATTAAGCGTGATAAGCGGTCTTTGGAGAGTACAATCCTTTAATTATAAATGTTACAATATTTCGAACGATTTTTATCTCAAATTCTCAAGAGCAGACAGGAATTTCGATTGCAGGTGTCATGGGCTCAGCAACCAGTAATAAATTCGACACTGACGCGCACATGAATAAAATAATGGTTTCGGTAACATTGTGATCGCTATCGGTTCGGTACCATTGACCAAATTACATGGCGCACATGCCTCTGGTAAAATTCGCTCCGGGCAACATATTGTTACGGTTTAACTGTGGTATGCAGAGAGTATATGTGTTTAAATCGTGTAAAATATCGATAACATTCATCCACACTAAAAATATTTCAAGTCGATACAAACATTTTTCGATTTCGGCAGAAAAAAAAAGGTGGAAACAATTATTATCATTTTGCAACGATAAAGTTGATGTAATTGAAAGGTATGCTGTTTATCGGCTCTCTCGATTAAATACGTTCCAAGAGAAGAAAAATCCGACAATCAAAAAATAAGACCTCTGACGCAATCGCTTATTAAGAATCGCACATGCGATGTTATTTTTATTCATCGCATTCGTTGGAATACTATCGGAACGCGGAGGGAGGGGGGGGGGAGGGAATGTTGCACAGTGGTTATTATACCAGTCACTTCCGCTATCTACCTGTGATCGCATTACGACTTGTTGACATTAATCGCGATGCAAACTTATTCGCATAAATACGCGGCTGAACGCGATTAATTAACACGCGCCGCGTAACGTTCATAGTTCACAGCTGAACGTTTTTCAAAGCGCGCATATCCACGATCATGCATTCGTGGGAAGGAACGAATATATATGGGTATCCTTTTCCGATGATGGCGCGAGCAGATACGCACGATAAGGCTTTTTCATTATAATTAGAAGCGTGAGGGTTATCGACCGCTTCAAATCGGTAATATTCGACGTAAAACAGACCTTCCGAACGGCGCCTGCTGCACCGTATAGCATCTGTAATTTACATCTACATTCGCAACATCGTCGAGACGCGTTCTATGCATTGCAGTTTGTGCGGCAGAACACAATCACCTTGCTTAGAATGTTCCAAGGCTGCATGGCGTCTCAACGAGATGGCTCAACCGAGATGCTTTGTATCAATTTGCGTGATAAGAGCACGAACGTGAAGTAAAAACCTCACAGCTTCTACCTCGTGGGAAGTTGCTAATTGTATGAATTTATCTCGAGTGAATTAGTGAAAGACACACATACAAGTGTTTCGTGAATTTAACATTGAGAAAAACAACATTCTTCTCGGCCTGTAGACAAATTGTACATAATAGCAATAAAAAAGAATCGATTTTAGATTTATCAAAAATTCGTCGATGAAATTAAGATCGCGAATTTTGAGACATTATTTCAAGAAGCAATGTTTGCATTACATTCGCTGATTTAACGAGCTTGCCGCAGTTCGTATGTCAGAATCATTATTCATGCCGCTACAGAATGACGGCTCGTGGCATCGATAAAAACGCCGATTATTGATAATCAGTTTCCGACTATTCAGCCTTGGTACATCCTTTCTAATTTATAATTGCCTTCTTGTCGGCTAATTATACAAAAAACATTTTATTTTTCATCTACTTACTTCGCGTTTAACGATAGCGATTCTTCCACAATTAATCCTTCCGCGATCGCAACGTTTACCTTGAAACGGTGGCTTTTTCATTAAAAGCCGCAATGAAATTTCCGCGAATCGACGATCCAGGGAACGACTTGGTCATTTCGATTAATAGACTCGTGAAGTCATATTAAATTGCACTTAGATCACGCGCACTTATCTTCCAAGAACAATTCTCCTAGAACTGCGTTTTAAAACGAAGCAGGGGGTTTCCTCGAACGATCCGTCGCGATTGATCTCGAGTACGATGATCCTTGTAAAAATTTTCTCGCGCAAAAGAATTTCGTTACGTCACGTTGTATTTCCACGATGAGGTATTATACACATTCGCCTTATGTAATTTTTAATTCTTTTGGCTTGATCGTTCATTCCGGGGAATAATACGTAGGATTCCAATGCAGACGTGAGAACTTCATTCCTGCTGCCGCTCATTTAAAACACAATTCACTGACAATGGATTATTTATGCGATTTAAGTAACAAGCGGTGAGCAGTAAAGAAAAGAAAATTAATATTAAGAAACTCGCTTTAACAAACTTAAAAATCAATGAAACATTAAAATAAAATACATATGTACGTTAAAATGTAAATTTTTCCAAACTTTTTGTAAACATTTGTTAAATTAATAAACAATTTTTTTAAACATCAACAAAATACTTAATGCAATTCTAATATTCAATCCTGTACTCTGTATCTAATCCAAAATTGGCTACACATAGGCGTTACTCGCTATATCCAGAAAGTGATACACTGTGATGTTTGCAAGAAAATAACAAAGTCATGACTGGCTTCGGCGCGGCGATCATAATACGTGAAAAAAACATGGGCTTTCACAAGAAACTCGCGATTAGTCAGCTTTGATCTGCTCGGCCCGATTCGACTAATAACAAAGGAATTGCGTAAACTCGAATCATTTGAAAATGTTTTCCGGGAGAGAGCAGACTGAAGAATGCCCGAGTTCAAGTCCTGGTCGAGAAATAATATTTTTTTGCATTGTTAAAAGATAATTATTTCACACACGCGCGCTGTTTGCACATATCTCAACGCTATGCTGTTAACTGTGCAAGGAAATTCATAATTAGAAACCGTTCTAATGCTTGGGCGGTACATGTTTAGCCGAAGAACTTTTTCCTCGTAATAATATAAGTTTAGAAGATTAACGTGGCGGGAGATTTTACTAGTAAGAGTAAAAAATAATAATACATTGCAGATGATTGCAGCTGTATATGCATAATGACGATATCATTACGAATGGTTAATCTATCCAATCTATCGATTCCTAGGTCTAGGTTTTGCGATCTATTTGAGAGCGCAGGCAAATGACATAAATGTTATTTTGGTTAATTAATCAAAATTTACATATTATCCTATCATAGATATTACTATAACTAATGAATAAGTATAAATAACGAATAAGATCGATGCGCAATTACGAAATTAATACACGAACAGAACTGGGTATCAATTGGTCATATTATTGACAAATCTAATGAAATATTCATTGACACAATATCACAATTAATTAAAAGTGAATATCCGCGTGCAAAATTTGCCAAATCTAAAACTCTACTAATCATCGAAATATCGATCAAAGCACTATATGCCAATGATATAACGTAATATCGCAAGCACGCAGATTGAAGAAAATGATTCCGTATCACTCTGCACGTTAGCATGGAACGTTAGCATGGAAAAAAATTTTACGCCGCAACGAGTGCGCTTGTGGTGGCGTGCGAGTATGTCGTTTCTTTCTTCGCGGAACACGCGCGCGTTAATGAGGAAAACAAGAGTGCAAGCAATTTCCATGAAAGTTGAGAAAAGATGTTGTTTTGCAACGCAAATATCTCGACTTCCTTGATCAAAAGCCAACAAGAGTCAAGGTAACGATAATTGTTCCTTCATATCTCTTTCTAATTGCTAAGAATAAAAATAATCCGCTTAGAATTACGTATATTAACCGCCTCTAAAGATACATTTCTTAATTTATAATTATGATATTATGGAGGATATATTTCAAGGAAACGAAAAAAATATAAAAGATAATTCACATCTTTTGTAATTCTTAATAGGGATCAAAATCCAATTACATTGGAGAACGATTCATTAGAGAAGAAAGGATTGACAACGAGCAACCTGCGTCGGTAATTATTAAATGGAATTTCGAGATGTATCTAATCATCATTTAATAAATCATTCGTATCAACTGCGCATACGACAACGCCGCAAAACCGAGATAAGAATACAAAATAGAACGGCATGAATAATTGTAAGATTTATGTGCTGATGGTAGAGCTTCAGTGCGCGTGTCTATTATATACGACGCATGACATCGTTTTAAATTTTTTATTGGGTTTCGCGATAATATATCTTTCAGTAATTTTATATTCGCCAAAAATTTTGGAAAAATAAATTTATTTTGTTTTTGGGATGTTCAGTTCAAAATTTGGGATAAATTTTTAATTCATTACAACCATTCCATAAGCGTGGATTTATCTTTCTATCGTATCTAATTAATTAACAGAGAAATATCATTCGATGTGTACAACGTGTATTTTATCTTGCGTGAAGCAATCGCGAAGTATGAGATAGTCTATCATCTATATAATAGGATTACTTACTAAGTGGCAATATATGCGAATATCGTACAATAGTCAATTCGCTTCATAAACTGCGTCTACGCACACTTGAGCGCACCTCAGGTGGTAATCGATCTATAGTAACGTGACGTACAAGAATAAAAAAAAATAAAAAATAACAGTTGCGGCAAAGAGAAAAAAACTCATAAAACCATCGAAGAAACTATTGAATGTAAATGTTACACGGTAGTGCTATTACGAAACGCACTTTGTAAGTGCGATCATAATACGCACCTAAAGTGTGTTATGAATGCCATTACGAGTGTTCTGGCATACGGAATTAACTGCGGTTACTATAAGTGCAAGTGTCATAGACAAATACAAAATAACGGTGTAACGTCGATTGCTTCATTTCATGTCAATAATTGCGCGCTACTTATTCAGACGCAAAGCAAATGCTATTAATTGCGGTTAATAAAAAATAACGCAGCAAAATTTTATGCACTAATTAATTGCGGTATATTCATTCCCGCCAGAGTTAATTAATTTAAATCGTAATATTCCAGACGTAAATAATCTGGAAATTTCTCAAAAAGCAATTGTCTTCGCGTTCCAGATTGCATTTCTTAAAGTACGAATGCTGTCACATTTTGCACACGCTGCCATTCGGAAAATTAGCCGCGATTAACGTAAGCGGAAATATCGATAAAGTACGTGCGATGGGCCGCGTGTCGCATCATAAATAAAGTCGCCGACACAAAATTGAAATCTCAGTCTTCAAACTCCAACGAGTTTGGAGCGGCGCCAAACCGTGCGGCGCCTCGATTTTATATTACATCGGAACGTTTACTACGTCCTATCTCACGCGATTATGTACTCGCCACTTCAGTCTATCACTTTGGCGGCTATATTTCCCACTTTTCTGAATATCAAATTATAAATATAGAATTGTCCTAAAATTTAAGAAACTAATTTTGTATATTCCATTACCCTAATCGACGCTGAAAAAACTTTCTCCTATCAATCGTACATATTAAAATATTTCTTAATTCTCTTTGTTATCTGAAGAATCAACTCTTAATAATTGCGACTTTCTTTTATTTTCTAGAACATGCAATATGATCATCGTCGTATCATTTGCGCATCCCGGTGCAGCGCAAAAGGCGCGCAAAGTGCAGCGCAGATAACTGTATACACAAATTCTAACTGTAAATCCTGAGCGTTCCTGGATGCATAACAACTAATTGCCGACAATATCTAGGTTGTTTTCTGACCAGCCAAGATTTTACGAGCCGCAAGAGGTCGTAAAATCGCAGCTGTTTACTTTACCATTAGCGAATTATGACAAGAGAGAGAGAGATGGTGTTAGTCATAAAAATGTTAAATATTTTAAAATTCGCTCGGATATTTCAAGGTAGTTTTTCGAGACAAAATAGTATCTTTGATTTTAGAAGTTAGTGGAGAAATAAATATGATAAAATTATAACAAAGTTTTCCTCAGTAAATTTTTTTCCAGACAAATTTAATTATAAATAATCTAATATTAAAAATTAGAGAGCCTTTGCAAATAAAAATATGTCCACGTAACAGAGGACTGCTCTTCAAGGACTAATTTTAAATAACTTTTATAAGAGAAATTTAACTTGCAAAAGCACATGCTAATTTGTTACAAACCCTCTTTTCGGCCCCGTAATTCCTATATAATTAATTTCGAACGCAAACTTCCGCACACAAAGAACATCATCTTTGAAATTGATGAATCAAACGTCTAATTAATAACGCGCCTCTTCCGAGCCTTCTCTTATCCGAGCTTCACGAAAATCAGATTCAAGGTTGAGTACTCGTGAATCTGAATATCGCGAAACCAGTCGCGATCCCATTAATTCTGCGGTATCAGATAATTCAGATGAAAGGAGCAAGGGGAACAAGAAAACGTACACCACGACATGTCGTTAGCATTAAGGAAGGGTCTGCTCTCCTCTTTTTCGCTCCCTTTTACGGAGGGAAGAAATGAGAGAGCAAGGCGACACCGCTGCCGACTCGAGAGGACGGCGAGCTAATGATTATGTATGTATATATATTATATATATATATAATCGACGATCCAACATATATTAAAATAGACACCGAGTATAGGATCACGAGCGACGCGATGCATGAGCGGTAGTCACGATTTGGAAGTTTGTCAAAGTTCAGTCGTTCGGACCGCACGGACAAACGACCAGCATCGACGAACCACCAGGAAGGATGGAAATAGGCGATTAGGCAGATGTGATCAATTTGGAAAATCTCCCATCACTGGATATGTACGCGATTCTCTTTATTATCTACGATTGCGAAACCGATATTTCGATATTTGTATAGCCAACGAAAACTTTTAACTTGGAATAATACTACATAAACATATTAAATTAAAAATTATCTACATTGACGCATGTATATTAATTTAGGTTTTACTGATCTTCAAAATTTAGCGATTTGTTTGCGAAATTTGAATAATATATAATTCTGTCCAAAATTACAAATAAACCTAAATGCAAGATTAATACACGACGACATTAAATTCATCAAATAATTAAACATTCTAAAATGTATAAATGTATAATTAATTCTAATCCTTCATATAATATATATCAAAATATTAAATAATATTTTTAGAATCAACATTTTACACAAAATACGTATATTTTCTCTAAACTTTCTTTCGACATTTCAATAAATAATAAAAATGGTTAAAAAAATTAAATAAAATTAATTTTTTGTCTATAATATTACCATAATTCCAAATATCTCGTACATAAATAACTCGAACGCCAGTGTGTCCAAATTACATTAAAAAATTTTTAAAATGTGCCGTCCTTTTTTTTGCGTTAAGCAAGTGGCGTCAAGACAATATTTTAAAGTATCTACGTAAAGAGCAAGAGACGTACGCACTATTCTTGGCAGGCAGTTATCATCTGTCATCGCCGCTGAACTGCTACACACTCAAGCGTTGAATTTAATTTATCGCTTGCGTTTAGGAGGAGTAACATTAATTTACTGTGCTTACTAGAGTGCTTGCCAAAGGATCAAGTGTTTAAACTCTGCAATAATATGTTACAATGGATTAAAGAAGACACGCAAAATTTCGCGATTTATCAAAAAATGATAACTCGTATACCGACTTCACTACAAAAATTGTATAGATCGATCGTTAACGATCGATCTCGCACAGTTGGATACGGCGACTCCGAAAATACGCGGGCCTTCGTAACGTATTCATTATCTGATGTATCACAATAATGAATGCAAATGACTTCGTCTCTTGATTCATCGCGCTTTTGACGGTAGCAGCAGAAAAACAAAGAGATTTTTGCGAGAGATAGTATTTTGAGAATCTCGTAAGCCATTAAATCACCCGATACTTTGTTAGCGGAATTCTCCTGCGTCAATTTCTTTTCGTACGTGACATATAAAGTGGAGTCGGCTAATTCAAGCCTTTTTTCCGCGAATCTACATAAAGATGGTCTTGTACGGTTCGCCGTTCGCGCCGTTCGATACTACGCGCAGCGAGCAGCGAGAGAAATTATTTTGAGTGCATTACTCATGGTGCATCTGCTTGAAATAATTCGTAGGAATTACGTAGTCAGGATTTTCTAAGAGAGAAGAGAAGACAGAGCGCCGCGTAGACTCTTAAATATCATACCGTAAAAATAAAACTCGTGGTGCGCGTTAGTTACCGCTCGCCTATCCGCACCGCGTATGGCCCACCAACGTATTTATACTACATGAATTATTGAAATCGGCTAACATATTCTTAGATATCTGCGGTATAAATCGTATTGAGTTACTCGCATGACTAAAGTAAATGCAATAATCTCGCGCGGCGAATACGTCAACTTTCATAACTAATACACCGAGCTTCGAATTAAGCATTTAAATATTTTTAGATTCGGAAAACACAATAAAAAATTCTAAAAGTACATAAATCTTTTGTTTCAATTCTAAAAAAAATAGAAACGAGTACCGCAACGCTTGTACTAACATTTAATTATTTCATACTCTTTAATCTCGGAATAACATTTTCATATTAATAGTAGATGAAATTGAGTTGAGAATGTTCCACTTGGACTAAATTTAGTAATAAAAGTCCAGAAAAAAAATGTACATTAGCAGATAGTGCTATATATGCTCTTGGTTAGAACTTCGTCCACAGATTTGCGGCACGCAAACGGCGCAACGCTATAATTACGCTTTCGCCGGCGGCAAATTAACCAGCGCACTTTCGACACAATGCGCACATGAGCGATTGTTGGAAAACGCGTGTACACGCGCACATGTGTACGTGCGTGTGTCGCAATTTTGCTCCACGCCCGTCTCGTGAATGCATAATTACATCGGCAGGCGAGCGTCTGTTGCAGTTTTCTTTCACGGCGGATATCGAACACGACCGCGCGTAAATTGGCACAGCGAGGATGAATGCGCGTTTTACGATTTCGCGGAAACAAGAAGGATCTACGACAAGCGGCGACTCTGCCAGAATTTCGTCTTTCCTTGACGAATTTCACGCATTCCCCGATTCGTCGCATCATTCGCGAACGAATCGTATCGCGGAATATATTTATAGCAAGCGTGTGAAATAATATCGTGCGTAGAAAGAGAATTATAGAACCGTAAATTCATATTTATAACAATATCACGCACAAACCGTATTCCTGGTCATAAATCAAATGTAAGTGATGTTACACAACATAATTATGATTTCGTTTATTTACGTAATTTGATAAAGATAAAATAAAGATAAAACTGTCCGTTTATTTGACACGAGTGATCATATTAAAGCTAATTCCCGCGCTTCCGCATTTCGCGCAACGGAATCTTCACTCGCGCGTCTGTTGCGATGCCAAAAATTTGTCACCCAAATATATGAATGCGCGTGTGTATGTATGTGTACGTCAACGTAAATGAGAGTAAGCTCACGATGTGCCAACGCTCGGAGAACGGACTTTCATAAAATAATGACGTCAATCGTAAAAAAGTCGTAAAACCTTCGTATCCAGTTAACGAAACGGTGCGATATATATCTTACGACCCTCCACGAACTCTCAATGGGATAAAATGTTACCAAAGTGTGCTCTAACAAAAGAATAGAAAAAAAACTATCAAAGGTTCCATATTTTTGCAAGTGTCTGAAAATTTCGACTTCGATTACCATAAATGGAGATTAAGGTTACATTTATGTCTCCTCGCGTTATCGATTGACATAATGTTGCACGCGTCGGAAACTCCACTTACGTAAATCGTCATTGATTTTTAAGTCCCTAAAATTTTTCTCGATCTCGACAGACAGCTTGCAATTTATTTTCTCGAAAGATTCTTTAAAATTGAATTCCACGAAGATGATTTCACTGAGTGCACTCAAGTTTCAATATTGCAAAATTGCGAGATTGTGCTCGCAAATTAAATGCACTTGCAAAACATGTATATTTTTCAACATTCGATCGAACCGAATTCGATTACCGAATAAAACGAAGTTTACGAATAGTTTACAAATTTCCGGAGAAACCCAGCAATGATGGAAAAAGAAGAATGGGAGGAAGATGTAGTGGGACGGAAAGGAGGCAGCCTGACGAGGTTTGTACTTTCTCGTAGATGACGTTTCTATTCCCGGGAATTCACCACGTTGTGTTCGGAACCATTTCTGCGCGCTGAGATCATTAGTGAGTCCTCCCGACACATCGGGCTATTTTCTTTATTTTCTTTTCTTCGCGAAGCGTTGCATAGTGTGGCCAATGTAAATCACGTAAAAAAAAAACAAAGAAATGTTCCTTTCACTATTATCTCTTGCAAGTTGTACGGTTTTAAAATCTTTATAGTGCAAAAATAAGCAGAAGCCAAATATTTATTATAATTTTAGAGTCCTTAGAAATCGTTTATAGATTTTTCAATAGCGAACGCTAATAAACGCTTTGTTACATTTTTATAATTCCAATTTTGTTCGAAGAAAACTTGTGTAACGCACGAAATGATCATTGAGGTGTTGGATTCAGTGACTCATCGCGTTTACATCACATTTCTCATCACTACGAAATTATGTTTACTACTAACTCATGATGAAACAGCACATCTTTCTATTAGTGTTTACGACCTTTCAACCGTGATAACCGGAAGAAACAGCACGTGAAAACGCCACGCCGTTAAGAAATGCAAAATAAATTCCCAGAAATCCGTTTCACAACCAACACGATCACATGTTAATGCTTTAAATACGTCGCAAATATCGTGTAAATACGGTATCGCCCATATTTAAACTTACGACAGTTTTCTCAGAAAATATAAAGGAACATTTGCTCTTTGCCTATATTTCTAGAAAAAAACTTGAATAAATATTTATAAATATTTGTATTATATTAGTTATTCAATATAATATTTTTAATTTAATTTTGAAGTACAAAACAGAAATATTTAACAAATTATTTTATATAAACTTAAACCATTTTCTTTTTCTTAAGAGATAAAACTCATCAAAAGCGCAATTTTTGTGAAAATATCAACGATCAAATAACTTATGTTATGGAATTTCTGAATATGCAGTAAGAATGTCGGCAAATTCTAACAACGCTTCGTTGCTTTCAGCATTTCTGGGATTACGAATATAACACGAATAATGTAAACGACGTGTATAGGGAATCCCCCAAGTGAAAGCAGATGCATTTGGCCGGCCGACAGATTTACGTACAAAAGGCCGTTGTCCCGAAACAACAGCGCGCAATCTTGAGCGAAGAATTTCTCTATTTGACTATTTTGACGTTTAACTAAAAAATCAGATTTTTGCTAATGTCGACTCTTCGAGCAATCCTCATTTAAAGCTTACTTTAGCAAATATTTAAAAAAATTTTAATTGAGTTAAACATACAAATATAAACAGATAAAAAATTATCTTCGTCAATATTTAAAAAATATTATAAAATCTTAATAAACTTTCATATATTTTTTATGCTTAAGATACTACTTTCATGTTCTAAATGCCACGCGCAAGCTATTAAAATAAATATATTCGATGCAGAATGCGATATAGCAGTTTAATCCGTTTAATCTTATATTATAGCGCATTATCGTGGTCCATTCTTCTTGTAATGTACATAATCACGGATAACCGTGGCAAAGATTCAATTTTTTAATAACAGCGCGAATAAACGAATACGATACCACGTCATATAAAACTTGCGTTACAGTAGATTGTCATGTTTCTCGGAAATCAATGATGCACGGTAACCTTTTAATCAAAACAATATCGAAGCTCCAATAGTCTGCCGGATGAATCGTTCGCTGTATTCGCCGGGCGTGACACTTCGCACAAATTACCATTTCATTAATTTCATTGATTCGGTCGACCCGTTATTCCGAAATTTGCGCGCGCATATTCGGGCGTAATGACGCCCAGCCTGCGTGCCAAAGAACCGACAAACTTGTGAAGCATCTCTCTCAAAAAACTTTTATTATAATCTCCCCTCTTTCAAACAAAACACGTACTTTAAAAAGAACCAAAATAACAAAAGATAAGCAAAACAAAACAGTGCTTTATGAATAAAAACTACAGCTTTTTTTGTTTAGGTAAAACGGAAAGTTCAATCAAATCTGATTTGCAAAATGATAATACACGCTTTTAAAAGTACACTAACAAAGTATATATTTCAAAACTTTACTACTTACTTTACCTGAAAGAGATAATAAAAGTTTTATTAAAGTTCAATTATTCATAAATAAAACACAGAATTAAACACAGAAATTTAATTCTATGCAGCAGTGTCACCGGTATTATTATCAGATAAAACTTTCACGTTCGAGTAAAGCAAACGTACGTTTCCCGCAAACTTTCGAAGAAATGACGTTACGGAGAGTGCATCACGCGTGTTCGTGGACACGTGCGACGCGCCACGAGAAGGACCGCGAAGGACGTTCCTCGGAGGAAGCAAAGTTCCGAGAAAGTTTCGATTTCTTCGTATCGCGTGCAGTTCGATGCAGCAGCCTTTATGAATCCTCTTTTCTCGTTTCCTCCGTTCGCTTCCACTTTGCTTCTACAAAACCCCCATAATGCCACGGGCGGCACTTTCAATCGGAGAAGAATATGCCTCTTATTCTATTCTCTCCTTTGTAAGAAATACAGAGTATAATTGCCATCTTATGTAAGCCGCGATAATGACAAAACATGTAATAAAGAAATAAATTTTTGCGAATAAAAATAAAACAAAAAAACCCGATATAAAAAAAAGTATTTTTGCATAAATTTTGATTTTAATATCTTAATATTATATTTTAAGACAAAAAAAGTTCTTTGAATGCTATAAAATTTCAGTATATCGTTCTACTTTTTTATATTTTAAGAGTTTTACTTCTTTAAATTCTTTATATACGTATCATTGCTTATAATAAAAACAACGATTTAGTGTGCATTCTAAATATAATGATTGAAAATTATTGGAAATTCAAATTCGGCACTCAGATTTATTGACAGAACTCTGTGTTTAAAAGTTAACCGCATATATAATGGCATAACGTCGAATTATTCGAGCGACCAATAGTGCGTCGATCACGATGTCATTTTAATAACGTCGATCAACATGTCACTTCGATAAAATCGATAGAGGATCAATCGCGTACCTGCCTGTTCTGAATACGCTTACTTTGGAGTATTTGCCAATAGGATTAATGGATATAAACAACCGCATCGAATTAAACATGCATTAGAGATATATGGAGAATAGCGCGTAGAGACGAAATGTAATAAATAACGACGATTAATGAAGAGAGATAGAATAGAGATAGAATGAGCCATTAATTTAATTATCGCTAGATGTGATTGACTGTATCAAACGTACTCCAACAAATCTACTCAAAACACACTATTATTATCTAGTGGAAAAAGACCGTCAAAATTTAAATACTTGATTTAAAAAAACAAACACCATCGTTCTTTGATTCATCCATGATTATATATCGCCTTTTTATTTCTCGCACAAGAATATTTAGAATAGCAATATTTAGTTTCAGTATTGTTGAAATAAAATACTAATTTGAAATTAAATATTAAATCTCTTAACATGAGAAAGCGGCTCTTTGATAATTTCAAACAAATGTAGACCGGCTTCTTACGACGGTGCTGTTCGCGATGTGCTCGAAAAGAGAAGATCGAGAAGTAAAAAAGAACGCTGGAGCATGATTTCTCGAATCGATGAGGAATAGCGCGCGGGGAGCGTGTGTCCCTGTCTAGCATGCAAGACCCCTCTCGTTTTGCACTTATGACATCAGCGACTAATGTACACATCTTGACCGAACCTGTTCCATCTCGTCCGCTGAGTAACGCATGACATCAACCCTCCATTAGACACCTACGAAAAGCCCGACTCACGTGGTCTATTGTGATTATTCGTATTGCCATCACACAACTCTCTATTTTTGAATTTTTACTCATAAGTAATATTAGCATTCAAGTAAAAAAAAGTACGATTTTTATAGCCATTATATTTTCCAAAGTGAATGACTTAAAAAATTTATATATCATAGACATTTTGTAAAACTGTTCTAAATGTATGTTGTGTATAATAAAGTAGTATAAAAGTTTGTTAGAAGTCATAAAAAAATGTATCATAAATATATTCAGATATATCATGAATCATATTGTATATTTGCATTCTTACTAAAAATAGCTACAGTAAAAAACGTGTCATATGCTTAAATAAACTGTCCGTATCTTTTTCCTATCGTTTTCAAAATATGCGGATGTTTTTAACCTGACAGGTTATCGTCGCTATCGGATGATTTGTTAGATGGACAAAACTGTCAAAGAACAGTTTTGCATCGATGATGAGACGAATAATAAGCACGAAACTGACACTTCTTCTTAGATATGCATCACAAAAGAATACGTCGACAATAAAAGCAAATGTACACGTATGCATATGGTATGTCAATGCTTTGTTGCATCGTCCACTGACGGAAGAAATCACTTTTCAATAATAATAAATTTGTAAAATACCGTTAGATAGTAAACAGTATTTAAACATCCTGACTCTTTACGAAGCTTTTCTCGTACAGTGTATATTTATTATTGGATAATTATAAAACGGAAAATACGATAAAGGTTTCCGTTACTGCATTTTATTTTTAAACAAGCTTGTGGGCAATAGTTAATATTACTTTCACGTAATTATATGATGTTTACTTGAATAAAGTGGTTATTTCTATTAACATTGTGTCTAAGAAAATTAATCTTTTTCCTAGAAATTTTTATAAAAAAAAAATTCTAAAATTTTATTTTATTATTTTTTATATTGGTTGAAATAGAAAGTCGCTAATTCATTCATGCTTCGATTATCGAGAGCAAGAGGAAACGTCCAGTCGCCAAGCGACTTTGCACTTTGAAAGACGACTGCGAGACAAATTGAAAGGCTGGTATCGATCGTTGCGTTAGATTATCGTGCGTCTAGCAGAACCTGTTCCGCCATAATCGGTGAGTAACGCATGACATCAACCCTTATTAAAATGCTGGCTATTAGTTTATGTAAAACTTTCATACGGCCTCGAGAGACGCCCCTGTATCGGCAGCAATTAAATTGCATAAAACGCGCCAATAAAGCTGTCACTTGCAACTAATAATAAGTAGAAAGGTGTTTAATTGAAAATACACATTTACAACTAGCTGTACACTTTGTCAAATGATACTCAACTGGCATATTTCACTTTAAAAAATCACACACAGAAAAATACATACTGTATTTAAGTAAATATTACTTGCTTTAAGTATTTTATAAGTTCATATATACGCAAATCTATCGTAAGTTCATCATAAGCATCAAATTTATTCAAAATATATTTTGATCCCAGTAAGTTTAATACTTCAATCAAGAATATTAAATTAGAAAAAGAATTCTATTTGCTTATTAAATTAACCAAATCTGACTTTTCTTCGATACAATTTTATAATATTCTTCACCAAAAAATAACTACTTCTTTTGAGTATATGATAATGAGTTTATCAAAAATTTGTGATGAGTATATTTTAAGACTATTATCAAGAAAATATTCTTTATTAAAGACAATTGTTACTTAAAAAAAGAAAAGTAAGCCGAGTAATTACTTTTCTTAGCAATAGAATGATATTTTTCTGTGTGCACGGATTTACAAATTCGCGCCGCAGTATACGCAAATACGAGATAAAATGCATTTTATGCCGTGTCTATAAGTTATAAATTAAATAATAAATAAAGATTATTCGAGTAATTATAAAAGCATTAACGGAATTATGGTAAAAAAAGATAATATAATGTGCCGATATTTCTTTGCCGCTGTGCAGAAGAGACTCTTTTCGTAAAGTATATCACATTTCAAAAAGGTTCTTGAATTTTACGATATCCGACAAGAAAAGAAAATCATTCAGTAAAATGTGTATAAAAACCATAAAAGCAAATCGATTATATCAATTGCTATATAAGCAATTACATCAATAACTGCCCTTCGTCGCACCGCCAACCTGCACATTTGAAACCGTACTTTGACAATTTGCTCTTTTGCACAAACATTTCATTCATTATCTCAAAATTTTAGTTTCTAAATTTTTATGATTTTATAAAATTTTCTTTTCTATATATATGTTTGCATAATTTATATTTTCAAAATTTTACAATTTTACGTTTTTCGAAAAAAATTGCATACATATTTTATGTAAAACCTTTCACGCTTTAGATAAAAAATAATTTTATATTTTATTATCAATTTGTGAAAATGTAAATTGCAGAAAAATGTAATTGTCAATGCGCGATTTTAAATATTCTACAAGAATAATAAAATAAACTCACTCACCGATTGTTTTGTTTAGCTAAGTACGCTGCCAGCTGCATCTGAAAAATTAATAATTTTAGTTTTTAATATTTTAGTTATTATAAATTACCTATCATTTGTTATATATATATATATATATATATATATATATATATATATATATATATTTTAATAAATATTTATTAAAATATATATATATATATATATATATTTTAATAAATATTTATTAAACACAAATTGTAACTGCATATATATGTTTTCACAATTATCCATATGTATATTCATATAAAACGCTACTTATGCATATAGTAATGTATATAGTAATAGTATATGTATATAGTAATCGTCGCTGACGCACATGTCACATCATTCGGAATCGTTATCCTTCGTGTAAGTTATCAGAAATTATTCTTGCATACGATCGATCGAACGACTGATTCATTTCCGTTCTGAGACGCGTCGATCTTTTTATGCGGCGCGTATGCAAAGCAAACACGCTTGTCTGAATTGCGAAGCAACGATGAAAAAAGGAAGTTGTACCCATCATTGATCAGCTTCTCCTTCTTCATCAAGCCAAGCTCCATTTTTGGCATACATGCCAACACACGAATAGCGAACAATTACGTGCATAATAAGTCAGGCTAGCGAAACATCTTCAACAATCTCCATATTTTATCGCAAAAGTAATTCAATCTTCATCTTTCATCTCGGCGATTATTCGATTATCCTAAAACTTCGAAATTTATCTTGCTCTACGCACATTTTGACGTCTTTACTCGAGTTCCTCATCGATCACGCGATGTAATACACTCTCATCTGGTATTATCGATTTTCGCACGACTTCTCAAAGTACTCGGGAGAAAAGTTTCACGCTTCCGCGGTGCACAGATCAATTCTAAGAATAACTTAAAAAGTCTCGTGCGAATTCTCCCAGTATTTTAAGAGAGACGGATGATGTCCTTCGAAAAATGCAGTATTCGCGAGAACGAGGAAAAAGAATAGGTCGCATGTGTATTCCCCGCAATTTGAACGTCAGCTTGAGGGTGTACAAACGATATGGTTTTGCGCCATCCTGACATCAGGAATGTGGGAACATGATTCCTCGCTTCCCACGATTCTTATTTCGGAGACACGACACTCGACTCGTGGAGCCGAACTCTTCCACATGTCTGCTTTGACAATCTGATATTTTTTAATCCACAAAATTTTTGTCATTCCGGTACAAATTATTAAAATACAACAAATAATGTTTGTAATAAAGACAATAATATGTGAATATTAATTATGTGAATACTTTTCAGATTTACGGAGTATCTTTTTAATAAAAATATTTTGCAATTCACATTTGTAATTAAGAAATGCCTAAATAACTATCTCTTATTATCAACTTCCAATTTCAATAAACACTATTTACATTCTTAACAAAAAAAAAAACAAAGAACGCATTCACATTTATATGAAATATTTATTTTTCCACGCAAAATCAATGATACAGAAAAATGCATGCACTTTTACGGGCTGCAAACAGATTAAATCGAAGAGCTTCTAGGAAAGTTTTCCATAGCTATCACAGTTACTTCCGCAATAAGCTATACGTCATTTCGAGGTAAACGAAAGAAGAAGGATAAGAATCAAAGAAGAGGCGTACTGTTCGCGATTACGACGTCACTTTGGCAAAGCGCCATACTCTCTCTCTCTCTCTCTTTCTCCCATCCCGTCTCGGCATGCAGAAGCGTGGGAGTGGAATTCCCTGATTCTCACGAGTCTAATTTTGGGATCATATCGCTGCTCCCGACCGGCTGGAAGCCGAAATTACAAATTTGGAACAGTGGCCCATTTTTTCGAATGTAGTAACTCTTGAGCAAATTCGCTTTACACTTCCCAGAACTAGTTCTTGTTTATATTCGCGTCTTTAAAAAATTGTTAAATCTATAATTTACATTAAACATGTATTATTTATTAAAACAATTATTATAAAAAAAATTAAAATAATACATTAAAAGCTAGCTTAAAGAAATTTGATTTGTTTTATTATATTTATTCGCTAATTATATTCTGGATATATAAAAAAGCTGATTTGACAAAATACACATTTCACATATGGACATTTTACGAAGCCTAATTTTAAACGCTTTATTTTTCCGCAAACCAATGCACCAAAATAGCTTCTGAGTTATTACAACATTGAACTAGCTCGAGCTTTCCGGTCTTTCGCGAATTCGCTTTGCCTTGGCTTCGATTTCTGTCGTCGCGTCCTCAAAGGTTACCGCGTATCGAGGCTCACCTCGTTGCATTAAAATTTGTGTCGCATGTATTTTTGGCGCTGCGCCGCATTGCGGCGTAGTGAAGTGAAGGATGGCACCGCACAAGATTTAACGCAAAACGGTTTACATTTTTTTCACGACGGAATTCCGCCCACAGCGTACTCGATTGAATTCTCGGCTCGCGCGACTCGGTTCCGCGAACTCCACCCCAGCGCGTCCTCGTATCTGATATTTTTCGAAAGCGTCGTTTGTCTTCAACACTCGCCTTGGCACCGACTCTGTACATTTTTCCGGCCGAATATCATGTGTCGCGAATATCTTCAGAGTATATCGCTTTGTTTACAATAGTATTTCTTACGCCAAAATTCTCTCATCGAGCGGATATTTCGAATTTTTCAGCAAAATTTTAGTTGGTTTCTTGCAATAATAACATTTTGTCTAAAAATATTATCTCTTATATCTACAAACAAAAAATAGGCAATTTATATTTACTTTCAAAAAACTATATAATTTAATTTCGTTATAATATAAAAAAATTTGCTAATTAAATATTAAGAAAAAAAAAAAAAAAATAGTATGCACTTCTTAATCAAAGTCCGACATAAAGATGCAGTGAAATTGCATAGGCTGCGAGCAGACGGGCGCTACAAGAAGATTAAATTCATGGTTAACGGTTCGATAGCGATCGCGTGGATGTAACGCTCTAACGAGTCGTGTCATTCGTGAATGATAATGCCCACACGAGCGGGAGACAGCGGCGCGTCGACCTTCGCGTCGATCTCTCCGCGAATTAACGACATTCCCGACTAGACTATGTCACTATGAGGAGACCTATGACCAATGACGGCGACCGACAAATCGTTTCTCCGAACCGAATGCGCGAATCATGACGCATAAATTGCCGTGATTGTCCGCGCATGACCGAGCCGGAACAAAAGGAGAGAAATTGCGACCAGAAACTTGATTTGCGTCAGGCCAATTTGTATCGAATATTCTGATCTACGCCGTAAATCGTCATCGACGGTCGTTCAATGATACTACTTGTCACTCTTCGAAAGAGATTTTTGTCGATTGTTATAAGAAACAAATTTCTTTTATAACTTGGAATACGATGTAAACTAAAATAATCTAAATTTAAATCGATGATTTATATATATATATATATATATATATCATAAGCAGTCACTCGAACAGAATTCGTACGAGATTATGACAAAAAATTCTCGAGCAAATACTTTTACCAAAATTATAATGCGGAAACATTTGAATTGAAATATTGTTTTGCACAAGTTAGACAAAAGTAGGTTGATCGATCCCCAATTCGACATCAATAATTCAAATCGCTACGATAACTTGGATGACTATTGGCATGTCACTGGGTCAGATTCGGATAGTATTTCGACGCGCATCTCGATATAGTGTCCGCCAATTCCAGAATAACGACGAGAATAAGCACCTGAGCAATATTCGCAGCAGAGTTTTCGTGCGGCTGGCGGATCATTTCAGTGGAAAGTGGAGTAAACAAAGTTCGGGAATCCTATAACAAAGTTATAATAAGTAGAATTGCGGACGGGAATCAGGAATTCCATCTCGCGTTTGCCGCGAATAAAGTAGTGGGAAGCATTGCCACCGAGAATTGGATGCACGCCACCGATGGGCGAGCTCTGACTAATCGAATATGCACTACGTAGGCTTATTCTGGTTCTTCGAGGAACCTCTCTCGCAAGCTCTCGCATACCTTTCCGCCCGCCGCGGTTTATTTCCGTTGTATAATTCACGAAAATAAATATTTTTTCGGATTGCAGCGTTTCTGAGCGCGAATCCGCTCGCGAGCGAAATAAACCTGTCCAAATTCGTCAAGCTCACTCCGTTGATGGTTTTATAAAAAGTTTTAAAGTAACTGTCGTTACATAAAACGTGCTGAAATGCGAATTAACGAGCAAAACAAATATTTGCGATGTGTCGCTATGACGCAATGAATAATTTCTTATTTTCTACAAATTATCTCGGATAAAAAGAGTATCTTAAATATATAATATTTCAGAAAATATTTATGTAACATGCACCACGTACGTGTAGAACCGTTTAACAGCATAGTTAAAAAATATAACGATTATCGCATAGTGCAAAGTTTGTAGTTAGTTTGATAAAGTAAATTCAATTTAGTTTTGACAAGAAGATAAATTTCTGAATGCAAATGTAAAATTGACGATAATCAAAACAGTAAAAAAAATAATTATTAAAGCAAATGGCGATATCCACATATTCGTGAAGCCACATATTCATATTAATTTCTATCAAGGATCTTGTAACTTTCCACCAGGAAAATTGCGACAATAACAATGTGGTGCATGTTTATCAATTTCCACTGATGTCATTTTATGAACAAATTATCACATTTATTTACCGTGACGCACGTTATGAATAGTAATTGCTTCCCCACGTCAATTGTTCCTGGGAAACCGAATGCGCCGATTGTTAATCGCAATTTTTCACAACAAGACTTTGAACTTGTCGCTGCACAGACTATTTTATTCTAAATTCCGCGTAGAAACGATTGCGCAAACGTGATTTGCACAATAACATATTAATCATTAACGGACGCATCCTCTCATTTTTTTCAATTACGTTAAAATTTTGCAAGATATTGCCGGATAATCAAATATGAAAAAATTTCTGATTTATATTAGTAAAGATTGTTTGTTCCAATTTCTCTTGCTTGATGCAAAATTAAATTTATAATATAAAAATATTATTATGCGAAAAGTTACAGTGAGTAATTTCTTTTGACACAATAAACTTTAATCCCTTTAAAAGCCGTGTCAAATATTGTTCCAAGAGAAATTGCGTGTTTAAAACAAACCCGTCGACATCTTCTTAACAAGATTAATTACACGTGTGCTTGCACCGTCATCTATGCAAGCTGTTATCGATTTGTTGGAATCGAGTGTATTCCGTTAGTAGCTAGGAGCCACTTGGTCTTCCTCTACGCTGTAATCTCGAGTACTTTTAGCTGAACACACAAAACACGTTCTCTATTTACGGAGTGATTCCCGGTAAACTAGAAGCATCAGTATTTAGCGAGAAACGGCTTCATGTTGTGGTAAATTATCGTGCGCAATCAACCGACCGCATTATTAATCTCGAAAGATAAATCTCCTTCGTTAATTTGACCGCAATGATATTTCTACGTTGAAAGAAATATCGATCCCTTGCGGCTAAAGAACCTTATCTAATGAAATTTTCAGTCCGCAAGAGAGAATGTTCTATTTTCGATACTGAAGAAATATCGGTCAAAAAAAGAATTAATTATCTAAACTAATTAACCACTGCTGTAAAAGCTAATTAATTATTAAAATATGCAACCTGATTTTCCCTTATAATTCTATTATTCAAATAATTTTCAATGATATTATATTCATATATAAAAAGATGGATTTCAAAAACTGTTTTAATTTTCAATAATTATGACATCAATTGTCATACTTGCCCCTGCAATTGCAACGCTAATTGTTCGAAGAAATTTTTCGAAATTACTTATTCCATACATTTTTAGCACTGACATAAGTTTATTAGTATTTAATTTGCCTTGTTCTTTGTGACTCACGTATTCACAAATCTAATAAATCCGATTATTTTATATTTATGACATTTTAAATCCAGTAACTATTATTAAATATACAGATCCGATATTTGTCCCATTTTGCGATTTATCTTGAAGCATTACTTAATTTTACGACTCGTATGTTCCAATAATATCACAGGTCATAACGTTCACGAAAACTGTACTGAAAATCAGATATATGTCAGCGAACGTTCAATGATTAATCGTTAAATAACTAGCTCCATATTTTTCGAGAGATACACCTGAGAAAATATTGACAACCAGTGGTGGAATTCCGTGCGTTTTGCGGCGGATTCCATTTGCGACCGATTTTGCGAGCAATGCATCGGACAGGTGCCGAGTGTGCTTTTGGTTGAGCACACAAAACACGTACAGATTCGTATTTGTGGAACGATTTCCAGTAGCCGCACAAAGCCGTTTCGCGAGAAACACTCAAGCGATTTCGCGAAGGACCGATTTCGGGATAAAACGGCGCCGTGCAGATGTTTGTATAAATCATAAGAAGCTCTCGAAACAAATTTCGATAGCAATATAATTTCAGAGCACTGAAGAAAATGTGACTTAATAAAAGCAATTGACGTGAATGCAAATAAAAAGAACAGAGTATATATTATTCATTAATATTTAAGTTAAGCAAAATTAATTTAAATTTAAAAAATTTAATTTTAAGCTTTTTTAATTTTATATAAGATAAATTACACGTTGGTTATAAAATTTATTTTTACTACATAATGGTTTTAAAACAAGCAATCATGTATAACAAAATATGTTTTTGTCAAGATAATTCTCACATTGAGAAGTTCTTCGTTCAAATTTCTTTCAAGAACGTTTGTCGTCAAAAATGGAGAATAAAAACCAATTTCGACCAAAACGCGATGTTCAATTCTGTGTAGATTCTTGAGCGTTTCTAATTCTCAAACCCAGCAATGGAAACTGTTCTACGGCCAGCGCGAAATCACCGGAATGCCGCGACTCGCCGATGGAATCCGCGCAAGAGAGCGATCAGCCAGAAGAGGATCGGCACAAAATCATTCTACGTCCGACTAGGATGGAAAGAAGATATTTTCCGTACGTAAGGATTCGTTCTGGAATCCCGTTCGATAATTCATGGCGACAAAATCACGCTCTCTTTTTCTCTCTCTTCTCTTCTTTCCACGAAATGATCCATAAAAGAAACACTCGATCCTAATAATATATATCTTTTAATATTTGTAGCAAAATTGTATTTTTAGAGATATCTTCAAGCTTATTTCTCTTCTAATTAATAAATTAATCTAAAATATATCTTATAATCCGAAAAAGCACAAATGTATACTGTACATATAAATAAATGACGTACACAAATTCAATAAATAAATTAATTTTTAATCTTTTTATATTAATCAAGTTAGAAATTAATATCTCATTAAAACTAATTTTATTTGATTCATAAACTGATGTTTTACTTTAAAAAAAAAGAGATTTGCGAGCGTTAAAATTTTCTGTGATGGCCAAATAAACGCGATATCGTGTATCTTTTCTTTATACAGAAAAATTAAACTTATTACGCATTTTTGGAAATCATCGCTAGTAACATATCAATGGACAGATAATTTCCAATTGCATTCATCCTGATAATAACGATATAACAAAAAACGAAAAGACTCATTTATTAATCGTTTCAATAGCATAACTCTCGGTAGCTTGTAAAAATAAACATTAATAATCTTTTTATTGCGTATGCAAGAAATAATCGATCAATACAGATCATTTGTCCATTTAAAATATACCGACTATTATATACATTATTCCGACATTATCTCATATCTCTTAACTAAGCATTCTTTAGCGAATTGTTTAATTAGTTTTTACATAAATTTTTTATTTCATAGATCTATATTTTTTTTGCATACATTCATCACATAATTCTATCTACCTGTCCATTATGTAATATCAGATCGGCTGATTACTTAGAATTAAAATTTTCTAATTCATAAAAAGATTCTCGAAAGATCTCTCACAATCAGCTCCATCTGCGGCTACATCAATCGCAAGCTTCTTGAACAAGCAAAGAACAAAAAAGCAATCGAGGCGAGTACGTCTTTAATTATCCGTCTGCCAGCAGCAACGTTGCTTCAGCGGGAGAAAAAGCGGGTAACGCTCCGTGAAAGAGACCGACTCGATGGCCTCCTTCATTCAGAACTCGCTGCCGACTGCGATTTTCCGTCCCCCTCAAGGCCCTTCGTCAACGACGATGCCTCCATTCAACGTTTCTTACACCAATGGCGGCCGCGCGTTCCCCGGAAAGAAGCTCCTTGATATTCCGCCGGCGTTCGCGCGTCCAACTCGCGCGCTGACGATACGCTCTCGAACGGGGTCTCGTGCGAGGGCCCGGTGCTTGTCCTCCCTCCTTCACTTGCGCGAGGAGGTCCCGCAGGGCCCCGTCGTGTTATGTGGACATAAAAGGTAACCCCACGGCTACGAGGACCCTCTCTCTGACACATTGACACGGCCACTGAGCTTACGTAGGTCCTCTCCCCCCTCCCCTCCCTCCCCACCTCTTTGACCGTCGGAGATTCCTCTTTTTCTTTTTTCTCCGTCCTTCTCTGAACCGTCAAAATCTTTTCTAGACTACCTGCTCTATCTCTTTCTCCTAATATCGCCGCTGCTGCTGGCCCCCGTCTGTCACATGATCGCTTATCCGACGATAAATCTGCCTGATTCTTTTTTTACAGCAACCCGCCACTGGATTCTGGTTTGTCGTGAGATCGCGCCGCAGTATTTAGGGATGCGGATCGCGGCAAGGGTTGCTGCTACTGCGGTAAAACACGCGGTGCATGTGCAATGTACATGTATGCATAAGGAGATGCAATCTTTGTCTGAGATCTAGGAGTTAAGAATTGTTCCGATAGGCGGTCACGCGTGCACGTAATAATGGAAACAACAACTACGTAAATGAATGCAGCGCAATGCCGATGCAGTACGCCGCTATTGCGCTATTCTCTACAGGCCTATATAGTTGCGTTATCGTATCACGGCATCTTATCCGCGATAAATGTGAACCAATTTATACCCTCTTAAATGTCAGCATCAGTCTCCACGTTATGATGTTTATATTAAATATTTCTTCACGAAAAATTTTAGTCAAAATATACGTACATGTCGTTGCACACAGATTTCCTTTATTTTAGAAAATCGTACTTCACAAATTTTCTGCAAGAAATTGCAAGAAAAAGATATAAGACTTTAGAATTCCCTTTCAAACCATTACCACGTGCCATCCCGAGAAAACCATCTCACGGATACTCAATGACTCAGATCGTCGGAAAAATAACTGCGAGCTTCCTGACAGTGCGCGCAGCACGTAAAAAGCACACCTCGATCCTACACGAGAAGCAGGTTGTGCACGGTGTCCTGTCACCGGTACGGCGAACCTGATCTTCTACGTACAAGCGAGATAACTCGCCGAAGCGAGAGGAACAAAGTGGAAGGAGCAGACCGCGCGACTGTGAGGCCGGCAAAGAGAGAGAGAGAGAGAGAGAGAGAGAGAAGAAAAAAGAAGAATGAAAAAAGAAGACGGAAGGAAGACAGACGATGGTAGGGAGAGAACGCGAAGTGAAACAACTAATGTAAGGAGCGAGATGGAACGACAAAAGAGACCGAGAGAATAATAATAAAGAGACAAGGAGGTAAGATAATGTACGGCGCCGCTCTGGCGTCCATTCATGCTTTTTATTCGTTAGCGGTTAGAGCTCGCGCGGACCGACCGACCGACCAACCTCTCTCGTATCACCTTGCCTCACCTGCCCAACCCAGCTCCTCCTCTCGCTCCTTACCGGCTTCCCTCTTTCGCCATCGATCTCGACTGATCTAGTTGACCCGCGGGAGAATACGTGTGTAAGTGCAGACCAGCCGAGAATTCCTCTCTCGTTGTATGTATATCCTTATGAAGCTCAGGCCTCGCCAGATGTCTAACGAGAGAGGAGATGATGACTTAACTCGCGTGAGGTCGAGCAATCTTAAACCGGTAAGTAAACGTGATAGCATAATGATTTTCGAATCATGCAATTGATAGCGCTTACAAAATGATAAAAATTATTTATTTAAAGTTTAAAAAAAAATAGAATTTAATTCTCACTGAACAATTTGCAAAATTTTTTACGATAAATAAGAACTATGAATTTTATTATTATTTATCGCATTTATCACTTCGCTCGACTACTTCAGTAATGATAGTTAGATGATTCTATTTATTCCCAATTAGATCTGAATCATCCACTTTCTCGAGGAATTCATCGGCTCGGTTACAGATGTGCATGTGCATACACATGCAAAACGAATATGCGCGGGTGTGTATAAGCACGTTGCACCAGAGGAGCTTTTCTCTGTGCTCATTCGCTCCTAATATTTCGAAACTAGTCGCAGTTTGGAACTAGTCTTCTCTATGCGATATACATAGAAATGAAATCCATGCAAATTTGACGTATCCGTATTACAAATCCATAATATATCTTCTTGTATACTGCATCGTAATTTCAAAATCAATGACATGATTCGATTATATCTGTGTCTGCGCGCGCATGAATCCAATAGATACGTACTCGTGTATTTATATCTAATTAATTAAGTATCAAATACATCCATGTCGAGATAAAGCTCGAGTAACTAATTCCATTAGGTCTCGATTACCACGTTATTACACGCGATACCGCGCGTATCGATAGGATCACATAATTCGCGATCGTTTCCGTGATAGAGGGATAAACCTGCTGTTTCGATCTAACGATTGGAGTCATCGCGGTGAAACTGTTCAGGAAATCACATGAACAGGGTGAATTACGGTCGTTAGAGAATCATTTTCTCGCGCACATGAGTATCGATATATCGTGCAGGAAAGCAACTTACTACATTCATGCTGTCAATAATCTGCCGAGATAAAATCAGTTCAATAATCTTTTGATTTGTGAAAAGAAATAAGACTGTATATAACATGGCTGATTTAAACAAGTTGCAAGCATTGCTAATATTATTTTTCATCTTTTTAATCTGCCTTTACGTTACTCAAAACATGTCAAAATAATTAAAGTAGAAATGTAATTCAACACGTTTGCATAATAAAAGAGAAATAAATAATGTTGCATGGGCGAAAATTGTAATCGATTTAAATTCAATATTACATATCCGTTATGCGCGCTGATCGATATTTGTCAATTAACCTGTTTCAAAAAGCCATTAAGCCAACGCTCAATTATCATATTATTATCAATTGGAAAAATGTGCGGAAAAGTTTGATCGGCGTGGTAAAAATATAACTCGCGCCACCAATGCGTTGGCGAAAATGATCAATATAAATGTAGCATTACGGAATACCCGTATCGTACAGATCGATTTGTCAGGCTTCGATCCGCTTTCGAGAAAACAACGTCGTTAGATCAACCTTCAATTATCTCATTATCATCTATCCATCGGAATCGGCAGCTGATCAATGGATCTAATAAGCGTTTTCCGTTAAAGCGTGCATTCAGCGTGCGCAAATCACAAACCATGTATTATGCATTAAAATGCTCCGCATCCGCGTGTAGAGCAGCGATGAATGCAAGGCGATTCCACCTACGCGCGACGCGATAGAGAACAGAGCGGGCAGCGAGATATCAATTATCGCGTCCGGTTATTACATACATCGTGCGCCTCTTTTCTCCATGTCCCTCGCTCGCTCCAACATCGGCGTTTTCACGATATCGCAATTTCGTGCTGATGATACGAACCAGAGAACGATTTATCAATTACCGCGAACGAGTAGCCGATCGACAAGTTGCACGCCGGCAATCTACATTCCTGCACAACTTGCATGTTGCTGTAGCGTGCAGAATGCAATCTTTAGCACGATCAAAGGTAATATTTACTCGTCTCATAAACTAAAAGTATCAAGTTCGCAATTTTTATGTACTGCAATTTATGTAATTTTTACTTTGTCAATATACTTTAATTATACGCGCTGCAAATTTTGCAGATTGAATCGAGAAAGTTAATAAATCGCTCGCTTTTAATAATATACATGAACAAAAAAATAATTGACAATTACGATTCGCGCAATATATAGTAATTTTTACAATGCTTATGATTGATTCAATTAATTAACTTCATTTACAAACAAACAAAAACAAAGAGATTATTATTACTACATTGTATAAAATCTACTTAAGTTAAAGAGCCCAAATTAAACATCTTTCTCGTCTTTCATTTTCAATTGCGATGATTAACTTGAACGCGACTAAGAAAAGACTTATTTACGTCCCAATTATCAGATTTGATAGGATCACGAACGATAATTCACGGTCTTTAGAAATCTTTTGGGGAAATACACGAAGAACGGAAATAATCGGGTCTCAAATTCGTCTGGTTAAAGTCCAAAGTGAATCCATATCGGTCGAATTGGCATTTTGCAATTGGAAAACGCATTCATTGAAAACGCGCTTTTGTTTTCGTCGCATACAATTCCGATTATTGCTGCTCACATTAGCATATCGCGCATCACCAAATTATCGTCCCGAATCAATAATTCGCGTAGGTATGTATATATGACAATGGCGAGAGAGGGTAAATAACCTTTAGCGGTTGCCACAGTGTGTGCTTCTGTTTCTGATATATTTACGATCATGCTGTGATTTAAGATCTTTCTTTCATCCACCAACACATAAAACCATCAGCTATATAGTCGACCCTTATCTAGTCCCTTTTTTACCTTGTTCCCTCTTTTTTCCTCCCTTCATCTTATGGACGGTCACCGTACATTATAAAAGTGTCTGTTGACACGTTGTATTTCGCTAAGGGTCATGGCATAAATAGATTATAGTCACTTTTTTATGTTTTAATCTGTAATAGATCCGATATATAAGAGCGATCATATAATCAGAAATAAGAAAAACCTTTAAATATGCCAAAAACAGAGATGTAGAACATATTTTCTGATAAAAAATCAATAGTGTATTAATTACAAAACTATTAAATTAATAAAAAGTATTTTCCAAGTATATTTTAAAGATATATTTTAAAAATAAAATCTGTATTTGATTAATTAATTAATCACATTCTATTGATTAAAAGAAATCTTTTTACAACTAAAAAAAGTAAATCTAAATTTTTTATATCCACTCGCATGAATTTATGCACTAATACGTAGTTAGATCTTGTGCATATAAATACAAACATAGGCTAATTCTCAGAATTTAAGCCCTACAAGTTTCATGAAATTTCGAGAAAATCTCGAGCTCTACTCAAGCGTGAAAGAAACCACAAAAGAATTACTACAAAACCAAACCGAACTGTCTCATTTCAGTCTGAGAATTACCCGTTTCCAGAAAAAGATTTTCCAGAATCACAGATTTTTTCTAATATGTTCCGAGAAAGAGAGAGAGAGAAAAAGAACCCTGAGAGCGACAGCTGTAAAGGTCTTAAAGGTCTTTGTCTTCGACAAAGCGTGGCATCTGTGGAGCGAACGACCCCTGATTCTCGCATTCTTAAAAACAAGATAAAAAAGAAAAGAACGAAAAGAAAGAAGCACTACGGTGTGAGGAAGTGAATCCGGGAGTCCCTTTTTCGATCTGATCGCATAATTTACTATCGAGATCCCGCTTGAGGTAACGTATACCCGATGCGTATTATTTAAAGAGACACCGAAACCTCTTATCAGAGAGAAGGGTAAGGGCGGCCATTTCAATGCTTTCGTGAGATATTTACCAAACTTTGTTCAGTCTAGTTATCTGCGTTCACTTTAGAGATGGAATTTACAGCCATATTTATAATATTTTTCGCTAATTGTGATTTGCACTCACGAATTATGGATAAAAAATACACTTTGTATAAAGATTTAAGTATATAATAAAAAAATGTAGTGCGAAAACGCTTACAAGTAGCGATACTGAATAAAGATCGATAAGTATTTCACGGAACACCGCTCTGCTTTTATAAAATAAACGGAACACACAAAGTGCGTCTAGCGCTCGTTGGAAATATCACACGTTTTCCTATAAATATATATCGCATATCCCAGATCAGATTGTTCGAAATCGCGTATCAATGCGGGTATAATTCCCCACTGATAATATCTCGCGACAATATTGTCTCGCGATCGACACTGGCACATCTGCACCAGTGTTGCTGTAGATACAATATCGTAATATGTGTACGTATCAAAGCAGCTTGATATGAAGCTAAATTTATCGCTGCAGTTGGAGACAACTTATACGTGAAATTGAAATTAGATGTAGAAACAGTCACGGATCGTTATATTACGGAACATTTCTTAACATTTCAATAAATATATAATTTATACCGTAACTGTTCTAGAAGTTGCAAAAAACAGACACAACATTTATGTATGTTCATAATTATAAAAATTATAAAAAATAATACAAGATACATCTAATCTTCTGTTTAAAAAAAATATTAGGAGAAATTATCATATCTCTTTTCAAATTTCTTATCCTATTCAATATCTTAGTAATTCAATCTTGTATCTGCTATCAAAAACTCATCATATATTTTTATACAATCTAAATAATTGTTCTGAACGCAAGCAAGTTAGATTCTCTCGACACGTACATATTTGTCACGAGTACATTTTGCGTCAAGAAGACCTTATCAGAGCGATTATACGGAGTAATAACGAGGCCAGAATCTCGTTGCACGGTGCTCGCCAATGACAGCAATGACTCATCGTAATTCGGCAGAGTCGCTTGCAAATAAGGTGATAAACAGTAGATTGCGTATTACCGCGCTGATAAGATTCGGTCACATTCTAATCGCTTATTTTTTGTCACTACTCACAATTAGCGGAGCGTCATAAGCAGAAATACGTAAACAACTCGTCGTATTTCTGGTGTCTACTCACGCGAGAATACAGTTCGAGTGATAAAAATTATGCTGTAATATCCGAAAAAAATCTCTTTTGTCACGTATAATATAGTTCAGACAGACTTTTCACTTTTCATGTGAAATTTAACAATATAGCGATTATTTAAAACAGGAAGAGTGCGCAGAAACCCTGTTTAAATAAATTTAAATAATTTATATACGCTTGTGATATATGCGCTAGTATAATTTAGTGTCTTATCATGTCATTTTATTTCAGCAAAATATATTTTATACTAAATATAATTAAAATAAAAAACTCTCATAACTTGCCATCAACGAAAGAAAAATATTCCGACAAAACGTTGTGTGCAATATATTTTAAACATTGCGTTTTGTCCGCCTAAAGATCTGTGTGCACCCTTAAAACCGTTAGCTTTATTTCATGCAATAGATACTCGACACAAGAGGATCGTAAATTGTCGACACTACCGCCGATATTATCAGCGCAATTCGGTCGTCCAAAAAATAAGATACTTTGTTCTTCTCGAAAAAAAAGATAAATTATGATATCGATACATCACACACATTACATGAATAATATAATACTAGGTGCGCAACTAAGTTTCCGGGTTTCACACATGAATGGCGCTAACGATACATGTAGTCGATATACATGTCTAAAGTTGTGTTTTTTTATTAACTTGGACATCTGTCAACAATAACCAGTCATAATACCAACACATATTGCAACGCAAAAATATTTTTTCTAACAATAAAGATGTCGAGTTTTGTGCCAAATAAACAGCATTTGCGGGAAGCTTTGCTTTTCTGCTTCAACTTGAA